>NC_058518.1:135184354-135789041 GCF_904849725.1 Hordeum vulgare subsp. vulgare
CTTCACGGAAATGCAACACTATGATGCATGCTGAAGACATGAAATGAAAAGTGGCAGGGCTAATGTGACTATCATTTCCTAAGTTGAGGTTGGTTTGAATTAGGATTCAAACATCACTTCAAGCCGGGTATTGTCCCGGGTACCCCTTTAATTGATTCGACCTGATGCTCATAACAAATTGTTACCACATGTACGGAGTTAGTATTTTGGGGTACTGATTTGCATTGACCAATGTCTGAGCATAGTAATTGAAGTGGAATCCAAATAAGTATCAATTTCCAACTCCAAACTATTTATTAAATTTACCCTATTCATCATTTTGCCTATTTGGTCTTGTTAACTTTTTCAAACATGCATGAAAATGCCATAGTCAGATTCCTTGGATTTTTCTGATACTTTTCATATACAAATTATTTTCATCCGAGTTATATTTTAATTTCTATGATTTTTACAAGTTTTAGTAATTTCCTGGATTAAATTAATAATTGAAAATCAATTACTGCGTCAGCACTGCATCAGCATTGCGTCAGCATTGCGTCAGCAGTCAACTGGCTTTGTCAGAGTCAAACCTGACGTGTGGGGGCCACACGTCAGTGACTCAGTTAAATAACAGGTTTTTTTAGCTAACTAATGACTTAATTAGTAGTGGGGCCCGTCTGTCATTGGCTCTGGGTTAAACTAACATGTGATTAGCTCTAAGCTAATCACCTGATGATGTGGACCCATCGTTCAGTGGCTCACCAGCGAGGTTCAACGCCGGCGACCACCGCATGCGGCGGAGTCCACGACTCCGGCCATGGGAGCGACACAGGAGGCCACTAGGGCGTAGCCCGAGCTCGCCCGCATCCATTCTGGGGGTTTTGAGGGCGAGGGGGTCGCCGGAGAAGACGACAGCAACGACGGGGCGGGGGCCGGAGCTCGGCCAGCTCGGGCTCGTCTCCAGAGGCTGCGGGAAGAGGAACTGGGGGCCGGGGCGGCACCTACGGGCCCCTAGGAGCACGCCGGCACCCCCCAAACGGGCGAGAGAGAGGCTCTGCCGCGACGGCCATTGCCGACAGCACGGAGCTCGGGCTCCGGCGGCAAGAGGGAGATAGAGGAGGGAAGCTCGATGGGGAAGGAGGGGAATGGAGAGAGGGCCTCACTGCGGACCTCGTGGCACCGGTGGCTAGGTCGGGGGCGCGCCGGAGGCGGTGAATCGACGGAAGGGGGCCGGCGGCCGGAGGTGAGGAAGACAACGGCGATGGCGATGACAGGGGTCGTCCGGGCTCGATTCCAATGGCGAGGAGGAGCAGGGCGTCGAGGCGGTCCTTCTGGGCTTCTCGGAGAGGCGAGGGAAGGCCGGAGACCAGAGAGGCGAGCTCGAGCTCTAGCTCGGCCATGGAGGCAACGAGGGAAAGCAGAGAGAGAGAAGGGGAAACTGGGGAGAGGAGAGGAGGATGAGCTCGAGGGGGGGGGTCTGGGGCATCCACGGCGAGGGGATAAGGACGGGGGCGAGCAGGAGGTGGCCAGGGGACGTGGCGGTGCCCGGCGATGCGTCGGGCACGCAGATGCTTCTCCTCCTGGCAGGAGGAGGAAGACAGCGGTGCCCGTGGTGGGCTGGGCCGCAGGTGAGCACATGATAAGTTTCTCTCTCTCTCTTTTCCTTTTTCTGTTTTTATTTCTTTCTAGCATTTTAGGTTTAGGTTTTAAAGTAAAATGTTTGGATATTTTATAAACCCTAAGTTAGTGTTATGTGACAGTGATAAAAATAAGCAATGCCACATAATAGTTTCAACATTTTATAAAACTAGGAAGTATTGGAAATCAATTAATTAATTGATTTCAGTGGCTTTTGAGTTTAAAGTAAAATGCCAAAAGTATTTTTAAAAAGAAAACCAATCCTAAATTGTGTTTTCCAAGATTTATCAAAAATGATGGACTTTTATGGAGGCCATTTTGGGTTCATTGATTTGTCACCACTTTGAATGGTTTTGCATATAGAGTTGTTAGGATTTTTCTCTTGTTTTTCCGTTTCCCTTCTAATGCAATAATGAAGATATGAGCACAACCTTGCTATTCATCAAAGGGTAACTAGGGATGTGACAACATCCATGTCATGAAACTTTGTTTCCACGACTCTCTCAAGGCTTTTATGATTTTTCAGTATCTCCTGGAAGTTCTTCTCCACACCTTGGATAGAGAGAACTAGAAATGCCATTTGCTCAGCTTGTGTTCTGAGCTGTGGAACTGGTGGTGGCTCATTTCTAGCAGCCTCAGCTTCTGCTGCCTCTCCTGCCATTCTTGCTGCACATGAACTGGGATCATTGTGATCCATCACCACTACATTGTCTTCAAATTCTGGCTGAAGAGGTAGATGTGGACGATCAAGGAGATATGCATGCTTGCCTAGATTGGCATTAATAAGCATTTCAATGTATGGGGATTATCTACAAGATCTTTTCTAATCAGCAGCAGTCCTCCAAATAGTCTCTACTATCAAGTCCATCACTCTGAATCTAGTGTGAGAGTCCAAATGGTGCAGCAGATTAATGGAGTGTCCTCAAATCATCCTATCATCACCTCATTTAGGCATCAAGGTGTGTCTTAGAAGAGTGTTAGTTGTGGGTATCCCTACTTGCAAGAAATACACTAAGCCCATCTTGTGACTTTCCAAATACATGTGAGGAATTGGCTTGTACATATTGGCCATAGAGTTGTGGCTCATCTTTGCTTCAGAATACACATCAACATCACTCTCTTTCTTCTTGGGGGCACCAATTATAATAGCCCACTCATCAATCGTAGACTCATACTTGTGACCATCAGTTATCTAGACAACAGAACCATCTCCGTAGAAATGAACATTTGAGTACAATTGCATGATCAGCTCATCATTCCATGGGGTCATTTCTTTGCCAACAAAATCTTCAATGTCCACTAGCCTAAAATTTTCTTGTACATGGGGAAAGAAATTATCATTGGCTTTGATGTAAGCCCAGTCAACATATCCCAAATCACTGACAACTGGACTCTTGTCATACACGACAGTCTCATAGAAATCTTGTTGTTCCTTGATGTGAAACCTTGGATCAACATCAGTTCTTCTCCTTATAGCATATGTGTTGGAAATATGCCCTAGAGGCAACAATAAATTAGTTATTATTATATTTCCTTATTCATAATAATCGTTTATTATCCATGCTAGAATTGTATTGATTGGAAACTCAAATACATGTGTGGATACATAGACAACACACTATCCCTAGTGAGCCTCTAGTTGACTAGTTCGTTGATCAAAGATGGTCAGGGTTTCCTGGCCATAGGCAAGTGTTGTCACTTGATAAACGGATCACATCATTAGGAGAATCATGTGATGGACAAGACCAAAATTATAAACGTAGCATGTGATCGTGTCATTTCGTTGTTATTGTTTTCTGCGTGTCAAGTATTTATTCCTATGACCATGAGATCATGTAACTCACTAACACCGGAGGAATACCTTGTGCGTACCAAATTTCACAATGTTACTGGGTGAATATAAAGATGCTCTACAGGTATCTCCTAAGGTGTCCGTTGAGTTAGCATGGATCAAGACTGGGATTTGTCATTCCGTGTGACGGAGAGGTATCTCGAGCCCACTCGGTAATACAACATCACATACAAGCCTTGGAAGCAATATGACTCAAGTGTGAGTCACGGGATCTTGTATTACGGAATGAGTAAAGAGACTTGCCGGTAACGAGATTGAAATAGGTATAGGGATACCGATGATCAAATCTCGGGCAAGTAACATACCGAAGGACAAAGGGAATGATATACGGGACTATATGAATCCTTGACACAAAGGTTCAACCGATAAGATCTTCGTAGAATATGTAGGATACAATATGGACATCGAGGTCCCGCTATTGGATATTGACCGAGGAGTGCCTCGGGTCATGTCTGCATAGTTCTTGAACCCGGATGAGATCACGAATGTCACGAGGGTTTCCATAATGGTCCGGAAATGAAGATTGATATATAGGAAGTTGGTGTTTGGATTCCGAAAACTTTTTTGGCATTGCCGGCAGTGTACCGGGAGTGACGTATGGGTTCTGGGGGCCCACTAGGTGGGCCCACCACCCCCAAGGGGTCCACGTGGGTTTATTGGATGCACAATAAGGTATAATTGGATGACAAAGTCATCCAAGGAAAGCCCATGAGGAAAAAGTGGAAAATCCAAAAGAGGTGGGAAAATAAGGAAGGAGTCCTAATCCAAGTGGGTTTGGAGAAGGACTCCTCCCTTCCCCAAGTCGGTCGGCCGAAGGAGGCCTTCTTGGCCAGAGCCCTAAGGGCTTTCCCCACCCCTTGGCTCCTCCTATATATATACTTGAGGTTTAGGGCTGTTTGAGACACAACTTTACCACATGCAACTCAAACCTACACCTCATAGTTCTTCCTCGAGATTAGATTTCTACGGATCTCGGGCGGAGCCCTGCAGGAATAGATCATCACCAACACTGGCGTGTCGTCACGCTGCCGGAGAACTCATCTACTTCTCCGTCTCTCTTGCTAGACCAAGAAGGCTGAGATCATCATCGAGCTATATGTGTGCGGAACGCGGATGTGCCGTCCGTTCGGCGCTAGATCGAAACGGATCGTGGGACGACGATGATTTGAATCACGAAGCTGTACCACTACATCAATTGCGTTGCTTAATGCTTCCCTCTGAGCGATCTACAAGGGTATGTGGATCAAATCTCCCTCTCGTATATGAACATCACCATGATAGGTCTTCGTGTGCCTAGGAAATTTTTGTTTCCCATGCAACATTCCCCAACAATGGCATCAGGACCTAGATTCATGCATTGATGTTTTCTCGAGTAGAACACAAAACTTTTTGTGGTCGTTGATGTTCGATTTGCTATCCTCCTTAGTATTTTATCGATTCAACAGTATTGTTGGATTGAAGCGGCCTGGACCGACATTACTCGTACGCTTACGAGAGACTGGTTTCATCGACTAACATGCAACTCGTTTCATAAAGATGACTCGCGGGTGCCTATTTCTTCAACTATATTGCTAGGTTGTAGCTTTAGTAGTAATTCCATGGATAGAACGACAACCTCGATGGTGGCACGATGATGGAGATCATGGTGTGGCGCCGGTGACAATGAACATCATGCCGGTGCTTTGGTGCTGGAGATCAAGAAGCACAAGGTCATGGCTGTATCATGTCACTTATGAATTGCATGTGATGTTAATCCTTTTATGCACCTTATCTTGCTTAGAACGACGGTAGCATTATAAGGTGATCCCTCACTTAATTTTCAAGATGAAATTGTGTTCTCCACGACTGTGCACCGTTGCGACAGTTCATCGTTTCGAGACACCACGTGATGATCGGGTGTGATAGACTCAACGTTCACATACAACGGGTGCAAAACAGTTGCACACGCAGAACACTCGGGTTAAACTTGACGAGCCTAGCATGTGCATACATGGCCTCGGAACACAAGAGACCGAAAAGTCGAGCATGAATCCTATAGTTGATATGATTAAATAGAGATGTTTAACACTAAAATTATACTCAACTCACGTGATGATTGGACTTGAGTTAGTGAATTTGGATCATGCACCACTCAAATGACTAGAGCGATGTATTTTTGAATGGGAGTTTATCAGTAATTTGATTAGTTAAACTCTAAATATCATGAACATAGTCAAAAGGTCTTTGGGAATTACGTTGTAGCTTGCGCTGTAGCTCTACTGTTTTTTATATGTTCCTAGAGAAAATTTAGTTGAAAGATGATAGTAGCAACTTTGTGGACTGAGTCCATGAATTGAGGATTGTCCGCATTGCTGCGTAGAAGGCTTATGTCCTTAATGCACTGCTTGGTGTGCTACACCTCGAGCGTCGTCTATGGATGTTGCGAACATCTGACATACACGTTTTTATGACTACGTGATAGTTCAATGCGTAATACTTAACAACTTAGAATTGAGGCACTGAAGACATTTTTCTAACATCGCGGAACATATAAGATGTTCGTAGAGATGAAATTGGGATTTCATGCTCGTGCCCTTGTTGAGAGGTATGTGTCCTCTGACAAGATTCTTTGTCTAGAAAGTAAAAGGAGAAAAGCTCAATCGTTGAGCATGTGCTCAGATTGTGTGAGTGCAACAGTCGCTTGAATCAAGTGGGAGTTAATCTTCCAGATGAGATAGTGATGGTTGTCCAAAGTCACTGCCACCAAGCTGCTATAGCTTAGTGATGAACTATAACATGTCAAGGATATATATGATGATCCTTGAGAGATTCGCAATGTTTGACACTGCGAAAGTAGAAATCAAGTAGGAGCATCAATTGTTGATGATTAGTAAAACCACTAGTTTCAAGAAGGGCAAGGGCTAGAAGGGATACTTCATGAAACGGCAAACTAGTTGTTGCTCTAGTGAAGAAACCCAAGATTGAACCCAAACCCGAGACTAAATGCTTTTGTTATGAGGGGAACAGTCACTGATGCGGAGCTACCCTAGATACTTGATAGATGAGAAGGCTGACGAAGTCAACGGAAGTATATTTGATATACATGATATTGATGTGTACTTTACTAATAATCATAGTAGCACGAGGGTATTAGATACCGGTTCGGTTGCTAAGTGATTAGTAACTCGAAATAAAAGCTACAGAATAAACGGAGACTACCTAAAGGTGAGGTGACGATAAGTGTTGGAAGTGTTTCCAAGGTTGATGTGATCAAACATCGCACACTCCCTCTACCATCAGGATTGGTGTTAAATCTAAATAATTGTTATTTGGTGTTTGCGTTGAGCATGAACATGATTGGATCGTGTTTATTGCAATACGATTATTCATTTAAAGAGAATAATGGTTATTCTATTTGCTTGAATAATTACATTCAATGGTTTATGAATCTCGATCGTAGTGCTACACATGTACATAATATTAATGCCAAAAGATACAAAATAGTAATGATAGTACCACTTACTTGTGGCACTGCCGCTTGAGTCATGACGGTATAAAATGCATGAAGAAGCTCCATGCAGATGGATCTTTGTACTCACTCATTTTTGAAATGTTTGAGACATGCAAACCATACCTGTTTGTATAAACGCATGAAGAACCTCCATGCAGATGGATCGTTTGGACTCACTTGATTTTGAATCACTTGAGACATGCAAAACATACCACATGGAACAAGAGAGTAACTTGTTGGAAGTAATACATTTTTGATGTGTGCAGTCCAATGAGTGCTGAGGCACGCAGTGGATATCGTTATGTTCTTACTTCACCGACGAGTTGAGTAGATACAGGAGTATTTACTTGATGAATCACAAGTCTGAAATATTGAAAAGTTCAAAGATATTTCAGTGTGAAGATCGTCGTGACAAGAGGATAAACTATCTACAATATGATCATAGAGATGAATATCTGAGTTGCGAGTTTTGGTACATAGTTAAGACAATGTGGAAATTGTTTTACAATTCATTCCTCCTAGAACACCATAGTGTGATGGTATGTCTAAATGTCATAACTGCGCCTTATTTGATATGGTGCATAGTATGATGTCTCTTATCGAATTACCACTATCGTTTATGGGTTATGCATTAGAGACAACCGCATTCACTTTAAATAGGGCATCGCATATTTCTGTTGAGATGACACAGTATGAACTATGGTTTGGAGAAACATGAATTGTCGTTTCTTGAAAGTTTGGGGCTGCGACGCTTATGTGAAAAAATTTCAGTCTGATAAGCTCGAACCCAAAGCGGATAAATGCATCTTCATAGGATATCCAAAACAGTTGGATACATCTCCTATCTCAGATCCGGAAGCAAAGTGTTGGTTTTCTAGAAACGGGTCCTTTCTAGAGGAAAGGTATCTCTCTAAAGAATTGAGTGGGAGGGTGGTGGAACTTGAGGAGGTTATTGAACCGTCACTTCAACTAGTGTGTAGCAGGGCGCAGGAAGTTGCTCCTGTGGCGCTACACCAATTGAAGTGGAAACTGATGATGGTGATCATTGAGCTTCAGATAAAGTTACTACAAACCTCGTAGGTCGACAAGGTCGCGTACTACTACAGAGTGGTACGGTAACCCTGTCTTGGAGGTCATGTTGTTGAACAACAATGAACCTACGAGCTATGGAGAAGCGATGGTTGGCCCAGATTTCGACAAATGGCTGGAGGCCATGAAATCCGTGAGTGGATCCATGTATGAAAACAAAGTGTAGACTTTGGAAGAACTACTTGATGGTCGTAGGACTATTAAGTAAAGATGGATCTTTAAAGGGAAGACAGACGATGATGGTGAAAAGTCACCATTAAGAAAAGCTCGACTTATCGCAAAGATGTTTCGACAAGTTCAAGAGGTTGACTATGATGAGACTTTCTCACTCGTCGCGATGCTAAAAGTCTATTGGAATTATGTTAGCAATTGCTGCATTGTTTATGAAATATTGCTCATACGCTGTCAAAACATTGTTTCCTCGACGGTTTCCTTGAGGAAAGGTTTTATGTGATACAACCAGAAGGTTTTGTCGATCCTAAGGATGCTAACAAGTATGCAAGCTCCAGCGGTCCTTCTATGGACTGGTGCAAGCATCACAGAGTTGGAATATACGCTTTGATGATCAAGGCTTTTTGGTTTATACAAGGTTTATGAGAAACTTGTATTTCCAAAGAAGTGAGTGAGAGCATTATATAATTTCTGATAAGTATATGTGGTTGACATATTGTTGATCGGAAGTAATGTAGAATTTCTATAAAGCATAAAGGGTTGTTTGAAAGGAGTTTTTCAAAGGACAACCTGGATAGAGCTACTTGAACATTGAGCATCAAGATCTATAGAGATAGATCAAAACGCTTAATAGAACTTTCAAGGAAATGCATGCCTTGACAAATTTTTGAAGGAGTTCAAAATAGATCAGCAAAGAAGGAGTTCTTGGCTGTGTTGTAAGGTGTGAATTTGAGTAGGACTCAAAGCACGACCACGGCAGAATAAAGAGAAAGGACGAAGGTCGTCCCCTGTGCCTTAGCCGTAGGCTCTAAAGTATGCCAAACTCTGTACCGCACCTGATGTGTGGCTTGCCATGACTCTGTCAAGGGGACAAAAGGTGATCCAGGACTGAAACACTAAAACAGCGGTCAAAGTTATCCTTGGTAACTTGTGGAATAAGGAATTTTTCTCGATTATGGAGGTGATTAAAGAGTTCATTGTAAAGGGTTACGTCGATGCAAGCTTTGACACTAATCCAAATAACTCTGAGTAGTCAAACGGATTCGTATAGTAGAGTAGATATTTGGAATGTTTCCGAATAGCATGTAGTAGCAGCATCTATAGGATGACATAAAGATTTGTAAAGCACACACAGATCTGAAAGGTTTAGAACCGTTGACTAAAACCACTCACACAAGCAAGACATGATCGAACCCCAGAACTATATGGGTGTTAGATTCATTACAATCACATAGTGATGTGAACTAGATTATTGACTCTAGTGAAAGTGGGAGACTGTTGGAAATATGCCTAGAGGCAATAATAAATTAGTTATTATTATATTTCCTTGTTTATAATAATCATTTAGTATCCATGCTACAATTGTATTGATTGAAAACTTAAATACATGTGTGGATACATAGACAACACACTGTCCCTAGTGAGCCTCTGGTTGACTAGTTTGTTGATCAAAGATGGTCAAGGTTTCCTAGCCATAGGCAAGTGTTGTCACTTGATAACGGGATCACATAATTAGGTGAATCATGTGATGGAAAAGACCCAAATTGTAAACATAGCATGTCATCGTGTCATTTTGTTGCTATTGTTTTCTCCGTGTCATGTATTTATTTCTATGACCATGAGATCATGTAACTCACTGACACGGAGGAATACCTTGTGTGTATCAAACGTCACAACGTTACTTCGTGACTATAAAGATGCTCTACAGGTATCTATGAAGGTGTCCTTTGAGTTAGCATGGATCAAGACTGGCATTTGTCACTCCGTGTGGCAGAGAGGTCTCTCGGGGCCCACTCGGTAATACAACATCACATACAAGCCTTGGAAGCAATGTGACTCAAGTGTGATTCACGGGATCTTGTATTATGGAACGAGTAAAGAGACTTGCCGGTAACGAGATTGAAATAGGTATAGGGATACCGACGATCAAATCTCAGGCAAGTAACATACGGAAGTACAAAGGGAATGATATACGGGATTATATGAATCCTTGGCATAGAGGTTCTACCGATAAGATCTTCATAGAATATGTAGGATCCAATATGGACATCTAGGTCCCGCTATTGGATATTGACCGAAGAGTGCCTCGGGTCATGTCTGCATAGTTCTTGAACCCGCAGGGTCTACACGCTTAAGGTTCGATGATGTTTTAGTATAGTTGAGTTATATGTGTTGGTGACTGAAGGTTGTTGGGAGTCCCGGATGAGATCACGGACGTCACGAGGGTTTCCGGAATGGTCCGGAAACAAAGATTTATATATAGGAAGTTGGTGTATGGATTCCGGAAAGTTTTCGGGCATTACTAACAGTGTACCGGGAGTGACGAATGGGTTCCGGGGGCCCACTGGGTGGGCCCACCAAGCACCAAGGGGTCCACGTGGGTTTATTGGATGCACAATAAGGTATAATGGGCTGACAAAGTCATCCTAGGAAACCCTTGAGGAAAAAGTGGAAAAGCCAAAAGAGGTGGGACAATAAGGAAGCAGTCCTAATCTAGGTGGGATTGGAGAAGGACTCCTCCCTTCCCCAAGTCAGCCGACCCAAGGAGGCCTTCTTGGCCGGCGCCCTAAGGGCTTGCCCCACCCCTTGGATCCTCCTATATATACTTGAGGTTTAGGGTTGTTTGAGACACAACTTTGCCACATGCAACTCAAACCTACACCTCATACTTCTGCCTCTAGATTAGATTTCTGCGGAGCTCGGGCAAAGCCTTGCAGGAATAGATCATCACCAACACCGGTGTGCCGTCATACTGCCCGAGAACTCATCTACTTCTCCATCTCTCTTGCTGGATCAAGAAGGCCGAGATCGTCATCGGGCTGTACGTGTGCTGAACGCGGAGGTGCCGTCCGTTCCGCGCTAGATCGGAACGGATCGTGCGACGACGGTGCTTTGAATCACAATGCTGTACCACTACATCAACCGCGTTTCTTAACGCTTCCCACTGAGCGATCTACAAGGGTAGGTGAATCAAATCTCCCTCTCATAGATGAACATCACCATGATAGGTATTCGTGTGCGTAGGAAATTTTTGTTTCCCATGCAACGTTCCCCAACAATATGAATATGCAGCTCTCCGTTCCCTCAAACTTGCATCTTTCCTCTTCTTCATGTCTTCTACTACTGAGTGAGAAGCATTGTGCATTGGAAGATTTGGTCGGAGCTTAGAATTGGTGCATTCTCATCATCTTCTTCTTCTATAGCAAAGGCACTGGAAGCAGGGCCTTTCTCCTTGTTAGTTGCAGGAATCTCGTTAGTAGTCTTCCTATGAGCTACAACCTTTTTAGCCTTGGATGGATGCTTAGGAGCCGATTTATTGGGCATGGCATCAGCCATGAGCTTCTTCTTCTTGGGAAAGGTTGGGATCTCATCTTGTCCAGCAGCATCTTCAGGTTCTTCAAACATACAAGTCTGTCTCCCAACAACATGAACTATCCTCTTCCTGGGTCTCTTCACACTATTTTCTGACAGTCTTCTTAGGAGCCTTTGGAGGAGGTGAAGTTTCCTCTAGCATAAAGTCTGAGTCTTCTTCATCTGAGTTCAGCTTCTTCCTCTGCCTGGTGGCTGCCTTGGGAAACCCATGGGAGCTGTAAGATCCAGGGTCACAGTCAGGCTTCTCAGGACTAGTCCCTGAGTCCATCTCAGCACTGTTCTGTGTGAAATCATTCTGGCTATCTTCAGATGTAGACATCTTTGGCATACAAGCAACAACTCAGCAAATAGCAAACCAGCAAACCTGTGAAATAGATATGGGAAAGGCAGAAGGATTGAGCATCACAAAACACACAAGGATTTTTGAAAATTTGAATTCAGAAACTTAGGGTATGATCTTCTGCAGGATGTAAATCGGTGGCACCGAGTTGGTAATTTCGGAGTCATCATGAAGGCATACTCGAGTAACACAAACTTGGCAGTCTGTTTCGGTGAGACCGAAAAGATCTGCTCGGTCTCACCGAGTTGCTTCTCAAGTACCCTAAAAGGTAAATCGGTGGAACCGATTCTACAAAATCGGTCTCACTGAGTTGCATGCTGCAGTAGATCAGATCCAAAATTTCATCTTTCTCTATGCTACGAGATACTCTCATGGAAGGGAAGGGTTTGCACATGGTGCCTTGTAGATAGAGCTTTCCAATGCGCATGAGTTGGAAATAGGAATGCAGAAGGAGATCGGATTCGTACCCTAGCTTGGTGATGGTCCGGCTACGACGGCGAAGATTCCGTCGACAGGGGCGGTTCCCAACGGCAAAGGCGCTCGGGGAGTCAAAGGTGACGACCAGGGGTCCTCGGGGCAACTTAGGGTTTTAAGGCAAAAGGTTTTTCACGATCTGAATTCAAAGACCCATCCACTGGTATATATACCCATTCTCTAACGGTGTCATGGAGATAACGAAATCGGTGTCACCGAGTTCCTCTACTGTCAGCTGGTAGGGAAACTCGGTGTAACCGAGTTTATGATTTCGATGGTACCGAGATTGGAAAACCAGATCAGCTTTGGTAATTTGGTAGAACCGTGTTTGTGGGGTTGGTCTCATTGAGATTTACAAAGAGGTTTTGGAAGGCAGCCTTTGACGATACGGAACTCCAAGTGCAGCTTCACACAGAGGGATCGACAAGTGCTTGTTCAAGCTTTCTGATGAAGCATGAAAAGAACTTTAGATGAGATAGCATAAATAGCTAGAGAAGTGTCCTAGGCATTCTTGTTCATCCAATTGGCAAAATATAAATCAAGAGACAAATAACAACAATTCGATGCCCTCGAATGAGCAAACACATGTAGACCAACATGCTCCCATAATAAGATGATAAATAAAATATGGTGAACATGCACAAACATCCTAGCATCTATCAAGCACTTGGGCGATGACAATGTCATCTATATATGAGTATATTGACTTAGGATCCAAGTAAGAATACTTTATCATAGGTCATACTCATTGTTAAGAACAAGTGGGGTTATCACTTTTACATAAACGTCAATGTGTTCATATACTTAGGAGATGCTTATACTCAAAATTTAGAGTAAATCTCCCCCTTGATATGGCATCCCCCTAAGAGGGATAAACTAACCTTGGGTGTTGTCGTAGAACACTTCCAGAAGGTGAAGTAGTGGTGGATGTTCAATGTTGATGAAGATCATCTTGAGTTGGGAACAATCCTTGTTGTTTCTTACTCTTCTCACCTACATGGGTTATTCCCAAAGCAAAAGGAACACATGCAAGAATAAATATGGACATGGAGTGAAACACACATGGGATGAAGTCCAAAGATGCATTAGTTACATTGTTCCTTGCTTAACTTTGAGGGAATGTGTGACTCCTTGAACTAATGCATAGGGTTGAGGTTGTTTGCAAATAGTTCTTGCCAAAATGAATAAGAATGAATTTTATTGGCGGAGTCACCCCTCAAGAACTTTATAGTTCTTACTCTTGGGGATCCACATCAACTTGATGGGAATCCTTGGAGTTGTAGTAGTACTAGATGAGGTAGTGCTAGTAGTATCCTTGGGAATCTACTTGACCTTGAATTGGGGTTCTTCTTCAAATAAGTCAATCTCATCTTGAACCTTTCCTTTGCCCTTGTGGTCTTGTGGTAGAAGGTCATCTTGTGAGCTTGTTCCTTTCGGAGGATTAGGATCATGCTTCTCCTCTTGGGGAACAAACTTAGGAATGGGATATGGGCCTTCTTCCCAATCATCTCCGTTGACATTGAAGTAGCCAACACCTTGTTTCTTCTGATGTCCTCCTTGCTTGCGCACAACTTCCTCACATTTTTTACTTCCGACAAGACTCTTGAAGACACCTCTCTATATAATCCCTTTCAATAAATCATTTTCTTGCTCAAGTGTAACTTGGCTAAGAGAATCAGTAGTGTAATTAAGAGAGCTACTAGAAACAACATTATTGGATTTAGCTCTAGCATTATTGTTACTAGATGAAGAAACTTGCTTGCCTTTGTTACTAGTGTTCTTAGGTTTAACTTGTGGAACAAAATTAGACAAGAGTAATCATTTGGCTAGATAAGAAGAACTCTTCTTTCGAAGATCATCATTGATCGCTTTTAGGAACTCGTGCTAGATAAGAAAAACATAGCTTGTCATGAGTTCTTGCAAGGTCTGTATGATCTTCTAGAGTAGTCTCATGAGCTAACTTCATAGTTTTCAATTCCTTGAGTTAGTCTTTCAATTTCTTTCTTATCATCATCACTCGATTTCTCTTGACTAGCATGATAATTAGCAAGTTCATTTTCATTGCAATCACTAGTTTTATCAAAGAGCAAGTCATCTTCTCCTAACAAGTCATCCTCATCACTATTAAAATCAAGATACTCGGGGTGTGATACCTTGGGGCCTTTAGCCATGAAGCAGTTTCCTAACCCCTCATTTGGTGAATCAAATAGACCATAGGAGTTGGAGGAAACAAGTGCAATGCCGGCAACACCTTCATCTTGACTATAGTCAGAGTTGGAGTGATAACTTCTCACGGAATGGTTTTCAGACTGTGAGCTAGAAACCCATTCACCAACATGAACTTGATGTCTTCTTCTTGAGCTGCTCTTGGTGTATTTGTCCTTATTCTCCGATTCCCTGCCTCTCCGTGAGTGTCTTTGTTCATAAGTATCTTCTCTAATCCTTCTCTCTTTGCGAGGTGACTCATCTCTTGAGCTTCGTCTTCGAGGTGAATCTTCTCTTTGTTTGTAGGGAGCAGAGCACTCATTGGAGTAGTGTTCGGGCTTCCCACAATTGTAGTAGTTTCGGTCACGACTGGACGAATGCTTCTCATCATGTCTTGAACTTCAGCTTCTCTCTTTGCCTCTACTCTTGTAGAACTTCTTAAATTTTCTGACCATGAGGCTTATCTCTTCATCAGTGACAATATTGTGCTTTAAAGTAGCGGGAGCATCACATGAAGCTTTCTCAGCATCGCTTGACTTGTTGTGCAGCTCATCTTTGTCCTTGAGTGACATCTCATGAGCAATAATTCTACCGATGACTTCAGTTGGCTTGAGATTTTTGTAGTTCGACATCATTTGGATCAATGTGCACACGGTGTCATACTTTCCATCAAGAGCTCTAAGTATCTTCTTGATGATGAATTTGTCGGTCATCTGTTTGCTTCCTAAGCCAGCAATCTCATTAGTGATGAGAGCTATGCTAGAGTACATTTTAGCGACACCTTCAACATCCTTCATCTAGAACTTGTCAAACTGACTTTGAAGCACATCCAATTTAGATTCTTTGACAGAATTTGTACCTTCGTGCATATCGATCAAAGTGTTCTAAATTTTTTTTGCATTCTCAAGGTGGCTGATTTTGTTGAATTCTTCAGGGCGATGATGTCGCAGGCTTGCGCATTGAGTTGCAACATCTTCACTTCATCAGATAGTGCATCACAGTCCGGTTCATGCCCTTGTCCAAAGAAGTTACCTTGCACACCAACACAGATAACAGCCCAAACATGATTATTAAAGCCAAGAATACGCATTTTCATCTTATGCTTCCAATTAGCAAACTTGGTGCCATGGAAGTAAGGACCTCTACGGTGAGAATTTCCCTCACTAGACGCCATACTCTCCTAGGTTGTGAAACCAATGCAATGGAGACCAAAGCTCTGATACCACTTGTAGGATCGAAAGTATGTCTAGAGGGGGTGATTATACTAATTGACAAGATAATTTTTTTGCCTTTTCCCAAATTTAGTTGAGAGGTAGTTTTGGCAGTTATGGCAACTCAAGTACACCCTAAACACGCAGTTCTAAGAGTGTAGCAGCGCAATGTAAAACATGCAAGTGTAAAGTAATGGAGTAACGTAGGGAGAAGAAACGCATGAGGTTGACATGGTGATTTTTGGCATGGTTCCGATATGTGGCACTACCGTACGTCCATGTTAGTGGAGACTTCAACCCAAGGAGGGTAACAACTACGAGAGTCCATGGAGGGCTCCACCCACAAGGGGTCCACGAAGAAGCGGCCTTGTCTATTCCACCATGGCTTCCGCCCACATAGGACTACCCTTACTCATGGTAGATCTTCACGAAGTAGGCGATCTCCTTGCCCTTACAAACTTCTTGATTCAACTCTACAACATGGAGTAGGAGGCTCCCAAACGACACTTAACCAATCTAGGAGGCACCACCCTCCAAAAGGTAATAGATGTGGTAGATCAATAAACTCCTTGCTCTTGTACTTCTAAAGATAGTCTCCTCAACACAAGATCACTCTCTCACATAATAGGCATGGGTAGGTGAGATTGATTTGGTGCAAAGCACTTTGGAGAGGATAGATATCAAGTTTCAAATGATTGGATTGGAATATCTTGGTCTCAACACATGAGTAGGTGGTTCTCTCTCAGAAAATGGATCTGGCAATGAAGTGTGTGTTCTGAGTGCTTCTCCCATGAATCAGAGGTGGGTGAAGGGGTATATATAGGCCACACACGAAATCCAACCGTTACACCTAAACTGGCAAACTCGGTGACACCAAAGTCATAAAAATCGGTGGTACCGACTTGCACAAAGGTAGTAACTTTTGAATCTCGGTGGGACCGATATACATAACTCGGTGGCACCAAAAATGTGGCTAAAAATCATATGACCAAACTCAGTGGCACTGATTCTCAACCTTGGAAATTTCAATTTTGTGTAATGAGGCAACAGAAAGTTGGTCACCCTGAACTCGGTAGCACCGATATGGATTAGGTTGCACCAATTTAGTTGTAATGGCTAGGGTTTCTGTCTGAGGTCAAACTCAGTGGATCCGAAATATGAATGTTGGTGGCACCAAATTTGAGTATGTGGAATTGGACAGAATGGTTATGTGGGAAAAATGACTGAGTATTTTGGTGGCTAACTTTGAGCACTTGAGCAACCAGTTCATTTTAATACCTCACCCCCTTTTAATAGTATTGGCTTTCCGATGGACTCAAAAGTGATTTCTCACAAATATAAAATGAAGAGTCTTCTAGCTTGAAGCTTGAGCCAATTTTGTCCCTTTGTTGCATCAAGGGGCATCTCCACATAAGCCTTTAGCCAAAGCATCTTTTGAACTTTTCTGAAATATACTTGTAAGAACATATTAGTCCAATGATGCATATGTCATGATAAATTATCAAACCACCCTAGGGAGCAATTTTGCTTTCAGCCGCACTACTGAATCATCGCACTATGTCCACAGCTAGCTCATGCTTCATGTGTGGTGCGGAGGATACATGTCCCCATGCTTTGTTGGATTGTTCGTTGTCAAGGAGCACCTCGGCACTCTCGAATGAGGGCATCATTAGCAAGATGGCCAGGAGCAACAATGGCAATGCTAAATTGTGGCTCCTTGTTGTCGTTCTTTTCTCACGATAGATGCCATGGTGTGGCTTATCGAGAGTGGTTGGGACCGTAGGGACTCCGACGGGCCCCAGAAACGGGATCGGGGACAAGCGGTGCGAGACACACGATGTACCCAGGTTCGGGGCCCTCTATGGGACGTAACACCCCTAGTCTTTCTGGTTTGGTTCAGGAACCGGCTGAGTTACAATGGTGCTCCTTGAGCTATGCGACAGAGGAGGAAGAAGAAGCTAGATGCTTTCTCTACCTCTCCTATATGGGTATGTGTGTGTGTGTGATCGGCCGACCCCCTGGATGGGGTGGCACCACGAGGTTTTATAGGCCAACCCCCTGGCTTACAGTAAGTATAAATGGTATCGGGGGGAACCCACATGGCAGACTCTATTGCTGGCATGGGGCCCACCGGTTGAGGAGTCTTCTCGCGTGTAGGGCCCGCCGACTGCAGGGTCCCGTCAAGAGCCGGGGCCCATGGGCCAGTTGCAATGGCATGGGCCACACTATGCGGTGTCGTCTTGAGGTAGTCGGCTGTAGTCAGTGGTACGGCCGGCTACACTGTAGCCACGTCGGGGCAAGTAACGGAGTGGACGGGGCATGCCATCACTATGCCACCTCGACCGGTCGGAGTCGGCGATGATTGCTACCTCTTGAGCTTGCATTGGTTTTCTGTTGAAGAGGAAAGGGTGATGCAGTGAAGTAGATAAGTATTTCCCTTAGTTTTATGAGAACCAAGGTATCAATCCAGTAGGAGGAACAAGCAAGGCCCCAGTAGTAGTACCTACACAAATAATCAAACACTTGCACCCAACGCTATAAAGGGGTTGTCAATCCCTTCAGAGTTATTTGCAAGGATGAGATCTGATAGAGATAAATATAAAAGATTAGGGAAACAAAAGTAAATAAACTGTAGCAAAGTATTTTTGGTATTTTTGGTTTATATATCTGAAAATATAATATGGAAAATAGACACGGGGGCCATAGGTTTCACTAGAGGCTTCTCTCATAAAGGAAAATAATACGGTGGGTGAACAAATTAAAGGCGAGCAATTGATAGAAAAGAGAATAATTATGAAGATATCTAAGGCATTGATTATGCATATAGGCATCACGTCCGTGTCAAGTATACCACAACAATTTTGCATCTACTACTATTACTCGACACATCGACCGACTCCTGCCTGCATCTAGAGTATTAAGTTCATGAAGAACAGAGTAACACATTAAGTAAGATGACATGATGTAGATGGATAAACTCAAGCAATATGATGAAAAACCCATCTTTTTATCCTTGATGGCAACAATACAATACGTGCCTCGCTATCCCTACTATGTCACTGAGTGAGGACACAACAAGATTGAACCCAAAACTATGCACTTCTCCCATTGCAAGAATTACCAATGTAGTTGACCAAACCAAACCAATAACTCAAAGAGACTTGCAAAGATATGAAATCATGCATATAAAAATTCAGAAGAGACTCAAATAATATTTACAGATAATTTGAAGATAAATTCACAATTCATCGGATCTCGGCAAACACACCGCAAAAAATTATTACATCGGATGGATTTCCATGTAGATCATGAAGAACATGGTATTGAAGATCAAAGAGAGAGAAGAAGCCATCTAGCTACTAGCTATGTGCATGTAGGTCTGTGGTGAACTACTCACACATCATCGTAGGGGTAATGGAGTTGATGTAGATGCCCTTCGTGATCAATTCCCTCTCCGACCACATTACCGGAAAAGGCTCCCAGATTGGATCTCTCGGGAATAGAGGCTCCCGGCAGCGTAAAAGTATTTCTGTGGCTCTTTTTGGCGATACGGGAATATTTGAGAATTTATAGGCCAAGAAATAGGATTAGTAGACCTATAGGGGGCCCAAAAGCCATGGGGGTGCGGCCGCCCCCAGGGCACACCCTGCAGGCTTGTGGCCTTCCGGCAAGTGCCTTGCCCTCTACTCCAAGTATCTTGGGTGTCTTCTTGTCCAAGAAAAATATTTTCGAAGATTTTGTTCCGTTCAGACTCTGTTTAATATTCCTTATCTGCAATACTCAAAAGCGTGGAAAAACAAAAACTCGCACTAGGTTCTAGATTAATAGGTTTGTCCCAAAAATAATATAAAACATCATATAAATGCATATAAAACATCCAAAACAGCTTATATAAGCATGGAACAATCAAAATTATAGATACGTTGGAGACGTATCAAGCATCCCCAAGCTTAATTCCTGCTCATCCTTGAGTAGGTAAATGATAAAAGCACAATTTTTGATGTGGAATGCTACCTAACATATTTATCCATGTAATATTCTCAAATGTGGCATGAATATTCATATCCATAAGATTCAAAACAAAAGTCTAATATTGACACAAAAAGAATAATACTTCATGCATACTAATAAGGTAATTGCTTCCTTTCAAAATAACATAGTCTTAGAAAGTTATCCCTACAAAATCATATGGTCTGGCTATGCTCCATCTTCACCGCATAAAGTATCTAAATCATGCACAACCCCGATGAAAATCAAGCAATTGTTTCACACTTTTTATGTTCTCAAACCTTTTCAACTCTCACACAATACATGAGCGTGAGGCATGGATATAGCACTATAGGTGGAATAGAGTGTGGTGGAGGTTCCAAAAAGAAAGGAAGAAGATAGTCTCACATAAACTAGGCATATCAACGGGCTATAGAGATGCCCATCAATAGCTATTAATGTGAGTGAGTAGGGATTACCATGCAACCAATGCACTAGAGATATAAGTGTATGAAAGATCAAAAAGAAAACTAAGTGGTTGTGCAAAAGATGTAATTCCACTAGTTATATTAAAGTGACAAAATAGGAGACTCTCTATGAAGAACATGGTGCTACTTTGAAGCACAAGTGTGGAAAAAGATAGTAGCGGTGTCCCTTCTGTCTTTCTCTCTTTTTTTATTCTTTTTTTTCTTTGTTTCCTTTTTTCTATTTTTTGGATGGGCTTCTATGGTCTCTTTTATTATTATTTTTTGGGCTTTGCTGGCCTATTTTATTTTCTGTAAAGTCCGGAGACTCATCCCAACTTGTGAGGGAATCATAGCTTCCATCATCCTTTTTCTCACACGGGACAATGCTCTAATAATCCAAATCATCACACTTTTATTTACTTACAACTCAAAAGATTACAACTCGATATCTAGAACAAAGTATGACTCTATAAGCAATATGGAAATGATGGTGCGTGTCGTAAAAACAAAACGGTGATGTTGCATGGAAATATATCTCAGAATGGCTATGAAAATGCCATAGTAGGTAGATATGGTGGTTGTTTTGAGGATAATATATGGTGGCTGTTTTGAGGAAGGTGGGTTTAATGTACCAGCGAGAGTTGCGCGGTACTAGAGAGGCTAGCAAAGGTGGAAGGGTGAGAGTGCGTATAATCCATGAACTCAACATTACTCGTAAAGAACTCACATACTTATTGCCAAAGCCTATTAATTATCGAAGCAAAGTTTTAGATGCATGCTCCTTGGGGAAGGGTTGGTAGGAGTTAACCATCGCGCGATCCCGACCTCCACACAAACGTTGACAATCATTAAACAAATCATGCTCCGACTTCATCACATAACGGTTCACCATACGTGCATGCTACGGGAATCACAAGCTTTAACACAAGTATTTCTTCTAATTCACAATTATTTACTAGCATGACTCTCATATTACCATCTTCATATCTCAAAACTGTATGCAAGCAATCAAACTTCTCATCATATTCAATGCACTTAATATGAAAGTTTTTATTATATCCCTCTTGGATGCCTGTTATATTAGGACTAAATTCATAACCTAAACCAATTACAATGTTGTTTAAAGAACTTTCAGAAAAAATATAAGTGAGGTACGAGAGTTTAACAATCTATATAAAACAAAACACCGCCGTGCTCTAAAAGATATAAGTGAAGTACTAGAGCAACATTACCTAGCTCAAAAGATATAAGTGAAGCACAAAGAGTATTCTAATAAATTCACGATTCAGTGTATCTCTCTCCCAAAAGATGTGTGCAGCAAGGATGATTGTGACAAACTAAAAAGTAAAGACTCATATCATACAAAACGTTCTAAGCAAAACACATATCATGTGGTGAATAAAAATATAGCCTCATGTAAATTTACCGATGGATTGCAGACGAAAGGGGGATGCCTTCCGAGGCATCCCCAAACTTAGGCTCTTTGGTATTCTTGAATATGGCTTGGGGTCCCTTGGGAATCCCCAAGCGTAGGTTCTTGCTACTCCTTATTCCGTAGTCCGTCAAATCTTTACCCAAAACTTGAAAATTTCACAGCACAAAACTCAAAAGAAAACTCATGAGATCCGTTAGTATAAAAAAATCACCACTTAGCTATTGTTGTGAACCCATTCTTTATTTATATTGATGTAATATTTACTGTATTCCAACTTCTCCATGGTTCATACCCCCCGATACAGCTCATAGATTCATGAAAATAAGCAAACAACACAAAGAAAATAGAATCTCTCAAAAATAGAACAGTCTGTAGCAACCTGTTTACTTAGAATACTTATGTTACTAAAAAAATTCTGAAAACTTGGAAGATCTGGGAAATTTGTAAAACAATCTTGTGTAAAAATTTAAGATCAAAATCACGTTCCAGCGTATTTATAAAATTCTTGGACTGAGGGCAAAAGTTTCTGTTTTTCAGCAAAATCAACTTGCAAACACCGTAGACCATCCCAAAGGTCTTACATGGCTCAAACACTAATTTAAACAAGAAAACACAACTTTTACAAAGGTAATAATATGGGCAACACTAAAAAATAGAAGCAAAAAGCCAAAGCAAAACAAATAAATTTGGGTTGCCTCCCAACAAGCGCTATTGTTTAACGCCCCTAGCTAGGCATAATGATTTCAACGATGCTCGCAAAAAGGTAAAGAATTGAAACACAAAGAGGGCATCATTAATCACATGGAAAAATATTGAAGTATAACCCACTTACTATGAATAGGGATTTTGTGAGCAAACAAATTATGGGAACAACAATCAATTAGCATAGGAAGACAAAACAAGTATAACTTCAAAATTTCCTACACATAGAGAAGAAACTTGATATAATTGCAATTTTTTAAAGCTTATGTTCCTCCCACATAGTAATTTTCAGAATCATCACGAATAAATTAAACAATATAATTATCACATAAAGCATTATTTTCATGATCCACATGCATAAAAGTCTTACAATCTTCCAATGTAGTGGGATTAACATTAACTAAAGTCATGACCTCTCCAAACCCACTTTTATTTAAAAAAAAGATTGAACACTCTCCAAATATGTGGTATTCTTTTTACCTGAAGTTGACACTCTTACAAACCCACTTTCGATATCATATTCATCAAGAGTATTAAATAAATTATCAAGATCATAAGAAGCATCACCCCAATCATGATCATTGCAATGAGTAGTGGTCATGACAAACTCATCAAATATAACATATCCAAGCTTGTGGGTTTTCATATCATTAGCACACTTGATACTAATAGAATTTATAACAATATCATTGCAATCATGCTTTTCATTCAAGGAAACATCGTGAATCAATTCATCACAATTTTCAAATTCACAAATCTCAAGCAAAACTTCATGGAGATAATCAAGTACACTCAACTCACTAGCAATTGGTTCATCATAATTGGATCTCTTGAAAAGATTAGCAAGTGGATGAGGATCCATATCTATAGATTTTTAGGAAGCAAAGATGCAGGCAAATAGAAGGCACATGGTAACACAAGTAGACAAAAAGACATCCGGCGAGAAAAAGCGAATAAAACAGCAAATTGGTGAAGTGGGGGAGAGGAAAACGAGAGGCAAAAGGCAAATAAACTAAATGCAAGAGTTGAGTTTGTGATTGGTACATGGTAGGCATGATCTTGCTATGTATCCTCCCCGGCAACGAAATTGGAAATATAGCCTAGAGGCAATAATAAATTGGTTATTATTATATTTCCTTGTTGTTAATAATCGTTTATTATCCATGCTAGAATTGTATTGATTGGAATCTCAAATACATGTGTGGATACATAGACAACACACCGTCCCTAGTGAGCCTCTAGTTGACTAGCTCGTTGATCAAAGATGGTGAAGGTTTCCTGGCCATAGATAAGTGTTGTCACTTGATAATGGGATCACATAATTAGGAGAACGATGTGATGGACAAGACCCAAACTATAAACGTAGCATATGATCGTGTTAGTTTATTGCTACTGTTTTATGCATGTAAATGTATCATTTACTATGAGCATGAGATCATGCAACTTCCAGACACCAGAGGAATACCTTGCGTGTATCAAACATCTCAATGTTACTGGGTGACAATAAAGGTGCTCTAGAGGTATCTCTGAAGGTGTCTGTTGGGTTGGCATGGATCAAGACCGGGATTTGTCACTCCGTGTGACGGAGAGGTATCTCGGGGCCCACTCGGTAATACAACATCACAACAAGCCTTGCAAGCAATGTGACTAAGGAGTTAGTCAAGGGATCTTGTATTACAGAATGAGTAAAGAGACTTGCCGGTAATGAGATTGAACTAGGTATGGAGATACCAAGGATCGAATCTCGGGCAAGTAACATACCGAAGGACAAAGGGAACAACATACGGGATTAACTGAATCCTTGACATAGAGGTTGAACCGATAGAGATCTTGGTAGAATATGTAGGAGGCAACATGGACATCCAGGTCCCGCTATTGGTTATTGACCGGAGATTGTCTCAGGTCATGTCTGAGTAGTTCTCGAACCTGTAGGGTATGCACACTTAAGATTGGTGACGTTTCGGTATAGTTGAGTTATAGGTGTTGGTGACCATAGGTTGTTCGGAGTCCCGGATGAGATCCTGGACGTCACGAGGAGCTCCAGAATGGTCTAGAGATAAAGATTGATATATAGAAAGTCCTGTTTTGGTCACTAGAGAATTTCGGGATCATTCGTAGTGTACCGGGAGTGCCGGGAGGGTACCGGGGGACTACTGGGAGGGGTGCCACGACCCTAGGGCTTCATGGGCCAAGAGAGGAGGCAAACCAGCCCCTGGTGGGCTGGACGAAGCCACCTCTAAGGGCCCATGCGGCTTGAGTGGAAAATAAGTGGAAAATACAAAAGGTGGAAAAGGTTTCCAAGTGGAAGGGGAATCCTACTAGGAGTAGGATTGGAGGAGGACTCCTCCTCTCCTCCCACTTCGGCCGACCCAAAGGGACAGACCTAGGGCCGGCGGCCTCCCTCCTTTCCTTCTATATATACTAGAGGTTTTTGAGGGTTTTGGACACAACAATTGCCACGTGCTCCCTCTACTTCTCCCTAGATCTGTTTCTCCTCTAGTCTAGTTGGGCGGTGCTTAGGCGAAGCCCTGCTGGATTATTTCACCACCACCACCACCACGCCGCCATGCTAGAGAACTCATCTACCTCTCCGCCCCCACTTGCTGGATGAAGAAGGCGGGGATCGTCATCGAGTTGTACGTGTGCTGAACGTGCAGGTGCCGTCCGTTCGGCACTAGATCGGGATGGTTCGTGATGGGATCGCGGGACATATCATGATGAGATCGCGGGACGGGCTGTGATTTTGGATCACAAATATGTTCCACTACATCAACCGTGTTATATACGCTTTGTATTAGTGATCTACAAGGGTTTGTGGATTCAATCTCCCTCTCGTACATGATCATCACCATGATAGGTATTCATGTGCGTAGGCAAAATTTTGTTTCCCATGCGACGTACCCCAATAGTGGCATCATGAGCTAGGTTCATGTGTAGATGATATCTCGAGTAGAACACAAAAGAATTTGTGGGCGTTGATGTTCAATTTTCTTCCCTCCTTATTCTTTACTTGATTCGGCGGCATTGTTGGATTGAAGCGGCCCGGGCCAACTTTACTCGTACGCTTACGAGAGACCGGTTTCATCAACTCACATGCAACTTGTTGCGTAAAGATGACTGGCGGGTGTCTGTTTCTTCAACTTTAGTTGAATCGGATTTGACCGAGGCAGTCCTTGGAGAAGGTTAAATAGCAATTTGCATATTAAAGTTGTGGCTTTTCATAAGTAAGATGCGATCATACTAGATACCCATAGTAGCCACCTAAAACATGCAAAAACAAATTAGAGGATGTCTAACTTGTTTTTGCGGGGTATGCTTGTGATGTTATATGGCCATTGACATGATATGATATAATGGATGTATGCGATGATGACGTTGTAATAATTAAATATCGACTTGCACGTCGATGCTACGGCAACCAGTAGGAGCCATAGGGTTGTATTTAATTATTTTGCGCTTGGAGATGCTTTTCTTTATCGTTAGGCAATAGCTTTAGTAGTAACAGCATAGATAGCATGACAACCACGATGGCAACACAATGATGCAGATCATGATGATGGAGATCATAGTGTGGTGCCGGTGACGATGGAGATCATGTCGGTGCTTTGATGATGGACATCAAGAAGCACAAGTTCATGGACATATCATGTCACTTATGATTTGCATGTGATGTTAATACTTTTATGCACCTTGTTTTGCTTAGGACGACTGTAGCAGTATAAGGTGATCCCTCACTAAAATTTCAAGATCAAATTGTCTTCTCCCCAACTGTGCACCATTACGACAATTCGTCGTTTCGAGACACCACGTGATGATCGGGTGTGATAGATTCAACATTCACATACAACGGGTGCGAAACAGTTGCACACGCTGAACACTCGGGTTAAACTTGATGAGCCTAGCATGTACACACATGTCCTTGGAACACAAGAGATCGAAAGGTCAAGCATGAATTGTATAGTGGATATGATCAACGTGGAGATGTTCACCATTGAAGCTAAACTCAACTCACATGATGATCGGACTCGAGTTAGTGAATTTGGATCATGCAACACTCAAATGACTAGAGGGATGTCAATTTGAGTGGGAGTTCTTAAGTAATATGATTAATTGAACTCATTATGATGAACATTGTCAAATGGTCTTTGCAAATTATGTTGAAGCTTGCACTGTAGATCTATTGTTTTTAATATGTTCCTGGAGAAAACTTAGTTGAAAGATGGTAGTAGCAATTATGCGGACTAGGTCCGTACACTGAGGATTGTCCTCATTGCTGCACAGAGGGCTGATGTCCCACAAGCGTATGGGATCGCAGCAGTTTTCGAGGGTAGAGTATTCAACCCAAATTTATTGATTCGACTCAAGGGGAAGCGAAAAAATATTCTCAAGTATTAGCAGCTGAGTTGTCAATTCAACCACACATGAAAGATTAGTGTGTGCAAGCAAAGTATCAGTAGCAAGGTAGTATGATAGCAACATCGCCAGAAAATGATTTGACAATCCCCCGCAATGGCGCCAGAAAAAGCCTTGTTGATGGGATGTTAGCGCCAACAAAGTCTTGCAACAAGCAACAGCGGAGCAAGGAACAGCAGTAGCAGCAGCAGAGTAACAAGTAACAACAGTAGCAACAGTAGCAGCAAAGTGACAGCAGCAGCAAAGTGGCCCAATGCCTTTTGTAGCAAGGGACAAGCCTAGGCAAAGTAATGTAGCGAGAACCAGTAGTAAAAGACTCGTTGGCAGTGGATCCGTGATGGATGAGTGTGACGGATGTGATTCATCATGTAACATCTATAACACGGAGAGATATGTGACTAGCTCCCGTTCATCAATCTAATGTAGGCATGTATTCCGTATGTAGTCATACGTGCTTAGGGACAAGAACTTGCATGACATCTATTGTCCATCCCTCCCGTGGCAGCGGGTTCCTAACGGAAACTACGGGATATTAAGGTTCTCCTTTTAATAAAGAACCGGACCAACGCATTAACACGCGGTGAATACATGAACTCCTCATACAATGGTCATCTCCGGGAGTGGTTCCGGCTATTGTCACTCCGAGGTTGTCGGGTCATAACACATAGTAGGTGACTACAACTTGCAACATAGGATCTAAAACACACATATATTGGCAACAACATAATAGGTTCAGATCTGAAATCATGGCACTCGGGCGCTAGTGACAAGCATTAAGCATAGCCAAGTAGTAGCAACATCAATCTAGAACATAGTGGATACTAGGGATCAATCCCCGTCATGAACTAACTCGATTACATGATAGATCGCATCCAACTCATCATCATGCAGCAAGCCTACGATGAGATTACTCACGAACGATGAAGAGCATCAAGGAATTGTCGATGGAGAAAGGTTGATGATGACGATGGCGACGATTTCCCCTCTCCGGAGCCCAAAACGGACTCCAGATCTGCCCTCGAGATGAAGAACAGGATGTGGCAGTGCCTCCGTATCACAAAACGCGATGAAACCTTCTCTCTGATTCTTTTCCAGGAGAAACGGAAGATATAGAGCTGAGATCGGGGGCGGCGGTGCCACGTTGGCCCCACAAGCCCTCACGACGCGGCCATAGGGGGTGGCCGCGGCCTGTGGGCTTGTGGCCCACTGGCACGCCCCCTCACGTGGATCATTGCGTAGGTATTTTTCTTTTATTCCAGAAAAAATCTCCGTGAATTTTCATGACATTCCGAGAACTTTTATTTCTGCACAAAAACAACACCATGGCAATTCTATAGAAAACATCGTCAGTCCGGGTTAGTTCCATTCAAATCATGCAAATTAGAGTCCAAAACAAGGGCAAAAGAGTTCGGAAAAGTACATACGACAGAGACGTATCAACTCCCCCAAGCTTAAAGCATTGCTTGTCCTCAAGCAACTCATTTGACAAACTGAGAGAGACAAAAGAAAAACATTGATGAACTCTATTTGATCTTGTTGTTGCAACTATGTCTAACTCATAACCAGAATTTCAGCAACATCACAAGGAAACGACATAAGCAAATGACATCTAGGTCTCACGGTAAACCCATATCAATTGCATAATCAACTAGCGAGCAAATAATAATAAGCCTCAAGTGTCAACACTTCAATCAAAACAACATGAAGCAGTACGAATAGATGGTATCTCGCTAGCTCTTTCTGAGAACGCAAAACATAAATGCAGAGCACCTTCAAAGACCAAGGGCTGACTAAACATTGTATTTCATGGCAATGAAGATCCAGTCATAGTCATACTCAACACAGTTAAAAGCAAAGCATAAAAATGATAGAGGTGATTTCTAATTGGTGCTTTTGTAAGAGGAGGATGACTCAACTGGAACATAAATAGAGAGGACCTTTGCAGAGGGAAGCATTGATTTCCAGAGGTGCCAGAGCTCAAGCTTTTGAAAACAGAGATAATAATTTTTGGTGGCATGCTTTCATTGTCAACACAATGACTAAGAGTTCTCAACATCTTCCATGCTACACATGCTATAGGCGGTTCCCAAATAGAAAAGTAAAGTTTTGACTCCCCCACCACCAATCAATCACACTCCACGGCTAGCCGAATCCTCAAGTACCGTCCAAACCAACGTCAATCCTGGGGGAGTTTTGTTTGCAATTATCTTTTCGATTTGAGCATGGAACTGGGAATTCCAATTACCGGCCCCTTTCTCGTGAATGATAGTGAGTAAACACATATCGAGGATAACACGCGTAGCATGGAAGATACCAATAGCCCCTATCACCACATGAGCGGTTTGGGCATGCAAAACATATTATTTCTTGAAGATTTAGAGAGTGGCACATGCAAATTTACTTGGAACGGCAGGTAGATACCGCATATAGGTAGGTATGGTGGACTCATATGTTACAACTTTGGGTTTATGGGAGGTGGATGCACAAGCAGTATTCCCGCTTAGTACAAGTGAAGGCTAGCAGAAGACTGGGAAGCGACCAACTAGAGAGAGACAACAGTCATCAAAATGCATTGAGAGTAACTAACATTGAGTGCAAGCATGAGTAGGACATAAATCACCATGAACATGAACATCATAGAGGCTATGTTGATTTTGTTTCAACTACATGCGTGAACATGCGCCAAGTCAAGCCACTTGAAACATTCAAAGGAGGATACCATCCTATCATACTACATCATAGTCATCTCAACATTCATGTGGGCAACCAAGACAAACCATTATAAGATCCTAGCCAAGTAAGCATGGCATAAGCAACTATGATCTCTAAGTTGTCATTGCAAACATGTTTGTCTCACAACAAAGCTGAACTAGAAACAGTGAGCTAGTCATATTTACAAAAACAAAATAGATCGAGTTCATACCAGCTTTTCCAGGCTCAGTCACTTCATCATATATCGTCATTATTGCCTTTCACTTGCACAACCGAACGATGTGAACAATAATAAGCGTGCTCGTGCATTGGACTAAAGCTGGAATCTGCAGGCAAACACAAAGGAGAAGACAAAAGTAATATGGCTCTTTGAAAGCTAAACAGGTATGCATGCAAGAGCCACTAAACATTGTAACCAATATCTTCTACCTTGACCCAAAGAAAAAGAAAACTATCTACACGGCAAAGCTCCCAACAAGCAAAAGAAGAAAAGGAAAATATTTTTGGGTTTTCTCAAACTAGACAGACACACGAAAAGAAAACGAGAAAAAGAAAATAAACTAGCATGGATGATACAGTGGCAAAGTGTGAACACCGGCTAACAAAGTGAAAGCATAAGCAAGAATGTAAAGTCGGTGAGAACACGTACTCCCCCAAGCTTAGGCTTTTGGCCTAACTTGGTCTACTCCCAAGGAGGGAAATAACCAGCTCCTGGGTATTCTGGAGTGGACTGAGGATGCCACTGCGGTGTGAGCTCATCTGGCTCCCACTGATAAACTGGCGTCTGGTGCTCGATTGGCGGCTCGGGCACGTGCACCTGTTGTTGGGCTAAGCCCCAATATGCGTAGATGTCCGAGGGCATAATAGTGTACCTTCCTCCATGAAGATTGAACAAAGAAGGAGCAGGCAAAGTAATAGTCTCATGAGTACCCTAACTAAATACCAGGTTATAAATCATCCTTCTATTTATATCTCTATCAAGAAAGTCAAGGCGAACCATGCTATCGTAACCTAGATATCTCTCGGGAAGAAGAATCTCTTCTTCCTCCTCCAGTCTAATAGGCATCTCAAAGTGTCTAGCAAGACGAGTAGCGTAGATACCTCCATAGACATCACCTTTAGAACGGTTCAGGTTCAACCGTTGAGCTACCATAGCGCCCAAGCTATAAGTTTTATCGTTATAAAGGGCTTCGCGCAAGATCGCAACATCTGGGGAACTAAGTGACCCAGCTTTCCCACGGCCAATCAAACATTTTCCCACAAGTAATGAGAAGTACCGAAGCACGGGAAAATGAATGCTAGCAGCTCTAGTGCAAGACACTCCTCTCTCCTCTCCTACAACAATTGTATCGATGAAAGCTTCCAAGTCTCGTGGACGAGGTTCATGAATATCCCCAACAAAAGGCTATTTGCAAACATTGCAAAAATCTTGGAGTGACATGCGCTGGGGGATATCATAAAGTTTAAACTCAACCATAGGAGGATTCTTCCTCGGATAGAAGTGAAAGCTTTGTACGAAGATATTAGTGAGGAGGAGGTATTGCGGACACTTATCTTCAACGAAGGCGGTAAGGCCTGCGTTCTCCACCAAGTTATAAAAGTCCTCATAAATTCCAGCGGTGCGTAAGAACACGTTGCTTGGACAATTGCACGCTCGAACTTCTGCGACTCGAGGGACCAAATACTTGGGCTTCTTCTCACTCCCATCATCCTTGGGGTCATGGCTTGACGAACCTCTTAAGAACCTCCTCATCTTTCCCCTTTTCTATCTCTGAATTTTTTTGAATTTTTTAGTGATTCTAATGAAAAGTGAATAAGGCTCAATGAAACTCGTAGCAACTACTCCAACAAGTGCCTAGAGACCATATTACGCATCAAAACTACTTGGGACCAGCTAAAATCAGCATACAAAGCTCAAGAACATGGTCACCAAGGCAGAAAAAATATGCGGAGTATAAGGCACTAGAGCAAAAACTAATTGGGCCAATGGAGGAGTCACTTACCAAGGAGTAATTTCCCCAAAACAGTTCGAAGAACGGTGATTTGAGCAAAGAGATCGAAAATCCCAGCAAGAGGAGCAAGAACACGGGTTTGAGCTGCGAAACGTTTTTTTATGGAGGTAGGAGAACCAGATGAGAGCAAGAATGAGTGGAGGGGGTGCCTGTGGGCCCCACAAGCCTGGGTGGGGCGGCCAGGGGGTGTGCCCACGCCCCTAGGGCTTGTGGCCCACTGGTGTGGCCCCCATACAGACTCTTTGTCCCAGTATTTTTCAAATATTCTAGAAAAAATCATACTTAATTTTCACAGCGTTCGGAGAACTTTGATTTTCGGGGTATTTTTCTACCGGACGCTAAAACAGAAAACAGGGAAAACTAAACTAAACCTATCATTTTTCTTCTAAGCAACCTAAAGTGAAAGCTTGAACAAAGGTTTGCGACTCCTCGATTCATCCATCTCATGGTCATCGAAAGAAATCCGTCAATGGGGTTGATCAAACCCCCTCGACCAAACTTTCTCGAATGGCAAAAGAAGACGGAGAATTTCCGAATAGTCACTAGGTCACCTCAATGGGGATGTGTATCTCCCCAACAAGCAAGTCATACTTTACCTTGACACGAGGAATAGGGCATTCAAAGCTCCCAATAAGAATCGATGAAATTTTTTCGATAGCATTGATGCAATGTACTCGATATTGTTTCTTCGGAAAGTGCACCGTATGCTCATTACCGTTGACATGGAAAGTGACATTGCCTTTGTTGCAATCTTTAACAGCCCCTGCAGTGTTTAAAAAGGGTCTTCCGAGGATGACAGCCATGGCATCATCGTCGGGAATATCCAAGATAACAAAGTCTGTTAAGATAGTGGTGTTAGCAATCACAACAGGCACATCCTTGCAAATGCTGATAGGGAAAGCAGTTGATTTCTCGGCCATTTGCAGAGAGTTTTTAGTGGGTGTCAACTTATCCAGTTCAAGTCTATGATAAAGAGAGAGAGGCATAACACTAACACCAGCTCCAAGGTCGCATAACGCAGTTCTAACGTAGTTGCCTTTAATGGAGCAAGGTATAGTGGGCACACCGGGATCACCTAGTTTCTTGAGAGTTCCACCGTTAAAAGTATAGTTCGCAAGCATGGTGGAAATCTCAACCTCAAGTATCCTTCTCTTATTAGTCACAATATATTTCATGTACTTAGCATATGGAGACATTTTGAGCATATCTGTCAAACTCATCTACAGAAAGACAGGTCTGATCATTTCAACGAATCGCTCAAAATCCTCATCATCCTTTTTCTTCGATGGTTTGGGAGGAAAGGGCATAGGTTTCTGAACCCATGGCTCCTTTTCTTTACCGTGCTTCCTAGCAGCGAAGTTATTCTTATCGTATCTTCTAGTCTTAGGCTGTGGGTTATCAAGATCAACACTAGGTTCAATCTCCACATCCTTTCATTGCTAGGTTGAGCATCTTCATGAACATCACTATTGATATTATCATTTGGCTCATGTTCATCACCAGATTGTGTTTCAGCATTAGAGACAGAGACGTCGTTTGGACTCTCAGGTGTAGCAGCAACAGGGTTGCTAGCGTGCAGATTCATATCATCTTTCTTCTTCTTTCTAGGATGACTAGGTGCATGAGTGCTAACTCCTTGAGAATCTTGTTCAATTCTCTTCGGATGACCCTCAGGATACAAAGGTTCCTGGGTCATTCTACCGCCTCTAGTGATGACTCTGACAGAATTTTCATTCAACTGATTGAGCAAGTCATTTTGAGCTTTAAGTACCTTTTTCTACCCGAGTAGTAACCATAGAAGCATGTTTACTCATAAGCTTAAGATCATTGACATTTCTGTCCACACAAGCACTTAAATGACTAAGCATATGAGCATTCTGTTCCAATTGTCTGCTAACATAATCATTGAAACTCTGTTGTTTGGCAACGAAGTTATCAAATTTATCCATGCATAAGCTAGCAGGTTTATCAAAAGGAATATCACTCTCATCAAACCTACGCAGATAATTTACTTCTACTACCTGTATCGGGTTATCGAGACCATGGATCTCTTCGATAGATGGTAGATTTCTGACATCTTCAGATTTAATGCCTTTCTCTCGCATAGATTTCTTGGCTTCTTGCATCTCTTCAGGACTGAGGAATAGAATACCTCTTTTCTTTGGAGTTGGCTTAGGAGGTGGTTCAGGAATATTCCAAGCATTCTCATTGCACAAGATGTTATTCAGTAGAATCTCAGCTTGTTCTATGGTTCTTTCCCTAAAAACACTACCGACACAACTATCTAGGTGATCTTTGGAAGCATCGGTAAGTCCATTATAGAAGATATCAAGTATTTTGTTCTTCTCAAGTGGGTGATCAGGCAAGGCATTCAGTAGCTAGATAAGCCTCCCCCAAGCTTGTGGGAGACTCTCTTCTTCAGCTTGAGCAAAGTTGTATATTTCCTGCAAGGCAGCTTGCTTCTTATGGGCAGGGAAATATTTTTTAGATAAGTAGTAGACCATATCCTGGGGGCTACGCACACAACCAGGAGCAAGAGAAGTGAACCAGGTCTTAGCATCATCCTTTAGCGAGAAAGGAAACAGCTTGAGCATATAGTAGTGGCGGATCTTTTCCTCACTAGTGAATAGGGTGGCTATATCGTGCAGTTTGGTAAGATGGGCTACAACCGTTTCAGATTCATAACCGTGAAAATGATCAGATTCGACTAGAGTGATTAACTCAGGGTCGACAGAGAATTCATAATCCTTATCGGTCACAAAGATAGGCGAAGTGGCAAACATCGGGCCGTATTTCATCCTAGCGTTCAGAGATTTGTCTTTCCACTTGCGCAGAAGTTTCTCAACACCATAGCTATCCTTACACGCAAGAAAATCCTCAGCTATCTCTCCCTCCATAACATAGCGCGTATCAGGCATAACAAACAATTCAGGCATAGTAGCAGGTTCTACTTCAATAGTATCAGCAGTTTCAGAAGTATCATCACATCTAGAGGCAACTCTAGCAATATGTGCATCAAGGAATGCACCTAGTGGCAAAGCAGTATCAAGCATAGCATCATCAGGCATAGTATCAAGCATAGCATCATCAGGCATAGTATCAAGCATAACATCCTCAGGCATAGTATCAAGCATAGCATCATCAGGCATAGTATCAAGTAGAGCATCATCATAAGCATCATGGGCAGCAGAAGTAGTATCATCAAGCACAGGCGACATATCCAGATTTCTAGCAGGAGGTGAAGTCGCAAACTTACTCAAAACTGAAGGTGAATCAAGTGCAGAGCTAGATGGCAATTCCTTACCTCTCCTCGTAGTGGAAGGCAAGATTTTAGTTCTTGGATCTTTCAAATTCCTCATAGTGATCAGCAGACGTAAATCCCAAGTGAATCAGAGAATATAGTTGTGCTTCCCCGGCAACGGCGACAGAAAAAGCCTTGATGTCCCACAAGCGTATGGGATCGCAGCAGTTTTCGAGGGTAGAGTATTCAACCCAAATTTATTGATTCAACTCAAGGGGAAGCAAAAGAATATTCTCAAGTATTAGCAGCTGAGTTCTCAATTGGACCACACGTGAAAGAGTAGTGTCTGCAAGCAAAGTATCAGTAGCAAGGTAGTATGATAGCAACGTCTCCAGAAAAAGCTTTGACAATCCCCGGCAACGGTGCCAGAAAAAGCCTTGTTGACGGGATGTTAGCGCCAACAAAGTCTTGCAACAAGTAACAGCGGAGCAAGGAACAACAGTAGCAGCAGCAGAGTAACAAGTAACAACAGTAGCAACAGTAGCAGCAAAGTGGCCCAATGCCTTTTGTAGCAAGGGACAAGCCTAGGCAAAGTAACTTAGCGAGAACCAGTAGTAAAAGACTCGTAGGCAATGGATCGGTGATGGATGAGTGTGACGGATGTGATTCATCATGTAACAGCTATAAGACGGAGAGATATGTGACTAGCTCCCGTTCATCAATCTAATGTAGGCATGTATTTCGTATGTAGTCATACGTGCTTAGGGAAAAGAACTTGCATGACATCTATTGTCCATCCCTCCCGTGGCAGCGGGGTCCTAACGGAAACTACGGGATATTAAGGTTCTCCTTTTAAAATAGAACCGGACCAAGGCATTAACACGCGGTGAATACATGAACTCCTCATACTATGGTCATCTCCGGGAGTGGTTCCGGCTATAGTCACTCTTGGGTTGCCGGGTCATAACACCTAGTAGGTGACTACAACTTGCAAGGTAGGATCTAAAACACACATATATTGGCGACAACATAATAGGTTCAGATCTGAAATCATGGCACTCGGGCCCTAGTGACAAGAATTAAGCATAGCCAAGTAGTAGCAACATCAATCAAGAACATAGTGGATACTAGGGATCAATCCCGATCAAGAACTAACTCGATTACATGATATATCTCATCCAACTCATTACCGTCCAGCAAGCCTATGATGAGATTACTCACGAACGATCAAGAGAATCATGGAATTGTCGATGGAGAAAGGTTGATGACGACGATGGCGATGATTTCCCCTCTCCGGAGCACGAAATGGACTCCAGATCTGCCGTCCAGATGAAGAAGAGGATGTGGCGGTGCCTCCGTATCGCAAAACGCGATGAAACCTTCTATCTGATTTTTTTCCAGGCAAAATGGAAGATATAGAGCTGAGATTGGGGGCGGTGGTGTCACGTGGGCCCCACAAGCCCTCACGTCGCGGCCATAGGGGGTGGCTGCGGCCTGTGGGCTTGTGGCCCACTAGCACGCCCCCTCACGTGGATCTTTGTGCAGGTATTTTTCTTTTATTCCAGAAAAAATCTCCGTAAATTTTCAGGACATTCCGAGAACTTTTATTTCTGCACAAAAACAATACCATGGCAATTCTACTGAAAACAGCATCAGTCCGGGTTAGTTCCATTCAAATCATGCAAATTAGAGTCTAAAACAAGGGCAAAAGAGTTCGGAAAAGTAGATACGACGGAGACGTATCAAGGGCTTATGTCCTTAATGCACCGCTCGGTGTGTTGAACCCCGAACTTTGTCTGTGTATGTTGCGAACATGTGACATACATGTTTTTGATGACTACGTGATAGTTCAATGTGTAATGCTTAACTGCTTAGAAGTGAGGCGCCGAAGACATTTTGAATATCACATAACATATGAAATGTTCCAAGAGATGAAATTGGTATTTCAGGCTCGTGCCCACATCAAGAGGTATGACACCTCCAACAAGATTCTTTGTCTACAAAGTAAGGGAGAAAAGCTCAATCGTTGAGCATGTGCTCAAATTGTGTGAGTGCTACAATCACTTGAATGGAGTGGGAGTTAATCTACTAGATGAGATAGTGATGCTTCTCCAAAGTCACTGCCACCAAGCTACCAGAGCTTAGTGATGAACTATAACATATCGGGGATAGATGTGATGATCCTTGAGCTATTCACGATGTTTGACACCACGAAAGTAGAAATCAAAAGGGAGCATCAATTGTTGATAGTTAGTAAAACCACTAGTTTCAAGAAGCGCAAGGGCAACAAGGGATACTTCATGAAACGACAAACCAATTGCTGCTCTAGTGAAGAGACACAAGGTTGAACCCAAACCCGAGACTAAGTGCTTCTAAAAATGAGGAGAACAGTCACTGAAGAGGAACTACCTTAGATACTTGGTACATGATATTGCTGTGTACTTTACTAGTACTCCTAGTAGCACCAGGGTATTAGATACCGGTTCGGTTGTTAAGTGTTAGTAACTCGAAATAAAAGATATGAAATAAACGGAGACTAGCTAAAGGCGAGGTGATGATGGTTGTTGGAAGTGTTTCCAAAGTTGATGTGATCACCATCGCACGCTCCCTCTACCATCGGGATTAGTGTAGAACCTAAATAAATGTTTTTTGGTGTTTGCTTTGAGCATGAACATGATTAGATCATGTTTATTGCAATACAATTATTCATTTAAAGTGAATACTGGTTATTCTATTTTCTTGAATAAATACCTTCAATGGTTTATTGAATCTCGATCGTAGTGATACACATGTTCATGATATTGTTGCCAAAAGATACAAAGTAGTACTGATAGTACCACTTACTTATGGCACTGCCGCTTGAGTCATATTGGTGTAAAACGCATGAAGAAGCTCCATACTGATGGATCTTTGGACTCACTAGTTTTTGAATCGTTTGAGACATGCGAACCATGCCTATTGGTGTAAACGCATGAAGAAACTCCATGCAGATAGATTGTTTAGACTCACTTGATTTTGAATCACTTGAGACATGCAAATCATAACACATGGGCAAGATGACTGAATGCCTCGTTTTCCAGTGAGATGGAACAAGAAAGTAACTTATTGGAAGTAATACATTTTGATGTATGCAGTCCAATGAGTGCTGAGGCACGTAATGGATATAATTATGTTCTTACTTCACAAATGATTTGAGTAGATACTAGTGTATTTGCTTGGCGAAACACACATTTTACTTATTGAAAGGTTCATGTAATTTCAGAATGAAGTTGAAGATCGTCATGACAAGAGGATAAAATGTCTATGATATGGTCATGGAGATGAATAACTTAGTTGCGAGTTTGGTACACAATTAAGACAATGTGAAAATTGTTTCACATCTCATGCCACCTCGAACACCATAGTGTGATGGTGTGTCCGAATGTCATAGTCGCGCCCTATTTGATATGGTGCGTACTATGATGTCTCTTATCGAATTACCACTATCGTTTATGGGTTAGGCAATAGAGACAACCACATTCACTTTAAATAGGCCACCACGTAATTTCTTTGAGTAGACACCGTATGAACTATGGTTTGGAGAAACCTAAGCCGTCGTTTCCTAAAAGTTTGGGGCTGTGGCGCTTATGTGGAAAAGGTTCAGCATGATAAGCTCAAATCCAAAGCGGATAAATGCATCTTCATAGGACACCCAAAATAGTTGGGTATACATCCTATCTCAGATCCGGAACAAAGTGTTTGTTTCTAGAAACGGCTCCTTTCTCGAGAAAAGGTTTCTCTCGAAAGAATTGAGTGGGAGGATGGTGGAAACTTGATGGGGTTATTGAACCAACATCAACCAGTGTATAGCAGGGTGCGGGAAGTTGTTCCTGTGGGTCCTACACCAATTGAAGTGGAAGTTGATGATAGTGATTATGAAGCTTCAGATCAAGCTACTACCAAACCTAGTAGGTCGACTAGGAAACGTACTGCTCCAGAGTGGTACAGTAGTCCTGTCTTGGAGGTCATGTTTCTGGTCAACAATGAACATGCGAGCTATGGAGAAGCGATGGTGGGCCTGGATTCCGACAAATGGTTGGAGGCCATGAAATCCAAGAGAGGATCCATGTATGAAAACAAAGTGCAGACTTTGGAATAACTACTTGATGGTCGTAAGACTCTTAAGTACAGATGTATCTTTAATACGAAGACACACGATGATGGTGAAAAGTCACCATTAAGAAAGCTCAACTTGTTGCAAATATGTTTCCAAAAAGTTCAAAGAGTTTACTATGATGAGACTTTCTCACACGTAGCGATGCTAAAAGTCTGTTGGAATTATGTTAGCAGTTGTTGCATTATTTATGAAATCTTGCAGATAGGATGTCAAAACATTGTTTCCTAGACGGTTTCCTTGAGGAAAGGTTGTATGTGATACAACCCGAATGTTTTGTCGATCCTAAGGATGCTAACAAGTATGCAAGATCCAACTATCCTTCTATGGACTCGAGCAAGCATCTCGGAGTTGGAATAAGTACTTTGATGAGTGATCAAAGCTTTTGGTTTTATACAAAGTTTATGAGAAACTAATATTTCCAAGAAAGTGAGTGGGAGCATTATAGAATTTCTGATGAGTATATGTGGTTGACATATTGTTGATCGGAAATGATGTAGAACTTCTCGAAACCATATAGGGTTGTTTGAAAAGTGTTTTTCAAAGGAAAACCTGGATTAAGCTACATGAACATTGAGCATCAAGATCTATAAAGATAGATCAAGACGCTTGATAAAACTTTTAATGAAATGCATGCCTTGACAAGTTTTTGAAGGAGTTCAAAATAGATCGGCAAAGAAGGGGTTCTTGGCTGTGTTGAAAGGTGTGAATATTGAGTAAGACACAAAACCTGACCATAGCAAAAGAAAGATAAATGACAAAAGTCGCCCCCTATGCCTTAGTCGTAGGCTCTAAAGTATGACATGCTATGTACCGCACTTGAAGAGTGCCTTGCCATGAGTCAGTCAAGGGGTACGAGAGTGATCCAAGAATGGATCACTGGACATCAGTCAAAGTTATCCTTAGTAACTAGTGGACTAAGGAATTTTCTCGATTATGGAGGTGATAAAAGAGTTTGTCGTAAAGTGTTACGTCGATGCAAGCTTTGACACTAATATGGATGACACTGAGTAGTAAACCGGATTCGTATAGTGAAGCAATCATTTGGAATACTTCCAAATGGCATGTGGTAGCATCATCTATAGGATGACATATAGATTTATAAAGAACACATAGATCTGAAAGGTTTAGACATGTTGACTAAAAACCTCTCTCACAAGCAAGACATGATCGAACCCCAGAACTATATGGGTGTTAGATTCATTACAATCACATAGTGATGTCAACTAGATTATTGACTCTAGTGCAAGTGTGGAACTATTGGAAATATTCCCTAGAGGCCATAATAAATTGGTTATTAATATATTTCCTTGTTCATAATAATTGTTTGTGGCTTGAGTTAGTAAATTGGTTATTAATATATTTCCTTTTTCATAATAATTGTTCATATGCCCTAGGGGCCCACTCGGTAATACAACATCACAACAAGCCTTGCAAGCAAGGTGTCTAAGGAGTTAGTCACGGGATCTTGTATCACGGAATGAGCAAAGAGACTTGCCGGTAACGAGATTCAACTAGGTATGGACATACCAACGATCGAATCTCGGGCAAGTAACATACAGAAGGACAAAGGGAACAACATACGGGATTAACTGAGTCCTTGACATAGAGGTTCAATCAATAGAGATCTTCGTAGAATATGTAGGAGCCAATATGGACATCTAGGTCCCGCTATTTGTTATTGGCCGGAGAGTGTCTCAGGTCATGTCTGCATAGTTCTCAAACCCGCAGGTCTGCACACTTAAGGTTTGGTGACGTTTCGGTATACCTGAGTTATAGGTGTTGGTGACCGAATGTAGTTCGGAGTCCCGGATGAGATCCTGGACGTCACGAGGAGCTCCGGAATGATCCGGAGGTCAAGATTGATATATAGGAAGTCCTTTTGTGGTCACCGGAACAGTTTCGGGCTCATCGGTAGTGTATCGGAAGTGTTGGGAGGGTACCGAGCGACCACCGGGAAGGGTGTGATGACCCTAGGGCTTCATGGGCAAAGAGAGGAGGCAAACCGGCCCCTGCTGGGCTGGCCGAAGCCACCTCTAAGGGCCCATGCGATGACTGGAAAATAAGGGGAAAAACAAAAGGTGGAAAAGGTTTCCAAGTGGAAGGGGAATCCTACTAGGAGTAGGACTGGAGGAGGACTCCTCCTCTCCCCCCACTTTCGTCGATCTAAAGGGGCAGCCCTAGGTCCGGCAGGCGCCCTCCTATCCTCCTATATATACTAGAGGTTTTTGAGGGTTTTGGACACAACAATTGCGACGTGCTCCCTCTACTTCTCTCTAGATTTGTTTCTCCTCTAGTCTAGTTCGACGGTGCTTAGGCGAAGCCGTGCTGGATTAGTTGACCACCACACTGCCGTGTTGTTGAACTCATCTACCTCTCCGCCCCTCTTGCTAGATCAAGAAGGCGGGGATTATTATCAAGCTATACGCATGCTGAATGCGGAGGTGTCGCTCATTCAATACTAGATCGGGATGGATCGTGATGGGATCGCGGGACGGATAGTGATGAGATCGCGGGATGGGCTGTGATTTGGATCCTGAAGATGTTCCACTACATCAACCGCGTTATATACGCTTCCAATTAGAGATCTACAAGGGTATGTGGATCCAATCTCCCTCTCGTAGATGATCATCACCATGATAGGTCTTCGTGTGTGTAGGAAATTTTTTGTTTCTCATGCAACGTTCCCCAACAAACGGTGCCCGAAATTCTTCTTGCTACCTATTGAGCTTGCGTTGGTTTTCCCTTGAAGAGGAAAGGGTGATGCAGGGAAGTAGATAAGTATTTCTCTCGGTTTGTTGAGAACCAAGGTTTCAATCCATTAGGAGGAACAAGTAAGTCCCCAATAGTAGTACCTACACAAATAATCAAACACTTGCACCCAACGCTATAAAGGGGTTGTCAATCCCTTCAGAGTTATTTGCAAGGATGAGATCTAATAGAGATAGATATAAAAGATTGCAGAAACAAAAGTAAATAAATTGCAGCAAAGTATTTTTGGTTTATAGATCTGAAAATATAATATGGAAAATAGACCCGGGAGCCATAGCTTTCATTAGAGGCTTCTCTCATCAAGGAAAATAATACGATGGGTGAAAAAATTACTATCGAGCAATGGATAGAAAAGCGAATAATTATGAAGATATCTAAGGCAATGATAATGCATATAGGCATCACGTCCGTGTCAAGTACACCGAAACGATTCTGTATCTACTACTATTATTCCACACATCGACCGACTCCTGCTTGCATCTATAGTATTAAGTTCATGAAGAACAGAGTAACACATTAAGTAAGATGACATGATGTAGCGGGTTAAACTCAAGCAATATGGTAAAAACCACTTCTTTTTATCCTTGATGGCAACAATACAATATGTGCCTTGCTACCCCTACTATTTCACTAGGTGAGGACACCGCAAGATTGAATCCGAAACTAAGCACTTCTCCCATCGCAAGAATTACCAATCTAGTTCGCCAAACCAAACGAATAACTCGAAGAGGATTTCTAAGATATGGAATCATGCATATCAGAATTCAGAAGAGACTCAAATAATATTCATAGATAATATGAACATAAACTCACAATTCATTGGATCTCGACAAACACACCACAAAAGAGTATTACATCGGATAGATCTCCATGAAGATCATGAATAACATGTTATTGAAGATCGAAGAGAGAGAAGAAGCCATATGGATACTTGCTATGGACCCGTAGGTCTATGGTGAACTACTCACACATCATCGGTGGGGCAATGGAGTTGATGTAGATGCCCTCCGTGATCAATTCCCTCTCCGACATTTTACCGAAAAAGGCTCCTAGATTCGATCTCTTGGGAACAGAGAATCCAGCGGCGTAAAAGTATTTTCATGGCTCTTTTTGGCAATACTGGAATATTTGGGAATTTATAGGCCAAGAAATAGGGTTAGGTGACCTACAGGGGGCCCACAGGCAAGGGGCGGCCACCCCCAGGGCACGCTCTAGAGGCTTGTGTCCTCCCGCGAAGTGCCTTGCCCCCTACTCCAAGTCTCGTAGGTGTCTTCTAGTCCAAGAAATATCTTTCCGGAGATTTTTTTTCCGTTTGGACTCCGCTTAATATTCCTTATCTGCAATACTCAAAAACATGGAAAAAACAGAAACTGACACTAGGCTCTAGGTTAATAGGTCAGTCCCAAAAAATATATAAAACAACGTATAAATGGATATAAACATCCAAAACAGATAATATAATAGCATGAAACAATAAAAATTATAGATACGTTGGAGACGTATCAATGGTTAGTGGTAGGGCCGCCTCCACTGTAGCCATGCGCCGGCAGGTCAGTGGTACCTTGGCCGCTGTAGCCATGCCTTTGATGATGCATCCCTGACGTGTCTGTTAGGGTGATGTGACTAGGGCTGACCCATCCAGCTGGCGTGTCGTTCTCGAACCGGATGGAGGGTGTCTCTGCCCCGAGCCGGCCTGGCTGCGTAGCCGGCCTGAAGCAGTCAGCCTTCTAGGAAAAAGTGTCCGCTCTGTGTTGTTTTCGTAGGAAGATGGGGGAAGTGCCCAATTTGGCATACACTAGGATTATCCCCCCATCACTAGGCCCCGAAGCACGGGAGGCCCGTCGGCTCGGAGCGGCAAACCTCGCTGGCTTGGATCCTTCACCCGCGGTCCCGCAAAGGCATAACCAAACTGCTTGCCAACTATAGGTGGCCAGGATCGCAGTTGATCGACGTCTTGTGGGCTGCCTCGGGCTCTTTGAAGTGCAGAGCAAGGACGTCACGTGTGGCACGGTGCGGGCTGTGGCGTGACACGCCATGCGGGGGACATGACCGGGCCATGAGGCGGGGCCCGCTTGACCACGGCCTCGGCCCACGCGCGTGGATGTTTTGCGGGTCGAGGCCGACGGTTGGCGTTCCCAACAACCAATAAAGCCGCCGGTGCAGCAAGGGAGTAGTGGGCATCATGCGCATCTGATCCCCTCCCCCACTACCCCGTGCAAAGTTTAAACTGGTAGGAGGAGGGGCAGAGAGAGCCATTCGCTCCCCTACCCCCATCCCTTGTCTTCCCCGTCGCTCCCCCTCCCCGTAGAGAGAGAGAGAGTGAGGAACGTCGACCGCATGCCTACTGTGGTGCCTCATGCTGCCGATGCCTGCCTAGATCTGCTGGCCTCTCCCACCTTCGGCCACGTGCGCTCAGGCGCCACCAAGCCCGATGACGACCAAAGGCGCATGTGACGGCAGCAACATTGAAAAGGAGTACATCGAGTTCCTCTGCCACCGTTGCAAGCTGCCACCCGCAGGGCTTGTGGCAAGACACATTGCAGGGGCAGAATACGCCCCGACCCCACATGACAACGAGGTGGTGGCCTTCATGGAGCACTTTGCCCGAGGGTTCGGACTGCCGACGAGCACCTTCTTCCGCCGGTTCTTCACGCACTTCATCCTGCAACTCCACCACCTCAGCACAAAAACTGTATTGCAGCTGGCTGCCTTTGTTGCCTTATGCGAGGGCTACTTGGGGATTGAGCCGCGTCTGAACCTCTGGCATCGGCTCTTCTTCTCCAAGAAGTTGACGGTGGTGAACCAAACCACCAAGCTGAAGGAGATGACCACCTGCGAGGCCGCACTCGTCTACCACCGCACGGGAGCCGGTTTCTTGAAGCTTTCTCTACATGGCTTTGTGAAGAGCTTGCAGAAGGGGTCCTTCTACGTGAAGAACGTCGATACGGCCCTCGATCTCGTCAACCTGCCCGACTTCATCAACACACCCCTAGTCGCCATGCACAAGTGGAACTCGGTCCTGCTGCATCTGATCAAGGAGGTGGACCAGCTTTATGCCCGGCTGGCTCATCTGACCGAGGAGGAGGGCCTCACAGGCATGGTCCTCCTCACCACCATAGTGGTGTGTCGGGTGCAGCCGCTGCAGCACCACTCGCACCTCATCTGCCAGATGAGCGACCACCGCGACTCGTGTCGGCTCTCCACGAAGGAGCCGAGGCCGGTGCATGTGGCGAGGTGGTGAACCTGATCTATACCACCCAAATGGATGAAGGGAAATGGCAATGGGGCAAGGCCCCCTTTGATCGAGAACATTCGGCACTAGTGGTAAGTGGCATGTCAACTTTCCTTTTTTCTGGCATTCATGCCATCTTTCCGTGCCTGACGACGGATGCCTTTTGCGGCGACAGTTGTTTCCCTAGCAGCAAATCTACGACAAGCCGGTAGTTGACCTGCCAGAGTCGGGCACTGAGGAGATTGAGGACCCCGACGAGGTGGAGCCGAGGGAGACGGTCCTTGCCGGAGGCGAAGCATCGGGAGCCGATGCGGTGGAGTTGGAGGATTCCGAATCGGCTGGTGAGTTTTCTAAGTCCGTGCTGGTGGGTTGGTCTGATGATGATGCTGAGCCACCGGCATCACGTGATGTAGCCACCATGGAGGACCCTGAGGCCTTGGAGGATGATGCCAGTGTGCTGAGGAAACGGCTTCGCTGAGCCGGCCGTGACTCCGCGGGAGGCGAGGCAAACGCGACAGGGTGAGGGAAGCAGCTAGCGAGCTCCCACCCGGCTCCCAAGAGTGTAGCCGGTGGGCATCCGGGGGGCGGCCGCGGAGTCAGTGGGAAGAAACAATGGGTCACCCCGGTGGGACCCACAAGGCATGTGATCCCCGTCAGTACGAGGTAAGCCCTTTGACCGGTGTGGTCCCCTTTATTCTAGTTTCATTCGTTGTATTTTAAGTTCATCGGTACGCGTCGAGCAGGGCCAAAAGCATCCTGGGGAAGGCAACCCCGACGTCGGTGATGGAGGAAGGCGGGAGTGCGAGGAGTAGTGCATTGCATGGGCCGAGATGGAGCCGACACAGAAGGCACTTGTCGGGAAGGAGCGCCGTCTGTGGGAGGAGGTTGCCCATAAGATGGCGGTGTAGAGTCGGCGGGTTGGATGCTACAGTCGAATCGCTCGGTTCCGGATCCACTGGCCAAGGATAAACGTTCCAATGGGACGCACGACCCTGTGTGGAGGGCGGAGGCGGACGCGCGGGCCAACGAGGAGACACGTGCAGATACGAGCACGGCGGATGCCTCCAAGGGGCCGGAGCAGGGGCCCGATGTCGCGCGAGAGGGACCCGACGTCGTGCCCCGTGAGGCTGAGGTCCCACCGCGTGGGACGGAGGCTCCGGACGGCAAGGCAGCCTCTGCGAGCGACCCGGCCAAGAAGGGAGGACACGGAGCGTCGGAGGTCGAGGCCCCCGCAATGAAGGACCCCTGCGGGGTCGACTCATCGAAGGAGCCGGCTGAGGGCGCACCTTCGGGAGCCGAGTTCATCATCGTTTCGACGCACGACCCGGTTGCTGCCGGAGCCGTCACCTGCACCAAGACCCGACCGTTGGAGAGCTGGGTCGTAGCTGGCGGGAACTCCGGGGAGGGGTTCCCAGCTTACCAGGAGGCGGGGTCCCCGCGCTCATTGCAGAGTTCACCGAGTGCCGCGACCAAGCACAGGGAGCATCCCAAGCAACTCGGGAGAGGTTGCTCCATCTCGAGCAGTGCGTTGGGGTAAGCGTTCTGCCCCTTCATTCTTCTTCTTGTGTGTTTTTTCAGTGGGGGCGTGCGAGCGCACCCACTAGGTGTAGCCCTCGGGAGTCGGGCGGCTGGGAGGCAGCTGAGTCAAGTCTTACTCGCGGCATCCTTTTATTTTGTCCTTTGCAGGCCCACGATGGTCGCTGAGTGATCGCGTACAGCACGCTGCCGGGTCGGTACTGGGAGGCCGAAAGCTAGTCGGTCGATCTTCGGGGTCAGCTAACCCTAGCCGATCAACATCGGGATCTCCTGCATGCGGAATGCGCCCGGTTGCGCCAGGAGGCGGAGCTCCTGCAGGCAGAGAAGAAGGACCGCTAGGTGGTCCAACGTGTAGAGCTAGAGCAGCGGGACGCGGCCCATCGCGTGGAGCTAGCGCAGCGGTAGGCGGCCCATCATGAGGCCTTGAAGGCCAAGTACTACCAGCTGGCGAAGACAGCCAAGGTAGCGCGGGTGGTTCAGGAGGAGCACACTCGCCGAATCCAAGCCTCGTCGGCGAGGGAGCAGGAGCTGCATGAGGTGGACCGGCTTTTGACCAGTAAATCTTCTTCGTCTTGATTTTTCCTTATTGCACCACATTGGGCTTGGCTTTTTTCTTACCTTACACTGTGTGTTCATTCTCCTTCCTCGGATCTCTTCCCGGACATGCAGAAGGATATGTAGGCAGCCGTGGAGGCCCACCATGAGGATCAGCGAGTGTTGGTCATCCATGTTGGGGCATACACCTCCTGGACGATGGACGAGGTTGGGATCGCCACCAAGGTTCACGTGAACGAGGTGGTTCGGCCATGGGGCGGCTCTAGAAGGTCGGGCTGGCACTGGTTCGCACCCTCCGGCCGAATGTTGTGCAGCCGGCTTCCGTGAGTCGGCTGTCGCGATGGCTAGAGGTAGGGACCACGCGAGTGAGCGCCTGGTGATACGTCTCCAACGTATCAATAATTTTTGATGGTTCCATGCTATTATCTTGTCAAACTTTGGATGTTTTGTATGCCTTTTATATATTTTTTGGGACTAACTTATTAACTCAGTGCCAAGTGCCAGTTCCTGTTTTTTCCGTGTATTTGACCATTTCCAGAGGAGAATATTAAACGGAGTCTAAACGGAATAAAACTTTTGAAAAGATTTTTTCCGAAACAGAAGATACGCAGGGGGCGTGAGAACGAAGGCAGAGGCCACCAGGGGAGGCCACAAGCCCCCTAGGCGCGGCCAGGGGGCGCGCCTATCAGGCATGTGGGCCCCCTATAGCTCGTCTGCCCTACTTCTTCCGCCTACAAATCCCCGAAAAATCCAAAACCATGGGAGAGATCCACGAAAATACTTTTCCGCCGCCGCAAGCTTCTGTCTCCGCAAGATCCCATCTGGCGCATGTTCTAGTGCCCTGTCGGAGGGGGATTCGGATACGGAGGGCCTCTTCATCAACACCATTGCCTCTCCGATGATGCGTGAGTAGTTCACCGTAGACCTTCTGGTCCATAGCTAGTAGCTAGATTGCTTCTTCTCTCTCTTGGATCTTCAATACAAAGTTCTCCATGATCTTCATGGAGATCTATCCGATGTAATCTTCTTTTTGCGGTGTGTTTTTCGAGATCCGATGAATTGTGGATTTATGATCAGATTTTCTATGATATTGTTTGAGTTTTTCTAATATCTTATATGCATGATTTCATATCCTTGTAATTCTCTTCGAGTTGTGGGTTTTGTTTGGCCAACTTGATCTATGATTCTTGCAATGGGAGAAGTGCTTGGTTTTGGGTTCATACCGTGTGGTGACCTCACCCAGTGATAGAAGGGGTAGCGAGGCACGTATCATGTTGTTGCCATCAAGGGTAAAAAGATGGGGTTTACATCATTGGTTTGATTTTATCCCTCTACATCATGTCATCTTTCTTAAGGCGTTACTCTGTTCATCATGAACTCAATACACTAGATGCATGTTGGATAGCGGTCGATGTGTGGAGTAATAGTAGTAGATGCAGAAGTATCGGTCTACTTGTCTCGGACGTGGTGCCTATATGTATGATCATTGCCTTAGATATCGTCATGACTTTGCGCGGTTCTATCAATTGCTCGACAGTAATTTATTCACCCACCGTAGTATTTGCTATCTTGAGAGAAGCCACTAGAGAATACTATGGCTCCCGGATCTACTTCACATCGTATTTTCAGCCTTACACTTTTACTTCGTTGCACTTTCCGCCTTCAGATCTCACTTTGCAATCAATCTTGAAGGGATTGACAACCCCTTTATAGCGTTGGGTGCAAGCTCGTTTGTGTTTGCGCAGGTACTCTGGACACTTGGCTTGATTCTCCTACTGGATTGATTCCTTGGTTCTCAAACTGAGGGAAATACTTACCGCTACTGTGCGGCATCACCCTTTCCTCTTCATGGGAAAAACCAACGCAAGATCAAGAGGTAGCAAGAAGAATTTATGGCGCCGTTGCCGGGGAGGATCAACTCAAGAATAGTCTCCTGTCAACGTGTCAATCTCTGGCACCGGGGATTATTCTAAGTGAAGCTCATCCAAGTAAGTGTCGCAAACTCATCTCTTGCATTTACTTTTTTTGCCTCTCGTTTTCCTCTCCCCCACTTCTGGAAAACAAAAAATTACAAAAATATTTGCCTTTTTCGTTCGCCCTTTTCTCTCGCTTGCTTTCTGTTCGCTTGCGATCTTGTCTGCCTGCAAAGACCTGTATGGCCTGACCAAAGGATTATCATGCTTACTACTCAAGGTTGGAAGAAATTGAAACTTGTGTTAAAGGCTTCATGTCTACACAGTTTGATTACAATAGTTACTTCTGTAGGGAACTAAGGGAGCAAAATTATTTCTTGGCTTTTATGAATAAAGAAGTTGATGATATGGCCAAAGAATTCCTTGCGCTAAATTCTCTGTTTGCTCGTCTTGAAAAGTTGGTAGGCCAGTTTCTGATAAACAGGCTACCTTAGTGAATAAAATGGCTACTAAACCTGAAATTTGTGCTGAGAATCACGAAGATCTTAAGGTGCTTGGTGTGACTCCCATTGAATCCTTGATTTTTAGTGTCAAACCTAATGATGATTGGGCTGGATATGAATCCACCTTGGTTGAAAAATGCCCCAATGATTCGGAGTCTATCTATCTTGATGCTAAAAGCATTGAAAGTAGAGTAGAGGATATCAAAACTTTGAGTAGTAATGAAACTACTACTTTGGATTTCAATGAATTCAATTATGATAGTTGCTGTTTGATTGAATGCATTTCCTTTATGCAATCCATGCTAAACTCTCCACACGCTTATAGCCAAAACAAGGCCTTTACCGATCATATCGTCGATGCTATGATAAAATCTCTTGAAGGGAAACTTGAGTTGGAAGTTTCCATTCGTAGAAAGCTTCATGATGAGTTGGAACCTACTATCAAAATCAAGATCAAAAACTATGAATGCAATGCTTTGTGTGATTTGGGTGCTAGTGTTTCCCCGATTCCAAAGTCTTTATGTGATGTTCTAGGATTTAATGAGATTGAGGAGTGCTCTCTTAATTTGCATCTTGCGGATTCTACTATCAAGAAACCCATGGGAAGGATCAATGGTGTTCTTATTATTGCAAATAGGAACTATGTACGAGTGGATTTCATTGTGCTTGATATTGATTGCAATCCTACATGTCCTATCATTCTTGGTAGACCTTTCCTAAGGACTATTGGTGATATCATCGATATGAAGGAAGGGAATATTAGATTTCAATTTCCTTTAAAGAAGGGCATGGAACATTTTCCTAGAAAGAAAATAAGATTGCCTTACGAATCCATAATGAGGGCTACTTATGGTTTGAGCACCAAAGACGACGATACGTGATTCTATCACCTTATGCCTAGCTAAGGGCATTAAACAATAGCGCTTGTTGGGAGGCAACCAATAATTTATATTTTCTTTTTTGCTTTCTATTTTGGTGCGTCCACACCATCATAATTCTGTTATGATTGTGTCTTTTGTGTTTCTTTTTGTGTTCGAGCCAAGTAGAACCTTTATGACTAGTTTGGTTATGGTTGTTTGATCCTGCTGGAAAAAGACAGAAACTTTTCGCTCACAAAGTAATTTTTCATATTTATCCAGAAAGAGCTTTTGAGTTTAATCTTTTTGCTGCTGGTTTATATTCAATTTTCCCAAACTTTTGTATTTTGTTAGAATGTTTGAGATACCATAAGTATACGAAGTATACAGATTGCTACAAACAGGTCTGTTTTTGACAGATTTTATTTTTGTTGTGTTGGTTGCTTGTTTTGATGAAACTATGGGTAGTATCGAGGGGTACTAGTCATGGAAAAGTGAGAATACACTAACCTAACACCTATATAAATAGAAATCAAGTTTGCTACAGTACCTCAAGAAATGGTAGTTTGTTTTCTTGTGCTAATGCTGTCACGAGTTTCTGTTTAAGTTTTGTGGGTTGTAGTTTTCAAGTTTTGGGTGATGTTCTCATGGAGAAAGGGATAAAGAGTGGAAAGATCTCAAGCTTGGGGATGCCCAAGGCATCCCAAGCCAAATTCAAGGACGCCAAAAAGCCTAACCTTGGGGATGCCCCGGGAAGGCAACTCCTCTTTCGTCTTCAGTCCATCGGTAACATTACTTGGAGCTATATTTTTATTCACCACATAACATGTGTTTTGCTTGGAGCGTCTTGTATCACAGGAGTCTTTTTTTTGTGTCACAATCTTCCTTGCTGCACCCCTTTTGAGAGAGACATGCACTCATCGTGAATTTGCTCGAATACTCTTTGAGCTTCGCTTATATCTTTTGAGTTAAGCAATTTAGCTCACTTGTGCTTCACTTAGATCTTTTAGAGCAAGGCGGTGTCATATTTTGGAGAAACAATACATCTCGATCTTCACTTATATCTTTTTGAGAGTGATCTCTCTGAGTAACTTGGTAGTTGGCTTGTGCTATGAAAGTAGTCCAAAGGTGATAGGCACCCAAAGACGATACAATGAAACTTCCATCTTCTTGTGCATTGATTAGAAAGAGAAGTTTGATTCCTCTCAATTAGTTTTGAGACATGGATTTGGTGATATTAAGAGTTATGTTAGTAGGGTGTTGTGAATCTAGAAATACTTGTGTTGAAGTTAGTGATTCCCGTAACATGCACGAATGGTGAACCGCTAAGTTAGGAAGTCGGAGCATAATTGATCTATTGATTGTCATCCTTTGTGTTGCGGTCGGGATCGCGCAATGGTTAACACCTACCAACCCTTCCCCTATGAGTATGCGTCTAGAACTTTGTTTCGATTACTAATAAAAACTTTCGCAATAAGTATGTGAGTTCTTCATGACTAATGTGAGTCCATGGTATAGATGCACTTTCACCTTCCACCATTGCTAGCCTCTCTAGTGTCGCGCAACTTTCGCTGGTGCAGAAACCCACCATTTGCCTTCCTCAAAATAGCAACCATACCTACCTACTATGGCATTTTCATAGCCATTCCGAGATATATTGCCATGCAACTCCGACCGTTCCGTCTCATGACTTGTGCCATCACACTCATATTGCCATTGCATGATCGTAAGATAGCTAGCGAGATGTTTCAACGACATACGCCAAGCTAGGTCGTTGCACATCCCGGTACACTGCCGGTGGCATTTCCCATAGAGTCATCATTGTTCTAGCATTGAGCTTTGAGTAAATTAAAGTGTGATGATCATCATTATTAGAGCATTGTACCATGTGAGGAAATAAATAAAAAGAGGCCAAAGTTGCCCAACAAAAAAGAGAGAGATATGGAAAGAGGCCAAAGTGCCAAAAAGGAGAGAAAAAGAGAGAAGGGACAATGCTACTATCTTTTCCACACTTGTGCTTCATAATAGCACCATGTTTTTCATGATTAAGAGTCTCTTGTTTTGTCACCACCATATACTAGTGGGAATCTTCATGATATAACTTGGCTTGTATATTCCAATGATGGGCTTCCTCAAAATTGCCCTAGGTCTTCGTGAGAAAGCAAGTTGGATGTTTACCCACTAGTTCTCCTTTTGAGCTTTCACATACTTATAGCTCTAAGTGCATCCATTGCATGGTAATCCCTACTCTTTCACATTGATATCTATTAATGGGCATCTCCATAGTCCTTTGATACACCGAGTCAATGTGACCATCTCCTCCTTTTTGTCTCACAACCTCCACCACACTCTATTCCACCTATAGTGCTATGTCCATGGCTCACGCTCATGTATTGCGTGAGAGTTGAAAAAGATTTGAGAAAGTAGGAGTGCAAAAACAATTACTTGGCCAATACCGGGGTTGTGCATGATTTAAAATAGTTGTGTGGGGATGATGGAGCATAGCCAGACTATATGATTTTGTAGGGATAACTTTCTTTGGCCTTGTTATTTCGAAAGTTCATGATTACCTTGCTAGTTTGCTTGAAGTATTATTGTTTTCATGTCAATAGCAAACTATTTTTTTGAATCTTACGGATCTGAACATTCATGTCACATGAAAGAAGTTACAAAGGACAAATATGCTAGGTAGCATTCCACATCAAAAATTTATTCTTTATCACTTCCCCACTCGAGGACGAGCAGGAGTTAAGCTTGGGGATGCTTGATACGTCTCCAACGTATCTATTATTTTTTATGGTTCCATGCTATTACCTTGTCAAACTTTGGATGTTTTGTATGCCTTTTATATCTTTTTTGGGACTAACTTATTAACTCAGTGCCAAGTGCCATTTCCTGTTTTTTCTGTGTTTTTGACACTTTTCAGAGAAGAATATTAAACGGAGTCCAAACGGAATAAAACATCCGTAAAGATTTTTTCTGGAACAGAAGATACGCTTGGGGCGTGAGAAGCAAGGCAGAGGCCACCAGGGAAGGCCACAACCCCCCTAGGCGCGGCCAGGGGGGCCGCGCCTAGCAGGCTTGTGGGCCCCTTGTGGCTCGTGTGCCCTAATTCTTCCCCCTATAAATCCCCGAAAAATCCAAAACGACAGGAGAGATCCCCAAAAATACTTTTCCGCCGCCGCAAGCTTTTGTATCCGCAAGATCCCATCTAGGGCATGTTCTTGTGCCCTGCTGGAGGGGTGATTCGGATACGGAGGGCCTCTTCATCAACAGCAGTGCCTCTCCAATGATGCGTGAGTAGTTCACCATAGACCTTCGGGTCCATAGCTAGTAGCTAGATGGCTTCTTCTCTCTCTTGGATCTTCAATACAAAGTTCTCCATGATCTTCTTGGAGATCTATCCGACGTAATCTTATTTTTGCGGTGTGTTTGTCGAGATCCAATGAATTGTGGATTTATGATGAGATTTTCTATGAATCTTATTTGAGTTTCTTCTGATCTCTTATATGCATGATTTCATATCCTTGTAATTCTCTTCGAGTTGTGGGTTTTGTTTGGCCAACTTGATCTATGATTCTTGCAATGGGAGAAGTGCTTGGTTTAGGGTTCATACCGTGCGGTGACCTCACCCAGTGACAGAAGAGGTAGCGAGGCACGTGTCGTGTTGTTGCGATCAAGGGTAAAAAGATGGGGTTTACATCATTGGTTTGGGTTTATCCCTCTACATCATGTCATCTTGCTTAAGGCGTTAATCTGTTCGTCATGAACTCAATACACTAGATGCATGCTGGATAGCGGTCGATGTGTGGAGGAATAGTAGTAGATGCAGAAAGTATCGATCTACTTGTCTCGGACATGGTGCCTATATGTATGATCATTGCCTTAGATATCGTCATGACTTTGCGCGGTTCTATCAATTGCTCGGCAGTAATTTGTTCACCCACCATAATATTTGCTATCTTGAGAGAAGCCTCTAGTGAACACTATGGCCCCCGGGTCTACTTCGCATCATATTTTCAGCCTTACCCTTTTACTTCGTTGCCCTTTCCGCCTTCAGATCTCACTTTGCAATCAATCTTGAAGGGATTGACAACCCGTTTATAGCGTTGGGTGCAAGCTCGTTTGTGTTTGCGCAGGTACTCTGGACACTTGGCTTGATTCTCCTATTGGATTGATACCTTGGTTCTCAAACTGAGGGAAATACTTACTGCTACTGTGCTGCATCACCCTTTCCTCTTCAAGGGAAAAACCAACACAAGCTCAACAGGTAGCACCTCGCACGCCTCGGTGGTGCGAGCCGGTACGTACATTTCTCTCTGAGTCGCCAAGTCATGGTACTCAAACCTCGACCTGCTAGTACTTGCATCTCAGCGCGCGAGCACGAATGTGGAGCTGGAGGCAGTCGCCGATGAGATGGCCATGCAGACAAGCAACCTTGCGTCCGTTGCCCCATAGGATGAGTTCGTCCCTGAGCTGGGAGCCGAGGCACAGTGATCCCGGAGGACTAGTAAATGCTCACCCTGGATGACCCGGACGGCAGCGCCACCGAGACGGACGCCGAGTGTGTTGGGGAACGTTGCATGGGAAACAAAAAAATTCCTACGCACATGCAATACCTATCCATGGTGATGATCATCTACGAGAGGGTGAGAGTGCATCTACATACCCGTGTAGATCGCTAAGCGGAAGCGTATATAACGTGGTTGATTTAGTGGAACATCTTCGCGATCCAAATCGTAGCCCGTCCCGCGACCTTACCATGATCCGTCCCGCGATCCCATAACGATCCATCCTGATCTAGTGTCGAACAGACGGCACCTCCGCGTTCAGCACATGTACAACTCGATGACGATCAACGCCTTCTTGATCCAACAAGAGGGGAAGAGAGGTAGATGAGTTCTCCATCACGATGGTGTGGTGGTCGTGGTGGACAATTCATCAGGGCTTTGCCAAGCACTATGGAACTAATCTAGAAGAGAAAACGATCTAGAGAGAAAGGGCAGCACGTGGCTAATTAGGGTTACGGTTGCCCTCAAAACCTCTAGTATATATAGGAGGGAGGGAGGGGAGGAGGCGGACAAAGGTCCCTCCTTTGGTTCGGCCGAAGTGGAGAGGAGGTGGAGGAGTCCACCTCCAATCCTACCCCAGGTAGGACTCCACTTGGTCTCCTCCTTCACTTTTTCCCTTTTCCCCTTATTTGCTCCTTGGCCGAAATAGGCCTTCTTGGGCTGGCCGAAATAGGCCTATTAAGTTCTCTCCCAGGTGGGTGGCCCCTCCCGGTAAAACCTCGGAACGCATTCGTCACTCCCGGTACTTTACTGATAATGCCCGAAAACTTTTTGGAAGCCAAATGCAACTTTCCTATATATCAATCTTTACCTATGGACCATTCTGGAGCTCCTCGTGACAACCGGAATCTCATCCAATACGCCGAACAACTTTCGGTTACCAAACACACATAACTCAATAATACCGAAATGGCACCGAACCTTAAGTGTGTAGACCCCGCGAGTTCGAGTACTATGCAGACATGACCTGAGATACTCTCGAGTCAATAACCAATAGTGGGACCTGGATGACTGATACGTCCATATTGCATCATGTTTTCATGTTGATATTTATCGCTTCTTCGGCTGTTATTTCACTTCACGGTACAATTCTTATGCCTTTTCTCTCTTATTTTGCAAGGTTTACATGAAGAGGGAGAATACCGGCAACTGGAATTCTGGCCTGAAAGTGGAGCAAGTTTGAGATACCTATTCTGCGCAACTCGAAATGCCGTAAAAATCAACAAGGATTTTTTTCCCGATTTATCAAAAATACTGGGCCGAAGAAGTGCTGAGGGGCGCCAGGGGGTGGCCACAAGCCTGCATGGCGGGGCCACCCACTAGGCCGCCCCATGGGGGCTTGTGGGCACCCTGCTGGCCCACTTGCCCCCCTCTTTTTTCATATGGAGGGTTTTGTCCAGGAAAAAATCATGGAGGAGCTTTTTCGTGGTTTCGCCGCAGCCACGAGGCCGAACTTGAGCAGAACCAATATAGAGCTCCCGCAGGACGATCCTGCCGGGGAAACTTCCCTCTTGGAGGGGGAAATTGTCGCCATCGTCATCACCAACACTCCTCTCATCGGAGGGGACTCATCACCATCAACATCTTCATCAGCACCATCTCATCTCCAAACCCTAGTTCATCACTTGTAACCAATCTTCGTCTCGCGACTCCGATTGGTACTTGTAAGGTTGCTAGTAGTGTTGATTACTCTTTGTAGTTGATGCTAGTTGGATTACTTGGTGGAAGAGTTTATGTTCAGATCCTTGATGCTACTCATTACCTCTCTGGTTATGAATATGATTATGCTTAGTGAGTAGTTACTTTTGTTCCTGAGGACATGGGATAAGTCATGCTAATAATAGTCATGTGAATTTGGTATTCGCTTGGTATTTTGATGTGTTGCATGTTGTCTTTCCTCAAGTGGTGTTATGTGAACGTCGACTACATAACACTTCACCATTATTTGGGCCTAGAGGAAGGCATTGGGAAGTAGTAAGTAGATGATGGGTTGCTAGAGTGACAAATGCTTAAACCCTTGTTTATGCGTTGCTTCGTAAGGGGCTGATTTGGATCAACTAGTTTAATGCTATGGTATGGTCAAACTTTGTCTGAATTCTTCTTTCATAGTTGTGGATGCTTGCGGGAGGGTTAATCATAAGTGGGATGCTTGTCCAAGTAAGGGCAGTAACCAAGCGCCGGTCCACCCACATATCAAACTATCAAAGTAACGAACGAGGATCATATCAACTTGATGAAAACTAGCATGACAGAAATTCCCGTGTGTCCTCGGGAGCGTTTTTCCTCCTATAAGACTTTGTCCAGGCTTGTCCCTTGCTACAAAAGGGATTGGGCCCCTTTGCTGCACCGTTGCTACTTTTGTTACTTGTTGCTTGCTACGAATCATCTCATTACACAATCACTTGTTACCGACAATTTCAGTGCCTGCAGATTTTACCTTGCTGAAAACCACTTGTCAGATCCTTCTGCTCCTCGTTGGGTTCGACACTCTTACTTATCGAAAGGACTACGATTGATCCCTATACTTGTGGGTCATCAAGACTCTTTTCTAGCGCCATTGCCGGTGAGTGAAGTGCCTTTGGTAAGTGGAACTTGGTAAGGAAACATTCATATAGTGTGCTAAAATTTATTGTCACTTGTCACTATGGATACTAATCCTTTGAGGGGCTTGTTCGGGGTATCTTCACCTCAAACGGAAGCACAAAGAGTTTCTCCTCAACCTGCTGAACCTACTAAAAATATTTTCTTTGAATTTCCTTCGGGTATGCTTGAGAAACTGTTGGCTAATCCTTTTACAGGAGATGGAACATCACATCCAGACTTGCATCTAATCTATGTAGATGAGGTTTGTGGTTTATTTAAGCTTGCAGGTGTGCCCGAGGATGAGGCTAAGAAGAAGGTCTTTCTTTTATCTTTGAAGGATAAGGCGTTGACATGGTATGCGCTATGTGATGATACTGGATCATGGGACTACAATCGGTTGAAATTGGAATTTCATCAAATGTTTTATCCTATGCATTTAGTACATCGTGATCGGAATTATATTTATAATTTTTCGCCTCGTGACAGAGAAAGCATCACTCAAGCTTGGGGGAGGCTTAAATCAATGCTATATTCATGCCCCAACCATGAGCTCTCGAGAGAAATTATCATTCAAAACTTCTATGCTCAACTTTCTCAAGATGATCGCACCATGCTTGACACTTCTTGTACCGGTTCTTTTATTAAGAGAGATATGGACTTCAAATGGACTTTATTGGAGAGAATTAAACGCAACTCTAAAGATTGGGAGCTTGAAGAAGGTAAGGAGTCAGGTATGAATTTCAGTTTTGATTGCGTTAAATCCTTTGTTGAGACAAATAATTTTTGTGACTTTAGCGCTAAGTATGGACTTGACTCTGAGATAGTAGCTTCATTGTGTGAATCCTTTGCTGCTCATATTGATCTCCCCAAAGAGAAGTGGTTTAAATATCATCCTCCTTCAGAAGTCAATGTAGTTAAACCCAGTCCAGTTGAAGAGAAAGTCATTGCCTATAATGATCCTGTGGTTCCGAGTGCTTACATTGAGAAACCACCTTTCCCTGTTAGGATGAAGGATCATTCTAAAGCTTCAACTGTGATATGTAGAAGCTACATTAGAACAACTACACCCCCTGAGCAAATTAGAGTTGAACCTAGCATTGCTATTATCAAAGATCTTCTGTCTGAAGAAGTTGAGGGGCATAATATTCACTTCTGTGAAGATGCTGCTAGAATTACTAAACCTCACGCTAGAGACAAACATAGGCCTGTTGTTGGCATGCCTGTGGTTTCTGTTAAGATAGGATATCATTGTTATCATGGTTTATGTGACGTGGGTGCTAGTGTTAGTGCAACACCTCAATCCTTATATGATGAAATCAAAGATGAGATTGCACCTGTTGAGATAGAACCTATAGATGCCACTATTCAGCTTGCCAATAGAGATACTATCTGCCCTGTGGGAATTGTTAGGGATGTTGAAGTCTTGTGTGGTAAAACGAAGTATCCTAATGATTTCCTCGTTCTTGCTAGCGCTCAAGATAGCTTTTGTCCCATCATATTTGGTAGACCCGTCCTCAGTACCGTCAATGCTCATATTGATTGTGAGAAGCAAACTGTCACTGTTGGCTTTGAAGGTGTGTCACATGAGTTCAATTTCTCCAAGTTTGGTAGACAACCTCATGCAAAGGAGTTGCCTAGTAAGGATGAAACTATTGCCTTAGCTTCTATTGTCGTGCCTCCTACCGATCCCTTACAACAATACTTGCTTGAGCATGAAAATGATATGCATATGAATGAAAGGGATGAGATAGATAGAGTTGTCTTAGAACAATATCATATTCTTAAGAATAACTTGCATGTTGAACTGCTTGGGGATCCACCTCCACCAAAGGGTGATCCTGTGTTCGAGCTTAAATAGTTGTCTGATACTCTTAAGTATGCTTATCTTGGTGAAAAGGAGATATATCCTCTTATTATTAGTGCTAGCCTCTCAGAGCATGAAGAAAAGAAGTTACTTAAAACTCTGAGGAAGCACCATGCTGCTATAGGATATACTCTTGATCATCTTAAGGGCATTAGTCCCACTCTATGCCAGCACAAGATTAAAACCGATCCTGATTTCAAACCAATTTCTGATCATCAAAGGAGATTCAATCCTAAGATGAAAGAAGTAGTAAGAAAAGAAATACTAAAGCTCCTGGAAGCGGGTATTATCTATCCTGTTGCTCATAGTGATTGGGTGAGTCCGGTGCATTGTGTCCCTAAGAAGGGAGGCATTACCGTTGTCCCTAATGATAAGGATGAATTGATCCCGCAGAGGATTATCATTGGCTATAGGATGGTGATCGATTTTAGGAAATTGAATAAAGCCACTAGGAAAGATCATTACCCTTTGCCTTTTATCGACCAAATGCTAGAAAGGCTGTCTAAACACACACACTTCTACTTTCTAGACGGTTATTCTGGTTTCTCCCAAATACCAGTTGCACAATCTGATCAGGAGAAAACCACTTTCACCTGCACTTTCGGTACCTTTTCTTATAGACGTATGCCTTTTGGCTTATGTAATGCACCTGCCACCTTTCAAAGATGTATGATGGCTATAATCTCTGACTTTTGTGAAAAGATTGTCGAGGTTTTCATGGATGACTTTTCCATTTACGGGTCTTCCTTTGATGATTGCCTCAGGAACCTTGATCGGGTCTTGCAAAGATGTAAAGACACCAATCTTGTCTTGAATTGGGAGAAGTGCCACTTTATGGTTAATGAAGGCATCGTCTTAGGACATAAAATTTCTGAAAGAGGTATTGAATTCGATAAAGCTAAGGTTGATGCAATCGAGAAAATGCCATACCCCACAGATATCAAAGGTATAAGAAGTTTCCTTGGTCATGCTGGTTTGTATAGAAGGTTCATCAAAGACTTCTCTAAGATATCTAGGCCTCTTACCAATCTCTTGCAAAAGGATATTCCTTTTGTTTTTGACGATGATTGTGAGGAAGCCTTCGAAATACTTAAGAGGGCTTTGATAACTGCACCTATTGTTCAACCACGTGATTGGAACTTACCTTTTGAGATCATGTGTGATGCTAGCGATTATGATGTTGGTGTTGTTCTAGGGCAAAGAGTTGATAAGAAGTTGAATGTTATTCACTACGCTAGTAAAACTCTAGACAGTGCCCAGAGAAACTATGCTACTACGGAGAAGGAATTTTTAGTAGTCGTGTTTGCATGTGAAAAGTTTAGGTCTTACATAGTTGATTCCAAAGACATTATTCACACTGATCATGCTTCTATTAAGTACCTCATGGAGAAGAAGGACGCTAAACCTAGACTTATCAGATGGGTTCTCTTGCTACAAGAATTTGATTTGCACATTGTCGACATGAAGGGTGTTGACAACCCAGTAGCAGATAACTTGTCTAGGTTGGAGAACGTTCTTGATGACCCACAACCTATTGATGACAGCTTTCCCGATGAGCAACTGAATGTCATCAATGCTTCACGTAGTGCACCGTGGTATGCCGATTATGCAAACTATATCGTTGCCGAATACATACCACCTAGTTTCACGTACTAGCAAAAGAAGAAGTTCTTCTTTGACTTGAGACACTACTTTTGGGATGATCCTTACCTTTATAAGGAAGGAGTAGATGGTGTTATTAGATGTTGCGTACCTGTACATGAACAGGGACAGCTCCTACAGAAGTGTCACTCCGAGGCCTACGGAGGACACCATGCCGGAGATATAACTGCACACAAGGTATTGCAATGAGGTTTCTATTGGCCCACTCTCTTCAAGGATGCCCGTAAGTTTGTCTTGTCCTGTGACGAATGTCAAAGAATAGGTAATATTAGCAAACGTTAGGAAATGCCTATGAACTATTCACTTGTCATTGAACCATTTGATGTCTGGGGCTTTGATTATATGGGACCTTTTCCAAAATCCAATGGGTATACTCACATCTTAGTTGTTGTTGATTACGTCACTAAGTGGGTAGAAGCTATCCCCACTAGTAGTGCTGATCACAACACCTCTATCAAGATGCTGAAAGAAGTTATCTTCCCTAGATTTGGAGTCCATATATATTTAATGACCGACGGTGGTTCACACTTCATTCATGGTGCTTTCCGTAAAACGCTTGCTAAGTATGATGTCAACCATAGAATTGCGTCTCCCAACCACCCTCAGTCCAGTGGTCAAGTAGAGCTAAGCAATAGAGAGATTAAACTAATTCTTGAAAAGACTATCAACAGGTCTAGAAAGAATTGGTCTAAGAAGCTCGATGATGCACTGTGGGCTTATAGAACTGCCTATAAGCATCCCATGGGCATGTCTCCGTACAAAATGGTGTACGGTAAAGCATCTCATTTACCTCTTGAGCTAGAGCATAAATCTTATTGGGCAATCAAAGAGCTCAACTTTGATTTCAAACTTGCCGGTGAGAAGAAGTTATTTGCTATTAGCTCGCTTGATGAATGGAGAACTCAGGCATATGAGAATGCCAAGTTGTTCAAAGAGAAGGTTAAGAGGTGGCATGATAAGAGGATAAAGAAGCGTGAGTTCAATGTAGGTGATTATGTCTTGCTATATAACTCTCATTTAAGTTTCTTTGTAGGCAAGCTTCTCTCTAAATGCGAAGGTCCCTATGTTGTTGAGGAAGTATATCGTTCCGGTGCTATCGAGATCAACAACACGGAAGGTAATTGTACGAGAGTTGTAAATGGGCAGAGAATCAAGCATTATATCTCAGGTACTCCCATAGATGTTGAAATCAATATCATCCATACCATAACTGCGGAAGAATACCTAAGGAATATTTATCAGCCTCTTTCAGACTCCGAAAACGAAGAGGTATGTGATTCGGTAAGAAAACAGAGTCCAAATCTTTCCCAATAGGAATTTTTCTCCGTTTTGGAATATTTGAAAAATACAAAATTTGGAAGTAGTCCGGAAAGTGCGCGAGGAGGCGACAAGCCTGCACGGCGCGGGCCCACCACCTGGTCGCGCCGTGAGGGCTTGTGGCCATCTCGTGCGCCTCCCGGACTCCGTTTTCATGCAGGGTACTCCTTCTGGTCAGAAAAAATCATTATATATATTCCTGTTTGGTCTGACCCCTGCATCACACAGATTTCCTCTGTCTTTCGTTTCGAGCATGTTTCTGTTGTAGACCTAGATCGCCATGACTTCCCCAAAAGCTCCGAAGGACAAGATCTTCGAGAAGCCAATCCCTACCTCACGGGAGTGCTGCAACGCCCTCAATCTATCGAGATGCGTGAGGGGATGTTGCACATCCGTGATGTTTAGGGTCCTAAGAAGACCGGAAGCGTGGAGACGAGGCTCGAAGAAATGGAGCAACAAGTCTTCAAGTGCTAAGGGATGGTGGAGCGTGGACTCAACGCCAACCACATGATGATCACGGAGTTCACCAGCAAGCAGAGGATTGATGCCAATGACATTGGGAAGCACCTCTCCAGGCTCTATGAAAGGATTGATCAACTCCAGACCCAGATCTATGACCTGCAGAACCAAAACTGTGAGTATGAGTATAGATTTAAATCAATACGGTTGGCTGCAGATTTGAGGATTCTGGAGACTCGTTCATCTTTACATGATGGAGCACATATGCCTTGGAAGATGGAGGATAAAGCCCATGTTGCAACAACTTCACCACCATCACGTATGGGCAATCCCCTTGGCTTGTGCCAAGCTTGGGGGAGTTGCCTCGGTATCGTATCACCATCACATCTTTTGCCTTTACCTTTTGTTTTAATTTCCCTTTTCAGTTTTCTCTTTTTCTAGTAGAGTAAAAGTCTTAGTGTTTTAGTCTTGAGTTTTACTTTGTGTCACCCCCGATGGATTCGAGCTTGTGAGCCATATAATAAAGAGTGTCTTAGTTGAAGGGCTTTGCCTCTTGCCATGATCAAAAGAGTTAGAATAGAACAAAAGCATGAAAGATCATGTAATGATCTTATGGGAAGTGATGGCTTCACATATAAAAAGAATGAGGATCGAAACTTGTTGAGGGTAGGCAAACGTAGACCTTGGTCATGATTGCAATTAATAGGAAGTGATAAAGAAGGAGAGGTTCACATATAGATATATCATCTCTGACACCATCTATGATTGTGAACACTCACTAAACTATTGCATGCCTAGAAGTAGATGTTGTACAAGGAAGACAACATAATAAATTGTGTTTGCTTAGCTCCGAACAATGTTATATTATTAGAGATCCCTTAGCATGTGACAATTGCTTCCACCTCACAATAGCTAAACCTCCCGCACTAAGTAGAGATACTACTTGTGCATCCATAAACCTTCAAACCAGTTTTGCCATGAGTGTCCACCATACCTACCTATGGATTGAATAAGATCCCTCAAGTAAGTTGTCATCGGTGCAAGCAATAAAAATTGCTCTCTAATATGTATGATCTATTAGTGTGTGGAAAATAAGCTTTGTACGAACCTGTGATGAGGAAGACATAAAAGCGACAGACTGCATAATAAAGTTCTTTATCACAGGAGGCAATATAAAGTGACGTTCCTCCGCACTAAGAGGACACGGATCCAAACCTCAAAAGCGCATGACAACCTCTGCTTCCCTCTGCGAATGGCCTATCTTGTACCTTAACTTTTTTTTGCCCTTGAAATAGTCATGGTGATCTTCACCAATTCCGTATCTCGCCTTTATCTTGGCTAACGTCATATGCTTGGGAAAGATCTATATTCATATGTCAACTTGGAAGTAAGTATTCAAGAATTATTATCGTTGACATTACTCTTGAGGTAAGCAGTTGGGAGGCCAAAATATAAGCCCCTATCTTTCCCTGTTTCCAGCTGAAACTTTGATCTCATGAGTACCACGTGAGTTGTAGCAATTGTAGAGAACGAAAGAATGATTGAGTATGTGGATTTGCTTTACAAGCTCTTATTTGAGTCTTTCTGATGTTGTGATAAATTGCAATTGCTTCAATGACTAAAGGCTATCGGTTGTTACTTCTCGGTAAGGTTCTTGATCCATGCTTTACTTTGTGAAGGAATTATCACTTTAGCATGAGAGATTATATGTTGGTATTGCTGTTCTAATCATGATCATGATGCATGCATGTTCGTCTCTTGTTTTGTCGACACCTCTCTCCTTAAACATGTGGACATATTTATTGAGCTAGGCTTTCGCTTGAGGACAAGCGAGGTCTAAGCTTGGGGGAGTTGATACGTCCATTTTGCATCATGTTTTCATGTTGATATTTATGGCTTCTTGGGCTGTTATTTCACTTCACAGTACAATTCTTATGCCCTTTCTCTCTTATTTTGGAAGGTTTACATGAAGAGGGAGAATATCGGCAACTGGAATTCTGGCCTGAAAGTGGAGCAAGTTTGAGACACCTATTCTGCGCAACTCCAAACGCCGTAAAAATCAACGAGGATTTTTTTCCCGATTTATCAAAAATACTGGGCCGAAGAAGTGCCAGAGGGGCGCTCGGGGGTGGCCACAAGCCTGCATGGCACCGCCCCCCATACCGCGCCATGGAGGCTTGTGGGCACCCTGCTAGCCCATTTGCCCCCCTGTTTTGGTATATCGATGGTTTCGTCCAGGAAAAAATCAAGGAGGAGCTTTTTCGTGGTTTCGCCGCCGCCACATGGCGGAACTTGACCAGAACCAATCTAGAGCTCCGGCAGGACGATCCTGCTGGGGAAACTTCCCTCCCGAAGGGGGAAATTGTCGCCATCGTCATCACCAACTCTCCTCTCATCGGAGGGGACTCATCACCATCAACATCTTCATCAGCATCATCTCATCTCCAAACCCTAGTTCATCACTTGTAAGCAATCTCCATCTCGCGACTCCAATTGGTACTTGTAAGGTTGCTAGTAGTGTTGATTACTCTTTGTAGTTGATGCTAGTTGGATTACTTGGTGGAAGAGTTTATGTTCAGATCCTTGATGCTACTCATTACCTCTCTAGTCATGAATATGATTATGCTTTGTGAGTAGTTACTTTTGTTCCTGAGGACATGGGATAAGTCATGCTAATAATAGTCATGTGAATTTGGTATTCGTATGGTATTTTGATGTGTTGCATGTTGTTTTTGCTCTAGTGGTGTTATGTGAATGTCAACTACATAACACTTCACCATTATTTGGTCCTAGAGGAAGGCACTGGGAAGTAGTAAGTAGATGATGGGTTGCTAGAGTGACAGAAGCTTAAACCCTAGTTTATGCGTTGCTTCGTAAGGGGCTGATTTGGATCCACTAGTTTAATGCTATGGTTAGACTTTGTCTTAATTCTTCTTTCGTAGTTGCAGATGCTTGTGCGAGGGGTTAATCATAAATGGGATGCTTGTCCATGTAAGGGCAGTACCCAAGCGCTGGTCCACCCACATATCAAACTATCAAAGTAACGAACGCGAATCATATGAACTTGATGAAAACTAGCATGACAGAAATTCCCGTGTGTCCTAGGGAGCGTTTTTCCTCCTATAAGACTTTGTCCAGGCTTGTCCTTGCTACTAAAGGGATTGGGACACTTTGCTGCACTGTTGCTACTTTTGTTACTTGTTGCTTGCTACAAATCATCTCACCACACAATCACTTGTTACCGACAATTTCAGTGCCTGCAGATTTTACCTTGCTGAAAACCACTTGTCAGATCCTTCTGCTCCTCGTTGGGTTCGACACTCTTACTTATCGAAAGGACTACGATTGATCCCCTATACTTGTGGATCATCAATGACCATATTGGATCCTACATATTCTATGAAGATCTTTATTGGTTGAACCTCTATGTCAAGGATTCAGTTAATCCCGTATGTTGTTCCCTTTGTCCTTCGGTATGTTACTTGTCCAAGATTCGACCGTCGATATCTCCATACCTAGTTCAATCTCGTTACCGGAAAGTATCTTTACTCATTCCGTAATACAAGATCCCGTCACTAACTCCTTAGTCACATTGCTTGCAAGGCTTATTGTGATGTTGTATTACCGAGGGGGCCCTCAGATAGCTCTCCCTCACACGGAGTGACAAATCCCAGTCTTGATTTACGCCAACCCAACAGACACCTTCGGAGATACCGATAGAGCACATTTATAGTCACACATTTACGTTGCGATGTTTTATACACACAAGGAATTCCTCCGGTGGCCGAGAGTTGCATGATCTCTTGGTCATAGGAACAAATACATTGACATGCAGAAAATAGTAGCAACAAACTAACACGATCATATGCTACGTTCATAGTTTGGGTCTTGTCCATCAAATCGTTATCCTAATGATGTGATTCCGTTATCAAGTGACAACACTTGTATATGGCCAGGAAACCTTGACCATCTTTGATCAACGACCTAATCAACTAGAGGCTCACTAGGGACTGTGTTGTCTATGTATCCACACATGTATTTGAGTTTCCAATCAATACAATTATAGCATGGATAATAAACGATTATCATGAACAAGGACATATAATAATAACCAATTTATTATTGCCTCTAGGGAATATTTACAATAGTCTCCCACTTGCACTAGAGGCAATAATCTAGTTCACATCACTAATGTATTGTATTGAATTTAACACCCATGGGGTTTGATCATATCTTGCTTGTGAGAGAGGTTTTTAGTCAAAATGTATGAACCTTTCATATCCGTGTGTGCTTTACAAATCTCTATGTCATTTTATAGATTTTGCTATCATGCGCCATTTGGAACTATTCCAAACGACTGCTCTACTATACGAATCCGGTTTACTACTCAGAGTTATCCGGATTAGTGTCAAAGCTTGCATCGACATATAACTCTTTACGACAAACTCTTTTATCACCTCCATAATCGAGAAAAATTCCGTAGTCCACTAGTTACTAAGGATAACTTTGACCGCTCTCTAGTGATCCATTCCTAGATCACTCTAGTGCCCCTTGATAGATTCATGGCAAGGCACACATCAGGTGCGGTACACAAAATAACATACTATAGAGCCTATGGCTAAGGCATAGGGGATGTCATTCGTCCTTTATCTATCTTCTATCGTGGTCGGGTTTTGAGTCTTACTCAATATTCACACCTTACAACACAACCAAGAACTCCTTCTTTGCCGACCTATTTTGAACTCTTTCAAAAAACTTGTCAAGCCATGCATTTCATTGAAAGTTTTATCAAGCGTCTTGATCTATCTCTATAGATCTTGACGCTCAATGTTCAAGTAGCTTAATCCAGGTTTTCCTTTGAAAAACACTTTTCAAACAACCGTATATGCTTTCCAGAAATTCCACATTATTTTACATCAACGATATGTCAACCACATATACCCATCCGAAATTCTATAGTGTTCCCACTCACTTCTTTGGAAATACAAGTTTCTCATAAACCTTCTATAAACCCAAAAGCTTTGATCATCTCATCAAAGAGTATATTCCAACTCCGAGATGCTTGCTCCAGTCCATAGAAGGATTGCTGGAGCTTGCATACTTGCTAGCATCCTTAGGATTAACAAAACCTTCTGGTTGTATCACATACACCCTTTCCTGAAGGAAACTGTCGAGGAAACAATGTTTTCACATCCTATCTGCAAGATTTCATAACTAATGAAGCAACTGCCAACATAATTCCAACAGGCTTTTAGCATCACTATGAGTGAGAAAGTCTCGTCATAGTCAACCTTTTGAACTTGTCGGAAACATCTTTGCGACAAGTCGAACTTTCTTAATGGTGACATTTACCATCATTATTTATCTTCCTTTTAAAGATCCATTTGTTCCTAACATCCCTACGACCATCAAGTAGTTCTTCCAAAGTCTACACTTTGTTTTCATACATGGATCCTCCCTCGGATTTCATGACGTCCGGCCATTCGTCAGAATCAAGGCCCACCATCGCTTCTCCATAGCTCGTATATTCAGTGTTGTCCAACAACATGACCTCCAAGACAGGGTTACCATACCACTCTAGAGCAGTACGTTTCCTTGTCGACCTATGAAGTTTGGAAGTAACTTGATCTGATGTTTCATGATCACCATTTTGGCTTCCACTTCAACTGGTGTAGGCTCCACAGGAACAATTTCCTGCACCCTTCTACTCTTTAGTTGAAGTGACAGTTCAATAACCTCATCAAGTTTCCACCATCCTCCCACTCAATTCTTTCGAGAGAAACTTTTCCTCGAGAAAGGACCCCTTTCTATAAACAAATACTTTGCTTCCAGATCTGAGATAGGAGGTGTACCCAACTATTTTGGGGGGTCCTATAAAGATGCATTTATCCGCTTTGGGTTCGAGCTTATCAGGCTGAAACTTTTTCACATAAGCGTCGCAGCCCCAAACTTTTAAGAAACGACAACTTAGGTTTCTCCAAACATAGTTCATACGATGTCATCTCAATGGAACTACGTGGTGCCCTATTTAAACTGAATACGGTTGTCTCTAATGCCTAACCCAAAAATGATAGTCGTAATTTGATAGGAGACATCATAGTATGCAGCATATGCAATAGGGGGCGGCTATGACGTTCGTACACACCATCACACTATGGTGTTCCAAGTGGCATGAGTTGTGACACAATTTTCACAATGTCTTAAATGTTTACCAAACTCGTGACTCAGATATATATTTATCTCCACTATCACATCATATAAATATTATCCTCTTGTCACGACGATCTTTCAATTTCACCCTGAAATTGCTTGAACTTTTCAATATTTCACACTTGCAAATCATCAAGCAAATACACTCGTATCTACTCAAATCATTAGTGAAGTAATAACATAACGATATCCACCGCATGCCTCAGCACTCATTGGACTGCATACATCAAAATATATTATTTCTAACAAGTCACTTACTTGTTCCATCTCACTGAAAACGAGGTCTTCAGTCATCTCGCCCATGTGGCATGATTTGCATGTCTCAAGTGATTCAAAATAAAGCGAGTCTAAAGATCCATTGGCATGTAGCTTCTTCATGAGTTTTATAGCAATATGACTCAAGCGGCAGTGCCACAAGTAAGTGGTACTATCATTACTACTTTGTATCTTTTGGCATCATTATTATGAGCATGTATATCACTACGATCGAGATTCAATAAACCATTCATTTTAAGTGCAAGACCATTGAAGGTATTATTCAAGTAAAGAGAGTAACTATTATTCTCTTTAAATGAATAACTATATTGCAATAAACACAATCTAATCATGTCTATGATCAAGGCAAACACCAAATAACAATTATTTAGGTTCAACAATAATCCCGATGGTAGAGGGAGTGTGTGATGTTTGATCATGTCAACCTTGGAATTACTCCCAACACACATCGTCACCTCACCCTTGCTAGTATTTGTTTATTTCGTAGCTGTAATTTGGAATTACTAACATTTAGCAACTGAACGGTATCTAACAACCTGGTGCTACTAGGAGTACTAGTAAGGTACACATAAATATCACGTATATCCAGTACACTTTTGTCGACTTTGCCAGCCTTCTCATCTACCAAGTATTTAGGGTAGTGATGCTTCAGTGAACGTTCTCCTCATTTTTAGAAGCACTTAGTCTCGGGTTTGGGTTCAACCTTGGGTTTCTTTACTAGAGCGACGACTTGTTTGCTAGTCATGAAGTATCCCTTCTTGCCATTGCCCTTTTTGAAACTAGTGGTTTTACTAATCATCAACAATTGATGCTCCTACTTGATTTCTACTTTCACAGTGTCAAACATCGCGAATAACTCATGGATCATCCTGTGCATCCCTGATACGCTATATTTCATCACGAATCTCAAGTAGCTTGGTGGTAGTGACTTTGTATAACTATGCCAATCACTATCTTATCTGGAAGATCAACTCCCACTCGATTCAAGCGATTGTAGTACCGAGACAATCTAAGCACATTCTCACTATTGAGATTTTCTCCATTACTTTGTAGGCAAAGAATATTGTCGGAGGTCTCATACCTCCCAACATGGGCACGAGAAAATCCTAATTTCATCTCTTGGAACATCTCATATGTCCCGTGACGTTCAAAACGTGTTTGGCGGCTCAATTCTAAGCCGTTTAAGCATTCTGAACAATCATGTAGTCATCAAAACGTGTTTGTCACATGTTCGCAACATCTATAGATGATGCTAGGGTTTTAGCACACCTAGCGGTGCATTAAGGACATAAGCCTTCTCTGAAGCAATGAGGACAATCCTCAGTTTACGTACCTAGTCTGCATAGTTGCTACTATCATCTTTCAACTAAATTTTCTCTAGGAACATATCAAAAATAGTAGAGCTACAACGCAAGCTACAATATAATTTGTAAAGACCTTTTGACTATGTTCATGATAATGAGTTCCAATAATCATATTACTTAAGAACTCCCACTCAAATTGACATACCTCTAGTCATTGGAGTGTCACATGATCCAAATTCACTAACTCAAGACCGATCATCATGCGAGTTGAGTTTAGCTTCAATGGTGGACATCTCCATGTTGATCATATCCGCTATATTACTCAGGCTCAACCTTTCTATCTCTTGTGTTCTGAGGCCATGTCTATATATGCTAGGCTCGTTAAGTTTAACTCGAGTGTTCCGCGTGTGCAACTATCTTGCACCCGTTGTATGTGAACTTAGAGTCTATCACACCCGATCATCACGTGGTGTCTCAAAACGACGAACTGTCGCAATGGTGCACAGTTGGGGAGAACACAATTTTATCTTGAAATTTTAGTGAGGGATCACCTTATAATGCTACCGTCGTCTTAAGGAAAACAAGGTGCATAAAAGGATTAACATCACATGCTAATCATAAGTGACATGATACGATCATGAACTTTTGCTTCTTGATCTCCATCGCCAAAGGACCGGCATGATCTCCATCGTCATCGGCGCCACACCATGATCTCCATCATTGTGCTGCCGTCGAGGTTGTCACGCTAACTATGTTGTTACTACTAAAGCTACTACTGGCGTTAAAGCAAAGCATCTCCAAGTGCAAAATAATTAAAGACAACCCTATGTCTCCTACCGGTTGTCGTAGCACCGCCTCGCAAGTCGACATTTAACTATTACAACATGATCATCTCATACATCCAATATATCATATCATGTCTTTGGCCATATCACATCACCTGCATACCCTGCAAAAACAAGTTAGACCTCCTCTAATTTGTTGTTGCATGTTTTACGTGGCTGCTATGGGTATCTAGAGTGATCGCATCATACTAAGCAAAACGAAAATGGTGATATGCAATTGCTATTTAACCTTCTCCAAGGTCGGTCAAATCCGATTCAACTAAATTTGAAGAAACATACACCCACCAGTTATCTTTATGCAACAAGTTGCATGTTAGTCGATGAAACCGGTCTCTCGGAAGCATATAGTAATGTTGGTTCGGGCCGCTTCAATCCAACTATACCGCCGAATCAAGAAAAGACTAAGGAGGGTGATATGTCTCAAACGTATCTATAAATTTTTATGGTTTCATGCTGTTATCTTGTCATCTTTGGATGTTTTATGTACCTTTTATATCTTTTTTGGGATCAATTCAGTGCTAAGTGCCAGTTCCTGTTTTTTCTGTGTTTTTGGCTCTTTTCAGATCTGATTTTGGAACGGAGTCCAATCGGAATAAAATCCCCGAAATGATTTTTTCCCGAATGGAAGAAGATCAGGGGGCTTGAGGGCCAAGCCAGGAGGGCTACAGGGAGCCCACAAACCCCCACTCCGCTACCAGGGGGTGGTGGTGGGCAGGCTTGTGGCCTACCTGGCGCCCCCCTCACCTAGATCTTGCGCCTATATATTCCCTAAAAATTAGAAAAAAAATAAAGGGAGCCACGAAAATACTTTTCCGCCGCCGGAAACTTCCGTTTCCGCGAGATCTCATCTGGAGACCCTTCTCGGCGCCCTGCCGGAGGGGACTTTGGAGTTGGAGGGCTTCTTCATCATCATCATCACCCCTCCAATGACTCATGAGTAGTTCACTTCAGACCTACGGGTCCGTAGTTAGCAGCTAGATGGCTTCTTCTCTCTCTTGGATCTTCAATACAAAGTTCTCCATGATCTTCATGGAGATCTATCAGATGTAATCTTCTTTGGCGGTGTGTTTGTCGCGATCCGATGAATTGTGGATTTGTGATCAGATTATCTATGATATATATTTGAGTATTTGCTGATTTCTTATATGCATGATTTGATATCCTTGTGAGTCTCTCCGAGTCTTGGCTTTTTTTGGCCAACTAGATCTATGATTCTTGCAATGGGAGAAGTGCTTGGTTTTGGGTTCTTACCGTGTGGTGACCTTTCCCAGTGACAGTAGGGGCAACAAGGCCCACATCATGTAGTTTCCATCAAGGGTAACAAGGTGGGCTCTGTCGTAGATATGAGATTGTCCATCTACATCATGTCATCTTGCTTAAGGCGTTAATCTATTCTTTTGGACTTAATACACTAGATGCATGCTGGAAAAATAGAGGCCAAAGAGCCCACCAAAAAATAGAGGCCAAAGAGCCCACCAAAAAAGAAAAAATAAATGAGAGAAAAAGAGAGAAGGGACAATGCTACCACTTTTCCACACTTGTGCATATTAAGCACCATGATCTTCATGATTGAGAGTTTCTCATTTTGTCACCACCATATAGCTAGTGGGAAATTTTCAATATATAACTTGGCTTGTATATTCCAATCATAGGCTTCCTCAAAATTGCCTTAGGTCTTCATGAGCAAGCAAGTTGGATGCACACCCACTAGTTTTCTTTAAGAGCTTTCATATACTCTTAGCTCTAGTGCATCATTTGTATGGCAATCCCTACTCATTCACATTGATATCTATTGATGAGCATCTCCATAGCTCATTGATATGCCTAGTTAATGTGATCATCTTCTCCTTATTTTGTCTTGCAACCTCCACCACTCTCCACACCATCTATAGTTCTAAAACCATGGCTCACACTCATGTATTGTGTGAAAGTTGAAAAGGTTTGAGAAAGTAAAGGTGTGAAACAATTAATTGGCCAATACCGGTGTTGTGCATGATTTAAATTCTTTGTGCAATGATGATAGAGCATAGCCAGACTATATGTTTTTGTAGCGATAACTTTCTTTTGGCCTTGTTATTTTGAATGTTCATGATTACCTTGCTAGTTTTCTTGAATTATTATTGTTTCCACGTCAATAGCAAACTATTGTTTTGAATTTAATGGATCTGAACATTCACGTCACATAAGAGGAGTTACAAAGGACATCTATGCTAGGTAGCATGAAAGCATCAAAAAATCATTCTTTATCACTTCCCTACTCGAGGATGAGCAGGAGTTATGCTTGGGGATGCTTGATACGTCTCAAACGTATCTATAATTTTTGATGGTTTCATGTTGTTATCTTGTCATCTTTGGATGTTTCATGTACCTTTTATATCTTTTTTGGGACTAACTTATTAATTCAGTGCCAAGTGCCAGTTCTTGTTTTTTCTGTGTTTTTGGCTCTTTTTAGATCTGATTTTGGAAGGGAGTCCAAACGGAATAAAATCCCCGAAATGATTTTTTCCTGAACGGAAGAAGATCACGGGGCTTGTGGGCCAAGCCAGGAGGGCTACAGGGAACCCACAAGCCCCCACTCCGCCACCAGGGGGGCGGCGGTGGGCAGGCTTGTGGCCTCCTTGGCGCCACCTGACCTAGATCTTGCGCCTATATATTCCCTAAAAATCAGAAAAAAATCAAGGGAGCCACGAAAATACTTTTCCGCCGCCGCAACCTTCCGTTTCCGCGAGATCTCATCTGGAGACCCTTCCCGGCGCCCTGCCGGAGGGGACTTTGGAGTTGGAAGGGTTCTTCATCATCATCATCGCCCCCCAATGACTCGTGAGTAGTTCACTTCAGACCTACGGTTCCGTAGTTAGTAGCTAGATGGCTTCTTCTCCCTCTTGGATCTTCAATACAAAGTTCTCCATGATCTTCATGGAGATCTATCCGATGTAATCTTCTTTGGCGGTGTGTTTTTCGAGATCCGATGAATTGTGGATTTGTGATCAGATTATCTATGATATATATTTGAGTCTTTGCTGATTTCTTATATGCATGATTTGATATCCTTGTGAGTCTCTCCGAGTCTTGGCTTTTTTTGGCCAACTAGATCTATGATTCTTGCAATGGGAGAAGTGCTTGGTTTTGGGTTCTTACCGTGTGGTGACCTTTCCCAGTGACAGTAGGGGCAACAAGGCCCACATCGTGTAGTTTCCATCAAGGGTAACAAGGTGGGCTCTGTCGTAGATATGAGATTGTCCATCTACATCATGTCATCTTTCTTAAGGCGTTAATCTATTCTTTTGGACTTAATACACTAGATGCATGCTGGATAGCGGTCGACGTGTGGAGTAATAGTAGTAGATGCAGAAAGTATCAATCTACTTGTTTTGGACGTGATGCCTGTAGATATAATCATTGCCATAGATATCGTCACGACTTTGCGCGGTTCTATCAATTGCTCGACAGTAATTTGTTCACCCACCGTCTACTTGCTTTCATGAGAGAAGCCACTAGTAAACACTACGCCCCCCGGGTCTATTCACATCTATCGTTTCCACTTTTGTTTTTTTACTTTGCTTTGTTACATTGCTGCTTTCAGTTCTCACTTGGCGAACAATCTATAAGGGATTGACAACCCCTTCATAGCGTTGGGAGCAAGCTTTTTGTGTTTGTGCACGCTCTTGAGATACTCCTTCACTGGATCGATATACCTTGGTTCTCAAACTGAGGGAAATACTTACCACCGCTGTGCTACATCACCCTTTCCGCTTCGGGGGAAAACCAACGCAAGGCTCCAAGGCCACGGGGGAAATCCTTTGCATATTTGCCTAGGAAGTCCCTTAAGGCGTAGCCGTAGCAGAAGGATTCCTGGTGCCGTTGCTGAGCAGTATCAAGCAACACTCCTATTTTTGGCACCGTTGGAAGGTCTTTTGTTGCAGTAGCAGAAGTATTTCTTGCGCCGTTGCCGGGGAAGAGAGATCTATCCAAGTAGGTCTCACAAACTCATCTCTTTCATTTACTTTTTTTTCCAGTTGTCTCTTGTTTTCCTCTCCCCCACTTCACATTTGCCTTTTTCATTTGCCTTTCTCCTTTGTCGTTTTCTTTTGTCTTTTGCCTTTTGTCGTTTCCCTTTGCCGGTTTTCTTGCTTGCTTGTGTGATTGTTTGTTTGTTGAAGTCATCATGGATGAAAACACCAAACTTTGCGACTTCTCAAGTACCAATAATAATGATTTTATTAGTACTCCGATTGCTCCCGCCACTAGTGCGGAATCATATCAAATCAACGCAGCTTTGCTGAATCTTGTTACGAAAGAGCAATTCTCTGGCCTTCCTAGTGAAGATGCCGCATCCCATCTCAATACCTTCATTGAGCTTTGTGATATGCAAAAGAAAAGAGATGTGGATGATGACGTGATTAAGTTCAAACTTTTTCCTTTCTCGTTGCGAGATCGCGCAAAAACTTGGTTTTCTTCTTTGCCTAAAAATAGTATCGACTCTTGGGATAAGTGCAAAGATGCTTACATATCCAAGTATTTTCCGCCGGCTAAGATCATATCGTTACGTAACGATATCATGAATATCAAGCAACTTGATCATGAACACGTTGCACAATCTTGGGAGAGGATGAAGCTTATGATTAGAAATTGTCCCGCTCATGGCTTGAGTTTGTGGATGATTATTCAAATCTTTTACGCTGGCTTGAATTTCCCTTCTCACAATATCTTGGAATCCGCCTCAGGTGGAACGTTCATGGAAATCACGTTAGGAGACGCTACAAAACTCCTAGACAATATCATGACCAACTACTCTTAGTGGCACACTGAAACGTCACCTGCTAGCAAAAAGGCTCCAAGGCCACGGGGGGGTCCTTTGCATATTTGCCTAGGAAGTCCCTTAAGGCGTAGCCATAGCTGAAGGATTCCTGCTGTCGTTGCTGAGGAGTATCAAATAACACTCGTATTTCTGGCGCCGTTGTAAGGTCTTTTGTTGCACTAGCAGAGGGAAGCAAATTGAACATCAACACCCACATACTCTTTTGTGTTCTACTCGAGATATCATCTATGCATTAACCTAGATCATGATGCCACTATTGGGGAACGTTGCATGGGAAACAAAAAAAAATCCTACGCACACTCAATACCTATCCATGGTGATGATCATCTACGAGAGGGGAGAGTGCATCTACATACCATTGTATATTGCTATGCGGAAGTGTATATAATGCAATTGATTTTGTGGAACATCTTCGCAATCCAACTCGCAGACCGTCCTGCGATCTCATCACGATCAGTCTCGCGGTCCCATCATGACCCATCACAATCTAGTGCCGAACGGACGACACCTCCGTGTTCAGCACACGTACACCTCGATGACGATCACCGCCTTCTTGATCCAGCAAGAGGGGCGGAGAGGTAGATGAGTTCTCCAGCACGATGGCATGGCGGTGGTGGTCGACATTTGTGCAGGGCTTCGCCAAGCCCTGCGGAACTAAGCTAGAGGAGAAAACGATCTAGATAGAGAGGGTAGCATGTGGCTAATTAGGGTTAGGGCTGCCCTCAAAACCTCTAGTATATATAGGAGGGAGGGAGGGGAGGAGGCAGACAGAGGGCCCTCCTTTGGTTCGGCCGAAGTGGAGAGGAGATGAAGGAGTCCACCTCAAATCCTACTCCAAGTAGGACTCCACTTGGTCTCCTCCTTCCCTTTTTCCCTTTTTCCCTTATTTGCTGCTTGGCCAAAATAGGCCTTCTTGGGCTAGCCGCACCATCCCACTAAGGGCTGGTGCACCACCTTTAGGCCTATTAGGTTCTCCCCCGGGTGGGTGGCCCCTCCCAGTAAAACCCTAGAACCCATTGGTCACTCCCGGTACTTTACCCGTAATGCCCGAAAAATTCCGGAAGCCAAATGCAACTTCCCTATATATCATTCTTTACCTACGAACCATTCCGCAGATCCTCGTGACGTACGGGATCTCATCTGATACTCCGAACAACTTTCAGTTACCAAACACACATAACTCAATAATACCAAAATGTCACCGAACCTTAAGTGTGTAGACCCTCCGGGTTCGAGAACTATGCACACAAGACCTAAGATACTCTCCGGTCAATAACCAATAGCAGGACCTGGATGACCATATTGGCTCCTACATATTCTACGAAGATATTTATTAGTTGAAACTCTTTGTCAAGGATTCAGCTAATCCCATATGATGTTCCCTTTGTCCTTCGGTATGTTACTTGTCCGAGATTCGATCGTCGGTATCTCCATACCTAGTTCAATCTCGTTACCGGCAAGTCTCTTTACTCGTTTCTTAATACAAGATCTCGAGACTAACTCCTTAGACACATTGCTTGCAAGGCTTATTGTGATGTTGTATTACCGAGGGGGCCCTGAGATACCTCTCCGTCACACGGAATGACAAATCCCGGTCTTGATTTACGCCAACCCAACAGGCACCTTCGGAGATACCTATAGAGCACCATTATAGTCACCCAGTTACGTTGCGATGTTTGACACACACGAGGTATTCCTCCGGTGTCCGGGAGTTGCCTGATCTCATGGTCATAGGAACAGATACATTGACATGCAGAAAACAGTAGCAACAAACTGACACGATCATATGCTATGTTAATAGTTTGGGTCTTGTCCATCACATCATTCTCCTAATGATGTGATTCCGTTATTAAGTGACAACACTTATCTATGGCCAGGAAACCATGACCATCTTTGATCAACGAGCTAGTCAACTAGAGGCTCACTAGAGATTGTGTGTTGTCTATGTATCCACACATGTATTTGAGTTTCCAATCAATACAATTCTACCATGGATAATAAATGATTATCTTGAACAAGGAAATATACAAATAAACAATTTATTATTGCCTCTAGGGCATATTTCCAATAGAGGGCGCCGACTCCAGCGACGATGCCTATGCCAACCCCGCATTAGAGGAGGACACGGATGCGAAGGCCGATGCGGGAGGCAGTGGAGCTGGAGACGAGGCATCTACCCCGGTTGCTGCGGGGCGCGCCGGAGGCAATGATGGGGCCTTGACCTCGCTGCCGCGGGAGATGCTGGAGTGAAGGATGGAGCCGCCGCCGTCTAGGATTTTTTCTTTTTCCTGCATTAGTTAGTCTCTGCTTCCACCCACTTGGGGTGCGATGTAAAGAACTTGTGACCGTGGGCCTTTATGCTTTTGTGTCTAAGTGCAATCTTTGAATTTGCTAAAAAATGTGCGTGCTGACTCGTCCTTTGCCCTTTGATTTCTTTCTACCCAAGACATCGCCGTCTTCGGCTTCAGCCCCGCCAGCCGGATAGCTGGGAGCGGGTCTATGACTGGGACGGGGCATCTGCTTCTCGGGGAGTCGGTCATGGGTTTTCTAGAAGCCGTCGGGACGCTTTAGCTAGGGCGAGTACAATAGAGGCCGACTAGGAATAGCAAAAAGGTTGGTTAGCCCAAGCTGGTTTCTCCTTCACAAGCAACGTTCGTGTGCGGCGAGCTTCCCGCCCCAGTGTCCCACTAGTCGTACAGCCGGGAGCCGGTCTGTAGCTAGGCGGGGTGGTAGGGGCGCTCGGCCTACATCACTCGACCGGTTTTGAAAAGAGAGAGAGGGCTTGAGCCAGCCAATGAGCCCCCGGGTCCAGGGCGCTTTCTCAAGAAACGAAGTGTCCTTTAAGGGAATCAAAAAGGTATGCCATTTTGCATCATGCTTTCATGTTGATATTTATCGCTTTATGGGCTGTTATATTACCTTGTGGTACCATACTTATGCATTTTCTCTCTTATTTTGCAAGGTTTATTTGAAGAGGGAGAATACCGGCAACTGGAATTCTGGACTGGAAAAGGAGCAAGTCTGAGTCCTCTATTCTGCACAACTCCAATTGCCCTGAAAATCAACGTGAAATTTTTTGGGAATATATAAAAACTAGTGGGTGAAAGTAGTACCAGAGGGGAGCTACCAGGGCCTCACAAGCCTGGTAGCCGCCACCCCCCTAGTGGCGGCTATAGGGCTTGTGGGCTCCCTGACGGCCCACTGGCCCCCCTCTTTTGCTATATGAAGAATTTTGTTCCACAAAAAATCAAGGAGGAGCTTTTTCATGGTTTCGCCGCCGCCACGAGGCGGAACTTGAGCAGATCCAATCTAGAGCTCCGGCACGACGATCATGCCGGGGAAACTTCCCTCCCAGAGGGGGAAATGGTCGCCATCGTCATCACCAACACTCCTCTCGTCGAAGGGGATTCATCTCCATCAACATCTTCATCAGCACCATCTCCTCTCCAAACCCTAGTTCATCTCTTGTAACCAATCTCCGTCTCGTGACTCCGATTGGCACTTGTAAGGTTGCTAGTAGTGTTGGTTACTCTTTGTAGTTGATGCTAGTTGGATTACTTGACACCTCTGATCATGATTATGATTATGCTTTGTGAGTAGTTACTTTTGTTCCTGAGGACATGGGATAAGTCATGCTGATAATAGTCATATGAATTTGGTATTCGTTCGGTATTTTGATATGTTGTATGTTGTCTTTTCCTCTAGTGGTGTTATGTGAACGTCGACTACATGAAACTTCACCATATTTGGGCCTAGAGGATGTCATTGGGGAGTAGTAAGTCGATGATGGGTTGCTAGAGTGATAGAAGCTTAAACCCCAGTCTATGCGTTTCTTCGTAAGGGGCTGATTTGGATCCACTAGTTTAATGCTATGGTTAGACGTTATCTTAATTCTTCTTTCGTAGTTGCGGATGCTTGCGAGAGGGGTTAATCATAAGTGGGATGCTTGTCCAAGTAAGGGCAGTACCCAAGCGCCGGTCAACCCACATATCAAACTATCCAAGTAACGAACGTGGATCATATGAACTTGATGAAAACTAGCATGACAGAAATTCCCGTGTGTCCTCGGGAGCGTTTTTCCTCCTATAAGACTTTGTTCAGGCTTGTCCCTTGCTACAAAAGGGATTGGGCCACTTGCTGCACTGTTGCTACTACTTGTTACTTGTTACTTTACGATTGCTACGTTTCACCTTGCTTCACCATCACTTGTTACCTCTACTTTCAGTGCTTGCACTTATTACCTTGTTGAAAACTGTTTATCAGAGCCTTCTGCCCCTCGTTGGGTTCGACACTCTTACTTATCGAAAGGACTACGCTTGATCCCCTATACTTGTGGGTCATCAAGACTCTTTTCTGGCACCGTTGCCGGGGAGTGAAGCGCCTATGGTAAGTGGAATTCGGTAAAGAAACATTTATATACTGTGCTGAAATTTATTGTCACTTGTCACTATGGAAACTGTCCCTTTGAGGAATTTGTTCGGGGTATCTTCACCACGAACAGAAGCACGAGGATTTGTTCCTCAACCTGAGGTACCTACTGAAAATATCTTTTATGAAATTCCTTCGGGTATGCTTGAGAAACTGCTGGCTAATCCTTTTACAGGAGATGGATCTTCACATCCAGACTTGCATCTGATCTATCTAGATGAAGTTTGTGGTTTATTTAAGCTTGCAGGTTTGGCCGAGGATGAGGTAAAGAAGAAAGTCTGTCCTTTATCTTTGAAGGATAAGGCGTTGACATGGTATAGGCTATGTGATGATACTGGATCATGGGACTACAATCGGTTGAAATTGGAATTTCATCAAAAGTTCTATCATATGCATTTAGTACATCGTGATCGAAATTATATTTATAACTTTTGGCCTCGTGACAGGGAAATCATAGCTCAAGCTTGAGGGAGGCTTAAATCAATGTTATATTCATGCCCCAATCATGAGCTCTTGAGAGAAATTATCACTCAAAACTTTTATGCTCGGCTTTCTCATGAAGATCGTACCATGCTTGACACTTCTTGTACCGGTTCTTTTATGAAGAAGGATATTGACCACAAGTGGATTTTGTTGGAAAGAATCAAATGTAACTCTGAAGATTGGGAGCTGGAAGAAGGTAAGGAGTCAGGTATGAATTTCCAGTTTGATTTCGTTAAATCTTTTGTTGAAACAAACACTTCTAGAGATTTTAGCGCTAAGTATGGACTTGACTCTGAGATAGTAGCTTCTCTATGTGAATCTTTTGCTGCTCATGTTGATCTTCCCAAAGAGAATTGGTTTAAATATCATCCTGATTTCCTACTGATTTCCTCGTCCTTGCTAGTGTACAAGATAGCTTTTGTCCCATCATATTTGGTAGACCCTTTCTCAACACTATCAATGCTCACATTGATTGCATTAAGGAGACTCTCACTGTTAGTTTCGAGGGTGTGTCTCATGAATTTAACTTCTCCAAGTTTGGAAGACAACCCCATGAAAAAGAGCAGTCGGGTAGGGATGAAATCATTCCTCTTGCCTCTATTGCCGTACCTCCTACGGATCCTTTAGAGCAATATCTCCTTGAGCATGAAAATGATATGCATATGGATGAAAGAGATGAGATAGATAAAATTGTCTTAGAACAATATCCTATTCTCAAGAATAATCTGCCTGTTGAACTGCTTGGGGATCCTCCCCCATCGAAGGGTGATCCTGTGTTCGAGCTTAAACAGTTGCCTGATACTCTCAAGTATGCCTATCTTGATGAGAAGGAGATATATACTGTTATTATTAATGCTCTCCTCTCGAATCACGAAGAGAAGAAGTTACTAAAAACTTTGAGGAAGCATCGTGCGGCTATTGGATATACTCTTGATGATCTTAAGGGTATTAGTCCCACTCTATGAAAGCACAAGACTAAAACTGACCCTGATTCTAAACCAGTTGCTGATCATCAAAGGAGATTAAATCCTAAGATGAAAGAGGTCGTGAGAAAAGAAATATTAAAGCTTCTGGAAGCAGGAATCACTTATCCTGTTGCTCATAGTGATTGGGTAAGTCCACTACATTGCGTAACTAAGAAGGGAGGTATCACTGTCATTCCTAATGATAAGAATGAATTAATCGCACAAAGGATTATTGTCGGCTATAGGATGGTGATAGACTTCCGGAAACTGAACAAGGCAACCAGGAAAGACCATTATCCATTGCCGTTTATCGACGAAATGCTACAAAGGCTATCAAAACACACACACTTCTGCTTTCTAGACGGTTATTCAGGTTTCTCGCAAATACCCATTGCACAATCTTATCAGGAGAAAACCACTTTCACCTGCCCCTTCGGTACCTTTGCTTATAGATGTATGCCTTTTGGCTTATCCAATGCACCTGCCACCTTTCAAAGATGTATGATGGCTATATTCTCTGACTTTTGTGAAAAGATTGTTGAGGTTTTCATGGATGACTTCTCCGTTTACAGGTCTTCCTTTGATGATTGCCTCAGCAACCTTGATCGAGTCTTACAGAGATGCAAAGATACCGACCTCGTCTTCAATTGGGAGAAGTGCCACTCTACGGTTAATGAAGGCATCGTCTTAGGACACAAAATTTCTGAAAGAGGCTTTGAAGTTGATAAGGCTAAGGTCGATGCAATTGAGAAAATGCCTTGCCCCATAGATATCAGAGGTATACGAAGTTTCCTAGGTCATGCTGGTTTCTATAGAAGGTTCATTAAAGACTTCTCTAAGATTTCTAGGCCTCTTACCCACCTCTTGCAGAAGGATGTTCCTTTTGTTTTTGATGAGGATTGTGAGGAAGCTTTCGAAATACTTAAGAAGGCCTTGATAACCGCACCTATTGTTCAACCACCTGACTGGAACTTGCCCTTTGAAATCATGTGCGACGCAAGTGACTATGCTGTTGGTGCTGTTCTAGGACAAAGAGTTGACAAGAAGTTGAATGTTATTCACTACGCTAGTAAAACTCTAGACAGTGCCCAAAGAAACTATGCCACTACGGAAAAGGAGTTTTTAGCAGTCGTGTTTGCATGTGAAAAGTTCATTTCTGATATAGTTGAGTCCAAAGTCACTATTCACTCTGATCATGCTGCTATTAAGTACCTTATGGAGAAGAAGGACGCTAAGCCTAGGCTAATCAGATGGGTTCTCCTGCTACAGGAATTTGATTTGCACGTTGTTGACCGAAAGGGTGCTGATAACCCTGTAGCAGATAACTTGTCCAGGCTAGAGAATTTCCTTAATGACCCATGACCTATTGATGATAGCTTTCCTGATGAGCAATTAAATGTCATCCGCACTTCACATAGTGCACTGTGGTATGCTGATTATGCAAATTATATCATAGCCAAATACATACCACCCAGTTTCACCTACCAGCAAAATAAGAAATTCTGCTTTGATTTGAGACACTACTTTTGGGATGATCCTCACCTTTATAAGGAAGGAGTAGATGGTGTTATTAGACGTTGTGTGCCTGAACATGAATAGTGACAGATCCTGCAGAAGTGTCATTCTGAAGCCTACGGAGGACACCATGCTGGAGATAAAACTGCTCATAAGGTTTTGCAATCAGGTTTCTATTGGCCCACTCTCTTCAAGGATGCCCGTAAGTTTGTCTTGTCTTGTGATGAATGCCAAAGAATAGGGAACATCAGTAAGCGTGAGGAAATACCTATGAACTATTCACTTGTCATTGAACCGTTTGGTGTTTGTGGCTTTGATTATATGGGACCCTTCCTGAGTTCCAATGGGTACACTCACATCTTAGTTGCTGTGGATTATGTCACTAAGTGGGTAGAAGCTATCCCCACTAGAAATGCTGATCACCACACCTCCATTAACATGCTTAAAGAAGTCATTTTCCCAAGATTTCGAGTCCCTAGATATCCGATGAGTGATGGCGGTTCACACTTCATTCATGGTGTTTTACGCAAGATGCTCGCTAAGTATGATGTCAACCATAGAGTTGCATCTCCTTATCATCCTCAGTCTAGTGGTCAAGTGGAGTTGAGTAATAAGGAGATCAAATTGATCTTACAAAAGGCCGTCAATAGATCTCGAAAGAATTGGTCAAGAAAACTTGACGATGCACTATGGGCTTATAGGACTGCTTATAAGAATCCCATGGGCAAGTCGCCGTATAAAATGGTTTATGGTAAGGCCTGTCATTTACCTCTTGAGCTGGAACACAAAGCTTATTGGGCAATCAAAGAGCTCAACTTTGATTTCAAACTTGCCGGTGAGAAGAGGTTTTTTGATATCAGCTCATTAGATGAATGGAGGACCCAGGCATATGAGAATGCGAAGTTGTTCAAGGAAAAGGTTAAGAGATGGCACGATAAAAGAATACAGAAACGAGAGTTCAATGTAGTTGATTATGTCCTGCTATACAATTCTCGTTTAAGATTCTTCGCAGGCTAGCTTCTCTCTAAATGGGAAGGTCCTTACGTTGTCAAGGAAATATATCGGTCCGGTTCCATCAAAATCAATAACACGGAAGGTAATTTTCCTAGAGTGGTAAATGGGCAAAAGAATCAAGCATTACATCTCTCGCACTCCCATAAATGTTGAGACCAATATCATCAATATCATAACTCCAGAGGAGTACATAAGGGATGTTTATCAGCCTGTTTCAGACCCTGAAAACGAAGAGGTATCTGTTTTGGTATGTAATTGGACTCTGAAGCTTTTCCAATAGGAAATTTCCTCCGTTTTGGAATTTTTGGAAAATTAGAAAAATAAAAAGCTGTCCGGAGAGCGCACGAGGCGGCCACAAGCTTGGTAGCTGCCACCCCCCTGGCGGCGGCTACAGGGCTTGTGGGCACCTCTTGTGCCTCCCGGACTCTGTTTTCTTGCGGAGCACTCCTTCTGGTCCAGAAAAAATCATTATATATACGCCCAAGGGTTTTGATCTCCGTATCGCGCAGTTTTCCTCGGTTTTCGTTTTGAGCCTGTTTCTGTTGCAGATCTAGATCGTCATGACTTCCCCAAACGCTCCTAAGGACAAGATCTTCGAGAAGGTCATCAATCTCTATCTCACGAAAGTGCTGAAACACCATCAATCTCTATCTCTCGAAAGTGTTGAAACACCCTCAATCTATCTAGATGAGCGAGGGGATGTTGCACATCCGTGATGTTGAGGGGCCTAAGCAGACCGGAAGCATGGAGACAAGGCTCGAAGCAATGGAGAAACAAGTCTTCAAGTGCCAAGGGATGGTGGAGCGTGGACTCAACGCCAACCACATGATGATCACGGAGTTCACCAGCAATCACAAGATGGATGCCATTGACATTGGGAAGCACCTCTCCAGGCTTTATGACAAGGTTTATCAACTTCAGGGCCAAATCTATGACTTGCAGAACCAAATCTGTGAGTATGAGTATAGATTTAAATCAATAAGGTTGGCTGCAGATTCGAGGATTCCGGCGACTTGTTCATCCTGCCATGATGGAGCACCTATGCCTTGGAAGATGGAGGATCAGAGTACTCCAACAACTCCACCACCATCACCACCAAAGGAAGACAACTGAGCATTGGTATGGGCAATCCCCTTGGCTTTTTCCAAGCTTGGGGGAGTTGCCCTGGTATCGTATCAACTTTATATCTTTTGCTTTTACCTTTGTTTTAGTTCTTTCCTTTTCAGTTTTTATTTCTTCTCTTAGTGGAATAAGTCTTTAGTGTTTAGTTTGAGTCTTTTGCTTTGTCTCTCCCCCGATGTATTCGAGCTTGCGAGCTATATAATAAAGAGTATCTTAGTCAAGAGCTTTGTTTTGTGCCGTGATCAAGAGCATAAAAAGAACGATAGCATGAAAGATCATGAGATGGTCTTATGGAAAGTGATAGCTTCACATATAACAAGTATGATGATTAAAACTTGTTGAGAATAGACCAACATAGACCCCAGTCATTGGTGCAATTAATAAGAAGTAGTAAGGAAAGAGAGGTTCACATATAAATATATCATCTTAGATACTTTCTATAATTGTGAGCACTCATCAAACTATTACATGCTTAGAAGTAGATGTTGGACAAGGAAGACAACATAATGAATTGTGTTTGCTTGGTTCCAAACAATGTTATATGATTAGAGATCCCTTAGCATGTGACGATTGCTTCCACCTCATATTTGCCAAAACTCCCGCACCAAGTAGAGATACTACTTGTGCATCCATAAACCTCCAACCCAGTTTTGCCATGAGAGTCCACCATACCTTCCTATGGATTGAATAAGATCCCTCAAGTAAGTTGTCATCGGTGCAAGCAATAAAAATTGCTCTCTAATATATATGATCTATTAGTGTGTGGAAAATAAGCTTTATATGAACCTGTGACGAGGAAGACATAAAAGCGACAGACTGCATAATAAAGTTCTTTATCACAGGAGGCAATATAAAGTGACGTTCCTCCGCACTAAGAGGACACACATCCAAACGACAAAAGCGCATGACAACCTCTGCTTCCCTTTGCGAAGGGCCTATCTTGTACCTTTACTTTTTTCCCTTGTAAGAGTCTTGGTGATCTTCACCAATTCCCTATTTTGCCTTTGTCTTGGCTACCGTCACATGCTTGGGAAATATCTATATTCATATATCAACTTGGAGATGAGTACTTATGCTTTATTATTGTTGACTTTACCCTTGAGGTAAATGGTTGGGAGGCAAAACTATAAGCCCCTAACTTCCTCTGTGTCCAGCTGAAACTTTGATCCCATGAGTACCATGTGAGTTGTAACAATTGCGGAAAACAAAAGAGATGATTGAATATGTGGGTTTGCTTTACAAGCTCTTATTTGAATCTTTCTGATGTTATGATAAATTGCAATTGCTTCAATGACTATGAACTGTTGTTGGCTACTTCTCGGTAAGGTTTTTGCTTCATACTTTGCTTTGTGAAGGAATTGTTACTTCCCCATAAGAATATTTATGATGTATTGCTGTTCTATGTGTGATAATGATGCCCTCATGTCCGTATTTTGTTTTATCGGCACCTTCATCCCTAAACATGTGGACATGTTTATGGAACTTGGTTTTCGCTTGAGGACAAGCGAGGTCTAAGCTTGGGGGAGTTGATACATCCATTTTGCATCATCCTTTCATGTTGATATTTATCGCTTTATGGGCTGTTATATTACCTTGTGGTACCATACTTATGCCTTTTCTCTCTTATTTTGCAAGGTTTATTTGAAGACGGAGAATAACGGCAGCTGGAATTCTGGACTAGAAAATGAGCAAGTCTGAGTCCTCTATTCTGCACAACTCCAATTGCCCTGAAAATCAACGTGGAATTTTTTGGGAATATATAAAAAATACTGGGCGAAAGAAGTACCAGAGGGGAGCTACCAGGGCCCCACAAGCCTGGTAGCCACCACCCCCTGGTGGCGGCTACAGGGCTTGTGGGCTCCCTGACGGCCCACTGGCCCCCTCTTTTGCTATATGAAGGGTTTCGTTCCAGAAAAAATCAAGAAGGAGCTTTTTCGTGGTTTCGCCGCCGCCACGAGGCGGAACTTTAGCAAATCCAATATAGAGCTCCGTCAGGACGATCCTGTCGCGGAAACATACCACCCGGAGGGGGAAATCATCCCCACCGTCATCACCAACACTCCTTTTTTCGGAGGGGAGTCATCTCCATCAACATCTTCATTAGCACCATCTCCTCTCCAAACCCTAGTTCATCTCTTGTAACCAATCTCCGTCTCGCGACTCCGATTGGCACTTGTAAGGTTGCTAGTAGTGTTGATTACTCTTTGTAGTTGATGCTAGTTGGATTACTTGGTGGAAGAGTTTATGTTCAGATCCTCGATGCTACTCATTACACCTCTGATCATGATTATGATTATGCTTTGTGCGTAGTTACTTTTGTTCCTCAGGACATGGCATAAGTCATGCTGATAATAGTCATGTGAATTTGGTATTCGTTCGGTATTTCGATATGTTGTCTTTTCCTCTAGTGGTGTTATGTGATTGTCGACTACATAACACTTCACCATATTTGGGCCTAGAGGAAGGCATTGGGGAGTAGTAAGTAGATGATGGGTTGCTAGAGTCACAGAAGCTTAAACCACATTCTATGCGTTGCTTCGTAAGGGGCTGATTTGGATCCACTAGTTTAATGCTATGGTTAGGCGTTGTCTTAATTCTTATTTCGTAGTTGCGGATGCTTGCGAGAGGGGTTAATCATAAGTGGGATGCTTGTACAAGTAAGGGTAGTACCCAAGCGCCGGTCCACCCACATATCAAACTATCAAAGTAACGAACGTGAATCACATGAACATGATGAAACTAGCATGACAGAAATTCCCGTGTGTCCTCCGGAGCGTTTTTTCTCCTATAAGGCTTTGTTCAGGCTTGTCCCTTGCTAAAAAAGGGATTGGGCCACTTGCTGCACCGTTGCTACTACTTGTTAGTTGTTACTTTTCGCTTGCTACGTTTCACCTTGCTTCACCATCACTTGTTACCGCTACTTTCAGTGCTTTTAGTTAGTAGTTTGCTGAAAACTGTTTATCAGAGACTTCTTCTCCTCGTTGGGTTCGACACTCTTACTTATCGAAAGGACTACGATTGATCCCCTATACCTGTGGGTCATCAACTAGCAAAGCTTAATAGGTGAGGTATGGTTAACTGGTTAGGTTGCAGCAAGCGACTAAGCATTTATTTAGTGGCTAACTTACGAGTACAAGAATAAAGATGGGGATGATCTACGCATAGCGTACGTGAACTACTTATGATCAAATGAATGATCCTGAACAACTACTTACGTCAGGCATAACCCCACCGTGTCCTCGATCGGAGAAGGAGCTCACGAAAGAGACAGTCACGGTTACGCACTCAGTTGACATATTTTAATTAAGTTAACTTCAAGTTATCTAGAACTGGATGTTAAACAAAGTTCCACGTTGCCACATAACCGCAAGCACGACTTTACGAAAGATTTAACCCTGCAGGGGTGCTCCAACTAGTCCATCAGAAACTACCACACGCTGCAACGGAAGGACCTCGATCAGGGAAACCCGTGATCTCCTCGGATCCCTCGAGTTAGCTCAAAGCATCCTCGGAACTCCATGCACAAGACGCTCGATAAAGGTAAAACAAGTCTAGCAAGGCCGTCCGGCGTGTCGACCATCCCGATAGCAGCCGCGTATCTCGTTCTCAGGACACGACGGATACGCGAAGCATACGGTGGCCTGATGGACATTACCCGAGTTTCCCCGGGTTGGCCCCGCACGGTGCTCTGTTCTGGACCAGCACCATCAGCACTGGCCCTACGTGTATTATGTAGAATTACTCCTCGGGTTCATGGCGCCCTATGCTTTTCAGTATTAACAAAATTATTATGTTGGACAAATATAGTACCAATGTTGGGCCTTGTCAGACGAGCTTTATCCCAAAACGAGAATCTAGGGGTACCTATAACAACCCCAAGCATGTTAGGAGCACTCATTTATGGAACAAAACACCGGTAACCGAAAATAAGGGGGCAAAGATGGAACAAAATACCATGCTAGAAAGGTCGAGCCTTCCACCTTTTACCAAGTATATAGGTGCATTAGTTTAAATAGCATTAAAATGGTGATATAACAAGGAACCCATGTTATCACACAGGAGGTCTGGGCCACGGGAATGATGGGGAATGGCGCTAGGGTCCAGATCCGATGAAGAACGATGGCGAGCGGAGGTCAGAACTCCCGATCCGAGGCACTGGAGGGTCATGCAAGGCAGGTCCTGTGCGGCTGCGGGTAATCCAAGGCAGGTCCTGTGCGGCTGCAAGCTCTATTTGTTCCTGACAGATAATGGAAAAAACGAGACACAGAGTGATATTCATACAAGTTGGAAGGAGAGGGAAGAAGCAGGAGGAAGGAAAGGGAAGATGAGGAGGGAGGACGACCTGCTGGGCACCGGTGACGCGGGGTTCCGGCAAAGATGCGGCCTAGCCGCCGGAGATGGGTCCAATGACCGTATTTGTTTGGGGGGAGGCGGCGGGTGGGAGCGGCACCATAACAAGGTTGTAGAATAAGGCCGGGTCAGGGCTGACAAAGGATGAGCCGACGACAGGCTTGGCAGCACCAGACTTGAGGAGTTCGTCGGCCACGATGGCTTGGCTAGACCTGCACGGAACGGAGAAAGCGTGCAATAGATGTAGAGGCGAGGATGGCCATGCCCCGTGGCGCTCCTGTAGCTGCCAAAAAATCAGAGGGAGAGGGAGAGCTCTGAGAGAGAGAGTAGGGGGAGATGGAAAATAGGTGAAGGGGACCGGAGGGACACGGGGTCCTGGCCTGCTGGAGATGGGGTCGAGGCCGAGGCGGAGGTCCCAAGTAGGGAGACGCGGCTCCATGGAAGGAGCTTGAGGCTGGAGCTCACGGATGCGACACGGCTACATAGCGGGGAGATGGGGAACTAGACAAGTCCGGTGATGCTACGGCGAGCTAATCCACTAGTCAAGAGGATGGAGTTGGTCTGTTGCGGGATTCGATCCCGAGGAAGGAGGAGACCAGAAGTGGGTGGCGGCGCCGATTGGACAGTGGGAGAATTTCTAGGGATTGGTCTAGGGTTATACTAGGTGGTCAATATATAGCAAAATAGATTAAGGTTAGGACCCTCCGATTAAATCGGACGGTCCAGATACATAGGTTAGAGAGTCCAATGGATCCGATGATGGTTTGCGGTAAAACGGGGTTGATCCGGATCCAATGGTCACGACCGCCGGGTTCGGGTTCTGGGAGGTTTTCGGGCAGGCTGCGCGTAGGGTCGGTGCACTGTGTAGAGAGGCTAGGCGGAGATGAGAGGGAAAGCAGGCAACCCGACGACAGAGTTTAAAATACCAAAACATCCGACAATTGACTGGCTATAGCGCCGCTATATATTTAACGGTATAGGTATCAAACGAACTCCGATCGCGATGAAATTCAACAGGCGATCTTCCTACATAAATAATAAGACCGCATGCCAAGTTTCAGCCCAATCCAGGAATGCTTTATACACACTTTTAAAACAATATTTTATCAATGCCGTGGGCGTGTGCGTGTGTTGTTGGTCTCAAACGGTCAACGACATACACAGAGAGAACCGACAACTAATAACGGATGCATGGTTTGAAAACGGGCGGCAACGCGGTGCCGATGCAATGCAGATGATGCGAATGATGCGATGAAGAATGTGGCAAACAAAATAGTAACACGGCGACAACAGAAAATAGGGGAATCTTCAGGGGCGGCGTTCTTGGGCTGTCACAACTCTCCTACACTACAAGAGGATCTCGACCCGAGATCCAAGAATTAAAGGGGGAAGAGGATGAGAAAGCAAGATGTGGAACTTAGTCGCTTATTTGACAAACGAGTGAAACCAAAGACTCTTGGAGGTTGCGAAGAGATGAGAAATGAATAGAGAAACAAGCAAGAATTGAATCAAAATTTCGGCAGCACTTCGGTAGGAAAAGGGGACAACAATTCATTAAGATGGAAAGATCTTGAGAAGATTCACAACAATTAAATAAATTGCACAAGCAAGGAGAGAACATGATCTTGATAGGACACGATGATAGATTGAAGAGAGCAACATCACCACAACTCCGGAACAAGAGAATAGGAACTAGAACATTGGAAGGAAAAGAATGAAGAAGAAATATGACAACTACTATCACAATTGAATTTGACAAGCAGCCTCCGGACAAGAAGAATTGAACGTAGTTGTTGGAAAAACAACAATGAAAATAAAAATCTTGTTGTGGGATCATGGAAACCATTTCAAAATAATGAGGTGAGAACCAGCCACTAACAGAAACAAGGATTGTTTGGATGCAACAAGAAAGCCAAAACTTCTTACACCCAGAGGAAATATTGAAAACTTGGATTAATGGCAACACCATAATAGCAACAATCCTTAGACAAAGCTTTAGGTGAAGTCTAAACCAAGATAGCTCAATGAAGAAATCATGGGTTGAAATATCTCATGATCAAAGAATTGGTGGGTTTACATATCTAATTCTTGAAACAACTTCTCTTCGTGACTCCTCCACTAACAAGAACGTAAAACACCACCTCAAAGGATAAAGGAGAAGAAGAGGTGGAGCAGTTGGCAAAAGAATTGATATCCTGAGGCACTCCGGAAGAAAGATTGAAATCACTATGAAACAGGAATAAGAGTTATGTTATGCTTATCCTTCATCAAGTTAAATTGATCACAAGCAACGGATTTAGCATACCACTTATTCTTCTTTAAAAGATTGAGGAGAGATATGTGCACAAACTTGAATAAGTCTTGAAGGAGACACCGTTAAGAATTGAAATGAATGGGGATAACAAGAATGAATGGAGATATATGAGAATGAAGAGATCATGAACCACCTAAGAGAAAACTTGAACAAGACACCGGAATAATTGAGAGACGAACGAAGGGACAACAATTGAGAAGAATTTGAGAACGAAAGCTGAAAGCTTAGAACGAAGAAATCTTCTGAAATGATGGCCTTCGGAGGATCAAGAATGAAAACAACTCATAAATGCATCGGATAGCAGAAAGGGATTACTCATGATTGGGACAATTCAAGATGATGCCACAAAGCTGAAATGATGAATCTTCAAGAGAATGGATCAAGATTTAAGGGAAACACTCCTTCGGTCTTCCAAGCTGAGAATGATGAGGAGAACACCACCAAGAATAACTGAGACACTCCGGAATAATGAAGAATGAAAGGTTGAGCCAAATATGGGAATTAATTCAAATTGATCTTGAAGAAGGAATATGACTGATGAAATTCATACTTACGTCATAGTTGAAAAGAATTAGAGGACACCATAAAGATTAGAGGAGCCAGATAAGATCATGGGAAAGAACCTGTGGGTTATGGGCCCATTGAAAAGGAACCATCGTTTAAAAGATTGCTCAAAAGAGAGAGATAGCACCGGTACAAAGAAAACTTGACGAGGTGAGACCCTCGAAATAATTGGAAGGATTGAGAAAAAGAACCTCTCAGACATCTTCAACACTCCGGCTAGAACATAAATGGAATAATAACAAGAGAGGTTTGAATAAGAATTTTAACAAGAGAAAACATTACAGGATGAAAAGGACATGATGAGCACCAAAAGCTTGAATAGAATCCATCGGGGAAGAAAACAAGAATGAAGAATGATGAACTTGAAACTCCTGAGGATCTTCAGACTGAATCACCAGATACCACACGGAAGAAAAGAGAGCGGAAGCATTAATAAAAATAAAGGCACTTGGACGAGAATTAAATCATTGGAGAAAAAGGGCGGGAGGGCGGGGAAAACAAAGACAACTTGGGATAGATGAGATGAACTCCGGAATAAATGAGAGAATGATCTTGCAAAATTTGAGAGCATTGAATTCACTTGAAGAGAAGCACACCGGATGGAAAAGAATTGATATGATAACTCCGGTTGAAAAGAATTGATAAGACAACTTGATTGAACAAAAGAATTTGCATTCACATAAAAATATAAGAAAACCTCTTGGAAAAGATATGAATTCACCACTTTACATCGAAGCAACTCGACTTACCATATTCCAATAAAAACAAAGGCTGCGGCTTATGAAACAAGCCAGAACAAATTCATTAGAGAGATTCCGTCCAATAGTTTCGTGGACAGGATCGCACGGGCTCGATCTTACAGTAGCCATCATGTACAAGGCATTGCACACGACATACGAAGCGTCCCCGAGTCGTAGCAAGCTACAAGAACTCTTTGAGACACAACGAGAACCGCTGTAAGACGACCGTGAACAAATGAATCCACTAGATGTCAAACCCCAACCTCACATCATGCATTTGTTGGAAGATTGTCCTATAACTAACTACTTGAATTCCCACCTAAGAACTCCCAAAATTTCTGGTCATGCAATCTGGTCCACGGATACAAGGAGAAATTTCACTCAACTCCCAGCATCTAACCCGTCCAGTGTATCACATCCGTCAACACATAACCAGAATCTCGGAACCTCATCTATCTCAGACACTCGTAATCACAACGATACTAAGTATGACGATACATCCGGATCTATCTACACGAGTACCGGGGAAGGCGGACTCCTCTCGCCACTAGTAGTATTGAAGCAATTTCGAACACCCTTCGTTCTGAGATACTAAGAAATATGAATGATAACGATTTTCTCAAGAATCCCCTGGAGCTCAACTCCCCGGAAGTAATCAAGTCAGACAGGAGGCACCAAGAGAGAACTCCATCACATCGACATCATATAGATCCCAAAAATATCCACGTGATCCTAAAAAAATTTTGAGTGAGAAGAGGAGTAGAATTATTACGCCAAGATTCCTTATCAGAGCATAGAAGAGGATAAAAAAGAATCCTACTCTCCAATATATAACTAGACTCAAAGTAGTTTTTCACTAGTCTCGACTCGGCCAATTTCAATCAATCAATAGGGCTTCTAGGTCGGTACAGCTTTGATACCAACTTCTAACACCCAAGATGTGATCCTATCCTTATTTTGGCATGAGGGCCTCGACAAGGATAGAAGCGCATCTCCTCGTTTCGAAAGAATGGATATCATTAAAAGTACATGTAGTGAAGAGAATAGTATATGGAATTGGCTTACACTCGCCACATGCTACATCGGAGTCACATCAGTACAATACCTAAATATCACAAAGAAGAGCACGGTCCGACTACGGACGAAAACAAACGAGAAAAGAATGACGTCCATCCTTGCTATCCCAGGCTGCCACCTGGAACCCATCCTAGATCGACGAAGAGGAAGAAGAAACTCCAAATGAACAATCAACGCGCTCACGTCAAATTAATCTTTACCTATAAATGCAACTGGTGTTGTAGTAATCTGTGAGCCACACGGGACTCAGCAATCTCATTTCCAAAGCTATCAATACTAGCAAAGCTTAATAGGTGAGGTATGGTTCACTGGTGATGTTCCAGCAAGAGACTAAGCATTTATTTAGTGGCTAACTTAGGAGTACAAGAATAAAGAGGGGGATGATCTACGCATAGCGGACGCGAACTACTGATGATCAAATGAATGATCCTGAACAACTACTTACGTCAGGCATAACCCACCGTGTCCTCGATCGAAGAAGGAGCTCATGAAAGAGACAGACACTGTTACGCACTCAGTTGGCATATTTTAATTAAGTTAAGTTCAAGTTATCTAGAACCGGATGTTAAACAAAGTTTCCACGTCGCCACATAACCGCGGGCACGGCTTTCCGAAAGATTTAACCCTGCAGGGGCGCTCCAACTAGTCCATCACAAACTACCACACGATGCAACGAAATGACCTCGATCAGGGAAACCCGTGATCTCCTCGGATCCCTATTGGAAAACCTCAACCTCGAGTTAGCTCAAAGCATCCTCGGAATCCCTCGCACAAGACGCTCGATAAAGGTAAAACAAGTCCAGCAAGGGCGCCCGGCGTGTCAACGCTCCCGATAGGAGCTGCGTATCTCGTTCTCAGGACACGACGGATAAGCAAAGCATACAGTGGCCTGATGGACATCACCCGAGTTGCCCCGAGTTGGCCCCGCATGGTGTTGTGTTTTGGACCAGCACCATTAGCACTGGCCCTACCTGTATTATGTAGAATTACTCCTTGGGTTCATGACGCCCTATGCTTTTTAGTATTGACAATATTATTATGTTGGACAAACATAGTACCAATGTTGGGCCTTGCCAGACGAGCTTTATCCCAAAACGAGAATCTAGGGGGTCCCCATAACAACCACAAGCATGTTACGAGCTCTCATTTATGGAACATAACACTGGTAGCCGAAAGTAAGGGGACAAAGGTGGAACAAAACACCAGGCTAGAAAGACCGAGCCTTCCACCTTTTACCAAGTATATAGGTGCATTAATTTAAATAGCATTAACATGGTGATATAACACGGAACCCATGTTATCACATGGAAGCAACTGCACCTTCAACTAGCAACGCTAACACATGGTTCAGAAAGCAGTAACATAGCCAATCAATGGTTTGCTAGGTTGTGAAGAGGTTGAAGGTTTTCATGGCAATGTTGAGAGGTTGATATTTAACAGGTGGTAGGCAACGAGACATAGCGGAAGAAATGAAATAACTAGCATGGCAATGATAGTAATGGTATCTAGGGAAATGGTCGTCTTGCCTGAGATCCCACTTGGAAGAAGAATGACTCCGTGAAGCAAACGAACCGACGTAGTCGAACAGGTCCTCACATTCCGACACGCTTGCGGAACTCTATCGAGACGAAGCAAACCAGAAAACAAGGATGAACACATGATATTCACCACGACACATGCACTACACGATGCACTTTACATATGATGCATGATCAGTTTCAATATATGCACGACATGGCATAGGAATTCACATCACGCAAACACTACACATTAAGCGAAGTTCAATATGCAACGAGTTGCATATTGACGGAACTCCATGTTTAAATATTCAGTTCATTCTCGATTAGGTACACGATATTATTAAATGTTGTTAAACATGGCAAGGGGTGAGCACAAATTAATCTACCTATCTAGGCATTTTAAATGGAATCGGAAACAACATATAGCGTCTCCGAAATGACCCCATGTATTAAATTGTAATTCTATCTAGAGCTGTCCTAATCACATTTTATGTTTGTTAAACGGCAAAACAAAGTGGTTCACGTGATTCTACTCGTCGTTCTGGTTCATATACATATATAGCACATCTTCAACGGAGTTACGGACAAATAGTTACGACCTAAACCGTCTAAACATGACTCAATATGCAAAACGAGGTAAACAACAAGGTTAACAGTTTTAATCATACACGAGAGTCGAAAAAATATTAACCAACCAAAATTCTAGTCAAGTTACATATTTAAACCATTTTAAACCAATGAACGGTTGTCTAGTTATAGACCTTACAATAAGATGACATGCTGCACTTAGGGATGATTTGAACAGTTGCAACACTTGCTCGGGCATAAAAAACCTACATGGGCAAGGGATCGAATCTAGGACCCCTCGGTTGCAATTCAACAGGCTAACCAGTTGACTACACAGGAATTGTGCTAACAGAAGCAGTGTTGCGCTAGGTGAAGCACACCCTGCAGCGAATCTGACGAAAAAGGTTAACGAAACTGGCAAAATAAATATGGCGCTATTGGGATTCGAACCCAGACCACCTGGATGCAAACGAGAGGTACTAGCCACTGGGCTACGGAGGTATTTGAATCCTACTTCGGGCGCTGTGTAATTTAACTAATACAAGGTCGAGGCTTGGTCTCCCACAAAAGCATGCCGATCTCACCATGAGAGGCATCACACAAACGTGGTGGCGAGGCTCACACAGGAGGTCTGGGCCACGGGAACGATGGGGAATGGCGCTAGGGTCCGGATCCGGTGAAGATCTACGGCGAGCGGCAGTCAGAGCTCCCGATCCGAGGCACTAGAAGGTCGACCAAGGCAGGTCTTGTGCGGCTGCGGGTCATCCAAGGCAGGTCATGTGCGGCTGCAAGCTCCGTTTGTTCCTCACAAAGAATGGAACAAAAACGAGAGACATAGTGATATTCATACAAGTTGGAAGGAGAGGGAAGAAGGAGGAGGAAGGAAAGGGAAGATGAGGAGGGAGGATGACCTGCTGGGCATCAGTGACGCGGGGCTCCGGCGAAGACGTGGCATAACCTGCGGCGACGGGTCCATTGGTCGACTCTGTTTGGGGGGAAGCGGCGGACGGGCGCGGCACTATGACAAGGTTGCAGAACAAGGTCGGGTCAGGGCTGACAGAGGATGAGCCGACGACAGGCTTGGCTGCACCGGACTTGAGGAGTTCGTCAGCCACGATGGTTCGCCTGGACCTGCACGGAATGGAGCGAGCATGCAGCAGCTGTAGAGGCGAGGATGGACATGCCCCATGGCGCTCCTGTAGCTGCAAAAAATCAGACAGAGAGGAACAGCTCTGAGAGAGAGAGAGCAGGGGGAGGGGGAAAAAAGGTGAAGGGGACTGGAGGGACGCGGGGTCCTGGCCTGCTGGAGATGGGGTCGAGGCCGAGGCGGAGGTCCCGAGAAGGGAGACGGGGCTCCATGGAAGGAGCTTGAGGCTGGAGCTCATGGACGCGACGCGCCTACAAAGCGGGGAGATGGGATCTGGACATGTCCGGTGATGCTACAGCGAGCTAGTCCACTAGCCAAGAGGAGGGAGTTGGTCTGCTGCGGGATTCGATCTCGAGGAAGGAGGAGACCAGGAGTGGGTGGCGACGCTGATTGGACAGGGTGGAGAATTTCTAGGGATTGGTCTAGGGTTAGACTAGCTGGTCAATATATAGCGAAATAGATTAGGGCTAGGACCCTCCGATTAAATCGGACAGTCCGGATAAATAGGTTAGAGAGTCCAATTGACAAACCGATGATGGTTTGCGGTAAAACGGGGTTGATCCGGATCCAATGGTCACGACCGTCGGGTTTGGGTTCTGGGAGGTTTTCGGGTAGGCTGCGCGTAGGGCCGGTGCACTGTGTAGAGAGGCTAGGCGGAGATGAGAGGGAAAACAGGCAACCCGACGACAGAGTTTAAAATACCGAAACATCCGACAATTGACTGGCTATAGCGCCGCTATATATTTAACGGTACAGGTATCAAACGAACTCCGATCGCGATGAAATTCAACATGCGATCTTCCTACATAAAAAATAAGACCGCACACCAAGTTTCAACCCAATCCAAGAATGCTTTATACACACTTTTAAAACAATATTTTATCGATACCGCGGGCGCGTGCATGTGTGGTTGGTCTCAAACGGTCAACGACATACACAGAGAGAACACGCAACTAATAACAGATGCAAGTTTTGAAAATGGGCGGCAACGCAGTGCCGATGCAATGCAGATGATGCGAATGATGAGATGAAGAATGTGACAAACAAAATAATAACACGGCGGCAACGGAAAAGAGGGTAATCTTCTGGGGCGTCGGTCTCGGGCTGTCACATAGGTGGAGGGGTATATCTAGGCATCCCCCAAAATCCAACCATTACAACATTATTGCCTAACTTGATGACACTGAAAAGAATCTCGGTGGTACCGAGTTGCACTAAATGTGTCAACTTTTGAATTCTCGGTGAGACCGATATATGAATCTCGGTAATATCGATACGATGACCTAGACTGGTTTCCAAATCTCGGTGAGATCGATTTCAAACTTGGAAATTTCGAAACTTGAAATCTTCTCAACAAAAAGTTGGTCACACAATCTCAGTGCCACCGATAGAAATGTTGGTGGTACCGAGGTGGTGGGTTTGGCATAGGATCTGTCTAAGTGTAAAATCGGTAGGGCCGAGTAGGAAATGTTGGTGGCACCGATTTTTCTTATGTGGCTTGGGACATATATATTTTGTGGGCGAATGGCTTAGTTTTTTTGGTGGCTATATCTAAGCACGTGAGCAACCAATTCATCATAGTACCTCATCCCCTTTTAGTAGTATTGGATTTCCTATGAAATCAAAGTGATTTCTCACAAATATAAAATGTAGAGTCTTCATGCTTGAAGCTTGAGCCAATCCTATTCCTTCCTTGCATCAAAGGGGCATCTCCACACAATCCGATAGACAAAGCATCTTTGAAGTTTTTTGAAATATGCTTGAATAAACTCATTAGTCCAATGATGCATATGTTGTGATTAATTACCAAAACCACCGTAGGGAGCAATTGAGCTTTCAATCTACCCCTTTTTGGTAATGGATGACAATATATAGATCAAAGCTTCGACAAAAGATATAATTAATGATTAGCATCAAAGATTTGATAAGTATGTGAAGAGAAAGAGCTCCCCCTAAATTTGTGCATTATTTTTAATTTGCATTTGAATCCAAATGCACAATCGATTAGGATCATGGGTTACCCTTCCATGGCACATACAACTTGGTGGTGCGCATAAATGATATGAATGAATAGCAATGCACATAGCACCAACAAGCAGGTGAATGATCATCATGTAGATAGCTTAAAAATAATAACATGGTAGAATTTACCAACCAAAGCGTATGATAAAGCACACCTATAAATGGATAAAATGCAAAATCTCTCCCTCTCGAAGCCCTTTTGATCTATACACTTCCCCCCTTTGGAAACAAGTTACCAAAAAGTTCAAAGGTATAGAACTAAGTATCTCTTTGGGCACAATCTCCTCCAGTAGCCAAAGTTGGAGTAGAGAAGAGAGCATCAATGAAGGCTTCGGTAGATGTCGCTGGAGCTGGAGGTGTAGACACTAGAGGTGCTGGAGCAGGAGTTGAAGCTTGAGTTGACGAAGATGGTCTTGCTTCCGGTATTGGCACAACTATTGACCTAGTCTCGGTCGTGAGCTGAGTAGTAGTACGACGAGGCGAATCATCATCATCATCGTCATCACTAGAGCGTGGAATCTTCACTAAGTCAACGTCTTGCTGAAGCTGCTCAACAGTGGTGGTCAATGATACGCCTCAAACGTATCTATATTTTATGAAGTATTCATGCCAAATTCACCTATGTTTGCAATATTTTTGTATGGTTTTGATGCACTTTACATGATATACTTAGAACTAACCCAGACTGACCATGTTTTTAGGAGAACTACCGTGGTGCTATTTTTTGTGCAGAAATAAAAGTTCTCCAAATGCAACAAAACTTTTTGACGATTTTTTGGAACAAAAGAGGCACTAAAGGCTTCGTCGGAGGGCCAAAAGAGCCACAAGGTGGGCACAACCCACCAGGGCGCGCAAGAGGACCCATGCGTGCCCTGGTGTCTTTTGCTCTCCTCCTGGCCCATCTTCGCGTGAAACTGATGCCCAAATATCCTATAAATACATCAACCGTCTTTAGACGATATGTTCCGTCACCGCAAGGCCTATGTATCGATGAAAAACCAATCTGGAGAGAAAACAGTACCCTGCCGGAGAGGGTAGATCATCTTCGATGGCCATGTTCATCATCCTGACGAAGGCCATGACGAGGAGGGAGTAGTCCACCCTCGGGGCTAACGGTTTGTACCAGTAGCTATGTGTTCAATCTCTCTCTCACTCTCTTGTGTTCTTGAGATGGCACATTCTTGATGTATCACGGGCTTTGTTAATATAGTCGGATCATATGATGTTATTCCCTTGCTATCATGTTGTGATCAATTGAATATTTCCCTTTGAGATATCGTTATGTTGGATTGAATATTGGATTTGAGAACACTTCATTTATGTCTTGAAAGTGGATACCCGTGGTGACAATGGGGTGTTCTATTGATTCACTTGATATATGTTTTCGTACTCAACTTGCGGATCCTCGAGGTGACATTGGGGTAATCTATGCATAGGGGTTCATACACGTTCTTGTCCTAGTTTATTCAGCAGAAATCTTGGGGAACTCTACGAGGTTCTTTGTGTTGGATTGAGTATTATGAATCTCAAATTGTTCGATGTGTATCGTATAATTAACTCACGGATACTTGTGGTGACATTGGAGTATCTAGGTAACATTAGAGTTGGTTGATGTCTATCATATGGTGTTATTTTAGTACGAACTCTAGATCGATCTAAAAGGATAACTTGTGTAACATCCCAAATTTCCTAACTTGGAATGTTTTACAATTGTAGCTAAGCATCTATGCATTTTGATTTTAATAAAGGTGGCATTTGCATTTTTTTCGATTTTTACTTTGCATTTTATTTTTTCTTCACTTACGGAATGTCGGGAATATTATCTTGCCAAACAAGAACAATTGGAGGAACATGACCCTTAAAACCAGGGGTATTTCTTTGAAATATTTGAACCATAAAACCCAAGGTTTATTTGAAAAATATCTCCAAAAAGAAAATAAACAATTTAGGGATTTTCTGAAAAATATTTTTTCTGAAGTAATTATTTTGGCCGTGGAAAAATGTCCATCTTATTGGATTTATTTTTATGATAATTTTGATATATAATACCCCTATATTCAGAGTATATTTTATTTCCTTTTAATCGTTTTGTTTCATGTTTTCAAAAAAGGGAATAAAACCTCTTTTATTAGGTAATTTCGCTGGCCCATTAATGCAAATCCCAATCTGGCCCGATTACGGTCGTCTCCCTCCTCTCGTCACTTTCCCTCTGTGCACGCACACCTTCCATGGTAGGGGAAACCGAAATCTCCTCCTTCCCGATCTCCCTCTCCCTTCCTTCCTCACGCCTACCTCGCCCCCTATAAGTACCCCCACCCCGGCCGCACCCCATTCCCCTCGTCAGAGCCCCGTCTCGCTGCCTCTCCCGCCCCCTGCACACCTCACCGGCCGAGCTACAGGAGCCCGCCACGACGCCCCTACCGCGCCTCCCCGTGCCACCCCACCCCTCCTGCCTCCGCTAGGAGCCTCCCCACCCCGGCCGCACCCATTCCCCGCCCAAGCCCGAGCACCTTGCCCTAGCCGCCCCTGCTCACCTCGCCGGACCTCCCTCCTCTGCCAGCAATGGTGAGGTCTTCCCCAACTCTATTTTCTTCTTTTTGTTTTTTTTTTCACCGTTGGATCTAGAATATAGGGTATATATTAGAAAGGGACTTACCCATTCGGTTCTTTATAAAGAATAAAGAACCGGCCGGTTGGTTAATTTATTTACTTAGCCGAAGTGTTTTTTTACATATCGGCCATTCGCTAGATTAGCAATAGCAGCGCACGGTTTCAGCCAATCAGACCATGCCACGTCACCGTTTCCTTTTCTATTTTAAATCTGTAACAGAAATAGTTCTCTTTTTGTTTTCTAAATAACTTTTAATCTACAAATACAATTAGGGTGATTCTTTTTTGCATTAGATCAAAAAATTTATGTAGTTTTCGAAAATGTAAAATTTGACTATGTTTGAACTTATAAAATTTGAGTTAGAACAGATTTGGTTTAAATCTTATTTTGTGGGTACCGGGAGTTTAAAAATAGATTTTGAATTGATTCTTTTTGCTACTGATCACTAGCGATCTTATTTACCGAGAGGTTAAATTTCATAAATTTTATAGTATTTTATCTTGGGGTTTTCAACAAAACAAATTCTGTTTTGGTTCACGAAAGACAATTTTTTCTCTCACATGTTATAGGTATTTTTGTTTGTTGTTTTATTTTGACTACTTGTTATTGTGATGCTTATTGTGTGAATTTTTGCTTCGTTAGATTATTCAGAGTGCGAAGCTTGTTATCTAGACGCGCTCGAGTTCGACAATCGTCAACAAGGCAAGTCACGTTGATCATATTTCCTATGTTGTATATGCATTGTAGATCAACCTTTCTTCACCTATTGCATGCTAAGTAGGGACTCAAAAAATTGGTTCTTGATGTGGTATCACGTGGTAGGCACCCATCACCCTTGTTACTTGGCCTGGGACGATACAGTATATTTTGTTATGCTTAAGTAGACAGGGTTTTGGTTGAGAGTCTATCACGAGTGTTCCGAGAAAATTGTAATAATCAAGACCGGATATGTCAAGACTTTTCGAGACCTCATGATGCAATATACCTCTGGGTGAATGACGGTTTTGATGGGCCCCCCTGGGATAAACCAGCGGAGGACCCGGGATGCATGGAGAAGCGCCATGACATCTTGCGGAAAGCTTCACCCAAGCAAGAAGAGATGGATGGATGCTTCAAGACCCAAGGCTTAGTTGCAAAGCCATAAGTCATTATGGGATCTAGCTTGGTTGGACAATGCGGCAACTCTGGACGGGCGGTGCTACGAGATGTAGAAGAATGGTAGGATTGGATGGGCACCGACAGAGGCTCAGAGGAACCCGTTGAAAGACCATGTTTTGATCATCCGACCCTCAAACACTCTGTAGTGCGAGGACATTCAATGGAGGCGATCAAATCTTGTGGGGAACATGTGCAAAACTCTGCAAAGTACCCAAACCTGATTGATTAGCCGTGTCCACGATCACGGACGACTTGAGCCGAAGGAACTGAAACTATCTGGAATTCTCAACACGATTAGTAATGATGTGGGTATTATTGACAACTTAGGTACAATTATTGGTTGGTGGAACCATCTCGTTAACAACCAACAATGTAGTAATATTTTGCTTTTATCCCTCTCTTGTTGTAGGAGAAAAATTTGCTTTCCGCTAAAAACTTACAAGCCCCACCTGCCATATATGCATGTAGAATAGATGATACTTTTCACCTCTCTCTTTTGTGACTTGCCGGCCTATTCAATATGCTGACCTACACGGCTGCAACTTGTCATGTCGGAGAGTACTTTTCCGACCAGGAGTGAGGTCACGATCTACGCTCCGTGATATGCCCTGGAGTCAGATGGACTCTACTACTTTTGAAGCTTCTGCTAGTCTTTGTTTAGTTATCTCATGAGTTTGGCCTTCACCCTCTTTATTGTAATCTTTATTGTAATAAAGTAGTTGTTTGATTGAACTCTCGATATATACATTGATGTACTATGTGTGTACCAGCATGATCTTGGGATGGTACGGAAACACCAGATACTTGGCCATTTCAGGTCGGGTCGCTACAGATATGGTATCAGAGCACACGCTGACCGTAGGACGTAACCTCTAGGATTGGAAGAGCCTTAGGAAGAAAACTATTTTTATTATATCATTAAATCTTCTATATTCTCTCTTCTTCTCATTTCTGACTTCTCTCCGATCTTCCAATATTTTCTAGATGGCCACCTTCATCCCCGTTAAGATCACAGAGGTTTGCCAGCCCGACGCCTCAATGCCTTCCGGAAAGGAGCTGATGCAGATCACCAAGGACTTAAGGATTGCTCTGCCGACCATCACCGGGAAGCCTACCTCGTCTTACCCGGAAGATACACGCTACAGGATTGAGGTGCACATCCCCGGAAGAACTTTCGAGCCGCGCACAGAACCTGTGGAGTTCAAGTTCATCGCACCCAGCTGGATTCTCGGCAGGGACATAGCGGTTCACTGTGCACTCGGAAGAATCAAGGAGGAGTACAGAGGTTGTCCCATATCACCGGACTTATTCACGGTCTCTCGGAGAGGAGCTGATGGAGAAATCATTCCGACCAAGACTGAAGACGCTCTACTGTCCTATGCCTAGAGCATCAAGGCACATATCAGAACTCTGGAGATTCGTGTTGGCAAGGACACGAAGAAAATCAAGCAACTGTCGCTCCGCGAACTCGACCTCGAAGACGAAGCCCGAGAAGCCCACTACGAGCACGAATTGGAGGTGAAGGACTTCTTGGAGAGGATCGAGAAGCTGAAGGCTCGTGTCGCATATCTGGAGGAATAATTGGACATGGGCGCGAACCTTCACCCTGAAGGAGATGTAGCCCCCTTGATCAGCAATGAGGAGGACTACGAAGCAAGCTCTACCGACGGACCCACCAGCATGCTTTTCTAAGGAGGACTGATAACCCACAAGTATAGGGGATCGCAACAGTTTTCGAGGGTAGAGTATTCAACCCAAATTCATTCATTCGACAAAATGGGAAGCCAAAGAATATTCTCAAGTATTAGTAGTTGAGTTGTCAATGCAACCACACCTGAAAGACTTAGTATCTGCATCAAAGGTTTAGTAGCAAAGTAGTATGACAGCAGCTGTAGCAATAGTAACCAGTAGCAGCAAGGTGACAGCAGTAGCAGCAAAGTAGCAGTAGCAGCAGTGACAGCAGTAGCAGCAAAGTAACGTAGCAAGGACTAGTAGGAAAAGCTCGTAGGCATTTGATCGGTGATGGATGATTATGCCGGATGTTATTCATCATGCAATAGCTATACCATGGAGAGATATGTAACTAGCTCAATTCGTCAATGTAATGTAGGCATGTATTCCGTATGTAGTCATACGTGCTTAGGGAAAAGAACTTGCATGACATCTATTGTCCATCCCTCCCGTGGCAGCGGGGTCCTAATGGAAACTACGGGATATTAAGGTTCTCCTTTTAATAAAGAACCACACCAATGCATTAACACTTAGTGAATACATGAACTCCTCATACTATGGTCATCTTCGGGAGTGGTTCCGGCTATTGTCACTCCGGGGTTGGTCATAACACATAGTAGGTGACTACAACTTGCAAGATAGGATCAAGAACACACACATATTGCCGACAACATAATAGGTTCAGATCTGAAATCATGACACTCGGGCCCTAGTGACAAGCATTAAGCATGGCAAAGTAGTAGCAACATCAATCTCAGAACATAGTGGATACTAGGGATCAATCCCCGTCAAAACTAACTCGATTACATGATAGATCTCATCCAACCCATCACCGTCCAGCAAGCCTACGATGAGATTACTCATGAACTGTGAAGAGCATCATGGAATTGGTGATGAAGGAAGGTTGGTGATGACGATGGCGACGATCTCCCCTCTCCGGAGCCCAGAACGGACTCCAGATCTGCCCTCCAGAGGAAGAACAAGAGGTGGCGGCGCCTCCGTATCGTAAAACGCGATGAAATCTTCTCCTTCATTTTTTTCCGGACGAAAGGGACTAAATAGAGCTAAGATTGGAGGCGGTGGAGCTTCTTGGGCCCCACAAGCCTGCCAGGCACGGCAAGGGGGGGGGGCCCGCGCCTGGTGGGCTTGTGGGCTCTTAGCTCCACCCTTCCTGTTGATTCTTGAGCCAGTATTTTTTATATATTCTACAAAAAATCCCCGTAAATTTCCAGGTCATTCCAAGAACTTTTATTTCTGCGCAAAAACAACACCATGGCAGTTCTGCTGAAAACAGCGTTAGTCTGGGTTAGTTCCATTCAAATCATGCAAATTAGAGTCCAAAACAAGGTCAAAAGAGTTTGGAAAAGTAGATACGATGGAGACGTATCAACTCCCCCAAGCTTAAAACCTTGCTTGTCCTCAAGCAATTCAGTTGACAAACTAAAAGAGACAAAAGAAAAACTTTTACGAACTCTGTTTGATCTTGTTGTTCCAACTATGTCTAACTCATAACCAAAATTTCAGCAAGATCACAAGCAAACCACATAAGCAAATGGCATCTATGTCTCACGGTAAACTCATATCAATGGAAAACTCAACTAGCGAGCAATAGTAATAAGTTTCAAACGTCAACACTTCAATCAAAACAATCATGAAGCAGTGCAAACAAATGGTATCTCGCTAGCTCTTTCTGAGACCGCAAAACATAAATGCAAAGCACCTTCAAAGACCAAGGGCTGACTAAACATTGTAATTAATGGCAAAGAAGATCCAGTCACACTCATACTCAATAACAATCAAAAGCAAAGCATAAAAATGACAGAGGTTCTCTCTAATTGGTGCTTTTATAAGAAGAGGATGACTTAACAGGAACATAAATAGACAGGTCCTTCGCAGAGGGAAGCATTGATTTGCAAAGGTGCCAGAGCTCAAGCTTTTAAAACAGAGACAATAATTTTGGGTAGCATGCTTTCATTGTCAACGGAATGACCAAGAGTTCTCACCATCTTCCACGCTACACATGCTATAGGCGTTTCTCAAACAGAAAAGTAAAGTTTTGACTCCCCACCACCGATCAACCACAATCCACGACAATCCGAATACTCGGGTGTCGTCCATGCAAACATCAATCCAGGGGGAGTTTTGTTTGCAATTATCTTTTCGATTTGAGCATGGAACTGGGCATTCCAATTACCGGCCCCTTTCTCGTGAATGATAGTGAATAAACACATATCGAGGATAACACGCCTAGCATGGAAGATACTGATAGCCCCTGTCACCACATGAGCGGTTCGGGCATGCATAACAGATTATTTCTTGAAGATTTAGAGAGTGGCACATGCAAATTTACTTGGAACGGCTGGTAGATACCGCATATAGGTAGGTATGGTGGACTCATATGGAACAACTTTGGGTTTATGGAAGTGGATGCACAAGCAGTATTCCCGCTTAGTACAAGTGAAGGCTAGCAAAAGACTGGGAAGCGACCAACTAGAGAGCAACAACAGTCATCAAAATGCATTGAGATTAACCAACATTGAGTGCAAGCATGAGTAGGACATAAATCACCATGAACATGAATATCATAGAGGCTATGTTGATTTTGTTTCAACTACATGCGTAAACATACGCCAAGTCAAGCCACTTGAATCATTCAAAGGAGGATACCATCCTATCATACTACATCATAGTCATCTCAAAATTCATGTTGGCATCCAAGACAAACCATTATAAGCTCCTATCTAATTAAGCATGGCATCAGAAACTATGATCTCTAAGTTGTCATTGCAAACATGTTTCTCTCACAACAGAGCTGAATCAGGAACGATGAGGTAGTCATATTTACAAAAACAAAATAGATCGAGTTCATACCAGCTTTTCCAAGCTCAGTCACTTCCTCATATATCGTCATTATTGCCTTTCACTTGCACGACCGAATGATGTGAACAATAATAAGAGTGTTCGTGCATTGGACTACGCTGGAATCTGCAAGAAAACACAAAGGAGAAGACAAAGTAATATGGCTCTTTGACAGATAAACAGATATGCATGCGAGAGCCACTAAACATTGTAACCATGATCTTCTACCTTGACCCAAAGAAAAAGAAACATATTTACACGGGAAAGCTCCCAACAAAAATCTTTTTGGGTTTTCTCAAACTAGACAAACACGCGAGAAGAAAGCGAGAAAAAGAAATAAACTAGCATGGATGATATATTGCCAAAGTGTGAACACCGACTAACAAAGTGAAAGTGTAAGCATAAATATAAAGTCGGTGAGAAACACGTACTCCCCCAAGCTTAGGCTTTTGGCCTAAGTTGGTCTACTCCCATGGATGGTCCGAGCAATACCCAAAATCATTATGGGGGTTGTACGGGAGCGCTGCGGCCACTGCCTGAATAGCTGCCTCACGAAGGCGAGCAGCCTTTGCCTCCCTCTCATACTCCTGTGCCTCTCCTCTGGTTATGTAATATCTCTATTTTACCTGAAAGTCAAAGAAGGCAGGAGCAGGAAGGGTAACATGGAAAACACGCTGTCGGTTAAATATTAACCGGTATAGGAGGGATTCATTATCCCTCTCAAGGACTTGTTAGCGTGTCATAGCGGCGCAATCAAGGAAGGTTGTATGGAGCGGGGGATCTCCTTCGCGGACAGGTACTCAAAGAAAATTTGCTATGTGAGTGGCATAGATCCCACTAAAGAAATCCCCTTCATTAGCATTATTATTCAGCCTCCTTGCTATTATAGCTCCCATGTTGCAACTTCTATCACCCGTTACTGCACTCTTAAGAATACCGAGGTCAGGTGCGCAGAGGTGACAATGCTCAATCTTTCCGTTAATGCATCTACCTATGAAAAGGGCAAAGTAATGCACGGCAGGAAAATGAATGCTCCCCATGGTAGCCTACATAATATCTCTAGTTTCTCCAACAGTTATACCAGAGAAAAAATCTCTAACCCAAGATTTAGGAGGATCATTGAGACTACCCCAATCAGGTATCTTGCAAATTCTATTGAAATCCTCTAAATCCATTGTATACGATTTGTCATAGAGATCAAACAGTACGGATGTGTCACGACCACCTGAAAATTTGAATCTACGAACAAAAGAGGCAGTGAGAGTAACATACTGTTCACATTTATCGGAGATGAATTCCTCAAGTCCAACATTGTGAACAAGTGTATCAAACTCGTCTTTGAAACCTGCCTCAATCATGAATTCATCAGAAGGCCATTCACATGGTTGTACCTGTGGGTTCCTCTGTTGGTAAGGATCGGGCTCCCGAATCGAGAGACGGGTACCCTTCTTGCTTGAGGAACCACCATGATAGTTTCTCCTGAACATCTTCCTTTTTCTGAAATTTTCAGTGACTCAGAGGAAAAGTGAACAAGGCTCAATGAAACTCATAGCAACTACTCCCACAAGTGCCTAGAGGCCATATCACGCATCAAAACTACATGGGACCAACTAAAATTAGCATGCAAAGCTCAAGAACAGTGTCACCAAGGTAGCAAAAATACGCGACGTATAAGGCACTAGAGCAAAAACTAATTGGACCAATGGAGGAGTCACTTACCAAGGAGCAATTTCCCCAAAACAGTTTGGTGAATGGTGCTTTGCACAAGGAGATCGAAAATCCCAGCAAGAAGAGCAAGAACACGGGTTTGAGCTACGAAACGATTTTTTCTGGAGGTAGGAGAAGCATATGGGAGCTAGAATGAGTGGAGGGGTGCACGTAGGCCCCACAAGCCTGGTAGGCGCAGCCAGGGGGTGCCCGCTCCTCCAGGGCTTGTGGCCCACTTGTGCAGCCCCCTGACTAGCTCTCTGTCTCAGTATTTTTCAAAAATTCCAGAAAAAATCATACTTGATTTTCACGGCATTCAGAGAACTTTTATTTTCGGGGTAATTTTCTACGGGACGCTAAAAGCAGAAAACAGAGAAAACTAAAGCTAAATCTATCATTTTTCTTCTAAGCATCTGAAGGTGAAAGCTTGGAACAGAGGTTTGTGACTCCTCGATTCATCCATCTCATGGTCATTGAAAGAAATCCGTCAATGACGTTGATCAAGTCTCCTTGACAAACCTTTTCTAATCGCAAAAGGAAACGGAGAATTTTCGAATAGTCACTAGGTTACCTCAATGGGGATGTGCATATCCCCAAAAATAAAATCATACTTCATCTTGACTGTAGGTATAGGGCATTCAAAGCTCCCAATAAGAATCGATGAAGTTTTTTCGATAGCATTGATGCAATGTACTCAATATTGTTTCTTCGGAAAGTGCACCGTATGTGTGACAGCCCGATGCCGACGTCCCAGAAGATTCCCCTTTCCTTTCTGTTTCCGCCGTGTGGGTATTTTTATTTGTTTCATCATCATCGCATCATTCGCATCATCAACATTGCATCGGCGTTCCGTTGCCGCCAGTTTTCAAACTTGCATCGGTTGTTAGTTGCCGGTTCTCGTGATTGCCCGTTCTCAGCCCGACCGCACACGCACGCGCCCGCGGCATCGTCCGAATCTTGTTTTTAAAAGCGTGTGTAAAACTTGCTCTGATTGGGTTGAGATTTTACGTGCGGTCTTATTTAGATATAGGTAGGTCGCCTGTCAATTTTCGTCGCGATCGGAGTCTGTCTGATACCCGAACGGTCGACCGTAGCGGCACCGTCTCCGGTCTATCGTCGTACGTTTTATCGGTGTTCTAAAATACGTTGCCGGGTGCATGTTCTCCCTCTCATCCCCACCTAGCCCCTCTGCACAGTGCACCAACCCTACGCGTAGCCTAGTCCGAAGACCTCCCGAAACCCGAACCCGGCGGTCCTGACCGTTGGATCCGGATCAACCCCGTTTGACCGCAAGTCGTCATCGGTTTGTCCATTGCACTCTCGAACCTATATTTCTCAACCGTCCGATCGAATCGGAGGGTCCAGATCAGCCCTATCCAAACCCACCTAACTATTTAAGCAGGCAAACCCTAGCAATCTGTCCCATCCTACCCTAGTCCCATCGCCGCCGTCTCCCCTTCCTTGTTTTCCCCATCGTCCCGATCGCAGCGTAGCAGCCCCAGTCCCGACCGCCCGCCTCGTCTTCAGGCAGCCCCTTCCCTCGGTCTGCGGGCCAGCAGCCAGCCGCGAGCTTCGCTCGGATCCCGAGCCGCGCGTGCGCGTCCCCAGCTGCCCCAGCCGCCAACCGCCCGTGTCGTCGGCGCCTCCTGCCGACAGTCGCCTCGGGAGCGCCGCCTTCCCTCGATCTGGTACGGGCCTCCATATCGGGAGGCAAACCGAGCCGCCCCGCGCCGTCAGGTGGATCGCTCCAGCGCAAGTCGTGGCCTCGCCTCGGCGATTGGAACGAGGTAGCGAGCAGACTCGGTGCCGAGCCCCCTCCGTTGACCGAAGCCAGCGCCGCTGGCCCGTTGCCCCGCTCCCGCACCTCCCGTGGCGCTCGGCTGGGCCCAAGGCCGGCCCAGCTGCAGTGCGTCGCCGCCTTGCATCCGACCCCAGGCCACCTCCAGGCCGGCCCAAGCGTGGTAAGCCCCGTCCCTGTCCCTACTTCTCGCCCCCGTGCATATTCAATTATGTAGCGCCCATGCCACTGTAGGCCCAATTAGGTAGATTCGGCCCGTTGGATAATATAGATGATTTTCGGAATTATTTAAATTCCACAGAATAGGCGTATAATAAAACCCCCGTAACTTTTAAACTGTAAGTCGGAAAGAGGCGTATTGTATATGGTTTTTGGGTAGTTTTGCGCGTAGAACACGATTTCACAACTTGCATATTTGTTTGACGTGGTTTGCCGTGCCAAATGCCTAGGTTTACGTGTTGCCCAATAGGTTTCGTCCCGTATTTATTTTTTCGCGCAAGACCGGATAGCCCGAATGCCGTAGTAGAAATGTCCATGTTTTAGGAACCACTTTTCCATGTATTTTAGAGTAGTCGGTGGTATTTTTGCGAGTAGGTATTTGCAACTAGTTTATTTTCCGTGTTTAGATCTTTATCTCATATTTACGTGTGGCATTATTTTATTCTGTGCAATTAGTTTTAGCTTTTTATCAAGTTAGTTCGCGCGATATTTTGCTATGTTGTCCTCTTGCCTATTTCGTAGGATTTATTCTGTGCTTTGTTTGATTAAGTTGTCAACTAGGGAGTTGTTCTTTGATGGTTACTCTAGGCGTTGGTATTTTTGGTTGCAATAGAAATGCATGTTTAGGTGTGGTTTTCTTGCTCTCAAGTTGCTAGAAATAGTGATGTATTGGAGATGCTGAAATATTTCTAAGTCTGGAATCTGTTATATTTTGTTGCTGTTTTGTTTTGCTTCTATCTTGTGATCTGTAGCTCTTTTGAGGTTGGTGCAATGGAGTTAGTTGTAGACTTTATGTTTTTCTAGCATGCTGTGAATTTTCATGCCATTTGGAGACCTGTAGATTATGGTTTTGCTTCTTTCAATATGCCTTCAGATCGAAAACTGCACTTTCATGAAGTGTAATTTTCACGAAGTGTGAAATAGTGTGTGAGATGCCATTTTGTGACTTCTTTCCCTAGTGATCCATGATGCCATGCTAGTTGTTGTTAGTTGTTTGTTGTAGTGCTTATTTCCCTCTATCGTCTCATGCCTTGCTTGAGCATATTGGAGTTGAATAGCTCGTAGTTGTAGGGTGTAGAAAGTGCTATGTGGCTGATTTTGGCAGATTGTAGTGATTTCTTGTTTTGCTCGTAGTTTTCGAACCGTAGCTCCGATTTGACCGTGCCCTATATGGTACTTGCTTAGAATCTCATGTAGTATAATTTTCTCTTGCTGGTTGAATGTTTTGAGGTGCTCGTGACCGTCATTGCACACATTTTGCATTCATGCCATCATATCTTGTGGTGCTTGTATCTTTTGAACCGTAGCTCCGTTGGAGATGTTCTCTATGTGTAAATTGCTTGTAACGACGCGTAGAATCACGTGAACCTATTTATTTTTCTGTTTAACAACTAATTAAATGTGTTAGTTCAGATCTGGACAGAATTGTAAATTAACATGTGAGGTCGTTTCAGAGGTGCTATATGTCATTTCCGACCTCATTTAAAATGCCTAGATAGGTAGATTAAATTACGCTTCACCTCTTGCCTTGTTTAACCACATTTAATATGTCGTGTATCTAACGGGAGTGAACTAAACAATTAAACGTGGAGTTTCATCAATAAGAAACTCGTTGCATATTGAACTTCACTTAATGTGTAGTGTTGAGTGTTGTGAATTGCCATGCCGTGTCTTGCATGTGTTCAGCTCGTCATGCATCTTATGTGTTATGCATTGTCTGGTAAATATCGTGTGTTGACTTGTGTTTCCGGTTTGCTTCGTCTCGTTAGAGTTCCGCAAGCGTGTCGGATTGTGAGGACCCGTTCGACTACATCGGTTCGTCTGCTTCACGGAGTCATTCTTCTTCCAAGCGGGATCTCAGGCAAGATGATCATTTCCCCAGATACCATTACTATCATTGTCATGCTAGTTGTTTCGATGCTATCGATTATATCTCGTTGCCTACCACACGCTAAATATCAGCCTCTCAACAATGCCATGAAAACCTTCAACCTGTTCAACCTAGCAAACCACTGATTGGCTATGTTACTGCTTGCTTAACCATGTGTTAGCGTTGCTAGTTGAGGTGCAGTTGCTTCCATGTGTTAACATGGGTTCCTTTTTATATCACCATACTAATGCTATTTAATTTAATGTTCCATATTTGAGCGCTCCTAACACGATCGGGGTTGTTATGGGGACCCCTTGATAATTCGTTTTACATTAAAGCTTGTCTGGCAAGGCCCAACATTGGTTCTACATTTGCCCAACATAATAACTTGATAATACTGAAATGCATAGGGAGTTAGCGCTACCCGAGGAGTAATTCTACATAATACAGGGGGGCCAGTGCTGGTCCAAAACAGAGCACCGTGCGGGGCCAACCCGGGGCAACTCGGGAGATTCCTATCAGGCAACCATACGCTTCGCTTATCCGTCGTGTCCTGAGAACGAGATACGCGGCTCCTATCGGGATCGTCGACACGTGGGGTGGCCTTGCTGGATTAGTTTTACCTTTGACGAGATATCTCGTGCATCGGGATTCCGGAGATGCTTTGGGTAATCTCAGAGTTGAGGTTTTCCACTAAGGAATCCGACGAGATCGCGAGTGTCGTGATCGAGGATTTCTATGCGGTTTGTGGTAATTTGTGATGGACTAGTTGGAGCACCCCTGTAGGGTTAAATCTTTCGGAAAGCCGTGCCCGCGGTTATGTGGCAACGTGGAAACTTTGTTTAACACTGGTTCTAGATAACTTGAAGTTAACTTAATTAAAATATGCCAACTGTGTGCGTAACCGTGACTGTCTCTTTCGTGAGTTCCTTCTCCGATCGAGGACACGGTGGGGTTATGTCTGACGTAGGTAGGTGTTCAGGATCATTAATTTAGTCATCAGTAGTTCACGTCTATTATGCATAGATCTTCCCCCTCTTATTTCTTGTACTCGTAAGTTAGCCACCATATATATATATGCTTAGCCGCTGCTGCAACCTCACCACTTATCCATGCCTCACCTATTAAGCTTTGCTAGTCTTGATACCTTTGGAAATGAGATTGTTGAGTCCCCTGTGGCTCACAGATTACTACAACACCAGCTGCAGGTACAGGTAAAGGTTACTTGACGCGAGCGCGTTGATTGTTCCTTTGGAGTTGCTTCTTCTTCTTCTTCATCGATCTAGGATGGGTTCCAGGCCGGCAGCCTGGGATAGCAAGGATGGACGTCGTTCTTGTTTTATCGTTTGTTTTCGTCCGTAGTCGGACCTTGCTCTTCTTCATGATGTTAATGTGTTGTAGTATTGTGACTCTGATGTAGCTTGTGGCGAGTGTAAGCCAATTCTATTTATATATCTCTTCTTTTCAGTACATGTACTTGTAACGATATCCATTCTTGCGACACGACGACATGCGCTTCTATCCCTGACGAGGCCTTCGTGCCAAATTGAGGATAGGGTCGCATCTTGGGCGTGACAGTATGCTCATTACCGTTGACATGGAAAGTGACATTGCCTTTGTTCCAATCTATAACAGCCCCAACGGTGTCTAAAAAGGGTCTTCCAAGGATGACCGCCATGGCATCATCCTCGGGAATATCCAGGATAACAAAGTCCATCAAGATAGTAACGTTAGCAACCACAACACGCACATCCTCGCGAATGCCGATAGGGAAAGCAATTGATTTGTCGGCCATTTGTAGAGAGATTTCAGTCGGTGTCAACTTATCCAGTTCAAGTCTATGATAAAAGAGAGAGAGGCATAACACTAACACCGGCTCTAAGGTCGCATATATCAGTTCTAACGTAGTTACCTTTAATGGAGCAAGGTATAGTGGGCACTCCGGGATCACCTAGTTTCTTAGGAGTTCCACCCTTGAAGGTGGAATTACCGAGCATGGTGGAAATCTCAAACTCAGGTATCCTCCTCTTATTAGTCACAATATATTTCATGTACTTAGCATACGGATACATTTTGAGCATATCTGTCAAACGCATTTGCGGAAAGACAGGTCTAATCATTTCAACGAATTGCTCAAAATCCTCATCATCCTTTTTCTTGGATGGTTTGGGAGGAAAGGGCACGGGTTTTAAACCCATGGTTCCCTTTCTTTACCATGCTTCCTAGAAGTGAAGTCATTCTTATCATATCTCCTAGTCTTAGGTTGTGGGTTATCAAGATCAACAGGTTCAATCTCCACATCCTTATAGTTGCTAGGTTGATCATCAACATGAACATCACTATTGATATCATCATTAGGCTCATGTTCATTACCAGATTGTGTTTCGGCATCAGAAGCAGAGGCATCGTTTGGACTCTCGGGTGTAGCAGCAAGAGGGTTGCTAGTGTGCAGGTTCCTATCATCTTTCTTCTTCTTTCTAGGATGACTAGGTGCATCAGTGCTAACTCCTTGAGAATCTTGTTCAATTCTCTTAGGATGACCCTCAGGATACAAAGGTTCCTGGGTCATTCTACCGCCTCTAGTGACGACTCTGACAGAATTGTCATTCAACTCATTGAGCAAGTCATTCTGAGCCTTAAGTACTTGTTCTACCTGAGTAGTAACCATAGAGGCATGTTTACTCAGGAGCTTAAGATCATTGACGTTTCTGTCCACACAAGCACTTAAATGACTAAGCATACGAGCATTCTGTTCCAATTGTCTGCTAACATAATCGTTGAAACTTTGTTGTTTGGCAACAAAGTTATCAAATTCATCCAGGCATAAGCTAGCAGGTTTAACAAAAGGAATATCACTCTCATTGAATATACGAAGAGAATTTACCTCTAATACCTGTATCGGGTTATCAAGACCAAGGATCTCTTCGATAGGTGGTAGATTTTAGACATCTTCAGATTTAATGCCTTTCTCTTTCATAGATTTCTTGGCTTCTTGCATATCTTCAGGACTGAGGAATAGAATACCTCTTTTCTTCGGAGTTGGCTTCAGAGGTGGTTCGGGAATAGTCCAAGCATTCTCGTTGCACAAGATATTATTCAATAGGATCTTAGCTTGTTCTACGGTTCATTCCCTAAAAACACAACCGGCACAACTATCTAGGTGGTCTCTAGAAGCTTCGGTAAGTCCATTATAGAAGATATCAAGTATTTAATTCTTCTCAAGAGGGTGATCAGGCAAAGCATTCAGTAGCTAGACGATCCTCCCCCAAGCTTGTGGGAGACTCTCTTCTTCAACTTGTGTAAAGTTGTATCTTTCCTGCAAGGCAACTTGCTTCTTATGGGCAGGGAAATATGTCTCAGAGAAGTAGTAGATCATATCCTGGGGGCTACGCACACAACCAGGAGCAAGAGAAGTGAACCAAGTCTTAGCATCATCCTTTAGCGAGAAAGGAAACAGCTTGAGGATATAGTAGTGGCGGATCTTTTCCTCACTAGTGAATAGGGTGGCTATATCGTGCAGTTTGGTAAGATGAGCTACAACCGTTTCAGACTCATAACCGTGAAAAGGATCAGATTCGACCAGAGTGATCAACTCAGGGTCGACAGAGTATTCATAATCCTTATCGGTCACAAAGATAGGCGAAGTATCAAACTTCGGGTCGTATTTCATCCTAGCGTTCAAAGATTTTTCTTTCCACTTGAGCAGTAATTTCTCAACATCATAGCTATCCTTACAAGCAAGAAAGTCCTCCGCTATCTCTTCCTCCATAACATAACCCTCAGGCATATCAAACAATTCATATCTAGGAGAGCTAGTTCTAAGAGGCAAAATAGGAGGTTCTACTTCAATAATATCTGCAGTTTCAGAAGTATCATCACATCTAGCAGCAACTCTAGCAATTTGTGCATCAAGGAATGCACCTAGTGGCAAAGCAGTATCAAACATAGCATCATCACAAGCATCATGGACAGCAGAAAAGCATCATCAAGCACAGGCGACATATCAAGATTTCTAGCAGGAGGTGGTGTCGCAAACTTACTCATAACTGAAGGTGAATCAAGTGCAGAGCTAGATGGCAGTTCCTTACCTGTCCTCGTAGTTGAGGGCAAGACTTTAGTTCTTGGATCTTTAGATTACTCAAAGTGATCAGCAGACGTAAATCCCAAGTGACTCAGAGAATATAGCTATGCCTCCCCGGCAACGGTGCCAGAAAAAGGTCTTGATAACCCACAAGTATAGGGGATCGCAACAGTTTTCGAGGGTAGAGTATTCAACCCACATTTATTGATTCGACACAACGGGAAGCCAAAGAATATTCTCAAGTATTAGGAGTTGAGTTGTCAATTCAACCACAACTGAAAGACTTAGTATCTGCAGCAAAGGTTCAGTAGAAAAGTTGTATGATAGCAGCAGTAGCAACATTAACCAGTAGCAGCAAAGTGACAACAGTAGCAGCAAAGTAGCAGTAGCAGCAAAGTAACGTCGCAAGGACCAGTAGGAAAATCTCGTAGGCATTGGATCGGTGATGGATGATTATGCCGGATGTTATTCATCATGCAACAGTTATAACACGGAGAGATATGTAACTAGCTCCAGTTTGTCAACGCAATGTAGGCATGTATTCCGTATGTAGTCATACGTGCTTAGGGAAAAGAACTTGCATGACATCTATTGTCCATCCCTCTCGTGGCAGTGGGGTCCTAATGGAAACTACGGGATATTAAGGTTCTCCTTTTAATAAAGAACCGGACCAACGGATTAACACTTAATGAATACATGAATTCCTCATACTATGGTCATCTCCGGGAGTGGTTCCGGCTATTGTCACTCCGGGGTTGCGGGGTCATAACACATAGTAGGTGACTACAACTTGCAAGATAGGATCAAGAACACACATATATTGGCGACAACATAATAGGTTCATATCTGAAATCATGGCCCTAGTGACAAGCATTAAGCATGGCAAAGTAGTAGCAACATAAATCTCAGAACATAGTGCATACTAGGGATCAATCCCCGTCAAAACTAACTCGATTACATGATAGATCTCATCCAACCCATCACCGTCCAGCAAGCCTACGATGAGATTACTCACAAACTGTGAAGAGCATCATGGAATTGGCGATGAAGGAAGGTTGGTGATGACGATGGCGACGATCTCCCCTCTCCGGAGCCCAGAACGGACTCCAGATCTGCCCTCCAGAGGAAGATCAGGAGGTGGCGGCGCCTCCGTATCATAAAACGCGATGAACTCTTCTCCTTGATTTTTTCCGGACGAAAGGGACTAAATAGAGATGAGATTGGAGGCGGTGGAGCTTCGTGGGCCCCACAAGCCTGCGAGGCGCGGCCAGGGGGGCCCGCGCCTGGTGGGCTTGTGGGCTCTCAGCTTCACCCCCCGGTTGATTCTTGCGCCAGTATTTTTTATATTCCACAAAAAATCCCCGTAAATTTCCAGGTCATTCCGAGAACTTTTATTTCTACGCAAAAACAACACCATGGAAATTCTGCTGAAAACAGCGTTAGTCTGGGTTAGTTCCATTCAAATCATGCAAATTAGAGTCCAAAACAAGGGAAAAAGAGTTTGGAAAAGTAGATATGATGGAGACGTATCAAGGACACATAGACAAGTCCACCAATTTATCTTATCGTTAAACGTTTAGGCCGATGTTTAGGATATCGCAACTTGTATCCCAGTGATCGAATCTTTTGAGGTGATTAATGTATAAATTTGTGGTGTGATAATTGTTTGTTGCGTTTCATATGGGTAGTGTAATTAATCTTTAGACCCTTGTTCTATGCTAATCCCATCCCTCTACAAACACGTGATGCCTCCGAGACGTGACCCTGCTTCCAACTACCCGCCGGAACTTGCTCAGTTGATCCAACAGTAGAACACCCTGATGCGGTTACTCATTCAGAATTAGAACAATAACAACCACCATCATCCACCCCAGGCCGACAATCTCACCCGCTTCCTGAGGTTGAACCCTCCGACTTTCACCAGCAGCGTTGAGCCCATTGTGGCAGATGATTGGGTCCGCAAGATGGAGAGAGAACTAATCACTGCTGGATGTACTGAAGCTGAGAAGGTACACTTTGCCGCGCACCAACTCGAAGGACCCACAACTGCTTGGTGGGAGAACAACAGCACCACCTATCCCATCGCTCGTGTCACCTGGGAATAGTTCAAATTGGCCTTCCACACCGCTCATGTCTCAGCTAGAGCCATGAGTATAAAGAAGCGTGAGTTTCACAACTTACGCCAGGGAACTCGCTGTGTGGCTCGGTATGTTGATGAATTCAGCATGCTTGCACGATATGCACCTGGAGATGTGGCCGATGATGCGGCCAAGAAGGAGAAGTTCATGGAAGGACTCAACGATGAGTTGAGCATTCAGCTGACTGTGGCCAACTTCAACAACTACCAGGAGCTGGTAGATAAGGCCCTCATCTTGGAGGGGAAACAACAGCAGATGGAGAACTGCAAACGGAAGTATGGACATGGAAAGTTCAATTCTCGCATTCAGCAGAAGCCTCGTTACACCCCCTACCCAGGGAACACCGGATCAGGATCCGGTAAGTTTGGAGGACACGTCCAACATAACCATCCAGTGCACAACCATGGAGGCCACAACCATGGAGGAAATGGGAACAACCGCAATGGCGGGAATTTCAAGAATGGTAATGGAGGTAATGGCACTCAGCACCATCCCGCTCCAGCTTAGCAGGATATGAACCATATCACCTGCTTCAAGTGCCAGAAGACGGGACATTATACCAGTGAATGTCCCCAGAACAAGCAGGGAAATGAAAACGGCAATGGCAACTCAGCAGCAAGGAAGCCTAATCCTTTTCCCTGAGCTCAGGTGAACCACATTTATGTTGAAGAGGTCTATGATCACCGCGATAGAGTTGTTGGTAAGTTTTTGCTAAATTCACGTCTAGTATTGGTACTTTTTGATTCTGGTGCACCACATTCATTCATATCTAGGGTAGTTGTGGAAAAGTATAGTTTACCAACTAGAACCCTGAGCCAGCCCATTAAGTCAGTTCCCCAGGAGGCATGATGAGAGCCGGGATAGGATGCCATGCGTTGAGTCTCAACATTGGGGACCATAAGTTTCCCACCGACCTCATTGTATTAGAGTCTCAGGGATTGGATGTAATCCTAGGCATGGATTGGTTGGCCAAGTACGAAGGAAATATTGATTGTGCCCTTCAGTCTATTTTTCTCACAACCGCCGAGCAAAAACGGATTCGGTACGTATCCCAACACCTGTCACAGAGTAAACGGGTAAATTCTCTCACGGGAGTAGTTCAGGAGGAAGTGCCGATTGTACAAGACTTCCCAGATGTATTTCCGGAGGAATTGTCGGGCATGCCACCGGATAGGGAGATTGAGTTCCTGATTGAGCTATTACCCGGAACAGCCCCAATATCCAAGAGACCCTATCGGATGCCCGCAAATGATTTAGAGTAAATCAAGAAGAAAATTAAGGAGTTGCTGGACAAGGGGTATATTCGGCCGAGTTCTTCACCTTAGGGAGCCCCAGTTCTCTTAGTAGAAAAGAAGGACAAATCCTTGAGAATGGTAGTCAATTATCGTGCGTTGAACGAGGAGACCATCAAGAACAAGTATCCCTTGCCGATGATCAACGATCTGTTTGACCAGTTATTTGGAGCCCGAGTGTTCTCCAAGATCGATCTTCGATCTGGGTATCATCAGCTGAAAATTCGTGAACAAGATATACCCAAGACAGCCTTCACCACAAGATATGGTCTGTATGAGTACACAGTCATGTCATTTGGTATGACTAATGCTCCGACATATTTTATGAGTATGATTAACAAGGCATTTATGGAATACTTGGACAAGTTTGTCGTGGTGTTCATCAATGACATACTGATATTCTCCAAGAACGAGGAAGAACACAAGGAACACTTGCGTCTAGTTTTGGAGAAACTTCGAGAGCATCAGCTGTATGTGAAGTTCAGCAAATGTGAATTTTGGTAGAAGGAAGTCGGATTCCTTGGACATATTATTTCGGGAGACGGAGTAGCAGTGGATCCTGCCAAGGTTGCAGCAGTCACCGAATTGGTGGCACCCACTTCAGTTAAGGAGATCCGCAGTTTCCTCGGACTTGCCGGATATTATCGGAGCTTAATCGAGAATTTGTCCAATATTTCCAAGCCCATGAAAGAGTTGTTGAAGAAGGAGTCGAAGTATAATTGGACCGACGAATGTGAAGTTAGTTTCCAAAAGTTGAAGAAACGTTTGGTTACAACCCCAGTGCTGATATTGCCTAACATTCAGAAGGATTTCCAGGTTTATTGTGACGCTTCTCATCAAGGACTCGGAGGAGTACTCATGCGAGAAGGAAAAGTTGTAGCCTATGCATTCAGACAGCTCAGAACTCATGAGTTGAATTATGCCACACATGATTTGGAGCTCGCCGTAGTGCACGCACTCAAGACGTGGAGACATTTCCTTATCGGAAATAGTTGTGATATTTACACTGATCAGAAGAGCCTGAAATATATCTTCACGCAGAAGGAGTTGAACCTCAGACAGAGGAGATGGCTAGAGTTGATCAAGAACTATGACATGAGATTGCATTATCATCCAACGAAGGCAAATGTTGTAGCAGATGCTTTGAGCCGTAAGAGTTATGTGAACACACTCATAGTGGGAGGATTAGCCCAGGAGTTAGCCGACGATCTCACAGAGCTCAAATTGGAGATAGTCCCAAGAGGATATGTGGCCATGCTGGAAATTCAGTCCACCTTGACCAGAAAAATCCGCGAAGCTCAGAAGACAGACAAGGAAATAGCTGAGATTAAGCTAAGAATGAAGGATGGGAAGGCTAAAGGTTTTCGTGAGGATGAACACAGAACTATATGGTTTGAGGACCACATCTATGTTCCCAATGATCCTGAACTCGGGAAGTTGATACTTCAGGAAGCCCACGATTCCCCATACTCGATACATCTAGGAAACACCAAGATGTATCTAGACTTGAAGGAAACTTTCTGGTGGACAGGAATGAAGAAGGACATTGCCGAGTTTGTAGCAATATGCGATGTTTGTCAGCGAGTAAAGGCCGAGCATCAGAAGCCAGCAGGATTACTTCAACCTTTGCCGATACCCGAGTGGAAATGGGAGAAGCTTGGTATGGACTTCATCACAGGATTACCCAGGACCCGTTCAGGTTATGATTCTATCTGGGTAGTGGTCGATCGTTTGACCAAGGTAGCTCGCTTCATTCCCGTGAAGACTACCTACACGATTGCTAAGCTGGACAAGATCTATATGACCAGGATCGTATGTTTGCATGGAGTTCCAAGGAGTATTGTGTCAGATAGAGGCACCCAGTTCACGTCAAAGTTTTGGCACCAACTTCACAAAACTTTGGGAACGAGGGTGGAGTTCAGTACAGCTTTTGACCGACAAACTGATGGACAGACCGAGAGAGTCAATCAGATTCTAGAGGACATGTTGAGAGCTTGTGCACTAGACTATGGGTCTAGCTGGGACGACAATTTGCCTGATGCCAAGTTCTCATGTAACAATAGCTATTAGACCAGTCTGAAGATGGCCCCTTTCGAAGCTTTATACGGAAGGAGGTGCCGAACACCATTGATGTGGGATGGTGTTGGGGACCGAAAACTTTTTGATCCCGACCTTATCCGAGATTCTGAAGAGAAGGTCAAACTGATTCGTGACCGACTGAAGATAGCTCAGTCCAGACAGAAGAGTTATGTTGATAGCAAATGCAAGGAAGTAACATACGAAGTGGGAGACTGAGCATACCTTCGTGTGTCCCCACTTCGAGGAATCAAGAGGTTTGGTGTAAAAGGAAAATTAGCACCCCGATTCATTGGCCCCTACAAAATTCTTGAATGTAGGGGGAAGTTGCAGACAAGCTGGAATTGCCGGAAGGATTGTCCGGAGTTCATGATGTCTTCCATGTTTCCGAGTTGAAGAAATGTCATGTTGATATGACTCATATTCCGTTCAGAGACACAGTGCCCCTAGAGGCCATACAGATTGACAGTGATATGACTTATGCAGAGAAACCCGTCAGGATTCTCGAGACTGCCAACAGAGTTACTCGCAGCAAGATCATCAAGTTTTGCAAGGTTTTGTGGAGTCATCACACCGAGAAAGAAGCCACCTCGGAACGAGAAGAAGATCTCCATCGAGGCCACCTATGCCTATTTTCTAGCCAACTCGAATCTCCAGGGCGAGATTCATCTTAAGGTGGGTAGGTTTGTAACATCCCAAATTTCCTAATTTCGAATGTTTTACAATTGTAGCTAAGCATCTATGAATTTTGATTTTAATAAAGGTGGCATTTGCATTTCTTTTTATTTTTACTTTAAATTTTATTTTTTCTTCACTCATGGAATGTCGGGAATATTATCTTGCCAAGCAAGAAAGAGTGGAGGAACATGACCCTCAAAACCAGGGGTATTTCTTTGGAATATTTGAACCATAAAACCCAAGGTTTATTTGAAAAATATTTGCGAAAAGAAAATAAACCAATTTAGGGATTTTCTGAAAAACATTTTTCTGAAGTATTTATTTTGGGCGTGGAAAAATGTCCATCTTATTGGATTTATTTTTCTAATAATTTTGATATATAATACCCCTATATTACGAGTATATTTTATTTCCTTTTAATCGTTTTGTTTCCTGTTTTCAAAAAAGGGAATAAAATATCTTTTATTAGGTAATTTCGTTCGCCCATTAATGCAAATCCGAATCTGGCCCGATTACGGTCGTCTCCCTCCTCTTGTCACTTTCCCTCTGTGCACGCACACCTTCCATGGCAGGGGAAACCGAAATCTCCTCCTTCCCGATCTCCCTCTCCCTTCCTTCCCCACACCTCCCTCGCCCCCTATAAGTACCCCCACCCCGGCCGCACCCCATTCCCCTCGTCAGACCCCATGTCGCTGCCTCACCCGCCCCCTGCAGACCTCGCCCGACCGAGCTACACGAGCCCGCCGTGACGCCCCTGCCGCGCCACCCCGCGCCACCCCACCCCTCCTGCCTCCGCCAGGATCCTCCCCACCCCCGGCCGCACCCCATCCCCCCCCCAAGCCTGAGCACCTCGCCCTAGCCTCCCCTACTCGCCTCGTCGGAGCTCCCTCCTGTGCCAGCAACGGTGAGGTCTTTCCCATCTCTCTTTTCTTTTTTTTTCACCGTTGGATCTAGAACGTAGGGTATAGATTAGAAAGGGACTTACCCCTTGGGTTCTTTCAAAAGAACCGTCTGGTCAGTAAATTTACTTACTTAGCCGAAGCGTTTTTTTGCATATGGGCCAATTGCTAGATTAGCTCTAGCAGCGCACGGTTTCAGCCAATCAGAGCATGCCACGTCACCGTTTCCATTTCTATTTTAAATCTATAACAGAAATAGTTCTGTATTTTTTTCATAATAACTGTTAATATACAAATTCAATTAAGGTGATTCTTTTTGCATTAGATCACAAATTGTCTGTAGTTTCGGAAAATATAAAATTTGACTATGTTTGAATTTATAAAATTTAAGTTAGAACAAATTTGATTTAAATCCTATTTTGTGAGTACCAGGAGTTTAAAAATATATTTTTAATTGATTCTTTTTGCTACTGATCACTAGTGATCGTATTTACCTATAGGTTAAATTTCACAATTTTTAGAGTATTTATCTTGGTGTTTTCAACAAAACAGATTCTGTTTTGGTTCACGAAAGACAATTTTTCCTCTCACATGTTATAGCTATTTTTGTTTGTTGTTTTATTTTTGATTCCTTGTTATTGTGATGCTTATTGTGTGAATTTTTGCTTAGTTAGATTATTTGGAGTGCAAAGCTTGTTATCTAGACGCGCTCGAGTTCGACAATCGTCAACATGGCAAGTCACGTTGATCATATTTCCTATGTTTTATATGCATTGTAGATCAACCTTTCTTCACCTATTTCATTCTAAGCAGGAACTCGAAAAAGTGGTTCTTGATGTAGTATCATGTGGTAGGGACCCATCACCCTTGTTACTTGGCCCGAGATGATACATGTTATTTTGCTATGCTTAAGTAGACGGGGTTTTGGTTGAGAGTCTATCACGAGTGTTGTGAGAAAATTTTAATAATCAAGACCGGATATATCAAGACTTTTTGAGACCTCGTGATGCAATATACCTCTAGGTGAAGGACGATTTTGATGGGCCCCCCTGGGATAAACCAGCAAAGGACCCGGGATGCATGGAGAAGCGCCATGACATCTTGCAGAAAGCTTCACCCAGGCACGAAGAGATTGATGGATGCTTCAAGACCCAAGGCTTACCTGCACAGCCACAACTCATTATGGGCTCTGGCTTGGTTGGACAACGCGGCAACTCTAGATGGGAGGTTCTACGAGATGTAGAAGAACGGTAGGATTGGATGGGCACTGATACGTCTCCAACATATCTATAATTTTTGACGGTTTCATGCTATTATCTTCTCAAGCTTTGGATGTTTTGTATGCCTTTTATATATTTTCTGGGACTAACTTATTAACTCAGTGCCAAGTGCCAGTTCCTATTTTTTCCGTGTTTTTGACCCTTTTCAGAGAAGGATTTTAAACGGAGTCCAAATGGAATAAAACCTACGGAATGATGTTTTCCATAACAGAATACACGCATGAGACTTGAGAACAAAGGCAGGGGACCTCGGAGGAGGTCACAAGCCCACCGGGCCCGACCTAGGGGGGTCGCGCCAAGCAGGCTTGTGAGCTCCCCGTGGCTCCCCTGCCCTACTTCTTCCGCCTATAATTTCCCTAAAAATCTGAAACCACGAAAGAGATCATCGAAAGTACTTTTCCGACGCCGCAAGCTTCCGTCTCCGCAAGACCCCATCCGGGGCACGTTCTGGTGCCCTGTCGGAGGTGGGATTCGGATACGGACGGCTTCTTCATCAACACCATGACCTCTCCGATGATGCGTGAGTAGTTCACCATAGACCTACGGGTCCATAGCTAGTAGCTAGATGGCTTCTTCTCTCTCTTGGATCTTCAATACAAAGTTCTCCATGATATTCATGGAGATCTATCCGATGTAATCTTCTTTTGCGGTATGTTTTTCGAGATCCGATGAATTGTAGATTTATGATCATATTATCTATGAATCTTATTTGAGTTTCTTCTGATCTCTATTTTGCATGATTTAATATCCTTGTAATTCTCTTCGAGTTGTGGGTTTTGTTTGCCCAGCTTGATCTATGATTCTTGCAATGGGAGAAGTGCTTGGTTTTGGGTTCATACCATGCGGTGACCTCACCCAGTGACAGAAGGGGTAGCGAGGCAGACATCGTGTTGTTGCCATCAAGGGTAGAAAGATGGCGTTTTCATCATTGGTTTGAGTTTATCCCTCTACAACATGTCATCTTGCTTAAGGCGTTACTCTGTTCGTCATGAACTCAATACACTAGATGCATGCTGGACAGCGGTCGATGTGTGGAGTAATAGTAGTAGATGCAGAAAGTATGGGTCTACTTGTCTCGGACGTGATGCCTATATTTATGATCATTGCCTTAGATATCGTCATGACTTTGCGCGGTTCTATCAATTGCTCGACAGTAATTTGTTCACCCACCGTAATATTTTCTATTTTGAGAGAAGCCTCTAGTGAACACTATGGCCCCCGGGTCTACTTCACACCATATTTCCAGCCTCACTCTTTTACTTTGTTGCACTTTCCGCGGTCAGATCTCACTTTGCAATCAATCTTGAAGGGATTGACAACCCCTTTATAGCGTTGGGTGCAAGCTCGTTTGTGTTTGCGCATGTACTCAGACTTGACGAGATTCTCCTACTGGATTGATACCTTGGTTCTCAAACTGAGGGAAATACTTACTGCTCCTGTGTTGCACCACCCTTTCCTCTTCAAGGGAGAAACCAACGCAAGCAAGTCTCTGTCAATGTGTCAATTTCTGGCGCTGCTGTTTGAGAAGTAGCAGGCACCGACAGAGGCTTAGAGGAACCCGTTGAAAGACCATGTTTTGATCATCCGGCCCTCAAACACTCTATAGTGCGAGTACATTCAACGAAGGCGATCAAATCTTGTCGGGAACGTGTGCAAAACTCTGCAGAGTACCCAAACCTAATCGATTAGTCATGTCCACAGTCATGGATGACTTGAGCCGAAGGAACTGAAACTATCTGGAATTCTCAACACAATTAATAATGATGTGGGCATTATTGACAACTTGGGTACGAGAATTGGTTGGTGGAACCATCTCGTTAACAACCAACAATGTAGTAATATTTTGCTTTTAGCCCTCTCTTGTTGTAGGTGAAAACTTGCTTTCCGCTAAAAACTTACAAGCCCCACCTGCCATATATGCATGTAGAATAGATGATACTTTTCACCTCTCTTTTGTGACTTGCCGGCATATTCAATATGCTGACCTACACGGCTGCAACGTGTCATGTTGCAGAGTACTTTTCCGACCAGGAGTGAGGTCACGATCTATGCTCGGTGATATGCCCTGGAGTCAGATGGACGCTACTACTTTTGAAGCTTCCGCTACTCTTTGTTTAGTTATCTCATGAGTTTGGCCTTCAGCCTCTTTATTTAATCTTTATTGTAATAAAGTACTCGATATGAGATCCGATTAATAAATCTGTGTGATTGAACTATCGATATATACATTGATGTACTGTGTGTGTACCAGCATGATTTTGGGCTGGTACGGAAACACCAGAGACTTGGTCGTTTCAGGTCGGGTCGCTACAACTTGGTATTATCTTAGTACGAACTGTTGGATAGATTGATCGAAAAGGGTAGCTTTAAGGTGGTTTCGTACCCTACAAACAATTTCATCTTATATTCTCCGCTAGATAAGAACTTTGGAGTGATTCTTTGTTTCACGTTGAGGGATAGTTATGTGATCCAATTATATTAGCATTGTTGAGAGATTGCACTAGCGAAAGTACACAGAGTAGGCCTTGTTTTCAAGCATTGCAATACCATTTGTGCTCACTTTTTTCACTATGTACCTTGCTATTTTTTTATATTTAGGATTATAAAAATATATATATATCATCCATATTGCACTTGTATGACCATCTCCTCGTTGAACTAGTGCACCTATACAATTTGCCATTGTATTGGGTGTGTTGGGGACATAAGAGATTTCTTGTATTGGATTGCACGGTTGTTTGAGAGAGACCATCTTAATCCTACACCTCCCACAGATTGATAAACCTTAGGTCATCCACTTGAGGCAAAATTGTTACTGTCCTACAAAACTCTGCGTTTGTAGGCCCAACAAGAGTCTACAAGAATAAAGTTCCTTAGTAGACATCAAGCTTTTTTCTGGTGCCGTTGTCGGGGATGTGAGTGCTAGAAGGTATAATTTAGATCTTGCAATCTGTAGGATCGAAAGTATGTCTATAGGGGGACTAGACTACTTGACAAGATACAAATTTTACCTTTTCCCAATTTTACTTGAGAGGCAGCTTTGGCAGTTATAGCAAGTCAAGTACACCCTACACATGCAATTCTAAGAGTATAGCAGCGGAATGTAAAACATGCAAGTGCAAAGTAAAGGAGTAAGGTAGGGAGATCAAATGCAAGAGGTTGACACTGCGATTTTTGGCATTGTTCCGATAGGCAGCGGAATGTAAAACATGCAAGTGTAAAGTAAAGGAGTAAAGTTTGTCTTGTCTCCTGAGCAGGAATACTAGTTGATCTAGGATGAGTGCTGAACTATGTGGTAGTGAGAGGAGGAGACTCTTCTTCATCATCATCATCTTCATCATGTGAGTGCGGGATCTGCTCTGAGTCAATTTCATGTTGAAGTTGTTTGACTATAGTGGTCAACTCAGTAACCTTCACATCCATGTCATGAAACTTTGTTTCCACGACTCTCTCAAGGATTTTCGAACTTTGCAGTATCTCCTGGATGTTCTTATCCATGCCTTGGACAGAGCTAACTAGAAATGCCATTTTCTTAGATTGACTTTTGAGTTGTGGAACTCGTGCTGGCCTATTTCTAGCAGCCTCATCTTTTCCTGCCTCTCCTGCCATTCTTGGTGCAGCTGAGTTGGGATCATTGTCATCCATGACCACTTCGTTGTCTTTAAATTCTGGCTAAAGGGGCATATGGGGATGATCAATAAGATATGCAGGCTTGCCTAGCTTTGCATTGATAAGCATCTGAATATAAGGGGCATATCCACATGATCTTTTTTGTGATTAGCAGCAGTCCTCCGGATAGTCTCTACTATCAAGTCCATCACTCTGAATCTAGTGTGAGAGTCCAAATGGTGCAGCAGATTGATGGAGTGTCCTTGAATCATCCTTTCATCACATGATTTAGTCATCAAGATGTGTCTTAGAATGGTGTTAGTGGTGGGTTTCCCTGCTTGCAAAAAGTACACTAAGCCCATCTTGTGACTAGCCAATACTTGTGAGGAATTGGCTTGTGCATATTTTTCAAGGTGCTGTGGCTCATCTTTGCTTCAGAATACACATCCACATCACTCTCTTGCTGCTTGGGGCACTAATGATAGTGGCCCACTCATCAATCATAGACTCATATTTGTGACCATTAGTCATCCAGACCAAAGAACCATCTCCACAGAAATGAACAGTTGAGTAGAATTGCATGATCAGCTCATCATTCCATGGGGTCATCTCTTTTCCAACAAATCTTCAATGTCCACTAGACTGAAATTCTCTTGGACGTGGGGAAAGTAATTCTCATTTTCCTTGATGTCTTCCCAATCAACATACCTCATATCAATGACAGCAGGACTCTTGTCAAATAGAACAGTCTCATAAAAATCTTGTTGTTCCTTGGTGTGAAACCTTGGATCAAAAATATTTCTTCTTGTGACAGCACATGGGTCGACAGTTCTCCACTTCCTCGAACCTGCATCCTTTCTCTTCCTCATATCCTCTACTACTGGGTGAGCAGCATTGTGTACTGGCAGGGTTGGTTGGAGCTTCCTGAGAACAGGTGCATTCTCATCTTCTACTCCCTCCTGTGTAGCAGGGGCACTGGAAGCAGGTCCTTTCTCCTTGGCAGCTGTAGGAATGTCCTTTGTAGTCTTTCTTCGAGCTACAACCTTCTTTGCCTTGGCAGGAGGCTTAGGAGCAAATTTCATGGCATCTGCCATGAGCTTCTTCTTCTTGGGACGAGCTGGAATGTCTTCTTCACCAGAAGCTTCTTCAGGATCCTCATACATGGAATTTTGTCTCCCCACAAGATGAATTACCCGCTTCCTAGGTCTCTTCAAACCAGCCTTATTAGCCATCTTGTCAGTGGAAAGTGTTGTGCTCTTCCTTGCAGATTCAGGTGCTCTAAGATCAGCAGATTAGCGTATTCTTTCCTGACATTTTCCTTGGAGCCTTAGGAGGAGAGAGCTGAAGTTTCCTATAGCACAAAGTCTGAGCCTTCTTCATCAGAATTTAGTTTCTTCCTCTGCCTGATCGCTGCCTTGGGCAAGCCATGGGAGCTGTAAAGTCCATGGTCAGAATCAGACTTCTTTGGACTAGTGCATGAGTCCATCTCAACACATGGTTCTCTAAAATCATTCTCGCTATCATCTGTTACACACATCTTGGCAAACAAACAGAAACTCAGCAGCAAACAGCAAAACCTGTGAAGTAGATATAGGGAAGACAAAAGGGTTGAGCATCACAAAATTCAGATGTTTTTTCAAAATAAATTCAACAAAGAAATCCTTAGTTTTAGCTTTCTACATATCACATTTCGGTGACACCGAGTTTGAATTTTTGGAATTACCGAGACAAATGCACTTCTTAACAAAAACTTGGTCATCACTTTCGGTGGCACCAAAAGTGACAACTCGGTCTCCCCAAGTCCATTCTCAGTAACCCCAGATTCAATATTGGTGGGACCGAGTTTTGCAACACTTAGGCACCGAGATGGCTTCTGCAGACGGCTAACCTTAAAAACTTCTCATCCTCTAATCTACATGAGCATATCGTGGATGGAGAGATTGCACACTGTGGCTTGTGGATAAATCTCCTAATGTGCACGAGATAGATTGGGGAGGCGCAAAAGAAAGGGGAGGATCCGTACCCTAACTCGGCGGCGGTCTGGCTACGGCGGCGAGGGTGGTGAAGAATCTCTTGGCGACGACGATTCCCAGTGGCAAAGACGCGCAGGGAGTCAAGGGTGACGACCAGGGGTCCGGGGCGCGTGTAGGGTTTGAGAAGAAACTACTTTGACAAACTGAAATCAAAATTTGGTCCACTGGAATATATACCCTTTCGCTGTCGGTGTCACCGAGATGATGAAATCGGTTTCACCGAGTTCCTCTACTGTCAGTTCATAGGGAAACTTGGTGTAACCGAGTTTGTGATTTCGGTGGTACCGAGATGGAAAAAGAAGATCAGCTTTGGAAATTCGGTGGACCCGATTTTGTGAAGTTGGTCTCATCGAGATTTTCAAAGAGGTTTTGGAGGTCATCCATTCATGATACGGAACTACGATGCAACTTCACACGGAGGGATTGACGAGTGCTTGTTCAACTTTTGTGATGAAACACGAAGAGAACTTGATATGAGATAGCATAGATAGCTAGAGAAGGGTCCTAGGCATTCTTGTCCATCCAATTGGCAAAAGATAAGCTAACCTTGGGTTTTGTCGTAGAAGACTTCAAGTAGGTGAAGTAGTGGTGGATGCTCAATGTTGATGAAAACCATCTTGAGTTGTGAGCAATCCTTGTTGTTTCTTACTCTTCTCACCTACATGGGTTAGTCCCGAAGAAAAATAAACATATGGAAGAATATCTATGGACATGGAGTGAAGCACACATGGGATGATGTCCAAAGATGCATTAATTACCTTGTACCTTGCTTACCTTTGAGGGAATGTGTGACTCCTTGAGCTAATGCATATGGTTAAGTTTGATTGCATATAGTTATTGCCAAAATGAATAAGAGTGAATTTCATTGGCGGAGTCACTCCTCTTGGGGATCCACATCAAATTGATGGGAATCCTTGGAGTTGTGGTAGCATTAGTTGAGGTAGATCTAGTAGTGTACATGGGAACCCATTTGACCTTGGCTTGGGTTTCATGTTCAAATAGGTCAATGTCATCTTGAAGCTTTCCCTTACCTTAGTGGTCTTGTGGTAGAAGGCCATCTTGTCAGCTTGTTATTTTGGGAGGAGTTGGATCATACTTCTCTTCCCGGGGAACAAACTTACAAATGGGGTATGGACTTTCTTCCCAATCATCTCCGTTGACGTTCAAGTATCCACCACCTTGCTTCTTCCGATGTCCTCCTTGCTTGCGCACAATTTCCTCGAATTTCTTACTTCCGGCAAGACTCTTGAAGACACCTCTCTCTATAATCCCTTTCAATAAATTGTTTTCTTGCTCAAGTGTAACTTGGCTAAGAGAATCATTAATGGAATCAATAGATCTACTAGCAACAGCATTATCGGATTTAGCTTTAGAATTGTTGTTGCTAGATGATGAAACTTTCTTGCCTTTGTTACTATTTTTCCTAGGTTTAACTTGTGGAACAAAGTTAGACAAGAGTAATCGTTTAACTAGATAAGAAGAACTCTTCTTTCAAAGATCATCATTGATTTCTTTTAAGAACTCATATTTTTGTTCCAAGTTGAGCTTGTCGAAGCGTAGCTTCTCATGGGTTCTTGCAAGATCTCTATGATCTTCTAGAGTAGTCTCATGAGCTAACTTAAGAGTTTTTAATTCTTGAGTTAGTCGTTCAATTTGTTTCTTATCATCATCATTCGATTTCTCTTGACTAGCAGGATAATTAGCAAGTTCATTTTCATTGCAATCACTCGTTTTATCAAAGAGCAAGTAATCTTCTCCAAACAAGTGCAATGCTGACAACACCTTCATCTTGACTATAGTCGGAGTTGGAGTGATAGCTTGTATCGGAGTGGTGATCAGACTCAGCCAAAAACCCATTCACCAACATGATCTTGATGACTTCTTCTTGAGATGTTCTTTGTGTATTTGTCGTTCTTCTCCGATTCCTTGCCTCTCCGTGAGTGTCTTCTTTCATAGTGGTCTTCTCTACTCCTTTTCTCTCCACGAGGTGACTCATCTCTTGAGCTTCATCTTCGAGGTGACTCTTCGTTTTGTTTGTAGGGAGCCAAGCACTCATTGGAGTAGTGTCCGGGCTTCCCACAATTGCAGCAGTTTCGGTCACGACTAGACGAACGCTTCTCATCATGTGTTGAGCTTGAGATTCTCTCTTTGCCTCTACTCTTGTAGAATTTGTTGAATTTTCTAACCATGAGTCTTATCTCTTCATCAGTTACAAGATTGTCCTTGGAAGTAGCGGGAACATCACATGAAGCTTTGTAAGCACCGCTTAACTTGTTGTGCAGCTCATCTTTGTCCTTGAGTGACATCTCATGAGCAACAATCCTACCAATGACTTGAGTTGGCTTGACATCTTTGTAGTTTGGCATCATTTGGATCAATGTTCGCACTGTGTCATACTTGCCATCGAGAGCTATAAGTATCTTCTTGATGATGAATTTGTTGGTCATCTCTTCGCTTCATAAGTCGGCAATCTCATTGGTGATGAGAGCTAGCCTAGAGTACATTTCAGCGATACCTTCGACATCCTTCATCTTGAACTTGTCAAGATGAATTTGAAGCACATCCAACTTAGATTCTCTCACAAAATCAGTACCTTCGTGCAAATCAACCGAAGTATCCCAAATTTCTTTTGCATTCTCAAGACGACTGATTTTGTTGAATTCTTTGGGGTATATACAGTTGAAGATGATGCCGCAAGCTTGAGCATTGTTGCAACATCTTCAGTTCATCAGTTGTCACATCACGATTAGGTTCATGCCCTTCTCCAAAGAAGTTACCTTGCGCACTAGCACGAATAACAGCCCAAACATGAGGATTAAAACCAATAATATGCATTTTCATCTTATGCTTCCAACTAGAAAAATTAGTGCCATCAAAATATGGACCTCTACGGTGGTGATAATTTCCCTCACTAGACGCCATACTCTCCTAGGTTGTGAAACCAATGCAATGCAGACCAAAGCTCTGATACCACTTGTAGGATCGAAAGTATGTCTAGAGCAGGGGTTAGACTACTTGACAAGATAAATTTTTTGCCTTTTCCCAAATTTACTTGAGAGGCAGCTTTGGCAGTTATAGCAAGTCAAGTACGCCCTACACATGCAGTTCTAAGAGTATAGCAGCGGGATGTAAACACATGCAACTGTAAAGTAAAGGAGTAAGGTAGGGAGATCGAATGCATGATGTTGACACGACGATTTTTGGCATGGTTCCGATAGGTGGGGCTATCGTACGTCCATTTTAGTGGAGACTTGAACCCACGGAGGGTAACGGCTGTGAGAGTCCACAGAGGGCTCCACCCATGAAGGGTCCACAAAGAAGCGGCCTTGTATATTCCACCACGGCTTCCGCCCACGAAGGACTAGCCTTACTCATGGTAGATCTTCACGAATAAGGTGGTCTCCTTGCCCTTACAAACATCTTGGTTCAACTTCACAACACGAAGTAGGCGGCTCCCAAGCGACACCTAACCAATCTAGGAGCCACCACCCTCCAAAAGGTAATAGGTGGGGTAGATCAGTGAACTCCTCGATCTTGTGCTTCTAAAGATAGTCTCCTTAACACAAAATCACTCTCTCACAGAATATGCATGGGTAGGAGAGATTTTTATTGGTGAAAAGCAGTTTCGGGAGGCTAGAGATCAACTTTGAAATGATTGGATTGGAATATATTGGTCTCAACACATGAGTAGGTGGTTATCTCTCTGAAAAGGGATCTGGCATTAAAGTGTGTGTTCTGAGTGCTTCTCCCACGATTGAGAGGTGGGTGAAGGGGTACATATAGGTAGCACACAAAATCCAACCGTTACACCTAAAGTGGAACACTCAGTGACACAGAAGTTACAAACTCGGTGGTACCGATTAGCACAAAAGGTAGAACTTTTGAATCTCGGTGAGACCGATATACATAACTCGGTGAGACCGAAAAGTTGGCTAACTGTCAGATGCCCAGACTCGGTGGCACCGATACTCAGACTCGGAAATTCCGATTTTAATTATTTTGGCAAAAGAAAGTTGGTCACACTAAACTCGGTAGCACCGATATGGATTCGGTTGCACCAATTTGGTGGGAATGGCTACGGTTTCTGTTAGAGGTCAAACTCGGTGGGTCGAAAATGTGCAAGTTGGTTGAGTATGTGGATTTTGACACAATGTATATGTGGGAAAATGACTAAGTATTTTGGTGGCTAGCTTTGAGCACTTTGAGCAATCAATTCATTTTACTACCTCACCCCCCTTTAATAGTATTGTATTTCCTATGGACTCAAAAGTGATTTCTCACAAATATAAATTGAAGAGTCTTCTAGCTTTAAGCTTGACCCAATATTATTCCTTTCTTGCATCAAGGGGCATCTCGACACAAGCCTTTAGCCATAACATCTTTTGAACTTTTATGAAATATAATTGGAAAACATATTAGTCCAATGATGCATATGTTGTGATTAATTATCAAACCCACCCTAGGGAGCAATTGTGCTTTCAAAATCAAATATTTTAGTTTCTTTTTTCACTAGTTTGGTTTATCAAATAAAACTACAAAAAATGGAGTTTGGGTTGCATCATTTGTTTCGTATTTATAATTTCTTTCGTGAAAACAAGGATTCAGACAATTGAGCTCAATTGGTAGAGGAAGAAATTATGAAAATACTTTATTATAATTCCTTGAATGATGAGCATGATTGCAATGTTGTTAGTATGAATTCTATGAATATCCAAGATACTAATGATGATTGCACTAGTCATGATAAAAATGTTTCTTATAAGCATGTCAATTTTTGTGGAGTGCCTAAACTTTGTGAAGACGTGCCTTATATGGAGGATAGATTTTGTAAGAAGAGTGATAGAACCAATTTTTTGCTCAAAGTGGCAAATGAATTTGCTACAAACTTATGTTCTCTTTGTCCTATTACTTGTGAACATTGCAATAAAGTTGGTCATCTTAATTTCCAATGCAAAAAATTTCATAATCAAATCATGGCAAAATATTGTAATGACTTGATCACCCTTGAACTTTATAATGAGGTTTTTCTATTTTTGGGGAGTGAAGAATTGACACATAAAAATAGTTGGTTTGAAGTATTCATTCTCACGGCTGACATTGAAAATAATCTAAAAAATATCTGTATGGTTTGCATGGTAAATTGCAATGAGAATGCATATATTGCCAACTATAGAAATATGGGAAAACCAATAGAATATAAAAGGAATAGTAATGAAAGGGTAAAGATTTCCACTTTCCCTCCTATTGTCTCTCATGATGTAATAGGTGATGAGGAGGAGCTCCCTATTCAACCAATCTCATCAATAAGAAGCTCGAAAAAATTAATTAAACCCACACATCATGTGGTCAAGAAGAAGAGAAGAATAAAGAGTAGAGGTAAAAGGGTATCTCTCCCAAATGATGTTGCCCCTATTATTGTTGTGCCTCACGAGGATGAATCAAAAATAATTGTTGAAGATGATACACTTGATGATGATTTTGTTATGCCTATTGCCTGCTTCGATGATTATGATTGGGAAGATAATGATACTTCCTATAAAATTGAAAATATTTTTGGCACCAACTTGGTAAATTATGATGATAATAATTGTTATACTATTGGTGTAATTCATACTACTAATTATGAGAGTGATTATTCTTATGATATGCTGCTACCTCTTCAGCTTGCGTTAGTTTTCCCTTGAAGAGGAAAGGTGATGCAGCGAAGTAGATAAGTATTTTCCTTGGTTTGTTGAGAACCAAGTTATCAATCTAGTAGGAGGAACAAACAAGACTCCAATAGTACTACCTACACAAATAATCAAACACTTGCACCCAAAGCTATAAAGGGTTGTCAATCCCTTCAAAGTTATTTGCAAGGATGAGATCTGAAAGAGATAGATATAAAATATTCATAGATCTGAAAGAAAAACTAAAATAAATAAATTGTAGCAAAGTATTTTTGGTTCATAGATCTGAAAATATGATATGGAAAATAGACCCGAGGGCCATAGATTTCACTAGAGGCTTGTCTCATAAAGGAAAATAATACGGTGGGTGAACAAATTACTGTTGAGCAATTGATAGAAAAGCAAATAATTGTGAAGATATCCAAGGTAATCATTATGCATATAGGAATCGCTTCCGTAGCAAGTAGACCGAAACGATTATGCATATACTGCTATTACTCCACACATCGACCGACTACTGCCTGCATCTAGAGTATTAAGTTCAAGAAGAACAGAGTAACGCATTAAGTAAGATGACATGATGTAGAGGCATAAACTCAAGCAATATGATGAAAACCCCATCTTTTTACCCTACATGGAAACAATACAATGCGTGCCTCGCAAACCCTACTGTCACTGGGTGAGTACACCGCAAGATTGAACCAAAACTAAGCACTTCTCCAATTGCAAGAAAAACCATTCTAATTGGCCAAACCAAACAAATAATTCGAAGAGACTTGCAAAGATATGAAATCATGCATATAAGAATTCTGAAGAGACTCAAATAATATTCATGGATAATCTGAACATAAACTCACAATTCATTGGATCTCAACAAACACACTGCAAAAGAGTATTACATTCGATAGGTCTCCATGAAGATCATGAAGATCATGGTATTGAAGAACAAAGAGAGAGAAGAAGCCATCTAGCTATTAGCTATGGACCTGTAGGTCTGTGGTGAACTACTCACACATCATTGGAGGGGCAATGGAGTTGATGCAGATGCCCTCTGTGATCAACTCCCTCTCCGACGGATTACCGAAAAAGGCTCCCAGATTGGATCTCTCTGGAACACACGTTCCGGGCAGCGTAAAAGTATTTCTGTGGCTTCGTTTGACGTTTCTGGCATATTTGGGAATTTATAGGCCAAGAATTAGGGTTAGGAGACTTAAGGGGGCCCACAATCCAGGGGGCGCGACCCCCCCCCCCCCCCTCAAGGTGTGCCCTACAAGCTTGTGGCCTCCCGACAACTTCCTTGCCCTCTACTCCAAGCTTGTTGCGTGTCTTCTGGTCCAAGAAAAATCTTTCAGGAGATTTTATTCCGTTTGGACTCCGTTTAATCTTCCTTATCTGCAATACTCAAAAATGTAGAAAAAACAGAAACTGGCACTAGGCTCTAGATTAATAGGTTAGTCCCAAAAATAATATAAAACAACATATAAATGCATATAAAACATCCAAAACATATAATATAATAGCATGGAACAATCAAAAATTATAGATACGTTGGAGACGTATCAGCATCCCTGATACGTCTCAAACGTATCTATAATTTTTGATGGTTTCACGCTGTTCTCTTGTCTTCTTTGGTTGTTTTATGTACCTTTTATATCTTTTTTTGGGACTAACTTATTGATTCAGTGCCAAGTGCCAGTTCCTGTTTTTTCCGTGTTTTTGACTCTTTTCAGATCTGATTTTGGAACGGAGTCCAAACGGAATAAAAACCCCGAAATGATTTTTTCCCGAACGGAAGAAGACCAGTGGGCCTTTGGGCCAAGCCAGGTGCGCTCCAGGGAGCCCACAAGCTCCCACCACGCCACCAGGGGGGAGGGGGCGGTGGGCATGCTTGTGGCCACCCTGGCCGGCCCCTGACATAGGTCTTTGGCCTATAAATTCCCAAATATTTCGCAAAAAATCAGGGGAGCCTCGAAAATACTTTTCCGCCGCCGCAAGCTTCCGTTTCCGCGAGATCTCATCTGGAGACCCTTCCCGGCACCCTGCCGAAGGGGACTTTGGAGTTGGAGGGCTTCTTCATCATCATCATCGCCCCTCGAATGACTCGTGAGTAGTTCACTTCAGACCTACGGGTCCGTAGTTAGTAGCTAGATGGCTTCTTCTCTCTCTTGGATCTTCAATACAAACTTCTCCATGATCTTCATGGAGATCCATTCGATGTAATCTTCTTTGGCGGTGTGTTTGTTGAGATCCGATGAATTGTGGATTTGTGATCAGATTATCTATGATATATATTTGAGTCTTTGCTGATTTCTTATATGCATGATTTGATATCCTTGTAAGTCTCTCCGAGTCTTGGGTTTTGTTTGGCCAACTAGATCTATGATTCTTGCAATGGGAGAAGTGCTTGATTTTGGGTTCTACCATGTGGTGACCTTTCCCAGTGATAGTAGGGGCAGCAAGGCACACATCAAGTAGTTGCCGTCAAGGGTAAAAAGATGGGGTTTTCATCATTGGTTTGAGATTATCCCTCTACATCATGTCATCTTGCGTAAGGCCTTACTCTGTTCTTATGGACTTAATACACTAGATGCATGCTGGATAACGGTCGACGTGTGGAGTAATAGTAGTAGATGCAGAAAGTATCAGTCTACTTGTTTCGGACGTGATGCCTATAGATATAATCATCGCATAGATATCGTCACGACTTAGCGCGGTTCTATCAATTGCTTGACAGTAATTTGTTCACCCACCGTCTACTTGTTTTCATGAGAGAAGCCACTAGTAAACACTACGGCCCCCGGGTCTATTCACATTCATCGTTTACACCTCCACTTTTACTTTGCTTTTTTACTTTGTTGCTTTCAGTTCTCACTTGGGAAACAATCTATAAGGGATTGACAACCCCTTCATAGCGTTGGGAGCAAGTTTTTGTGTTTGTGCAGGATCTTGAGATACTCCTCCACTGGATTGATACCTTGGTTCTCAAACTGAGGGAAGTACTTACCACCGCTTTGCTACATCACCCTTTCTGCTTCGAGGCAACACCAACGCAAGGATCCAAGGCCATGGGGGAAATCCTTTGCATACTTTCCTAGGAAGTCCCTTAAGGCGTAGCCGCAGCTGAAGGATTCCTGGTGCCGTTGCTGAGGAGTATCAAGCAACACTCCTATTTATAGCGCCGTTGGAAGGTCTTTTGTTGTAGTAGCAGAAGTATTTCTCGCGCCGTTGCCCAGGAGGAGAAATCAAGATCTATCCAACTAGGTCTCACAAACTCTTCTCTTTCATTTACTTTTGTTGCCAGTTGCTTCTCGTTTTCCTCTCCCCCACTTCACATTTGTCGTTTTCATTCGCCTTTCTCCTTCGTCGTTTTCTTTTGCCCTTGCCGTTTTCCTTTGCCGGTTTCTTGCTTGCTTGTGTGCTTGTTTGTTTGTTGAAGACATCATGTCTGAAACACTAAACTTTGCGACTTCTCGAGCACTAATAATAATGATTTTATTAGTACTCCGATTGCTCCCGCCACTAGTGCGGAATCGTATGAAATCAACGCAACTTTGTTGAATCTTGTTATGAAAGAGCAATTCTCTGGTCTTCCTAGTGAAGATGCCGCATCCCATCTCAATACCTTCATTGAGCTTTGCGATATGCAAAAGAAAAGAGATGTGGACAATGACGTGATTAAGTTGAAACTTTTTCCTTTCTCGTTGCGAGAGCACGCAAAAACTTGGTTTTCTTCTTTGCCTAAAAATAGTATCGATTCTTGGGATAGGTGCAAAGATGCTTACGTATCCAAGTATTTTCTGCCGGCTAAGATCATCTCCTTACGAAACGATATCATGAATTTCAAGCAACTTGATCATGAACACGTTGCACAATCTTGGGAGAGGATGAAGCTTATGATTAGTAATTGTCCCGCTCATGGCTTGAGTTTGTGGATGATTATACAAATCTTTTACGCTGGCTTGAATTTCTCTTCTCGCAATATCTTGGACTCCGCCTCAGGTGGAACGTTCATGGAATCACGTTAGGAGGCACTACAAAACTCCTAGACAATATCATGACCAACTACTCTCAGTGGCACACTGAAAGGTCGCTTGCTAGCAAAAAGGTGCACGTTATAGAGGAGATTAACTCGCTTAGTGCTAAGATGGACGAGTTGATGAATTTGGTTGCTAGTAGGAACACTATCGTAGATCCTAATGACATGCCACTATCTTCTTTGATTGAGAGTAGCAACGCTAGTTTGGACGTGAATTTTGTTGGTAGGAACAACTTTGGCAACAACAATGCTTTTAGAGGAAACTATGTTCCTAGGCCTTTTCCTAGTAACTCCTCTAACAATTATGGCAATTCCTACAACAGCACTTATGGAAATCACAACAAATTACCCTCTGATCTAGACAGTAATATCAAAGAGTTCATCAACTCTCAAAAGATTTTCAATGCATCCATAGAGGAAACTTTGAAAGCGCGTTGATAAGATGTCTTTTAATATTGATGCTTTGAAAGTTAGATGCGCTCCTCCCAAGATCAACTTGGATGAAACTTTGAAAGCTATGTGTATCTCCATGAACGAGAGCAAAGAAAGAACCGCCCAAATTCGCGCTAGACATGAATGGTTTAAAAGGGTGCGTTCTAGTGATGCAAATCACGAAGATCTTAAAGTGCTTGGTGTGTCTCCTCTTGAATATTTTTTTCACGTGTCAAACCTACTTATGGAGGGGCTGGATATGAATCCACTTTGGTTGAAAAATGCCCCAATGATTCGGAGTCCACCTATCTTGATGATAAAGGTGTGGAGAGTGGAGTAGACGAAATCAAAATTTTGGGTAGTACTGAAATTCCCACTTTGGATTTCAAGAAATTCAATTATGATAATTGCTCCTTGTTTGAATGCATTTCTTTGATCCAATCCATTGCAAACTCTCCACATGCTTATAGCCAAAGCAAAGCCTTTACTGCGCATATCGTCGATGCTATGATGAAATCTCTTGAAGAGAAGCTCGAACTAGAAGTCTCTATACCTAGAAAACTTCATGATGAGTGGGAACCTACTATCAAAATCAAGATAAAAAACTATGAGTGCAATTCTTTGCGTGATTTGGGTGCTAGTGTTTCTGCGATTCCAAAGTCTTTATGTGATATTCTTGGTTTTCATGAGATTGAAGAGTGTTCTCTTAATTTGCATCTTGCGGATTCTACTGTCAAGAAACCCATGGGAAGGATCGATGATGTTCTTATTGTTGCAAATAATAACTATGTACCCATGGCTTTCATTGTACTTGACATACATTGCAATCCTTCATGTCCCATTATTCTTGGTAGACCTTTCCTAAGGACTATTGGTGCTATCATCGATATGAAGGAAGGGAATATTAGATTTCAATTTCCCTTAAAGAAGGGCATGGAGCACTTTCCTAGAAAGAAAATAAGATTGCCTTATGAATCTATGATGAGGGCTACTTATGGTTTGAGCACCAAAGATGACGATATGTGATTCCATCACCTTTCGCCTAGCTAAGGGCGTTAAACAAAAGCGCTTGTTGGGAGGCAACCCAACGAATCTATCTTTTTTCTTTCTGTTTTGTGTTTTCCACACATTCATAATTCTGTTATGATTGTGTTTTTTGTGTTTCTTTTTGCGTTTGTGCCAAGAAAAACCGTTATGATTAGTCTTGGGGATGATCGTTTGGTCATGCTGGAAAAGAGAGAAACTTTCTACTCAAGAAAAGAGTTTTCATTTTTTTCTGTAAGATCTTTTGAGTTGATTCTTTTTGCTGCTGATTTGTACGCAAATTCTTCAAACTGTCGTAATTTTTCAGAATTTTTGAAGTACCAGAGGTATACGAAATATACAGATTTCTATAGACTAGTCTGCTGTTAACATATTCTGTTTTTGTTGTGTTGGTTGCTTATTTTGATGAAACTATGGATAGTGTCGGGGGGTATTAGCCATGGAAGATTGAAAGTACAGTAACCCAACATCAGCAGAAGTTGAATTTAAGTTTTCTACATTACCTAAGGAAGTGGTGGTTTGCTTTCTCATACTAATGTTATCACGAGTTTTTGTTTAAGTTTCGTGTTGTGAAGTTTTCAAGTTTTGGGTGAAGTTATTATGGACAAAGAGATAAAGAGTGGCAAGAGCTCAAGCTTGGGGATGCCCAAGGCACTCCAAGAGATTCAAGGATGCCGTAAAAGCCTAAGCTTGGGGATGCCCCGGGAAGGCATCCCCTCTCTCGTCTTCAATCCATTGGTAACGTTACTTGGGGCTATATTTTTATTCACCACATGTTATGTGTTTTGCTTGGAGCATCTTGTATCGTAGGAGTATTTTATTTTTGTTGTGTCACAATCATCCTTGCTGCACACCTAGAGAGAGAGACATGCACTCACCGTGATTTTGTCGAGCTTCACTTATATCTTTTGGTAGACAATTCAGCTCACATGTGCTTCACTTATATCTTTTGAGCTAGATACTTTTGATCTTTGTGCTTCACTTATATATTTTAGAGTGCAGCGGTGCGTGGCTTGGTAGTTGATCTATGCTTTGAAAGTAGTCTCAAAACGGGTAGTTATCCAAAGGGATATGAAAACTTCCACCTTCATGTGCATTGAATAGTTAGAGAAGTTTGATTCACCTCAATTAGTTTTGAGTTGTGGTTATGGTAATATTGAAAGTCATGCTAGTAAGGTGTTGTGGATCTAGAAATACTTGTGTTGAAGTTAGTGATTCCCGTAGAATGCACATATGGTGAACATCTATGTGATGAAATCTGAGCATGATTAGTATATTGATTGTCATTCTTTGCGTGGCGGTTGGGATCATGCGATGGTTTATACCTACCAACCCTTCCCCTAGGAGTATGCGTTGAATGCTTTGTTTCGATTACTAATAAAACTTTTACAACAAGTATAGGACTTCTTCATGACTAATGTTGAGTCGATGGTTTAGATGCACTTTTACCTTCCACCATCACTATCTTCTTAGTGTCATGCAACTTTCGCCGGTGCACAAAACCCACCATTAGCCTCCCTCAAAACAGCCACCATACCTACCTACTATGGCTTTTTCAAAGTCATTCTGAGATATATTTCCATGCAACTACCACCATGACATGTGCCACCACGTCTACTTTTCCTTTGCACGATCGTAAGAAAGCTAGCATGATGTTTCCATTGATGTCTATGCCATGCTAGATTATTGCCACGGTACACTACCGAAGGCATTTCATATAGAGTCATCGTTACTCTAAGTTTTGAATTGAAAGTGTGATGATCATCATTAATGGAGTATTGCCCCATGTGAGGAAATAAAAGAGGCCAAAGAAGCCCACTAAAAAAAAGAGGCCAAAGAGCCCACCAAAATAAAAAATGAGATAAAAAGAGAGAAGGGACAATGCTACCACTTTTTCCACACTTGTGCATATTAAGCACCATGACCTTCATGATTGAGAGTCTCTCGTTTTGTCACCACCATATAGCTAGTGGGAAATTTTCATTATATAATTTGGCTTGAATATTCCAATGATAGGCTTCCTCAAATTTGCCTTAGGTCTTCGTGAGCAAGGAAGTTGGATGCACACCCACTAGTTTTCGTTAAGAGATTTCACATACTCGTAGCTCTAGTGCATCATTTCTATGTCAACCCCTACTCATTCACATTGATATCTATTGATGCGCATCTCCACAGCTCATTGATATGCCTAGTTAATGTGACTGTCTTCTCCTTTTTGTCTTGCAACCTCCACTACATTCCACGCCATCTATAGTCCTATAACCATGGCTCACGCTCATGTATTGCGTGAGAGTTGAAAAGGTTTGAGAAAGTAAAGGTGTGAGACAATTACTTGGCCAATACCGGGGTTGTGCACGATTTAAATTCGTTGTGCAATGATGATAGAGAATAGGCAGACTATATGCTTTTGTAGGGATAACTTTCTTTTGGCCTTGTTATTTTGAAAGTTCATGATTACTTTGGTAGTTTGCTTGAATTATTATTGTTTCCACGTCAATAGCAAACTATTGTTTTGAATCTAATGGATCTGAACATTCACGTCACATAATAGGAATTACAAAAGGACACCTATGTTAGGTAGCATGGAAGCATCAAAAATTCATTTTTATCACTTCCCTACTCGAGGACGGGCAGGAGTTAAGCTTGGGGATGCTTGATACGTCTCAAGCGTATCTATAATTTTTTATGGTTTCACGCTATTATCTTGTCTTCTTTGGTTGTTTTATGTACCTTTTATATCTTTTTTGGGACTAACTTATTGATTCAGTGCCAAGTGCCAGCTCCTGTTTTTTCCGTTTTTTTGACTCTTTTCAGATCTGATTTTGGAACGGAGTCCAAACGGAATAAAAACCCCGAAATGATTTTTTCCCGAACGGAAGAAGTCCAGGGGGCCTTTGGGCCAAGCCAGGTGGGCTCCAGGGAGCCCACAAGCTCCCACCACGCCACTAGGGGGGAGGCGGCGGTAGAAAAGCTTGTGGCCACCCTGGCCGCCCCCTTACCTAGGTCTTTGGCCTATAAATTACCAAATATTCCGAAAAAATCAGGGGAGCCTCCAAAATACTTTTCCGCCGCCGCAAGCTTCTGTTTCCGAGAGATCTCATCTGGAGACCCTTCCCGGCACCCTTTCGGAGGGCACTTTGGAGTTGGAGGGCTTCTTCAACATCATCATCGCCCCTCGAATGACTCGTGAGTAGTTCACTTCAAACCTACGGGTCCGTAGTTAGTAGCTAGATGGCTTCTTCTCTCTCTTGGATCTTCAATACAAAGTTCTCCATGATCTTCATGGAGATCTATCTGATGTAATCTTCTTTGGCGGTGTGTATGTCGAGATCCGATGAATTGTGGATTTGTGATCAGATTATCTATGATATATATTTGAGTCTTTACTGATTTCTTATATGCATGATTTGATATCCTTGTAAGTCTCTCCGAGTCTTGGGTTTTGTTTGGCCAACTAGATCTATGATTCTTGCAATGGGAGAAGTGCTTGGTTTTGGGTTCTACCATGTGGTGACCTTTCCCAGTGACAGTAGGGGCAGCAAGGCACACATCAAGTAGTTGCCGTCAAGGGTAAAAAGATGGGGTTTTTATCATTGGTTTGAGATTATCCCTCTACATCATGTCATCTTGCTTAAGGCGTTACTCTGTTCTTATGGACTTAATACACTAGATGCATGCTGGATAGCGGTCGACGTTTCGAGTAATAGTAGTAGATGCAGAAAGTATCGGTCTACTTGTTTCGGACGTGATGCCTATAGATATAATCATCGCATAGATATCGTCACGACTTTGCTCGGTTCTATCAATTGCTCGATAGTAATTTGTTCACCCACCGTCTACTTGCTTTCATGAGAGAAGGCACTAGTAAACACTACGACCCTCGGGTCTATTCACATCCATCGTTTACACCTCCGCTTTTACTTTGCTTTGTTACTTTGTTGCTTTCAGTTCTCACTTGGCAAGCAATCTATAAGGGATTTACAACCCCTTCATAGCGTTGGGAGCAAGTTTTTTTGTTTGTGCGGGATCTTGAGATACTCCTCCAGCGGATTGATACCTTGTTTCTCAAACTGAGGGAAGTACTTACCACCGCTACGCTACATCATCCTTTCCGCTTCGAGGGAACACCAACGCAAGGCTCCAAGGCCACAGGGGAAATCCTTTGCATACTTGCTTAGGAAGTCCCTTAAGGTGTAGCCGTAGCTGAAGGATTCCTGGTGCCGTTGCTGAGGAGTATCAAGCAACACTCCTATTTTTGGCGCTGTTGGAAGGTCTTTTGTTGCAGTAGCAATCCCCAATCTTAATTCCTGCTCGTCCTCGAGTAGGTAAATGATAAAAACAAAAAAATTATGTGGAATGAATATTTAGATCCATAAGACTCAAAACAAAAGTCTATATTGACATAAAAACAATGATATTTCAAGCATACTAATAAGGTAATTGCTTCCTTTCGAAATAGCATGGTCTTAGAAAGTTATCCCTACAAAATCATATGGTCTGGCTATGCTCCATCTTCACCACACAAAGTATCTAAATCATGCACAACTCCTGTGAAAATAAACCAAATTTTCACACTTTTTATGTTCTCAAACCTTTTCAACTCCCACGCAATACATGGGCATGAGCCATGGATATAGCACTATAGGTGGAATAGAATGCGGTAGAGGTTGCAAAAAGATAGGAAGAAGATAGTCTCACACCAACTAAGCTTATCAATGGGCGATGGAGATGCCCATCAACATATGTCAATGTGAATGAGTAGGGATAAATGCACTAGAGCTATAAGTGTATGAAAGCTCAAAAAGAACACTAAGTGGTCGTGCAAAAGATGTATACCACTAGTTATATGAAAGTGACAACATAGGAGACTCTCTATGAAGAACATGGTGCTATTTTGAAGCACAAGTGTGGAAAAATATAGTAGCATTGTACCTTCTCTCTTTCTCTCTCTTTTTAAAATGGGCTTCTTTGGCCTCTTTTATATTTCTTTATGGGCTTCGCTGGCCTCTTTTATTTGTTTGTAAAGTCCGGAGACTCATCCCAACTTGTGAGGGACTCATAGCTTCCATCATCCTTTTTTCTCACATGGGAAAATGCTCTAATAATGCAAATCATCACACTTTTATTTACTTACAACTCAAAAGATTACAACTCGATAGCTAGAACAAGGTATGATCCTACAAGCAATTTGGAAGCGATAGTGTGTGTCCTAAAAACGAGACGGTGGTGTTGCATGGCAATATATCTCAGGATGGCTATGAAAATGCCATAATAGGTAGGTATGGTGGCTTTTTTGAAGAAAATATATGGTGGTTGTTTTGAGGAAGGTGGGTTTAATGTACCGGCGAAAGTTGCGCGGTACTAGAGAGTCTAGCAAAGGTGGAAGAGTGAGAGTGCGTATAATCCATGAACTCAACATTTGTCAGAAAGAACTCACATAGTTATTGCAAAATCCTATTAGTTAGCAAAGCAAAGCATTAGAAGATTCTCCTAGGGGAAGGGTTGGTAGGCGTTAACCATCATGCGATCCCAACCTCCACACAAAGGTTGACAATCATTAAACAAGTCATGCTCCGACTTCATCACATAACGGTTCACCATACGTGCATGCTACGGGAATCACAAGCTTCAACACAAGTATTTTTCTAATTCACAATTACTTACTAGCATAACTCTCATATCACCATCTCCACATCTCAAAACTATATGCAAGGAATCAAACTTCTCATCATATTCAATGCACTTAATATGAAAGTTTTTATTATATCTCTTTTGGATGCCTATTATATTAGGACTAAATTCATAACCTAAACCAATTACCTTGATATTTGAAGAACTCTCAAAATAACATAAGTGAAGTACGAGAGTTTAATAATTTCATAACACCGTCGTGCTCTAAAAGATATAAGTGAAGTACTAGAGCAACATTGCCTAGGTCAAAAGAAATAAGTGAAGCATAAAGAGTATTCTAATAAATTCATGATTTAGTGTGTCTCTCTCTCTCAAAATATGTGTGCAGAAAGGATGATTGTGGAAAACTAAAAAGTCAAGACTCATATCATACAAGACGCTCCAAGTAAAACACATATCATGTGGTGAATAAAAATATAGCCTCAACTAAATTTACCGTTGGATTGAAGACGAGAGAGGGGATGCCTTCCTGGGCATCCCCAAGCTTAGGATTTTTGGTGTCCTTGAATATGTATTGGGGTGCCTTGGGCATCCCCAAGATTAGGCTCTTGTCGCCCTTATTCCATATACCATCAAATATTTCCCAAAACTTGAAAACTTCACAACACAAAACTCAACAGAAAACTCGTGAAATCCGTTAGTATAAGAAAGATAAATCACCACTTAGGTACTATTTTGAACTCATTATTTATTTATATTGATATAATATTTACTGTATTCTAACTTCTCCATGGCTCATACCTCCCGATACAGCCCATAGATTCATCAAAATAAGCAAACAACACAAAGAATACAGAACCTTTCAAAAACAGAACAGTCTTTAGCAATCTGTTTACTTCGAATACTTCTTTAACTCCAAAAATTATGAAACATTGGGAAGACCTAGGAAATTTATAAATCAATCTTTTGTACAGAATTAAGATCAAAAGCACGTTACATTGAATTTATAAAATTCCTAAATTGAGAGCAAAAGTTTCTGCTTTTCAACAAAATCAACTTGCAAGCACCATAGATCATCCCAATGGTCTTACTTGGCTCAAACACTAATTAAAGCAAGAAAACACAATTATTACAGAAGTAGTAATATGTTCAACACACAAAAACAGAAACAAAAACAACAACAAAACAAACAAAATTGGGTTTCCTCCCAACAAGCGCTATTGTTTAACGCCCCTAGCTAGGCATAATGCAACAAATCTAAGTATTATAATCTTTGGTATTGGAAATTTTCGTGAGGGATTTCTCAAATTCTAGGGGCTCTTTCCATTTCGTCGGGTTTGTAGGAGAAGAAACCACCTTATTGTCCAAAATGTCCAAACGCTTATTACAAAGGGTAATCAAAGTGGTCAAATGGTTGAGGTTTCCATTGATGTGTTTAAGGGGTTCGTGATATTGTTGTAACTCGATTAAGTGCTTATGTATGTTACACAATTTTTCGAGAATTTGAAATCCTTATTTTGAAAAATTGAACCCCCTTTTGTGGAGGAACTCCCAAAATCCCCTCCAAAAATTCATAAGCAGCGTTTGTATTTAATTCAATAAAATTCCATTTTCAGGCAAAGGCTAAGAGTTCTCTATGATGTAAAGCCAAACCAATGTAAATTTCTGAACAAAACGTTTGCATATCCTTTTAGGTTGGAGACACGATAGGATTCCATTAGCCTATACTAGGCATCTTTCAAATTTTCCCTTTGTTTTTGTTTGAAGTATAGAACTTCAAAATCCGGTGATAAAGGGGAATTGGTAATGCTAGTAACGGAGATGAGTAAAAGACAAAGAAAGAAAGGAGAATAAAAGGGCAAATATTTTTGGTATTTTCTGAAAATATTTTTAGAAGTGGGGAGAGGAAAATGAGAGGAAAATGGCAAATAAAGAAAATGCAAGAGATGAGTTTGTGATGGGTACTTGGTCATCTTGCTATGTATCCTCCCCGAAAACGGCACCAGAAATCCTTCTTGCTACCACTTGAGCTTGCATTGGTTTTCCTATGAAGAGGAAAGGGTGATGCATCAAAGTAGATAAGTATTTCCCTCTGTTTGTTGAGAACCAAGGTACCAATCCAGTAGGAGGAACAAACAAGACTCCAATAGTAGTACCTACACAAATAATCAAACACTTGCACCCAACGCTATAAGGGGTTGTCGATCCCTTCAGGTTTATTTGCAAGGATGAGATCTGAAGGACATAGATATAAAATATAGATAGATATGAAAGTAAAACTAAAGTAAATAAATTGCACCAAAGTATTTTTGGTATTTTTGGTTTATAGATCTGAACATAGACCTGGGGGCCATATATTTCACTAGAGTCTTCTCTCATAAAGGAAAATAATACGGTGGGTGAACAAATTATTGTTGAGCAATTGATAGAAAAGAAAATAATTATGAAGATATCCAAGGCAACAATTATGCATATAGGCAACGATTATGTATCTACTACTATTACTCCACACATCGACCGACTCCTACCTGCATCTAGAGTATTGAATTCATGAAGAACAGAGTAATGCATTAAGTAAGATGGCATTATGTAGAGGAATAAACTCAAGCAATGTGATGAAAACCCCATCTTTTTACCCTTGATGTCAACAATACAATACGTGCCTCGCTACCCCTACTGTCACTGGGTGAGGACACCGCAAGATTGAACCCAAAACTAAGCACTTCTCCCATTGCAAGAATTACCAATCTAGTTGGCCAAACCAAAAGAAAAATTCGAAGAGACTTGCGAAGATATTAAATCATGCATATAAGAATTTAGAAGAGACTCAAATAATATTCATGGATAATCTGAATATAAACTCACAATTGATCGGATCTCTACAAACACACCGCAAAAGAGTATTACATCGGATAGATCTCCATGAAGATGATGAAGAACATGGTATTGAAGATCAAAGAGAGAGAAGAAGCCATCTAGCTACTAGCTATGGACACATAGGTCTATGGTGAACTACTCACACATCATCGGAGGGCCAATGGACTTGATGTACAAGACCTCCGCTATCAATTCCCTCTCTGGCATATTACTGGTAAAGGCTCCCAAATTGGATCTCTCGGGAACAGAGGCTCTCGGTGGCATAAAAGTATTTTCGTGGCTCCTTTTGACATTTCTGGAATAGTTGGGAATTTATAGGCCAAGAATTAGGGTTAGGAGACCTGCAGGGGGCCCACAAGCCAAGGGCGCCCCCCCTGGCGTGCCCTGCACGCTTTTGGCCTCCCAGAAACTTCCTTGCCCCCTACTCCAAGCCTGTTTCGTGTCTTCTGGTCCAAGAAAAATCTTTCCGAAGATTTTATTACGTTTGGACTATGTTTAATATTCCTTATCTGCAATATTCAAAAACGTGGAAAAAACAGAAACTGTCACTAGGCTCTAGATTAGTAGGTTAGTCCCAAAAATAATATGAAACAACATATAAATGCATATAAAACATCCAAAACATATAATATAATAGCATGAAACAATAAAAAATTATAGATACATTGGAGACGTATCATATGCCAAGCCACAAGCTTGGAGGTGCTATGTTTGATGAGAATCACATGTTTGAGAATTTATTTGCTGCAATTAATGTATGTCCCAAACTTGGGGATGATATGCTTAATGAAGATGATATGTTTAGTCCCCCTACTTCGAATGATCAAATTTGTTATGATGATTGCAATACTTCCGAAAGTGGGTCTGGAAGAATGTTAACTTTAGATAATAATTATCCCACTATTTTGTAGGGTGTTGAATCTTATTATAATGATAAAAGTGGATTTGGAGAGGCCATGACTTTATTTAGCAATGATTCCACTATTTTGGAAGAGGTTTTAATTGACTATGATGAGAACAAAGTTGCTACTTATGATGATTATTGTGATGATACTTATGTTACAAGAAGTAGTGCTAAATATTGTCATAAGTTTGAATATCCTTTTACTGAAAATTACTCTTTTAATGTGGAAATTTTTTATAGTATTCGAGTTTCATATGATACTCCCACTTTTATGAATGATAATAAATTTGCTTATGTGGAGAGTAGTACAAATTATATGCTTGTGCATCATGAAAATAATTCTGTATGTGATGGTTATATTGTTGAATTCCTTCATGATAATACTGAAAATTATTATGAGGGAGGAGCATATGCTTGTAGGAATTGCAATAATATCAAGTTTCCTCTCTATGAGTTCAAAGTTTTGAAGTCATGCTTGTTTTGCCTTCCTATGCAAATTGATTCTTGCTACATTAAATTGTTTTCTTGCAAAATCCCTATGCATAGGAACTGGGTTAGACTTGAATGTGCTTGTCGTGTGACTCATGATGCTCTCTTGCATGTTTCAACTATTATTCCTATACGAGCATCATTGAAACCATCATGCCTAGATAAAAGGAATTAAAGAAAAGCGCTTGTTGGGAGAGAACCCCACACTTTTATTTTTATAGCTTTTATTTCAATACAGTGCCAAGTAAAGCCTATGGGATAGTGCGGATACTTCCTTGTTTGAATCTGTGCGAAAACATAAACTTTTACGTCCAGTGCAGAATTTCTCTGATTTTACTGGAGCATAAAAAAATCAGAATTTTTCAGACAGTTTTGGTATGCAAATTATCTGCGTGGTCCTAATGCTTCGGAATTTTTAGAGACAGAGAAGTATGGTTTTAATGCAGACCTTCACAGATTGTTCTATTTTTGACAAATTCTATTTTGCATGCATAATTTGCTTGTTTTAGTGTTTACGTAACTTATATTGAGTGATATAAATTATGGGAATGATAGTATATAGTAGGTGTTATGTGACAACAATTATGAATCTTGCCTTGGCAGTACCTAAGTGAATGGTCTATATTTATCATACTAACCCATCTCACGAAGTTCCGTTATGTTTTGTGTGATTGAAGTTTTCATGTTTTGGGTGAGATACCAATATGAGCAGAACATGGAGCAGCAAGAACATAAGCTTGGGGATTACCAAGGCACACCTAAGGTAATATCCAAGGAAGTCTCAAGCGTCTAAGCTTGGGATGCCCCGGAAGGTCATTATCGGTATATCTTATTTGGAGCTATATTTTTATTCATACCATTATATGTGTTTTGCTTGGATTGTCATTTTATTTTTTTGTTCGATGTTAGATGTTATTTATAATCTTGTTTTTCAATAAAAAGTTCCAAGAATAGACTTTAGAATGCTTGAATTGCATGTGTGATGTGTGCTGTACAAAAACAGAAACTTTTTCTGTAGTATTTGAATTATCATATTTTACTGGAACATGAAAAATTTCTGAAATTTTTACACAATACTATCATACAAATTATTTATCACGTCCTAAATTTTAAGAAGTTTTGGAGATACAGAAGTACAATTTTTATAAAGATTGCTACAGACTGTTCTGTTTGGACAGATTGTTGTCATAGTTTTGTTATCTACTTATCCTATAGTTTTCATAGCCTATATTGGTAGATGTAAATTGTGGAAATTATAGTAAACAGTATATAATGTTTTAAAATTATTATGAAACTTGTCTTGTCAGTACATAAAGTGTTGTTTTACTTTTATGTGTACTAACCTATCTCATGAGTTCTTTTCAAGTTTTGTGTGGATGAAGTTTTTGAGACTTAGGTGAAACTGGGATATGAGAGGATTGAACAAGATACAAAATCTCAATCTTGGGGATGCACAAGGCACCCCAAGTAAATACTTCAAGAACTCTCAAACATCTAAGATTGGGGATGCTACGCATCCCACCTCTTTTCGTCAACAACTATCAGTTAGCCTATGTTGAGCCTAAATTTATTTGTCCACATGATATGTGCTATTCTTAGAGTATCTTTTGTTTTGTTTGTTGTTTGAATAAAATACGAAGATCTCGCAATCTTTATTGAGAGAGAGTCCTCACATAGCTACGCAATTGTTTAACTAATCATTGATCTTCACTTATATCTTTTAAGAGTAGTTCAATTGTTTGCTCTTGTGCTTCACTTATATCCTATGAGTAAATTGCTGAATTGAATACCATGAAATTCAAATTATATGTTCATGTCATTCCTAGTAGTAGCTTCACATTGGGTTTAGAAAGTGAAATATTTTGAAGCTTGACAATCACAATATTAGTCATACAAGAAATTCATGAATGATTGGTATAAGGAAGAGAACTTTCACATACAAATATATTATCTTTGACATCTTCTATGGTTGTGAATACCCATTAGTTATTTTCAAACTTGAGCAAGTAGTTGAAGTTGGACAAGGAAGACAACGTAATGAGTTATGATTGTTTCTATTTGCATAGAAGTCATATTGTTATGGATCCCCCAACATGTGGTGCTTCCTTAGGATCTTTTGCTACCCAAAAATTCGTACTAAGTACAAATACTACTAGTGCATCCAAAAACCCTTAAATCCAGTTTATTGCCATGAGTGTCCACCATAACTACATATGGATTGAATAAGATCCTTCAAGTAAGTTGTCATAGGTGCATAAAGCAATAAAAATTTGTCCTAAATATGTTTGATTTTTTTTGTAAGGGAAAATTGAGCGTTGTATGAACTTGTGATAGCAAAGTAATAAAGGCGATGGACTACCTAATAAAGCTTTCTATCATAAGGGGCAATATAATGTGACGTTCCTTTGCACTAAGAGCTTGGTCACCCAAATAAAAAGCGCATGACAACCTCTACTTCCTTGTGCGAAGGGCCTATCTTTTACTTTTCAGTTTTTACTTTTATGAACGAGTCAATAGTATGCATTCTCATTTCAACCTCAATTACTCTCTAGTTGGCAAGCATCGTGTGGTGGGGAAATTTATCTCTATGATAAATGAGTTGGGAGGCAAAACATTAAGCCCCTATCTTTCTATGTGTTCGATGGATGCCATTTGTTCCAAGTATATGCTTTGAGTACTAGCAATCATGGAAGACTATATGATGATTGAGTATGTGGAGCTCTTACTTAGACTTTGTTGAATAAATTGAATTGCAATTGTTTGGTGACTAAGAATACAAGTTGTTGTGTTTCAAGAGAATTCATTATTTGAACCTTCACATGTGAATTGGTTGCTACTTTAACATGAGAAGTTTTATGGGAAAGAACTGTTTCTATGATGCTAGGAAAAGTGATTGAAATTATCATTGATCAAACTTATACATTTTGCTAGCATTCAGACTTACTAAATTATTTATTTTATCATGTACCTACTCGAGGACAAGTAGGAATTAAGCTTCGCGATGCTGATACGTCTCCAACGTATCTATAATTTATGAATTATTCATGCCATATTCACCTATCTTTGCAATATTTTTGTTTTGTTTTCATGAACTTTACATGATTTATTTAGATCTAACCCGGACTGACCCTGTTTTCAGCAGAACTACCGTGGTGTTGTTTTTTGTGCAGAAATCAAAGTTCTCCAAATGCAACGAAACTTTTTAATGATTTGGAGGGCCATTTGATCCACGAGGTGAGCACAACCCGCCAGGGCGTACTAGAGGACCCGCGTGCGCCCTAGTGTCTTGTGCTCTCCTCATGGCCCATCTTCGCGTGAAACTGATGCCCAAAAATCCTATAAATACAAATCATCACAAATAACCCTAGACAAGAAGTTTGCCACAATATGGCCTCTATATAAATGAAAAACCAATCTGGGAGAAAATAGTACCCTGCCGGAGAGGGTAGATCATCTCTGGTGGACATCTTCATCATCCCGACAAAGGCCATGATGAGGAGGGAGTAGTCCACCCTCGGGGCTGACGGATTATACCAATAGCTATGTGTTCAATCTCTCTCTCTCTCGTGTTCTTGAAATGGCACGATCTTGATGTATCACGGGCTTTGATAATATAGTCGGATTATATGATGTTATTCCCTTGCTATCATGATGTCATCAATTGATTATTTCCCTTTCAGATATCGTTATGTTGGATTGAATATTGGATTTGAGAAAACTTGATATTTGTCTTGCATGTGGATACCCGTGGTGACAATGGGGTGTTCTATTGATTCACTTGATATATGTTTATGTACTCAACTTGTGGATTCCCTAGGTGACATTGGGGTAATCTATGCATAGGGGTTGATACACGTTCTTGTCCTACTTTATTCGGTAGAAATCTTGGGGAACTCTTTGAGGTTCTTTGTGTTGGATTGAGTGTTATGAATCTGAAATTGTTTGATGTGTATTGTATAATTAACTCATGGATACTTGTGGTGATATTGGAGTATGTAGGTGACATCAGAGTTGGTTGATGTGTATCATATGGTGTTATTTTAGTATGAACTCTAGGTCGATTGGAAAGGATAACTTGGTATTATTTTAGTACAAACTGTTGGATAGATTGATTGGAAATGATAGCTTTAAGGTGGTTTCGTACCCTACAAACAATTTCTTCTTATGATCTCTGCTAGATAAGAACTTTGGAGTAATTCTTCGTTGCACGTTGAGGGATGGTTATGTGATCCAGTAATATTAGCATTGTTGAGAGATTGCGCTAGCGAAAGTACAAACCGTAGGCCTTGTTTTCAAGCATTGCAATACCGTTTGTGCTCACTTTTGTCACTTTCTACCTTGTTGTTTTTATATTTTAAGATTATAAAATATATATCTATCATCCATATTGCACTTGTATCACTATCTCTTTGCCGAACTAGTGCACCTATACAATTTACCATTGTATTGGGTGTGTTGGGGACACAAGAGATTTCTTGTATTTGATTCCAGTGTTGTTTGAGAGAGACCATATTCATCCTACACCTCCCATGTATTGATAAACCTTAGGTCATCCACTTGAGGAAAAATTGCTACTGTCCTACAAAACTCTACGCTTGGAGGCCCAACAAGAGTCTACACCTAATTATATTGACGTCCAATCTAAATCGGAGGGCTCTAATTAGACCCCATTTAGCAAATAACTGCTATTTATATACGAATCTTGGTCAAGACTACCTTAACCTAGACCTATTCCCTATCGCACCAGGCCCAACCGAAAACACATGAACCCTATCCCCACTCCTCTCTTCCCTCGATCCCATCTCCCTCCTCCCGACAGCGCAACCGCCACCCGCGCACAGCACGCCTCGCGCCTCCTCCCTCCAGCCCCAAGCGCGCCTCAGCCCTGCCACCTCTGGTCGCCACCGGTGAGTCGTCGCCATTGCCCACCAACAGAACCAGGCCAGTGTAGAGCCCTCCCCTCGCGTCGTGGCACCCGCAGCCGCTAGCTACAGCTCACACGAGCCCGCGTCGGAGCCGTCCGTGTAGTGCTCCCGGGGACCTCTCCATCGGCCCCACCGTCAACGACCCCTTGGTGCTCCGCCAGACTTCGCGCTACCCCGCCTTTCCCTACTCGCATGGCCAGGTCGCGCCCCTCCATCTTCTCCCTCTCCCTCATTGCTCTCTCTCTCTCTCTCAGCCCCACTCATTTCTTTTAGTAGGAACCACCATGGACACCCGCCGTCGGGGCCTGCAGCGACGCCACCGCGACGCCATGGGGTTCCATCATCAGGGATGGAACGTTGTTGATCCCCTCCGCCTCACCTCGTCCGGATCTGACCATTGCGCCGCGAGAAAAGCCAGAGGCCAGCCCATTGTTTCTCCGTCGGGTTCAGTTCCTGTTACCGATTCAGTTTTGTTTAGGTTCGGGTTCAACGTGGTGGTGTGTTCATCTAGTTGAGAATCAACAGCTATCACGAGCACATTAGTAGCCCAGTTGGCTAGCGCGACATTTCTGCACCCCAATGATGCTGGGTTCGATACCCACTCACACCAATTTTTCTCTAGTTCCGTTTTATTGTTGCACACACGTGCACCTTGCCATTTAGCTCATTCATGTATATTTGCTGGCCTATATTAGCAGTAGCACCGTAGCCTAGTGGTCGACCATGTATGCATCCTGGTTCGAGTCCAGACCTCTGCATTTTTTTGCACCGCGTCCCTGTTGTTTTCACACACACATATTGCATACATGTTGCATTCATAGCATATTATCGTGTTTTGCTCGTATCTTTTAGTCTGTAGCTTTGTTGGAGAAGAGCAATATATGTAAACCGACTAGAATGACGCGTAATTTTATGTGAACCACTTTGTTTTGACGTTTAACAAACATAAAATGTGGTTAGGACAAATCTGGACAGATTTCGAAGTTAACATGTGAGGTCAGTTCAGAGATGCTATATATCGTTTCCGGGCTCATTTAAAATGCCTAGATAGGTAGGTTATTTGAGCTCCACCCCCTTGACATGTTTAACAACATGTAATATTGCCTTGTACCTAAACGGGAGAAAACTAAATAATTCATATGTGTAGTTTTGTCAATATGCAATTCGTTGCATATTGAGATTCATTTAATGTGTAGCGTTTGATTGTTGTGAATTTCCATGCCATGCCTTGCATAATTGATATGATCATGCATCATATGTGTTGTGCATCAAGTCGTGCATGTGCACTGGTGAATATTGTGTGTTGATTGTGTTTCGGTTTGCTTCGTCTCGATAGAGTTCCGCAAGCGTGTCGGAATGTGAGGATCCGTTCGACTACGTTGGTTCGTCTGCTCCATGGAGTCGTTCTTCTTCCAAGCAGGATCACGCGAAAGATGACCATTTTCCTAGATTCCAGTACTATCAATGCCATGCTAGTTGTCTCGCTTCTTTCGGTATGTCTCGCTGCCTACCACCTTGTCGGGACCCCGATCCCAAGCCATAGGAATCCAGCCTGTAACACATCGCATCTCTTTGCGGTCTCACGCACGGTTATCCCCACGGCTACAGCCTTACCTTAGCCGGGACCGTTTCCGCCTTTTGACTCGCGTATGCAATTCTGTCGCTAGCAATCCAATGTCAAAGAACCCGGATCGACCTGTCTAGTCATAAGCTAAAGTGGCAGTTCCGTACAAGGACAGGCATAGATGACCTAGCAAAGCAGGTGTCGGTCATCAACGAATGTAGACGAGTCATAGCAAGCTACAAGGACTCCATTACATACGCATGACATTTCCCAAAGGGACAGACACAACAGCTAAGAAGGACACATGTCGGTCAACCAATGTATCCGGAGCAGTAGCGAACTACCATGGCTCGATGGAATCACAAAGGGGCATTTCCCCGTAAGGAGTGCTACTAAGGCATACGACTAGGTATTCGAACCCTATACATATCAAGTACAACACACGTACGCATGACATACCGATATGTATAGATACATCGATGGCAACACAACATAACCATAACATACAACCTTTATTTAGAAGTCTCGGAAGAGCCTCACACATAATATTACAAGGTAGGGTTCTCACAACCCATCACCACAAGTCATACACACAATTCTTAAAAGCCAGCGGAAGTCCTAAAACTGTTTGAGTATAGACAGATGGAAAGATAAAGGCACATGGCTTGACTATCTACAAACCCATCCTAGGGCCAAATCGTAGCTGGGATACCAGCTACTCGTCGTCGTCGATGTTTAGGTAGAACCCTCCATTAGGGTCATTAACAACCTCTCCAACAATTTATTAAGAAAACGTGAGTACAAATGTACTCAGCAAGACTTTAGGATAATCTATCTACTCATGCAATGTATCAATAAGGAGTTGTGGGGTTTCATGCGGAAAGCCAACATTTGACTCTTCGCTAGACAACTTGCATTTGTAAAATAGTTTTGACAACTTTGATTTCTCACACACGAGTCCACTAACACCAAAACAATACTCCATCGTGGAATCATTCCATCTCCCTACGGAAATGCCGTCCACGACACTCACGCTTATCTTGACAATTTTATGAGTAGCCATTATAGTTATCTATGAACAACATATGCTTCCAAGTAGTCCATATGCGCGGACACGGCTATTCGAATAAATCATAACCCTGCAGGGGTGTACTTCTTCACACATGCTCTCACCACTTATCGCCATGTGCACATCATGCACCTCGGTAACCTTCAAGCGGAAGCCCAGCGAGGGAGTCGGCCACGACCGTTAACCACGCTAATACTTAGTCCAGGTCTATCGCCTATCTGAGGGTAACCCGTATGGAAGTCCGGCTGAGGTTTCCGCCATGGCCCCAAACGATGTGTGCAGGGTTCCCAAGCCCACCATCCGGGTGCCACTTGGTACACCGTGCCACTGCCTACCGCATCATAGCCCACCTCAAAGGTCAGCGCTACGCACGGCCTCCAGCATGACTATAAACACCAGAAACTACTTGCAACTCTTGGACCGAGTACTAAGCGGTTAATAAGTCGAGCGGGGTCATATTTTAGGGCCCAGCATGTGGTAATATCTCGTCTTGGATTACATACATGGAACTCGGTTCCTAAGGACGGTTCCAATGAAACAACCCGCCATGTAGTCCTACATAGCCTTTCACGGGTACCTTTACCAAATCAGGTTCAACACACCACCTTTACTTACTGAACATATTCTCACAATTCTGTTCATCACCCAGATGACAGACCATATACAACTCTAAGCATAGCATGCATAGCAGGATAAGGCACATCATGGCTCAAGCATCTACCAGGTATGATAGGTTGCAAAGTTCAGCTATTTACTGTCACAGGGACAAGTCATGCAAAGGAAGTGGGTTCAACTAACATGGCAAACGCAATTAAAGCATTTTATCCTAATGCAATAAATAAGAGCAGGAGCGAGAACACGGGATTTATCAGGTTGATCAAAATGGTTGCTTGCCTTGTTGCTCAGCAGAGGGGTGATATCCGTCAGTCGGATAATCAGATGAATCGGGAAGGGCGGAGCCTACCGGAATAACAACAATCAATCAATATCAAACATATGCAACAAAATGATGCATGAAATGCAATGTAGCATGGTTTGAAATGACTAGCAGAACCCTTTTGGGTGATCTTCATTTTAAATCATAATTCAAATGTCATTTGAATTATAATTTATCAAATTCTTTTACTTGATTTGACGTGATGCTGTTTCATAAGTTTGTTTTTCATGCATGAGAATATCACCATTGGATTCCTTGGATTTTTCTGATCCATTTACATATATTATTTGTCAAATTTGGAGCTATATTCAATTTTCTATGAATTTCCAAAGTTTTGAACTTATTCTGGAATTATTTTTAAACAGAAAAGCTTTTATTGCATCAGCATGACATCAGCAGGTCCAACTGGCCGTTGAAAGTCAAACATGACCAGTGGGACCCACTGGTCAGTGACTCTGGCCAGTTTTAATTTAGATTTAACTTATTTAGTTAATTAACAAAGAAGGACCCACCTGTCCGTGTATGTTTAAGTTTTTATTTAATTAACTATTTTTATTAATCCTAAACTTAATTAACCAGGGGCTGGCCCCACCTGTCATAGGCTCAGGGGGGTCAGATCCACCGGCGGCGAGGTCGTTCTCGCCGGCGGTGAGCCTCCGGCGACCACCAGAACGGTGGAGGGGTTCGGAAATCCATCTCCGACGACCAAATGCATGGCGGAGGGCACCAAACGAACCAGCGCACAGCCGCTGTTCCGTTTCTGCAAAGACCCGAGGCTAAGATGGCCGGAGATGACGCCGGCGATGATCTTAACAGCGGCCGAAGCTCGGGCATCATCGGGGTCATCGAAACAGAGGGCATCACGCGCCGAGCTTAGCTCCTACAGCACCTACGCGACGCACTGAAGCCATTAGTGGCCTCAGAATGACCAGCCGATCACCGGAGAGCTACCGGCGATGAGGTCCCGCGGCGGATCTCGTCGGGCTCCGATGGAATCGGGGTCTAGAGGAAGGGATCGAGAGGGAAAAGTTAGGGGAAAGGACCTTCAGCTCACGGGGAGTGCAGAGGCGTCGAGACTGAGCTCAGGGATGGCCTGAGGAGGGAGAACGATAGCGGCGAAGCTCCGGTGACCCGAGGAAGAAGACGATGGCTTCACGGCGTTTCAGGACTTCTCAGCATCGAGCGACTAGCTGGAGAGCTTCAGGGCTTCACGGCGAAGCTCATGCACGGTTTAGGCGAGAGGGAGAGGGACAGGAGCGACGGCGAGCTCAAGCTTGAGCTTGCGGTCATGGCGGCCGAGAGGGGGAGAGAAAACAGAGCGAATGGGGAGGGGATGAGCTCGGGGAGGCTTCGGGGAGCTTATCCCTGACCGCGCCAGCGCGATGAGGTGACCAGGCAGGCACGCAGCTGCGTGGGCGCGCTGGATCGAGCGGCGGCCACCTCCTGCTCCGACTGGCAGGAGGAAGACGACAGGCTAAGGTGGGATGGGCTTCAGGTGAGCGTCAGGTAAGCCTTTTGCATTTCTTTCCTTTTCTGTTTTCTGTTTTATTCTTTCTATTATTTGTTTTGTTTTATTTTTGGCTCCAAACTTTTCCTAAAATAGTTTGAAAAATACTGGAGTGTTTGTTGGAATATTTCCAACCACTCATAAAGTTTTCAACATTTTTGGGAACTTTGAATTATTTGAAAACAAATATATAATTGATTTCAGTAGCTTTTAACTTAATTTTAAAATGCCAAAAGTGGTTTGAAAATAAGTTTCACCTCTGATATCTTGTTTTCCATATTTATCAGAAAAGATGAACTTTCCTTAAGGCCATTTTGGGTTCATTGATTTGACATCAAATTTGAATGCTTTTGAATGAGGGGTTGCTAGGGTTTTGCTTTGGTTTTCTTGCTTTGCTTTTGGGTTTTCATTTCATTTTCCATGGATGCATTGAAAGAAAACTTGAGCACATCTTACAAAACCTAATAGGGATCAGGGATGTGACAACTCACCCCCACTCAAAAGAATCTCGTCCCGAGATTTGGAAGTCGTCGGGAATAGCGCGGGATACTCAAGTCGGAGACGATCCTCTCTTTCCCATGGTGCCTCCTTTTCAGAATGATTTGACCATTGAACTTTAAGAAACTTGAGGTTTAGATGTCGAGTGGTACGCTCAACTTGATCAAGAATACGCACAGGGTATTCTCGGTATGAAAGGTTATCTTGGAGATCAAGCGTTTCGTGGTCCACTTCACGGATAGGATCCGAAAAGCAACGCCTGAGTTGCGAGACGTGGAAAACATCATGAACCTTGGAAAGATGCAGAGGAAGTTCCAACTAGTAGGCAACTTCTCCTCATTTCGCAAGAATGCGAAAACGACCAATGTAACGAGGAGCCAACTTGCCCTTGATACCAAATCGATGGTACCCTTTAGAGGTGTAACCCGAAGGTAAGCCTTCTCGTCAACTTCGAAGGTCACAGCCTTACGATGACTGTCATATTGGCTCTTTTGAGGAGACTGGGCTGTTTTCAACTTTTCGCGAGTAATGCGAACTTGCTCTTCTGCATCCTGGATCGTATCCGGACCAAAGAGTTGCCTCTCTCCGGTTTCTGACCAATTAAGAGGTGTTCGACATCTTCGTCCATAGAGAACTTCGAAAGGAGCTTTGCCCAAGCTTGTTTGATAAATATTGTTATAAGCGAACTCGGCGAATGGAAGGCACTTCTCCCAATTCATACCGAACGATATAACACAAGCTCGGAGCATATCTTCTAGGAGTTGATTCACTCTTTCTATTTGACCACTTGATTGAGGATGGAAAGTAGTGCTAAAAGATAAGTGAGTCCCCATGGCATTCTGAAAACTCTCCCAGAAGCGAGAAGTAAAGATACTTCCGTGGTCTGAGTAAATCTCCAGAGGAACACCATGAAGATACATTATTCGAGAGATATATAACTCTGCTAGCTGGTCAGCTGTTATACTCTCACGAACTCGAAGAAAATGAGCTACTTTGGAAAGGCGGTCAATGACCACAAAGGTAGCATTATTTCCTTTCTTCGTCTTGGGAAATCCGGTGATGAAATCCATACTGACTTAATCCAATTTCCATTCAGGAATAGCTAAAGGTTGAAGGGTGCTAGCAGGCCTTTGATGTTCTGCCTTAAATCGACAACAAACGTCGCAGTTAGCAACGAACTCATCAATTTCTCTCTTCATCCTAGTCCACCTGAACCTCTGGCGTAGGTCCTGATACATCTTACTACTACCAGGATGAATGGTGAGAGGAGAATCATGAGCTTCCATAAGGATTAACTGCCTTAGATTTGGATTCTTAGGAACCACTAGACGATTATGGAAGAACACAACATCTTGATCATTCATGGAGAATTCCTTAGCGTTTCCGCTAATAATATTCTCCTTGATCTGTGATATACCCTTATCACGCTTCTGGCCAGCTATGATTTGATCCTTAAGACTAGGCTTCGCCACCAGGGTAGAAAGGAATCCTTGAGGAACAATGTGAATATTTAACTTCCGAAATTCCTCATAGAGACGTGGTTGACCTCGTTGTAGCATCAAATTGTTACAATAAGACTTACGACTTAGTGCATCAGCCATAACATTGGCCTTCCCCGAGGTGTAAGTTATCCCTAAGTCGTAATCCATGATCAACTCAACCCACCGTCTTTGCCTGAGATTCAAATCCGGCTGGGTGAAAATATATTTCAGACTTTGGTAATCAGTGAATATTTCACAACGATTACCAAGAAGGTAATCTCGCCAGGTTTTAAGTGCTTGGACTACAGCTGCAAGCTCAAGATCATGTGTGGGATAATTATCCTCCTGTGGACGCAACTGTCGAGATGCGTATGCAATCCCATGACGATCCTGCATGAGAATGCAACCTAATCCTTGTTGCGAGGCGTCGCAGTAGATAACAAATTCCTTAGAGAAATCTGGTGGTAACAACACAGGTGCGGAAGTCAGGCGTCTTTTCAGTTCCTGAAAACTATGCTCACACTGTGGTGTCCACTCGAACTTTTTATATTTCTTGAGGGGTTCAGTTAGAGGCTTTGCAACCTTGGAGAAATTCTCAACAAAGCGGCGACAATAGCTCGCTAGACCAAGAAAACTCCTAACTTGCTTAACCAATTCAGGTTGAGTCCAATCAAGGACAGCTTGAACTCTCTCTGGATTGATAGCAATACCCTTACCAGAGATTACGTGACCTAGATAGGTCACTTCTGGTAACCAAAATTCACATTTTGAAAACTTGGCATAAAGGCGATGCTCTCGAAGTTTCATCAATACCAGCCTTAGATGCTCGACATGTTCTTGTTCGTTCTTCGAGTAGATGAGAATATCATCGAGGTATACTACAACGAATTTATCCAAATACTCCATGAAGATTGAATTCATCAAGCGAGAGAAGGTGGCTGGGGCATTGGTTAAACCGAAGGACATGACAGTGTACTCGTATTGGCCACAACGAGTGACAAAAGCCGTTTTTTGAATGTCCCTGTTCTTGATCTTGATTTGATGGTATCCCAACCTCAAATCCATTTTTGAGAAGACTGAGGATCCAGCGAGCTGATCATACAGGTCGTTGATCCTGGGGAGCGGATACTTGTTCTTAATGGTGACCAGATTAACTGGTCGATAATCTACAACCATCCGATCCGTTCCGTCTTTCTTCTTGACGAAGAGGATGGGACATGCCCAAGGAGAAGAGCTAGGAAGAATGAAACCTTTATTCAAGGCCTCATTTAGTTGCTTCTTAAGTTCGGCTAGCTCCAGGGGTGCCATATTATATGGTCTTCTGGCTATTGGAACGGTTCCCGGAACAAGGTCTATCACAAACTCTACATATCTGTCAGGTGGAATTCCTGGCAGTTCCTCTGGAAAAACACCCGGGAAGTCACGGACTACCGGAATGTCTTCAAGTTCCGGAAGAGGGTTGGCATTGAGGGAATAGTGTTGGCATTTGGCAACTCGAGTAGAGACATTGACTATCTCACCCGAGGGATGGGTAAGTTGAACATTTCTAGAATGGGTATCAATCTTGGCATAATGAGCTGACATCCAGTCCATACCCAAGATGATATTGATATCCGAAGATTTCAGGGCTATCAAAGATGCTAGAAAAACTAGCATGTCTATTAGAATTTCATTGTCATAGGTTATCCTGGAGGTTTGCGACTTACTACCAGGGGTTTGGACAACCAATTGGATTGGCATATCACAGAAACACATGTTATGCAACTGTGCATAACTTTCTGAAATGAAGGAATGAGATGACCCGGTGTCAAAAAGAACAGACGCTGGGTGAGGATTAACAAGGAGCGTACCCAGTAAGATATCGGGATCCTCTGCAGCTTCTTCTGCTGAAACATAGTTCACACCGCCACGTGCAGGAGTTGGCTTCAAGTAGTAAGCTTTGCTCGACTTGCCTTGCCCAACTGACTTTCCGGGTTGCCTGGCACCCATATTCTAAGGACACTCTCGGGAATAATGCCCTGGTTCTCCACACTTGTAACAGATCACCTGATTGGCACGTGGTGCAGCATTGCTAGATGGGCCACCATAGGTTTTTGCTGGAGGGTTGGTCTGATTCGTCTAAGGTGCTCCATAGGATGGCCTCGGAGTGTATCTTGGCGGCAGAGAACTATTTGGAACCCACAACATGCATTTCTGAAATGCGGAACAAGATGACGAGCCCGAGTCACGGGAGTGCTTCCTTGTGGCTTCATAGTCGGTATGACCAGTGTCAGCACTGATCGCCTTGTTGACAAGGGCTTGGAAGCTTGTACGTTCGTGGAGGCGCAATTCACGACGAAGCTCAGGGTTCACACCCTTACGGAATCTTGCTTGCTTCTTGGCATCAGTTGACACTTCCTCAGTTGCATAGCGAGCGAGGTTACCGAACTCGCGGCTATAGGCATCCACGGTCAATTTTCCCTGGGTGAATGCACATAACTCCTCTCTCTTTCTATCCATCAGGCCCTCTGGAATATGGTGCAGATGAAAGGCTACACTAAAGTCTGCGCATGTGGCTACTGGTTCAGCAGGACGCATAGCTTCAAAGTTCTCCCACCACAGATTGGCGGGTCCTTCCAGAAAGTACACCGCAAAGGTCACCTTGTCGGCCTCGAAAACATTTGCAGAGCGAATCTTGCGCGATATACTGCACATCCAATCATCAGCGTCGAGGGGTTCAATGGAGTGATGGAACTTTGGAGGATTTAGCTTCACAAAGTCATTGAGGGACACTGCATCATTCCTAGGCTGACGAGCCGTATTTTGCTCAATACGCTCTAACAGACGGTTGGTCTCCCTTTTGTTTCTCTCTGCCTCAAGCATAACCTCCGACAGAGAGGGCGGGTGAGGCAGTTCCTCCTGCGACGCTTGACTACCCTCTCCTTGGTCATGAGCTGGGGCACGGTTCAACCTGGTGAACACCATCCTGACAAACAAACTCACAACTTAGACCAATATCAACATCAACACCAACTATGGATTAAGAATACACTGAACACATGGAATGCGGAAAAGAACATCCGAACAACATGGTAACAAGCAACTGCTATTTATACACCATGGTTCATACACACCATTACATAGTTCAGTACAACCTTAACCAAAGAGCAACTACTGAAAATATGAAACTACTCATCAGAGGCTTCCAAGCTTCCTATACATTATTTATCTATGCCTCCAGAATTCATCTCACGACACAAGCATACTTCACAAGTCACACAGGACTGTGGAAGTACAACTACTACCATACTGTCCTTCCACTCACGGTTCAGGCATCCGCATAGAACGTCTCATAAAGATTGCCTCCATGACCTGAGAGCTCAACCTGCAGATCAGGAAATACTCCAGCCTGAGACCCATGGGAACCGTAAGGACACGGGTGTGGCCTTGGTCCCCTGACTGGTGGTAGTAGGGGTCCCCGAAGAGGGGTGACTCCTCCTATAGCAGGCCAGTCAACATGAGCTGGAAGATGGGTCCTAACAGGGTTCAGCATCTCCATATCTCCATACCCTGTCTGGACTACAGGTGCCAGCTGTGTCAAAGCCGTCCACAGACGGGCACATGTAGTATAGAGCTCCATACGAAGGGCACGAGCATCCGTGTCTTTATTCTCTAACATCTCAGCAGTGGACTGCAGCAGCGGATCCTCCATAGAGGAATCAAAGGAGACCCCACTTAGGGATCCTTCTTCTCCTCGCTGAGAGGCAAGAACATAGCAGAACTCTGAATTTTGCAGTAGTGCATGCCTGGCCCTCATGATGGTCAGCATTGAATAGGCAGCATCTTGTACTGCCATGTCAACAGTGACCCCCAATCGATAAGACCAATGGATCGGCTCCTTAGCTCCAGGGTAATCTGCGAATACCCTAACAGTACAGATATACTGACTCTGATTAAAATCCCGGTACTGCTCCTCCACTGTGTACTCTGGGTACCAGCGGTAACCGGATACTGACATCATCCTGACTAGCATGGCCGTATGACCCGGCACATCAATGCACCTAGTCAGATGAACCACCTGAAGAGAAGGACGACCAGGCATCTGAAAATAGAGAGTAATGCAAAAGCATTAGAGCTCTGTGGACAAAATTGGGCAGCATAACGGCTGTAAATGCTCAAAAACAATTTAGACACAACCCATAAAATAGAATAGCGTAACCACTCAACTACCAAGTTCAATTCCATGCTCATCAAAACTTACTTTCTTTTCCTTGAAATAAAAGAAACCCGAAGTAACTCTCAACTCGTTGTCTATAATCTACCGATCAGAAACACGAGCCTAGGAGAAAGATATGTAACCTAGTCCTTAATCCCTGCAGAAAAGACGAGGATGACCAGAATAGAATAACTTGAGAAGAGAAGCAAGAGTCTTATGTTCCCTTCCACAAACAATTCCCTTATGTATAACTAAAGCAATTCTAGACTCAACTTCAACCAGTTTGGCTAAGTAATCCTACAGTCAGTCAGGCTCTGATACCAACGTTTTCGGGACCCCGATCCTAAGCCATAGGAATCCAGCCTGTAACACATCGCATCTCTTTGCGGTCTCACGCACGGTTATCCCCACGACTACAGCCTTACCTTAGTCGGGACAATTTGCGCCTTTTGACTCGCGTATGCAATTGTGTCGCTAGCAATCCAATGTCAAAGAACCCGGATCGACATGTCTAGTCATAAGCTAAAGCGGCAGTTCCGTACAGGGACATGCATACATGACCCAGCAAAGCAGGTGTTGGTCATAAACGAATGTAGACGAGTTGTAGCAAGCTACAAGGAATCCATTACATACGCGTGACATTTTCCAAAGGGACAGACACAGCAGCTAAGAAGGACACATGCCAGTCAACCAATGTGTCCGGAGCAGTAGCAAACTACCATGGCTCGATGGAATCACAAAGGGGCATTTCCCCGTAAGGAGTGCTACTAAGGCATACGACTAGGTATTCGAACCCCATACATATCAAGTACAACACATGTACGCATGGCATACCGATATGTATAAATACATCGATGGCATCACAACATAACCATAATATACAACCTTTATTTAGAAGGCTCGGATAATCCTCGCATATAATATTACAAGGTAGGGGTCTCACGACCCATCATCACAAGTCATACACACAATTCTTACAAGCCAGCGGAAGTTTTAAAACTGTCTGAGTATAGAAAGATGGAAAGATAAAGGCACATAGCCTGACTATCTACAGACCCATCCTAGGGCCAGATCGTAGTTGGGATACTAGCTACTCGTCGTCGTTGATGTCTAGGTAGAACCATCCATTAGGGTCATTAACAACATCTGCAACAATTTATTAAGCGAACGTGAGTACAAAATTACTCAGCAAGACTTTAGGATAATATATCTACTCATGCAATGTATCAATAAGGAGTTGTGGGGTTTCATGCAGAAAGCCAACATTTGACTCTTGGCTAGACAACTTGCATTTGCAAAATAGTTTTGACAACTTTGATTTCTCGCACACGAGTCCACTAAGACCACAACAATACTCCATCGTGGAATCATTCCGTCTCCCTACGGAAATGCCGTCCACGACACTCACGCTTATCTTGACAGTTTTATGAGTATCCATTATAGTTATCTATGAAAAACATATGCTTCCAAGTAGTCCATATGCGCGGACACGGCTATTTGAATAGATCATAACCCTACAGGGGTGTACTTCTTCACACACGCTCTCACCACTTATCGCCATGTGCATGTCATGCACCTTGGCAACCTTCAAGTGGAAGCCCAGCGAGGGAGTCGGCCACGACCGTTAACCACGCTAATACTTAGTCCAGGTCTATCGCCTATCTGAGGGTAACCCGCACGGAAGTTCGGCCGAGGTTTCCGCCATGGCCCCAAATGATGTGCGCAGGGTTCCCAAGCCCACCTTCCGGGTGCCACTTGGTACACGGTGCCAGTGCCTACCGCATCATAGCCCACCTCAAAGGTCAGCGCTACGCACGGCCTCCAGCATGACTATAAACACCAGAAACTACTTGCAACTCCTGGACCAAGTACTAAGCGGTTAATAAGTCGAGCGGGGTCATATTTCAGGGCCCAGCATGTGGTAGTATCTCGTCTTGGATTACATACACGGAACTCAGTTCCTACGGACGGTTCCAATTAAACAACCCGCCATGTACTCCTACATAGCCTTTCACCGGTACCTTTACCAAATCAGGTTCAACACACCACCTTTACTTACTGAACACATTCTCACAATTCTGTTCATCACCCATATAACAGACCATACACAACTCTAAGCATAGCATGCATAGCAGGATAAGGCACATCATGGCTCAGGCATCTACCAGGTATGCTAGGTTGCAAGGTTCAGCTATTTACCGTGACAAGGACAGGTCATGCAAAGGAAGTGGGTTCAACTAACATGGGATTTATCGGGATGATCAAAATGGTTGCTTGCCTTGTTGCTCAGCACAGGGGTGATATCCGTCAGTCGGATAATCAGATGAATCGGGATGGGCGGAGCCTACCGGTATAACAACAATCAATCAATAACAAACATACACAACAAAATGATGCATGAAATGCAATGTAGCATGGTTTGAAATTACTAGTAGAACCCTTTTGGGTGATCTTGATTTCAAATCATAATTCAAATATCATTTGAATTATAATTTATCAAATTCTTTTAATTGATTTGACCTGATGCTGTTTCATAATTTTGTTTTTCATGCATCAGAATAGCACCATTGGATTCCTTGGATTTTTCTGATCCATTTACATATATTATTTGTCCAATTTGGAGCTATATTCAATTTTTTACGAATTTCCAAAGTTTTGAACTTATTCTAGAATTATTTTTAAACAAAAAAGCTTTTATTGCATCAGCATGACATCAGCAGGTCCAACTGGCGGTTGAAAGTCAAACCTGACCAGTGGGACCCACTGGTTAGTGACTTTGGCCAGTTTTAATTTAGATTTAACTTATTTAGTTAATTAACAGAGAAGGACCCACCTGTCAGTGTCTGTTTAAGTTTTTATTTAATTAACTATTTTTATTAATCCTAAACTTAATTAACCAGGGGTTGGCCCCACCTGTCATAGGCTGAGGGGGGCCAGATCCACCGGCTGCGAGGTCTTCTCGCCGGCGGTGAGCCTCCGGCGACCACTAGAATGGCGGAGGGGTTCGGAAATCCATCTCCGACGACCAAATGCACGGTGGAGGGCACCAAACGAACCAGCGCACATCCGCGGTTCCATTTCTGCAAAGACCCGAGGCTAAGATGGCCGGAGATGACGCCGGCGACGATCTTAGCGGCGGTCGAAGCTCGGGCATTATCAGGGTCATCGAAACAGAGGGCATCACGTGTGGGGCTTAGCTCCTACAACACCTACGCGACGCACTGAAGCCATTGGTGGCCTCAAAATGACCAACTAATCACCGGAGAGCTACCGGCGACGAGGTCCTGTGGCGGATCTCATCGGGCTCCGGTGGAATCGGGGTCTAGAGGAAGGGATCGAGGGGGAAAACTTAGGGGAAAGGACCCTGAGCTCACGGGGAGTGCAGAGGCATCGAGAGTGGGCTCGGGGATGGCCTGAGGAGGGAGAACGATGACGGCGAAGCTCCGGTGACCCGAGGAAGAAGATGAAGGTTTCACGGCATTTCAGGACTTCTCGGCATCGAGTGACTAGCTGGAGAGCTTCAGGGGTTCACGGAGAAGCTGATGCACAGCTCAGGCGAGAGGGAGAGGGACAGGAGCGACGACGAGCTCAAGCATGAGCTTGCGGTCATGGCGGTCGAGAGGGGGAGAGAGAACAGAGAGAATGGGGAGGGTATGAGCTCGGGGAGGCTTCGGGGAGCTTACTCCCGACCGTGCCAGCGCGACGAGGCGGCCACGCAGGCACGAAGCTGCGTGGGCGCACCGGATCGAGCGGCGGCCACCTCCTGCTCCGACTGGCAGGAGGAAGATGACATGCTAAGGTGGGCTGGGCTTCAAGTGAGCGTCAGGTAAGCCTTTTGCATTGATTTCCTTTTCTTTTTTCTGTTTTATTCTTTCTGTTATTTATTTTGTTTTATTTTTGGCTGCAAACTATTCCTAAAATAGTTTGAAAAATACTAGAGTGTTAGTTGGAATATTTCCAACCACTCATAAAGTTTTCAACATTTTTGGAAACTTTGAATTATTTGAAATCAAATATATAATTGATTTCAGTAGCTTTTAACTTAATTTTAAAATGCCAAAAGTGGTTTGAAAATAAGTTTCACCTCTCATATCTTGTTTTCCATATTTATCAGAAAAGATGAACTTTTCTTAAGGCCATTTTGGGTTCATTGATTTGACATCAAATTTGAAATGCTTTTGAATGAGGGGTTGCTAGGGTTTTGCTTTGGTTTTCTTGCTTTGCTTTTGGGTTTTCATTTCATTTTCCTTGGATGCATTGAAAGGAAACATGAGCACATCTTACTAAACCTAATAGGGATCAGGGATGTGACAACTCACCCCCACTCAAAAGAATCTCGTCCCGAGATTTGGAAGTCGTCGGGAATAGCGCGGGATACTCAAGTCGGAGATGATCCTCTCTTTCCCAAGTTGCCTCCTTTTCAGAATGATTTTACCATTGAACTTTAAGAAACTTGAGGTTTCAACGTCTAGTGGGTTCCTTGTTATATCATCCTAGTATTGCTAATTAATCAAATGCACCTATATACTTGGTAAAAGGTGGAAGGCTTTGCCTTTTAGCTTGGTGTTTTGTTCCACCTTTGCCGCATTAGTTTCGGTTACCGGTATTATGTTCCATAAATGAGCGCTCCTAACATTCTTGGGGTTTTTATGGTGACCCCCTTGACTTTCCTTTTGGATAAAGCTCGGATGGCAAGGCCCAACATTGGTACTATTTTCTTAATAACAAACTAAAATATGCATATGGTTTGATCACCTCGTGGATAATTAACCAACCCCCTGGTCTAGTGCTATGCATGAGTGTTGGTCCAACCTGTCAACCGCCGGTGGCTACCGGGGGCAACTCTGTGATTGGCCTACCGAAAGTTTGGATAATCCATCGTGTCCTGAGAACGAGATACGCGGTTCCTGTCGGAATTGTCGACACGTCGGGCGGCCTTGCTGGACTTGTTTTACCATTCTCGAGCATCTTCTGCGAGGGATTCCGAGGAAACTTTGGGCTATCTGAGGTTGAGGTTTTCCAGTAGGAACCCAAGGAGATCACGGGTTTTCCCTGATCGAGGTCATTCCAGCATAGTGTGTGGTAGTTTGTGATAGACTAGTTGGAGCACCCATGCAGGGTTAAATCTTTTGGAAATCCATGCCCGCGATTATGTGGCAAACTTGGAAGCTTTGTTTAACATCCGGTTCTAGATAACTCGAAGTAAACTTAATTAAAAATATGCCAATTGTGTGCGTAACCGTGATTGTGTCTTCTCGTGAGTTCTGTATCTGGAAGAGGACATGGTGGGGTTATGTCTCACGTAAGTAGGTGTTTAGGATCATTCAGTTGATCATCAGTAGTTCACGTCCGCTACATGTAGATCATCCCCCCTCTTATTCTTGTACTCGTAAGTTAGCCACCTCAAATAAGTGCTTAGTCCGTTGATGTAGCCTCACCACTTAACCATACCTCACCCATTAAGCTTTGTTAGTCTTGATACCTTTGGAAATGAGATTGTTGAGTCCATGTGGCTCATAGATTACTACAACAACAGTTGCAGGTTACTTTGATGTGAGCGCGATGATTGTTTTGTTTGGAGTTTCTTCTCCTTCTTCATTGAGCTAGGCTGGGTTCTAGACCGGCAGCCTGGGATAGCAAGGATGGACGTCTTATTTTATCGTTTGTTTTCCTCCGTACTCGGACCCTGCTCTTTTTCATGATCACTATATGTGTTGTATTATGTGATCTTGATGTAGCTTGTGGCAAGTGTAAGCCAATTCCTTATACCCATCTTTTCAGTACATGTACTTGTAATGATATCCATTCTTGCGAAACGACGAGATGCGCTTCTATCCCTGTCGACGCCCTCACGCCAAAATAAGCATAGGATCGCATCTTGGGCGTTACAAGTTGGTATCAGAGCAGTACCGATCTAGGATCCCCCTTGATTGATCGAACTTGGCCGAGTGGAGTCTAATGAAAAATTGCTTTGAGTCTAGTTATATATCGGAGAGTAGGATTCTTTTTTCCTCTTCTATGCTCCGGTGAGGAATCTTGACGTAAGAATTTTAATTCTGCTCCTCTTCTGACTCAAAAAAATTAGGATCACATGGATATTTCTGGAATCTATATGATGTCGATGTGACGGAGTTCTGACTTGGTGGCGCCTGTTGTGATGATTTTATCCCGGGGAGTTGAGCTCCAAGGGATTCTTGAGAACATCATTATCATTCAGATTTCTTAGTATCTTAGGACGGAGGATGTTCGAAATTGCTTCAATACTAGTAGTGCCGAGATAAGCCCGTCATCCCTAGTACTGGTGAAAAGAGTTTGGGGGTACTGCCATACTGAGTATCGTTGTGTTTTCGAGGATCTGAGATAGATGAGGTTCCGAGATTCTCGTTATGTGTTGACGGATGTGATACACTGGATGGGTTAGATGCTAGGAGTTGAGTGAAATTTTCTCCTTGTATCCGTGGACCAGATTGCATGACCAGAAATTTCGGGAGTTCTTACATGGGAATTCAAGTAGTTACTTATAAGACAATCTTCTATCAGATGCATGATGTGAGGTTGGGGTTTGACGTCCACTGGATTCATTTGTTCATGGTCCCCTTATAGTGGTTCTCTTTGTGTCTTAAAGAATCCTTGTAGCTTGCTACAACTCGGGGACGCTTCGTATGTTGTGTGCATTGCCTTGTACATGATGGCTACTGTAGGATAGAGCCCATGCGAATCTATCCATGAAAATATCAGATGAAATCTCTGTCATGAATTTGTTCCAGCTTTTGTCGTAAGCCTCATCCTTTGTTTTGTTGGAATATGGTAATTCGAGTTGCTTCGATGTCAAATAGTAATTTCATATCTTTTCCAAGAGGTGTTCTCATATTTTTATGGGAATGCTGATTTGTTTTCTCAAACAAGTTGTCTTACCAATTCTTTTCATCTGGTCTACTTCTCTTCAAGTGAATTCAATCCTCTCCAATTTTGCAAGATCAATCTCTCATTTCTTTCCGGAGTTCATCTCAACTGTCCCAAGTTATCTTTGATTTTCCCCGCCCTCCCGCCCTTTCTTCAGTGATTAGATTATAATCCAAGTGCATTACAATTCATTGATCCGGTGATCCATTGTGAAGATTCTCAGAGTTTCTTGTTTTCAATCATTCCAATTAATTCGAGGTGCTAACCTCATCAAATTTTCATTTGTACCAGCGCAATCAGTATTTCTTAGCAATCCATTCAACCGGTGTTTTTTTTCAGTGGCCCATAACCCACAAAATTTTCCCAAGATCTTATCTCGCTCTTCTAATATTTTCCCGGAGATCTCTAATTCTTTTCAATTATGACGTAAGTATGGATTTCATCAGTCATATTCCTTCTCCAAGATTTCTTCAAAATTAATTCTCATCTTTGGTTCAACCTTTCATTCTTCATTATTCCGGAGTGTCTCAGTAATTTATGATGGTGCTTCTTGCCATCTTTTTCAGCTTGGAAGATCGAAGGAGTGTTTCTCTCAATCTTGATCCATTCTCTTGAAGATTCATCATTTCAGCTTTGTGTCATCAGCTTGAATTGTTTCCAATCATAAGTAATCCCTTTCTTGCTATCCGTTGCATTTCAGATTGATTTTCATTCTTGATCCTCCGAAGGCCATCATTTCAGAAGATTTCTTTGCTCTCAGCTTTCAGCTTTCATTCTCAAATTCTTCTCAATTGTTGTCTCTTCGCTCGTGTGTCAATTATTCGGGTGCGTTGTTGGAGTTTTTTCTAGGTGGATCAAGATCTCTTCATTCTCATGTGTCTCCATGCATTCTTGGTATCCCTTTCGTTTGAAATTCTTACCGGTGGTTTGTTTTAGACTTCTTCAGTCCGTGCTCTATCTATCTATCTCTTTTAAAGAAGAATAAGTGGTATGCAAAATCCCTTGCTTGTCATAAATTTAACTTCAAGAAGGACAAACATAACATAATTTTTATTCTTGCCTCATCAAGTGATTTCAAATTTTCTTCTGGAGTGGCTCGTGATATCAATTTTCTATTCTATGTTGTTCATCTTTTTTTCCAAAGTTTCAAGTTTTCTCAAGCATCTATTCGGGAAGCTTCATCTAAATCTTTGCAAGATCATAATCTAATTCTTTTGCAACCTTCAATTCTTTTCTATCATCCTTTTATTACGGTGTTCTTCAAGTGGTTTTCATGGTGGTTCTTCAAGGTTTCAATTCATTCTCAAGTGTTCTTCAAGATTCTTGTTGGAGAACCTCAAGTATTCTTTTCTTGCATTTCGAAATGCAATTCTTCGTCCTTTTTCCTTTAGAGGTGGTGTTATAGCATTCTTTTTTAATGAGTAGTATTGAAGAGAATTTGTTTCAAGAATGAGATATTTCAACCCACCAATTCCTTGATCATGAGTTATTTTAACCAGTGGTTTCTTCATTGAGTTATTTTGGGTTAGATTTCACCTAAAGCTTTGTCTAAGGATTGTTGATATCTTGGTGCTTGTCATTAATCCAAGTTTTCAATGTATCCTCTTGGTGAAAGAAGTTTTGCATATCTTGTGGCTCCCAAGCAATCTTTATTTCCGTTAGTGGCTGGTTGTCACCTCATTATTTGGGACGGTTCTCATAAGTCCACTACAAGCTTTTCTTATCGTTGTTGGTTTTCCAATAACTCCATTTAATTCGTCTTGTAGATACTTCTCAATTCAATTGTGGTAGTAGTTGTCATTTTCTTCTTTATTCTTCTTCTCTATGATCTAGTTCCTATTCTCTTGTTCCGGAGTTGTTGTGATGTTGCTTTGTTTTATCCATTATCTAGTTTTGTCAAGATCGTGTTCTTTCCTCTCTTATTCGTTTAACCGGAGTGTTGGGTATTCTTTCATGCTCTTTCCTTGCATATCAGTTTAGTTAGTTTGTTGTGAATCTTGTCAAGATCTTTCCATCTTATCAAATTTTTGCCTCTATTTTCTATCGAAGTGCTACCGAAATTTCCTGTGAATTCTTGCTTCAACCCCTTAACGATCTTCAAGGATCGTTGGTTTCATTCGTTTGTCAAGAAGCGACTAAGTATTACATCTTCCTTTCCACTTCCTCTACCGCTTTCATTCTTAGATCTCGGGGGCGAGATCTCTTGTTAGTGTAGGAGAGTTGTAACAGTCTGAGACCGACGCTCGAGAAGATTCCTCTTTTATTCAGTTGCCGCCGTGTGATTAGGTTGGTTATCACATTCATGATCGCATCATTCGAATCATCTACATTGCATCAGACTCCGTTGCCGTCAGTTTTCAAAACTTGCGTCCGTTATTAGTTGCATATTCTCTCCGTTCTTATTGTTCACCGTCTCGAGACCAACAACACACGCACGCGCCCGCGACATCATTTAAATCTCGTTTTAAAAGTTTGTATAAAACTTTCTCGGATTGGGTTGAAAGTTGGTATGCGGTCTTAATATAGGGTAGTTAGGCCGCGTGCCAAACTTCATTGCCATCAGAGTTCAATTGTCGGGACCCCAATCCTAAGCCACACAATTCCAGCTTGTAACACATCATATCACTTTGTGGCCTCACGCAAGGTAATCCCCACAGATGCCACCTTACCTTGGCCGGGACGTTTGCGCCTTTTGGCTCACGTATATGACTATGTTGCCAGCAATCATATGTCAGAGAACCTGGGTTGACATGGCTAGTTATGAACCAAGTGGTACATCCGTACAGGGACAGGCATACATAACCCAGCAAAGCAGGTGTCGGTCAACAGTATGTGTACACGAGTCGTAGCAAGCTACAAGGACTCCATTATATCGCATGACTTATATCGCATGACATTTACCCGAGGGGACAAACACAACAGCTAAGAAGGATACATGCGGGTCAATCAATGTGTCCGTAGCAGTAGCAAGCTACCAAGACAAAGCACAAAGAGGCATTTCCCCGTAAAGAGTACTACTAGAGGCACACAACTAGGTGTAGAATCCCACACATACCAATGCATTTCAAACATACACACAATATGCATGATATGTGTAGATACAACAATGGCATCACAACATAACTATATGACTCATCATCTATTTAATAGGCTCCGAAGAGCCAACATAGTATAATGTTACAAACAAAGGGGTAGCATGACCCAACATTCAGAACATACAAGCATCAAGCGAAAGTACATGTCTGGGTACAAACATCTATAAAAAGCGGCTGGAAGAGCCTGAAAAGCTACAACGACCCTACCATAGGAGCCAGACCACTATCTGGGTTCCCAAGCTATTCCATCGATGTTAACGTCAACAGGAAAATGTAGAGAGAGCAACGTCTATCTCTGCAAAATGAAAATAAGCAACAATGAGTATGAAGGTACTCAGCAAGACTTACAGGAAAACTAACTACATATGCATCATGTATCAATGAACGGGGTTGTGGGGTTTACTGCAGAAAAGTCAGCTTTGACCTTTGGTTAACCTAAACTACAACAACGTTTTATACCTCTCTCGTCTCCCTATGAGAGAGCGCACACGAGTCCACATATCGACCACATCAATACACCACCATGGATCCTCTCTCGTCATCCTACCAGAAAGCCATCCATAGCACTCACACTTATCTCGACCATTTTAGTGTATCCGTTAAAGTTATCTATGAACCATGTAAGTATCCAAGTAGCCCATATCCGAGGACGCGGCTATTCGAATAGATAATTACCCTGCAGGGGTGTACTTCGTCACACATCTTCCGCCGCTTATCGCCAATTGCACATAAAAACAAGCACCTCGGCAACCTTCAAGCGGAAGCCCAGCGAGGGAGTCAGCCACGGACGTTAACCTACAATGACTCACGCCCAAGGCAGTCGCCTATCTGAGTTGGAACCCATAATGGAAGTCTGGTCGAGGTTTCCAATATGGCCTCAAACGATGTGAGCAGGGCCCCAAGCCGGTCCCGGTTGGACCGTTCATGCACTTAGCAGGCCGTGCCACAACCTATGAACGTTTTGAACTATTGCAACTCCTAGGTTGAGAACAAAGTAGTTAATAGGCCGAGAGGGGTCGAGTTACCGGAACCCAATGTGCGGTAGTATCTATTCTTGGAACACTAACACAAGATCTCAGGTCCTAACTGCGGTATCAATGAGACAACCCATCATGTACTCCTACATGGCCTCTCATCGCTACCTTTACCAAAACAGGTTCACACACTCAACTCTCATCAGTAGGACATGATCATCCAATTCATCATCCAGATGATCAGACCAGCTCAACTCTAAGCATAGCAAGCATATTACGGTAACGACACAAGATGGCTCAAGCATCTACCAGGTATGCTAGGTTGCTTGGTTTAGCTATTTACTGTGACAAAGATAGGTCATGCAAAGGAATGGGTTCATCTATCATAACATAATTAGCAGTTGAAACTTTATGTCCTAATGCATTGAAATGAGAGCAAGAGCGAGAGAGTGGGATTGTATCGGAATGCTCAAGGCGGTTAGCTTGCCTGTTGATCAGAAGAACTCAGCTGTTCTTCGATGTTGGTGATAACTACATCTTGCAAGGTCTATCAACAAAATCAACACAGAACAAATTAAGCACAACAAATTCTTCACAATGATGCATGAGCATGGCATGTTAACATGATGATGGTTTTATCTAATGCAAGTGATCACAAGTTAATTGGGGTTTATTTGATCAATATAGATCAATTCTAAACTACAATATAAGCATTTATATGCCTATTCTGTAATTGTCCTATTCAGCAAGTTTAAATTGTTCAAACATGCATGAAAATGGTACCATTGGATTCCTTCCATTTTTCTCATAAATTTTCATATATAAATTATTTTCATCCAAGTTATATTTTAATTTCTATGAATTTTTTGAAGTTTTCAGCATTTTCTGGAATTATTTTTATATCAGAAAAATCATTTATTGCGTCAGCTCTGTGTGAGCATTGCGTCAGCAGGTCAACTGACCTGGTTAGGGTTAAACCTGACGTGTGGGGTCCACACATTAGTGACCCACGGGTTAATCCCGCGCTGACCAGCCCTTAATGGGGTTTGACCCACCCCTAGGGCCCACTATCAGCGTCTAATGGGGAGGGATTAGAGGTTAATGGGCTAGCCACGTGGACGCTCGCCGGAAACTGGCCGGCGGTGACCAAAGTCTAGGCGGAGGCTCGCCGGAGACGGCCTAAAATGCGCTACAGGGGTCCATTTTACGTGCGGCTTGCGTTTACACGCTGCTGGCGAAGCGGCCGTTCTTCCAGGGGCAACCAGAGGAGCTCGGACGACCGGAGAAGGCACCGACGATGGGGCGCGCGGAGGCCGGAACTCGGTCAACAAGGGGGCGACGGCTACGACGAGGGACAGGTCACGGGGAGAGGGGCAATGGAACCGATGGCACACCACGAGGAGGTTGGGGCCGACGACGAGCTCGGGGAGGTTCAGGGTGGAGCGAATCGACGATGAGATCTCTGGCGACCGGAGGTTGAAGACGACGATGGTGGCGGAGCTGCGGGGACCTGTGGGGACCTGCGGCTCGATTCCTCTGGCAGGGTGGTTGAGGGCGATGCGGCGGAGCTCCCGGGAAGCTTTGGAGGGCTTAGGGTGGTCGGACGGCACGGCGGCGAGCTCGAGCCGATCTCGTCAATGGCGGTAGGGAAAGAAGGAAGCAGGGGAGAAAAGAGAGGGGGGAATGGATAGAGGAGGCTCTGGGGCATCTCCAGGCGAGAAGATAGTGACGCGGGGGAGGCCGCCACGAAGAAGCAGGAGCTGGCGCGGCGCTGGTCGTGCTCGGCTTCACCTCTGCCTACTCGCAGAGGTAAAAGACGAGCCTGCCCCTTTGGGCTGGGCTGGCTTCTGCTACAGGAAGGCCCAGGTAAGATTCTGCTCCTTTTTTTATTTTGTTTCTTTTATTTCTTTCTTTCTAGCATTTGTTTTGATTTGAAAATAAACTCAAATTATTTTTATAAAATCTTGATAATATTTTTAGGTGGCATAATATAAATATCTAATGCCACACATTGATTTTCAGAGTTTATGAAACTATATTTTATATATAGCAAATATAATTCCATTGCAAATAACTGTTTGATTAAATCAAAATTCCAAAATAAAATGTTTCTGTCATCCAAAAATATTGGTTGACATTTTTATATCATGCCAATAGTTTATTGGAAAACCAGGGACATTTTCCTGGAACTATTTGAAGCAATTTTTATATTGCGTATTTCACAAAAGTTTGGATCCTGAGACTAGATCACTTCCCCATTTCAAATTTAAAAGAATTTAAATATGCATGCATGAATGCTTGGCAAGCAAAGTGAAACTAGGGCTGTGACAACTCACCCCCACTAAACAAGAATCTCGTCCCGAGATTCAGGCGTCGTGAGGAAGAGATCGGGGTACTCAAGCCGAAGACGATCTTCATGCTCCGAGGTTGCTTCATCCTCTGAATGATGAGACCACGGAACCTTGAGAAACTTGATGTTGCGATGTCGAGTGCTGCGCTCGGTTTCATCAAGAATACGAACGGGATATTATCGATAGGAAAGGTCATCTTGGAGATCAAGCGTTTCATGGTCCACTTCGCGGATAGGATCCTTGAAGCAACGCCTGAGTTGAGAAACATGGAACACATCATGAACTTTGGAAAGCTGAGGCGGCAGTTCCAATTGGTAGGCAACTTCTCCTCGTTTAGCGTTAATGTGGAAAGGACCAATGTAACGAGGATCCAACTTGCCCTTGATACCGAAACGATGGGTACCCTTGAGGGGTGAAACCCGAAGGTAAGCGTTCTTGTCAACTTCATAACTTACTTCCTTATGACGACGGTCATATTGGCTCTTTTGATGAGACTGGGCGATTTTTAAATTCTCACGAATGATGCGAACTTGCTCTTCTGCATCCTGGATCATATCCGGTCCAAAGAATTGTCTTTCACCGGTGTCTGTCCAATTTAATGGCGTTCGACATCTTCGTCCATACAGAACTTCGAAAGGAGCTTTGCCCAGACTAGACTGGAAACTGTTGTTATAAGCAAACTCGCAGAATGGAAGACATTTCTCCCAGTTCACCCCGAATGAGATAACACAAGCTCTGAGCATATCCTCGAGAATTTGATTGACTCTTTCTACTTGACCACTTGACTCAGGGTGATAAGCAGTGCTAAAGGTGAGATGAGTTCCCATAACATTTTGAAAACTTTCCCAAAATAGAGAGGTGAAAAGAATTCCATGGTCTGAATTGATTTCCAGAGGAACACCATGAAGGGAAACTATTCGAGAAATATATAGGTCTGCTAACTGACTAGCAGTTATAGTCTCTCAAATTGGAAGGAAATGAGCGACTTTCGAAAGACGATCGGTGACCACGAAGATGGCATCATTCCCTTTCTTAGTCTTTGGAAAGCCGGTGATGAAATCCATACCGACCTTGTCCCATTTCCACTCGGGAATAGCGAAGGGCTGAAGGGTGCCAGCAGGCCTTTGATGCTCTTCCTTAACGCGACGATAAACGTCACAATTAGCAATAAATTGAGCGATTTCTCTCTTCATCCGGGTCCACCAGAACCTCTAGCGCACGTCCTGATACATCTTAGTACTACCGGGATGAATCGTGAGAGGAGATTCATGAGATTCCTTGAGGATTAGTTCTCTAAGTTGTTGGTTCTTGAGAACCACTAAACGGTTCTCAAAGAATACAACACCTTTATCATTTACCAAGAAATGACCAACAACTCCTTTGGCAACGCTGCTCTTGATCCTGGAAATTCTCGTATCATGTTTCTGAGCTTCTGTGTTCTGATCCTCAAGAGTCGGTTTCGCCACCAAGGTGGAAAGGAATCCTTGAGGAACAATGTGAAGATTAAGCTTACGAAAATCCTCATGGAGAAGTGGTTGACTTTGTAGCAACATGAGGTTGTTACAATAGGATTTACGACTTAGTGCATCACCCATAACATTGGCTTTGCTGGGGTGTAAGATATTCCTAAGTCGTAGTCCGTGATCAACTCAACCCAACGTCTTTGCCTGAGATTCAAATCCGGTTGGGTGAATATATACTTGAGACTCTGGTGATCAGTGTATATTTCACAACGGTTACCCAGAAGGTAATCTCGCCAGGTTAACAGTGCATAAACTACAATGGCAAGTTCCAGATCATGTGTTGGATAATTCTCCTCATGTGGACGCAAATGTCGAGATGCGTAGGCAATCACATGACGATCTTGCATAAGAATGCATCCAAGTCCTTGATGCGAGGCATCACAAAAGATAATAAAGTCCTTTGTAAAATCCGGGGGCACAAGTACTCGGGCAGTAGTCAGTCGTCTTTACAACTCCTGAAAACTTTCCTGACACTGTGGGGTCCACTCGAACTTCTTAACATTCTTGAGGAGTTCAGTTAGAGGTTTGGCAACTTTGGAGAAGTTCTCAACGAAACGGCGACAATAGCTTGCTAAGCTAAGGAAACTCCTAACTTGCTTCACCGATTCAGGTGGAGTCCAATCAAGAACAACCGAAACTCTCTCGGGATTGATAGAAATACCCTTCGCAGAAAATACGTGGCCTAGATAGGTCACTTCTGGCAACCAGAATTCACATTTAGAGAATTTGGCGTAAAGGCAGTGCTCTCGAAGTTTCATCTATACCAGCCTAAGATGCTCGGCATGTTCTTCTTTGTTCTTCGAGTAAATCAGAATATCATCGAGATAAACCACGACGAATTTGTCCAAGTACTCCATGAAGATCGAATTCATTAAGAGAGAGAAGGTGGCTGGAGCATTAGTTAGACCGATGGAGATGACGGTGTACTCGTATTGGCCATAATGAGTGACAAAGGCCGTCTTAGGAATGTACCCGTTCCTAATTTTGATTTGATGATAACCTAATCTCAAATCCATCTTGGAAAAGACTGCAGATCCAGCGAGTTGATCATACAGATCGTTGATCCCGGGGAGCGGATATTTGTTCTTTATCGTGACCAGATTAACCGGTCGATAATCTACAACCATCCGATCCGTACCATCATTCTTTTTGACGAAGAGGACAGGACAAGCCCAAGGACAAGAACTAGGACGGATGAAACCTTTCTTCAAAGATTTATTGAGTTGGATCTTAAGCTCAGCTAATTCTTGGGGAGACATCTTATAGGGTCTTCTAGCAATTGGAGCGGTTCCTGGAACAAGTTCTGTGACAAACTCTACTTCTCTGTCAGGTGGGACACCTGGAAGTTCTCTAAAAAGACATCCGACAGTCATGGACTACCGGAATGTTTTCAAGGTCTGGAAGAGGATTGGCATTGAGGGCATATATCTGACGTTTTGAAATACCAGACGAGACATTGACTATCTGGCTAGAAGGATGGGTAAGCTGAATAGTCCTAGAGAAACAATCAATTTTGGCATGATGAGCTGACATCCAGTCCATCCCCAAAATGATATCGATATCTGAAGTTTTGAGGGCTATCAGAGAAGCAAGGAATACTAAACCATCAACAAGGATTTAGTTCCCATGGCTTACTGCATTAGTTTGCCATTTGGAACCTGGAGCCTGAATTACTAATTGGATGGGCATATCTTCGAAAGAAATGTTATGCAAGGAGGCATAACGTTCAGAGATGAAGGAGTGGGATGCTCCTTAGTCAAATAGGACTGAAGCTTGATGAGAATTGACAAGAAACGTCTTAAGCACGACATCATCATCATCTTGAGCTTCTTCTGCACATACATGGTGCACACATCCACGAGTTGGATCAACTAACCTTTCATTAAGCTTCTTTGTTGGCGGCTTGCAACGAACAACACCCATTCCTGATGGGGGTGGAACATAACCACGTAGAGGACAATCCCTTGAATAGTGTCCTGGCCGGCTACAGTTGAAGCATGCTCCATAAATAGGACGTGGATCTGGGTTGAACACTTGGTTGATGAGGTTGTTCTGGGGAACACTTGGCATCGGCAAACGAGGCGCCACATAGGATGTCCTCGGTACATATCTCAGAGGAAGAGTTGCATTCGGGATCCATATCCTGTGCGTCTAAGACATAGAAATTGAAGATGATCCAACATCACGGTTGTGCTTGCGAGATTCCTCGTAGTTCATTCTGCTTGTTTCTTCTTGGACGACTTTGTTCACAAGAACCTCGAAACTGATGAACTCATGCAGACTGACATCATGGCGAAGCTTTGGGTTAAGACCTTTCCTGAATCTAGCTTGCTTCCTGGCATCTATGGATACTTTTTCTGGTGCATAACCCGCGAGGCATCCAAATTCACAACTATAAGCAACCACGTCCATCTTGTCTTGAGACAAATTGCAAAACTCCTCTTGCTTCCGATCTATCAGGGCCTGCGGAATATGATGCTCACGAAAAGCTTCACAGAACTCCTTTCATGAAGTAACTTGTCCTGCACGATCTTGATAACCCACAAGTATAGGGGATCAATTGTAGCCTTTCTCGATAAGTAAGAGTGTCGAACCCAACGAGGAGCTAAAGGTAGGACAAATATTCCCTCAAGTTCTATCGACCACCTATACAACTCTAAGCACACTTTACGTTCGCTATACCTAGAACAAGTATGAAACTAGAAGTACTTTGTAGGAGTGATAGGATAGGCTTGCAAGAAAGTAAAGAACACGTAAATAAAACTAGGGGCTGGTTAGATAAAGAAACCACTACGAGTGTCTAACGAGTGTGGAAAAGTGGTGGTAGGAGTTGCGGAATTGTCCCTAAGCAAATGACTACATTACTAGATCGATAGCAAGTATCATGTGGAAGAGGCCTCTGCTAGCATGTCATCCCTTACATGGAATTATATGCACTTATGATTGGAACTATTAGCAAGCGTCCGCAACTACTAACGTTCATTAAGGTAAAACCCAACCATAGCAATAAGATATATTGGTCCCCATTCAATCCCATATGCATCAATTTCTATGCTAGATTTGAGCTTCTGTCACTCTAGCCTGCCAATACATTGTCCTATCAATATACAACTAAACCTATGGTGTGATCCACGCGCGCGATCATATGATGGGCACCAAAGGACAGCAACATAACCATAAGCAAATTAAACCAATCATAGCAATTCATCAATCACCGATAGGACAACGATAATCTACTCACACATCATAGGATAGCAACACATCATAGGATAATAATATGTAGCATAAAACACCATGTTCAAGTAGAGGGTACAGCGGGTTGCGGGAGAATGAACCGCTGAATATAGATGGGGGAAGATGATGGAGATGTTGGTGAAGATGACGGAGGTGTTGGTGTAAATCCCCGTCACACGATGATGTCCCGGGTGGCGTTCCGGCGCCGCCGGGAGAGAGGGGGAGAGAGCCCCCTCCTTCTTCTTCTTCCTTGACCTCCTCCCTAGATGGGAGAAGGGTTTCCCCTCTGGTCCATGGTCTCCATGGTGGCGGAGGGGCGAGAGCCCCTCTGAGATTGGATCTCTCTCTCTCTCTCTGTGTCCTTTTGTTTCTGCTCTCCCAGATTCTGCGTTTCACCGTTTCTTAAATTCATGGAGATCCTTAACTCCGATTAGGCTGAAATTTTAACACGATTTTCTTCCGGATATTATGTTTCTTGCGGAAAAAGAAGGGCTCCAACCGCCTTAACAAGTGGCCACAAGCCTGCCTTCCGCGGGCCCACCCCCTGGCCGCGGCGACAGGGCTTGTGGGCACTCCGTGCATCGCCTCGCGTTGATTCTTCTTCCCAAAAATCATAAATATTCCAAAAAAAATCCCCGTAATTGTTTTTTACGTTTGGACTTCGTTTGGTATGGATATTCTGCAAAACAAAAAACATGCAACAAACAGGAACTAGCACTGGATCAATATGTTAGTACCAAAAATAGTATAAAAAGTTGCCAAAAGTATATGAAAGTTGTAGAATATTGGCATGAAGCAACAAAAAATTATAGATACGACGGAGATGTATCAGCATCCCCAAGCTTAATTCCTGCTCGTCCTCGAGTAGGTAAATGATAAAAAGATAATTTTTGATGTGGAATGCTACCTAGCATAATCTTGATCATATAATCTAATCATGGCATGAATACTAAAACAAGAGTGATTCGAAGCAATAGTCTATCATTTGACATAAACACAATAATATTTCAAGCATACTAACAAAGCAATCATGTCTTCTCAAAATATCATGGCCAAAGAAAGTTATCCCTACAAAAATATATAGTCTGGCTATGCTCCATCTTCCCCACACAACGTATTTAAATCATGCACAACCCCGGTTTTAGCCAAGCAATTGTTTCATACTTTAGTTTTCTCAAACTTTTTCAACTTTCACGTAATACATGAGCGTGAGCCATGGACATAGCACTATAGGTGGAATAGAATATGGTGGTTGTGGAGAAGAAAAAAAGGAGGAGATAGTCTCACATCAACTAGGTGTATCAAAGGGCTATGGAGATGCCCATCAATAGATATCAATGTGAGTGAGTAGGGATTGCCATGCAACGGATGCACTAGAGCTTATAATTGTATGAAAGCTCACAAAAGAAACTAGTGGGTGTGCACCCAACTTTCTTGCTCACGAAGACCTAGGGCAATTTTGAAGAAGCCCATCATTGAAATATACAAGCCAAGTTATATAATGAAAATTTCCCACTAATATATGGAAGTGACAACATAGGAGACTCTCTGTGAAGAAGATCATAGTGTTATTTGAAGCACAAGTGTGGAAAGAGGATAGTAGCAATTGTCCCTTCTCTCTTTTCTCTCTTTTTTTGTGAGCTCTTTGGCCTCTTTTTTTCTACTATTTTTTATTTTGATGGGCATCTTTGCCCTCTTTTTTGTAAATGGGCTTCGCTGGCCTCTTTTATTTCCTCACATGGGACAATGCTCTATTAATAATGATCATCAAACTTACAACTCAATACTTAGAGCAATGATGACGCTATATGAAATGCCTTTGGTAGTGTACCGTGACAATGATCTAGCATAGCAATGACATCAAAAAACGGACAAGCCATGGAAACATCATGCTTGCTATCTTACGATCATGCAATGGCAATATGGAAGTGGTGCCACATGTCATGAGACGGAACGGTGGTAGTTGCATGTAAATATATCTCGGAATGGCTATGAAAATGCCATAATAGGTAGGTATGGTGGCTGTTTTGAGGGAGGCTATATGGTGGGTGTAATGCACCAGCGAAAGTTGTGCGGTACTAGAGAGGCTAGCAATGGTGTAAGGGTGAGAGTGCGTATAATCCATGGACTCAACATTAGTCATAAAGAACTCACATACTTATTGCAAAAGTCTATTAGTCATCGAAACAAGGTACTACACGCATGCTCCTAGGGGAAAGGTTGGTAGGAGTTAACCATCGCGCGATCCCGACCTCCACACACAGGATGACAATCAATAAATAAATCATGCTCCAACTTCATCACATAATGGTTCACCATACGTGCATGCTACGGGAATCACAAACCTTAACACAAGTATTTCTAAAAATACAAAATTACTCACTAGCATGACTCTAATATCACATATTCATGTCGCAAAACTGTTGCAAGGAATCAAACATATCATATTCAGTGATCTGCAAGTTTTATGTAGGATTTTATGACTAACCATGTGAATGACCAACTCTTGTTAACTCTCTAAATATGTATAAGTGAAGCATGAGAGTTTAATTCTTTCTGCAAAAGATATGCCCCGCTCTAACGAATGTAAGTGAAGCAAAAGAGCATTCTACAAATGGCGGTTTTCTATGTGTAGGGAAACATGCAATCCAAACTTCAAAAGATATAAGTGAAGCTCAAGAAGCATTCTATAAAGCCAACCAAGGACTATCTCATACCATCATGGTGCATAAAAGAAAAAGGAAAAATACACACAAAAGACACTCCAAGCAAAACACATATCCTGTGACGAATTAAAATATAGCTCCGAGTAAAATTACCAATAGATTGTAAACGAAAGAGGGGATGCCTTCCGGTGCATCCCCGAGCTTAGACGCTTGAGTCTTCCTTGAATATTACCTTGGGGTGCCTCGGGCATCCCCAAGCTTAGGCTCTTGCCTCTCCTTATTCCTTCATCCATCGTGCTCTCACCCAAAACTTGAAAACTTCAATCACACAAAACTCAACAAAACTTCGTGAGATCCGTTAGTATAATAAAATAAATAACCACTTCAAGTACTGTTGTGAAATAATTCTAAATTCATATTAGCATTATATCTACTATAATCCAACTTCACCATGGTTCATACCCCCCGATACTACCCATAGATTCATCAAAATAAGAGAACAATGCATAGAAAACAGAATCTGTCAAAACAGAACAATCTGTAGCAATTTGTATATTCCGTATACTTCTGGTATCTAAGAAAATCTAAAAATTACGAACGTCTGTAAAATTTGCATATAAATCAGCAGCAAAAAGAATCAACTCAAAATATCGTCCAGAATAAAAACTAAAATTAGTTTCGTGAGCAGAAATTTTCTGTCTTCTCTCAGCGTGATGAAACAACTATCACCCAAACTAATCGTAAAGGATTTACTTTGCACATTATTTTTGAAAACACAAAGGAATTGTACAAGGGGATAATTATTTTTGTGAGAAACTTCCATGAAAAATTCTACATTGTTTCCATGAGCATGAACACAAGTGTTCAAGGTCGACCCTGACTTCCACAATGCATCACCTTTCAATCACTTCTCTTTTTGAAAACGTTTTACGTTCCACTCTATTTTTTTTAAACTAAATAAAAGCACTCAACAGAAATAAATGACTCTCTAAAACTTCCGGGTTGTCTCCCAGGCGGCGCTTTCTTTAAAGCCATTAAGCTAGGCATAAGGTGCTCAACTAATGGATCCACCCAGATCCCAAGGTATATCAAAGCCAATTGTAATTAGCAATGATTTGAAATTTAGTAGTGAGCAAAGGTAACATATATCATTCAATGACGAAGTCCAACTCTCTTCCTATGCATTGGCATGTCATAAAATAAGAAATCATGCACATCAAGTAAAGGCCAATACATAGCATAAGCAGTTTCTTGCAATTTTATCGTATTGGAAACATAGAGAGGTGGAGATGTAGTTCCTCTCTCATAATAATTGCAAGTAGGAGCAGCAGGCACATGCATATTATATTCATCAAACTCATCATGTGTAACATAAGGAACTATACCTAGCTCATCTTCATAAGCATCATTCATATTGGCATCATGTCCACAAGCATAGCAAGCATCAAGTTCATCAAAAAGGGATATTTCGAACGAATCCAAGGGATCATAGCATTCATCCTTCGGTAAGAACGAAGGGAGATTAAATAATGTATGAGTAGAAGAGTTACTCTCATTAGAAGGTGGACACGGGTACCTAGTCCGCTCTTCCTCCTTTTGTTCTTCGCTCTCCTCTTCATCTTTTTCATCTAATGAGCTCACAATTTCAGCATTTTCTTATTCCATAGTTTCCTGCAAAATAATAGTCTCTTCTTGGGCAGCATAGAATTTCTCCTTAAATCGTTCAGTATGGGCATTATATTCATAATTAGTATAACAATAACGAAGCATATCCAAATTTTCAGATCGGTAAGGAACATCACCATTATCATCACACCCTTTAAACACAGCCTCAATTTCATAAGCACCCATAAAAGCAACAAACTCTTCTATTTGCTCCACATCATAGTAATCATATATACCATTAGCATAAGAAGCCAAGGTTATATGATCATGAAATTCACAAGAAAAGGGAAGGTGTGGAGCCTTCATCCTAGAGCAACAAGTAACACCATATCTCTTGCATAGTTCCCAAGCGTACCATTTCAACAAATGGATTTGATCCCATAAAAGTTTCCCTTTTTGAGTCAAGCGATAATCCCTAATGTATTCACGTTGATCCAACGTGTATCCCATTATATATTTGAATGGGGCTTTCTCAGGATTATTAAAGAAGTGCATAAAATTTTCCACATAACGAGCCTCGAGGGTTTTAGGGGGTTCCCCATCTCCATGAGTAGCAAGTACACCTAATTTTTTTGGTATTTCGTGTTCCATATCCATAACTAAAGATAGAGAACAACTTAGAACAGCAAATAAATCTACTTAGTGATAAAGCAAACAAGCACACACGAGAATATTCAGCCCACGCTATTCCTCCCCGGGAACGGCGCCAGAAAAAGGTCTTGATAACCCACAAGTATAGGGGATCAATTGTAGCCTTTCTCGATAAGTAAGAGTGTCGAACCCAACGAGGAGCTAAAGGTAGGACAAATATTCCCTCAAGTTCTATCGACCACCGATACAACTCTAAGCACACTTTACGTTCGCTATACCTAGAACAAGTCTGAAACTAGAAGTACTTTGTAGGAGTGATAGGATAGGCTTGCAAGAAAGTAAAGAACACGTAAATAAAACTATGGGCTGGTTAGATAAAGAAACAACTACAAGTGTCTAACGAGTGTGGAAAAGTGGTGGTCGGAGTTGCTGAATTGTCCCTAAGCAATTGACTATGTTACTAGATCGATAGCAAGTATCATGTGGGAGAGGCCTCTGCTAGCATTTCATCCCTTACTTGGAATTCTATGCACTTATGATTGGAACTATTAGCAAGCATCCGCAACTACTAACGTTAATTAAGGTAAAACCCAACCATAGCAATAAGATATATTGGTCCCCCTTCAATCCCATATGCATGAATTTCTATGCTAGGTTTGAAGCTTCTGTCACTCTAGCCTGCCAATACATAGTCCTATCAACATACAACTAACCCTATGGTGTGATCCACGCGCGCGATCATATGATGGGCACCAAAGGACAACAACATAACCACAAGCAAATTAAACCAATCATAGCAATTCATCAATCACCGATGGGACAACAATAATCTACTCAGACATCATAGGATAGCAACACATCATTGGATAATAATATGTACCATCGAGTGGCCACAAGCCTGCCTGCCACGAGCCCACTCCCTAGCCGCGGCGACAGGGCTTGTGGGCACTCCGTGCATCGCCTCGCGTTGATTCTTCTTCCCAAAAATCATAAATATTCCAAAAAAATCCCCGTAAATTTTTATTACGTTTGGACTTCGTTTGGTATGGATATTCTGCGAAACAAAAAAACATGCAAGAAACAGGAACTGGCACTAGGCACTGGATCCATATGTTAGTCGCAAAAATAGTATAAAAAGTTGCCAAAAGTATATGAAAGTTGTAGAATATTGGCATGAAACAATCAAAAATTATAGATACGACGGAGACGTATCACACGACACATGGCCTCAAAGGTCTCCCACCATAGGCTAGCAGACCCTTCAAGGTGATATGTGGCATAAGTAACCTTGTCTCCTTCAACCACGTTTGCATAACGCAGCTTGTTTTTGATACTCCGGAGCCAATCATCTGCATCTAGTGGCTCATTGGAATGATGGAAGGTGGGTGGATTCAATTTGATGAAGTCTCTGATGGATACTAGCTCATTGCACTCATGGGTTGTATTTTTCTCAATGTGCTCCAATAGACGGTTGGTGGCATGCTTGTCCCTCTCAATTTCTAACATAACCTCTGTCATCGAAGGCGGATCACGAGGACCTTCTTCATCCCTACCATCTCCAGGGTTCAGACCACGACCAGTAGAATTCCGTATTACTGGTGACATCCTGAAGGAAACAACCAGGGTTGAGGAACAAGGAAGAACGCTAAAACACCACAATCCTAGGGAAAATCGGACAGCATAACGGTTCTACCGGCATGAAATATGAGGCAACCTGTAAGAGATTTGGGCAACATAACAACTCAACATCATGGGTTCAAGGTGCAGCAAGAACATAGGCATCACTTCTCGCAATTCCGGTGGAAACAGGTTTGACACCCGACCATCCTATAAGTCCGTGGTTCAGTAACTCGTCATCCTAGCAGATAGGTAAGAAGCCTAGTCCTTAATCCCCGTAGAAGAGAAGAGGGTGACTCAGAATAGAGTGACTTGAGGAAATAAGTAAAAAGAATCTATGTTCCCTTTCCACAATCAATTCCCTTATATAACTATAGTGTTACTAGACTCAACATCGACCAGCTTGGCTGGGTAATCCTACAGACAGTCAAGCTCTGATACCAACACTGTCGGGACCCCGATCCTAAGCCACACAATTCCAGCTTGTAACACATCATATCACTTTGTGGCCTCACGCACGGTAATCCCCACGGATGCCACCTTACCTTGGCTGGGACCGTTTGCGCCTTTTGGCTCACGTATATGACTATGTCGCCAGCAATCATATGTCAGAGAACCTGGGTCTGCATGGCTAGTTATGAACCCAAGTAGTACATCCGTACAGGGACAATCATACATAACCCAGCAAAGCAGGTGTCGGTCAACAACGTGTGTAGACGAGTCGTAGCAAGCTACAAGGACTCCATTATACCACGCGACATTTCCCCGAGGGGACAGACACAGCAGCTTAGAAGAACACATGCCGGTCAATAAATGTGTCCGTAGCAGTAGCAAGCTACCAAGAGGAAGCACACAGAGGCATTTCCCTGTAAAGAGTACTACTAGAGGCACACAACTAGGTGTCGAATCCCACACATACCAATGCATTTCAAACATACACACAATATGCATGATACGTGTAGATACAACAATGGCATCACAACATAACTCTATGACTCATCATCTATTTAATCGGCTCCGAAGGGCCAACATAGTATAATGTTACAAACAAAGGGGTCACATGACCCAACATTCACAGCATACAAGCATCAAGCGAAAGTTACATGTCTGGGTACAGACATCTATTAAAAGCGGCTAGAAGAGCCTGAAAAGCTACAACGACCCTATCATAGGAGCCAGACCACTATCTGGGTTCCCAAGCTATTCCATCGATGTTAACGTCAACAGGAAAACGTAGAGAGAACAACGTCTATCTCTGCAAGAATGAAGATAAGCAACAGTGAGTACGAAGGTAATCAGCAAGACTTACAGCAGAACTATCTACATATGCATCATGTATCAATGAATGGGGTTGTGTGGTTTACTGCAGAAAAGCCAGCTTTGACCTTTGGCTAACCTAAACTGCAACAATGTTTTGTACCTCTCTCGTCTCCCTACGAGAGAGCGCACACGAGTCCACATATCCACCACATCAATACACCGCCATGGATCCTCTCTCATCATCCTACAAGAAGGCCATCCATAACACTCACACTTATCTGTACCATTTTAAAGTATCCCTTAAAGTTATCTATGAACCATGTAAGTATCCAAGTAGTCCATATCCGAGGACGCGATTATTCGAATAGATAATTACCCTACAGGGGTGTACTTCGTCACACATGCTTCCACCACTTATCGCCAAGTGCACATAAAAGCAAGCACCTTAGCAACCTTCAAGCGGAAGCCTAGCGAGGGATCGGCCACGGACGTTAACCTACAATGACTCACGCCCAAGGCAGTCGCCTATCTGAGTTGGAACCCATAATGGAAGTCCAGTCGAGGTTTCCAATATGGCCTCAAACGATGTGAGAAGGGCCCCAAGCTGGTCCTGGTTGGACCGTTCAGGCACTTAGCAGGCCGTGGCACAACCTATGAACGTTTTGAACTACTGCGACTCCTGGACTAAGAACAGAGTAGTTAATAGGCCGAGAGGGGTCGAGTTACCGGAACCCAATGTGCGGTAGTATCTAATCTTGGAACACTAACACAAGATCTCAGGTCCTAAGTGCGGTATCAATGAGACAACCCACTATGTACTCCTACATGGCCTCTCATCGCTACCTTTACCAAAACAGCTTCACACACTTAACTATCATCAGTAGGACATGATCATTCCAATTCATTATTCAGATGATGAGACGAGCTCAACTCTAAGCATAGCAAGCATATCAGGGTAATGGCACAACATGGCTCAAGCATCTACCAGGTATGCTAGGTTGCTTAGTTTAGCTATTTACTGTGACAAAGACAGGTCATGCAAAGGAATGGGTTCATCTACCGTAACATAATTAGCAGTTGAAACTTTATGTCCTAATGCATTGAAATGGGAGCAAGAGCGAGAGAGTGGGATTGTATCGTAATGCTAACATGATGCTGGTTTTATCTAATGCAAGTTAACATGATGCTGGTTTTATCTAATGCAAGTGATCACAAGTTAATTGGGGTTTATTTGATAAATATAGATCAATTCTAAACTCCAATATAAGCATTTATATGCCTATTATGTAATTGTCCTATTCAGCAAGTATAAATTGATCTAACATGCATGAAAATGGTTCCATTCGATTCCTTGCATTTTTCTGATAATTTTTTAGATATAAATTATTTTGATCCGAGTTATATTTTAATTTCTATGAATTTTTTGAAGTTTTAAGCATTTTCCAGAATTATTTTTATATCGGAAAAATCATTTATTGCGTCAGCATTGTGTCAGCACGTCAACTGACCTGGTCAGGGTCAAACCTGGCGTGTGGGGTCCACACATCAGTGACCCACGGGTTAATCTCGCGCTGTCCAGCCCCTAATGGGGTTTGACCCACCCCAGGGCCCACTGTCAGCATCTAATGGGGAGGGATTAGAGGTTAATGGGCTGGCCACGTCGACGCTCGTCGAAAACTGGCTGGCGGCGACCAAAGCCACGGCGGTAGCTCGCTGAAGACGGCCTAAAATGCGCTACAAGGGTCCATTTTACGCGTGACTTGCGGCTACACGCTGCTGGCGAAGCATCCGTTCTTCCAGGGGCAACCAGAGGAGCTGGGACGTCCGTATTAGGCACCGGTGATGATGCGCGCGTCGGCCGGTGATGACCCACAAGTATAGGGGATCAATCGTAGTCCTTTCAATAAGTAAGAGTGTTGAACCCAACGAGGAGCAGAAGAATCTGACAAGTGGTTTTTAGCAAGGTAATATGTGCAAGCACTGAAATTATCGGTAACAATTGATTGTGTGGTGAGATGATTCGTAGCAAGCAGCAAGTAACAAAAGTAGCAACGGTGCAGAAAAGTGGCCCAATCCCTTTTGTAGCAAGGGACAAACCTGGACAAAGTCTTATAGGAGGAAAAATGATCCCGAGGACACACGGGAATTTCTGTCATGCTAGTTTTCATCATGTTCATATGATTCGCGTTCGTTACTTTGATAGTTTGATATGTGGATGGACCGGCGCTTGGGTACTGCCCTTACTTGGACAAGCATCCCACTTATGATTAACCCCTCTCCCAAGCATCCGCAACTACGAAAGAAGAATTAAGACAAAGTCTAACCATAGCATTAAACTAGTGGATCCAAATCAGCCCCTTACAAAGTAACGCATAAACTAGGGTTTAAGCTTCTGTCACTCTAGCAACCCATCATCTACGTACTACTTCCCAATGCCTTCCTCTAGGCCCAAATAATGGTGAAGTGTTATGTAGTCGACATTCACATAACACCACTAGAGGAAAAACAACATACAACAAATCAAATTATCGAACGAATACCAAATTCACATGACTACTTATAGCATGACTTATCCCATGTCCTCAGGAACGAAAGTAACTACTCACAAAGCATAATCATATTCATGACCAGAGAGGTAATGAGTAGCATCAAAGATCTGAACATAAACTCTTCCACCAAGTAATCCAACTAGCATCAACTACAAAGAGTAATTAACACTACCAACAACCTTACAAGTACCAATCGGAGTCGCAAGACGGAGATTGGTTACAAGTGATGAACTAGGGTTTGGAGATGAGATGGTGCTGATGAAGATGTTGATGGTGACGAGTCCCCTCTGATGAGAGGAGTGTTGGTGATGACGATGGCGACGATTTCCCCCTCCGGGAGGGAAGTTTCCCCAGCAGGATCGTCCTGCCGGAGCTCTAGATTGGTTCTTCTCAAGTTCCGCCTCGTGGCGGCGGCGAATCCTCCGAGAAGCCTCCTTTTGATTTTTTTTTACGGACGAAACCCTTCTTGTAGCAAAAGGGGGGAGCCAAAGGGCCAGCTGGGTGCCCACAAGCCCCCTAGGCGCAGCCAGGGGGGTGGCCGCGCCTAGCAGGCTTGTGGCTACCTGCTAGCGCCCCTCTGGCACTTCTTCAGCCCAGTATTTTTTATAAATCCCGAAAAAAATCCTCGTTGATTTTTACGGCATTTGGAGTTGCGTAGAATAGGTATCTCAAACTTGCTCCATTTTCAGGCCAAAATTCCAGCTATTGTACCGTGAAGTGAAATAACAGCCCAAAAAGCAATAAATATCAACATGAAAACATGATGCAAAATGGACATATCAACTCCCCCAAGCTTAGACCTCGCTTGTCCTCAAGCGAAAGCCTAGCTCAATAAATATGTCCACATGTTTAGGGAGAGAGGTGTCGACAAAACAAGATACGAATATGCAGGCATCATGATCATAAACAGAACAACAATACCAACATATAATCTCTCATACTAAAGTGACAATTCCTTCACAAAGTAAAGCATGGATCAAGAACCTTACCGAGAAGTAACAACCGATAGCCTGTAGTCATTGAAGCAATTGCAATTTATCACAACATTAAGAAGAGTCGAAGAAGAGCTTGTTAAGCAAATCCACATACTCAATCATCTTTTCGTTCTCTACAATTGCTACAACTCACGTGGTACTCATGAGATCGAAGTTTCATCTTGACACAGAGAAAGATAGGGGCTTATAGTTTTGCCTCCCAACTGCTTACCTCAAGGGTAATGTCAACAATAATAATTCATGAATACTTATTTCCAAGTTGACATATGAATACAGATCTTTCCCTAGATATGACGTTAGCCAAGATAAAGGCAAAATAAGGAATTGGTGAAGATCACCATGACTCTTTCAAGGGCAAAAAGTTAAGGTACAAGATAGGCCCTTCGCAGAGGGAAGCAGAGGTTGTCATGCGCTTTTGAGGTTTGGATGTGTGTCCTCTTAGTGCGGAGGAACGTCACTTTATATTGCCTCCTGTGATAAAGAACTTTATTATGCAGTCTGTCGCTTTTATGTCTTCCTCATCATAGGTTCGTACAAAGCTTATTTTCCACACATTAATAGGTCATACATATTAGGGAGCAATTTTTATTGCTTGCACCGATGACAACGTACTTGAGGGATCTTATTCAATCCATAGGTAGGTATGGTGGACTCTCATGGCAAAACTGGGTTGAAGGTTTATGGATGCACAAGTAGTATCTCTACTTGGTGCGGGAGTTTTGGCTAATATGAGGTGGAAGCAATTGTCACATGCTAAGGGACCTCTAGTCATATAACATTGTTCGGAACCAAGCAAACACAATTCATTATGTTGTCTTCATTGTCCAACATCTACTTCTAAGCATGTAATAGTGTAGTGAGTGTTCACAATCATAGATGGTGTCAAAGATGATATATTTATATGTGAACCTCTCCTTCTTTATCACTTCCTATTAATTTCAACAATGACCAAGGTCTACGTTTGTCTACCCTCAACAAGTTTCAATCATCATTATTTTTATAGGTGAAGCCATCACTTCCCATAAGATCATTACATGATCTTTCATGCTTTTGTTCTATTCCCAACCTTTCGATCATGGCAAGAGGCAAAGCCCTTCAACTAAGACACTCTTTATTATATGGCTCACGAGCTCGAATGCATCGGGGGTCACACAAAGAAAAACTCAAGCCTAAAACACTAAGACCTTTATTCTACTAGAGAAAGAGAAAACTGAAAAGGAACAAACTAATTAAAACAAAGGTAAAGGCAAAAGATGTGATGGTGATACGATACCGGAACAACTCCCCCAAGCTTTGCACAGGCCAAGGGGATTGCCCATACCCATGCTCAGTTGTCTTCCTTTGGAGGTGATGGTGGTGGAGTTGTTGGAGAGGTCTTGTGCTTGTTTGATTTCCACTTGAGCATAAAATTTTGCTCCCTCAGATCATCATTTTCCTCTTCAAGCTTCAACACCCTTTGGCATAATTCCTGCTTACTCTCCTGCAAGAAATGGGAAGGGATAAACAAAGTCTTAGGATTCTTCCTTGATTCAGGGAGGCTTGACTTCTTGAACTCCACATGCATGTGTCCAGGTTGAGGTAGAGGAGCCTCCTCCTCATCGGAACTTGTTTGTTCCTTCCCTTTGGGATCATAATCTTCTTCCTCATCACTGGTCCAGCCATAAGGATCCAATTCCCCATAGACCTTGGGGTCAGCCTGGTAATCTGCCACATAGCTCTCGCCCTCTGAATTTTGAGAAGACATCTTGCCCTAAATCCGTGGCAGAAAACAGGCTCGAAACGAAAACAAAGGAAATCTGCGTGACACAAGGGTCAGACCTTTCGGGAGAATATATAATGATTTTTTTCCGACCAGAAGGACTACTCCGCACGAAAACGGAGTCCGGGAGGAACATGAGGTGGCCACAAGCCCCCCAGGCGCGGCCAGGGGGTGGGCCCGCGCCTGGCAGGCTTGTCGCCTCCTCGCGCGCTTTCGGGACTACTTCCAATTTTTCTATTTTTTCAAATATTCCAAAACAAAGAAAAATTGCTATTGGAAAAGTTTTGGAGTCTATTTTCTTACTGAATCACATACCTCTTCGTTTTCGGAGTCTGAAACAGGCTGATAAATATTCCTTAGGTATTCTTCCGGAATTATGGTATTGATAATATTGCTTTCAACATTTATGGGAGTACGAGAGATATAATGCTTGATTCTCTGCCCATTTACAACTCTTGGACAATTACCTTCCGTGTTGTTGATCTTGATAACACCGGAACGATATACTTCCTCAACAATATAGGGACCTTCCCATTTAGAGAGAAGCTTGCGTACAAAGAATCTTAAACGAGAATTATATAGCAAGACATAATCACCTACATTGAACTCACGCTTTTGTATCCTCTTATCATGCCACCTCTTAACCTTTTCTTTGAACAACTTGGCATTCTCATATGTCTGAGTTCTCCATTCATCAAGCGAGGTAATATCAAATAACCTCTTCTCACAAGCAAGTTTGAAATCAAAGTTGAGCTCTTTGATTGCCCAATAAGCTTTATGCTCTAGCTCAAGAGGTAGATGACATGCTTTACTGCATACCATTTTGTATGGAGACATGCCCATGGGATTCTTATAGGCAGTTATATAAGCCCACAGTGCATCATCGAGCTTCTTAGACCAATTCTTTCTAGACCTGTTGACAGTCTTTTGCAGAATCAGTTTAATCTCTCTATTGCTTAGCTCTACTTGACCACTGGACTGAGGGTGATAGGGAGACGCAATTCTATGGTTGACATTGTACTTAGCAAGCGTTTTACGGAAAGCACCCTGAATGAAGTGTGAACCACCGTCGGTCATTAGATATCTAGGGACTCCAAATCTAGGGAAAATAACTTCTTTTAAGCATCCTGATAGAGGTGTTGTGATCAGCACTACTAGTGGGGATAGCTTCTACCCACTTATTGACGTAATCAACAACAACTAGGATATGAGTATACCCGTTGGATTTTGGAAAAGGTCCCATATAATCAAAGCCCCAGACATCAAATGGTTCAATGACAAGTGAATAGTTCATATGTATTTCCTGACGTTTGCTAATATTACCTATTCTTTGAAATTCGTCACATGAGAAGACAAACTTACGGGCATCCTTGAAGAGAGTGGGCCAATAGAAACCTGATTGCAATACCTTGTGTGTAGTTCTATCTCCCGCATGGTGTCCTCCGTAGGCCTCGAAGGGACACTTCTGTAGGATCTGTCCCTGTTCATGTTCAGGTACACAAAGTCTAATAACACCATCTACTCCTTCCTTATAAAGGTGAGGATCATCCCAGAAGTAATGTCTCAAGTCAAAGAAGAATTTCTTCTTTTGCTGGTATGTGAAACTAGGTGGTATGTATTTGGCAACAATATAGTTTGCATAATCAGCATACCACGGTGCACTACGTGAAGCACTGATGACATTCAGTTTCTCATCGGGAAAGCTATCATCAATAGGTTGTGGGTCATCAAGAACGTTCTCCAACCTAGACAAGTTATCTGCTATAGGGTTATCAGCACCCTTCCTGTCGACAACGTGCAAATCAAATTCTTGTAGCAAGAGAACCCATCTGATAAGTCTAGGTTTAGCCTCTTTCTTCTCCATTAGGTACTTAATAGAAGCATGATCAGTGAGAATAGTGACTTTGGAATCAACTATGTAAGACCTGAACTTTTCACATGCAAACACAACTGCTAAAAATTCCTTTTCCGTAGTAGCATAGTTTCTTTGGGCACTGTCTAGATTTTTACTAGCATAGTGAATAACATTCAACTTCTTATGAACTCTTTGCCCTAGGACAGCACCAACAACATAATCACTAGCATCACACATGATTTCAAAAGGTAAGTTCCAATCGGGTGGTTGAACAATAGGTGCAGTTATCAAAGCCTTCTTAAGTATTTCCAAGGCTTCCTCACAATCATCATCAAATACAAAAGGAATATCCTTTTGCAACAGATTGGTAAGAGGCCTAGAAATCTTGGAGAAGTCTTTAATGAACCTTCTATAGAAACGAGCATGACCAAGGAAACTTCTTATACCTTTGATATCTGTAGGGTATGGCATTTTCTGAATTGCATCAACCTTAGCCTTATCTACTTCAATACCTCTTTCAGAAATTTTATGTCCTAAGACTATGCTTTCACTAACCATAAAGTGGCACTTCTCCCAGTTCAAGACAACATTGGTGTCTTTACATCTCTACAAGACTCGATCAAGCTTGCTGAGGCAATCATCAAAAGAAGACCCGTAAACGGAGAAGTCATCCATGAAAACCTTGACAATCTTTTCACAAAAGTCACAGAATATAGCCATCATACATCTTTGAAAGGTGGTAGGTGCATTACATAAGCCAAAAGGCATACGTCTATAAGCAAAGGTAACGAAAGGGCAGGTGAAAGTGGTTTTCTCCTGATCAGCTTGTGCAACAGGTATTTGGGAGATACCAGAATAACCGTCTAGAAAGCAGAAGTGTGTGTGTTTGGACAGTCTTTCTTGCATTTGGTCGAGAAAAGGCAAAGGGTAATGATCTTTCCTAGTGGCTTTATTCAATTTCCTAAAATTGATCACCATCCTATAGCCAGTAATAATCCTCTGTGGGTTCAATTCATCCTTATCATTAGGGACAACGGTAATGCCTCCCTTCTTAGGAACGCAATGCACGGACTCACCCAATCACTATGAGAAACAGGATAGATACCCGCCTCTAGGAGCTTTAGTATTTCTTTTCTTACTACCTCTTTCTTCTTAGGATTTAATCTCCTTTGATGATTAGCAGCTGGTTTGGAATCACGATCAGATTTAATCTTGTGCTCGCATAGAGTGGGAATAATGCCCTTAAGATCATCAAGAGTATATCCAATAGCACCACGATGCTTCCTTGGAGTTTTTAGTAACTTCATTTCTTCATGCTCTGAAAGGCTAGCACTAATAATAACAGGATATATCTCTTCTTCATCAAGATAAGCATACTTGAGAGTATCAGGCAATTGTTTAAGCTCGAACAGAGGATCACCCTTTGGTGGGGGTGGATCCCCAAGCAGTTCAACAGGCAAGTTATTCTTAAGGATAGGATATTGTTCTAAGACAACTCTATCTATCTCATCCCTTTCATCCATATGCATATCATTTTCATGCTCAAGCAAGTATTGCTCTAAGGGATCAATAGGACGCACGGTAATAGAAGCTAAGGCAATAGTTTCATCCTTACTAGGAAACTCTTTTTCATGAGGTTGTCTACCAAACTTGGATAAATTGAACTCGTGTGACACACCTTGAAAGCCAACAGTGACAATTTGCTTCTCACAGTCAATATGAGCATTGACAGTATTGAGGAAGGGTCTGCCAAATATGATGGGACAAAAGCTATCTTGAGCGGTAGCAAGAACGAGAAAATTAGCAGGATACTTCGTTTTACCACACAAGACTTCAACATCCCTAACAATTCCCACACAGTAGATAGTATCTCTATTGGCAAGCTGAATAGTGACATCAATAGGTTCTATCTCAATAGGTGCAATCTCGTCTTTGATTTCATCATATAATGATTGAGGTATTGCACTGACACTAGCACCCACGTCACATAAACCATGATAACAATGGTCTCCTATCTTAAGAGAAACAACAGGCGTGCCAACAACAGGCCTATGTTTGTCTCTAGCATGAGGTTTAGCAATTCTAGCAGGATCTTCACAGAAGTGAATATTATGTCCCTCAACATCGTCGGATAGAAGATCTTTGATAATAGCAATGCTAGGTTCAACTCTAATTTTCTCAGGGGGTGTAGGTGGTCTAATGTAGCCTCTAAGTATCACAGTTGAAGCTTTGGAATGATCCTTTATCCTAACAGGGAAAGGTGGTTTCTCAATGTAAGCACTGGGAACAGTAGGTTCATTATAGGCAATGCCTTTCTCTTCAACGGGATTGGGTTTAACTACATTGACTTCTAAAGGAGGATGATATTTAAACCACTTCTCTTTGGGGAGATCAATATGAGCAGCAAATGATTCACACAGTGAAGCTACTATCTCAGAGTCAAGTCCATACTTAGCACTAAAGTCACAAAAAGTATTTGTTTCAACAAAGGATTTAACGCAATCAAACTTGAAATTCATACCTGACTCCTTACCTTCTTCAAGCTCCCAATCTTTAGAGTTGTGTTTAATTATTTCCAATAAATTCCATATGAAGTCAGTATCTCTCTTCATAAAAATAACTGGTACAAGAAGTGTCAAGCATGGTGCGATCATCATGAGAAAGCCGAGCATAGAAGTTCTGAATGATAATTTCTCTCAAGAGCTCATGATTGGGGCATGAATATAACATTGATTTAAGCCTCCCCCAAGCTTGAGTGATGCTTTCTCTGTCACGAGGCCAAAAATTATAAATATAGTTCCGATCAAGATGTACTAAATGCATAGGATAAAACTTTTGATAAAATTCCAATTTCAACCGATTGTAGTCCTATGATCCAGTATCATCACATAGCCTATACCATGTCAATGCCTTATCATTCAAAGATAAAGGAAAGACATTCTTATTGACGTCATCCTCGGGCAAACCTACAAGCTTACATAAACCACAAACTTCATCTACATAGATTAGATGCAAGTCTGGATGTGATGTTCCATCTCGTGTAAAAGGATTAGCCAGCAGTTTCTCAAGCATACCCGAAGGAAATTCAAAGCAAATATTTTTAGTAGGTGAATAAGTTTGAGGAGCAACTCTTTGTGCTTCCGTTCGACGTGAAGATACCCCGAACAAGCCCCTCAAAGGATTAGTTTCCATAGTGACAAGTGACAATAAATTTCAGCACCCTATATGAATGTTTCCTTACCAATTTCCACTTACCAAAGGCGCTTCACCCCCCGGCAACGACGCCAGAAAAGAGTCTTGATGACCCACAAGTATAGGGGGATCAATCCTAGTCCTTTCGATAAGTAAGAGTGTCGAACCCAACGAGGATCAGAAGGATCTGACAAGTGGTTTTCAGCAAGGTAATATGTGCAAGCACTGAAATTATCGGTAACAAGTGATTGTGTGGTGAGATGATTTGTAGGAAGCAACAAGTAAAAAAAGTAGAAACGGTGCAGAAAAGTGGCCCAATCCCTTTTGTAGCAAGGGACAAGCCTGGACAAAGTCTTATAGGAGGAAAAACGCTCCCGAGGACACACGGGAATTTCTGTCATGCCAGTTTTCATCATGTTCATATGATTCGCGTTCGTTGCTTTGATAGTTTGATATGTGGGTGGACCAGCACTTGGGTACTTCCCTTACTTGGACAAGCATCCCACTTATGATTAACCCCTATCGCAAGCATCCGCAACTACAAAAGAAGAATTAAGACAAAGTCTAACCATAGCATTAAACTAGTGGATCCAAATCAGCCCCTTATGAAGTAACGCATAAACTAGGGTTTAAGCTTCTGTCACTCTATCAACCCATCATCTACTTACTACTTCCCAATGCCTTCCTCTAGTCCCAAATAATGGTGAAGTGTTATGTAGTCGAGGTTCACATAAAAACACTAGAGGAAAAACAACATACAACACATTAAATTATCGAACGAATACCAAATTCACATGACTACTTATAGCATGACTTATCCCATGTCCTCAAGAACAAAAGTAACTACTCACAAAGCATAATTATATTCATGACCAGAAAGGTAATGATTAGCATCGAAGATCTGAACATAAACTCTTCCACCAAGTAATCCAACTAGCATCAACTACAATGAGTAATTAACACTACTAGCAACCTTACAAGTACCAATCGGAGTCGCGAGACGGAGATTGGTTACAAGTGATGAACTAGGGTTTGGAGATGGGATGGTGCTGATGAAGATGTTGATGGTGACGAGTCCCCTCCGATGAGAGGAGTCTTGGTGATAACGATGGCGACGATTTCCCCTCTGGGAGGGAAGTTTCCCCGGCAGGATCGTCCTGTCGGAGCTCTAGATTAGTTCTGCTCAAGTTCCGCCTCGTGGCGGCGGCGAATACTCCGAAAAGCCTCCTTCTGATTTTTTTTCCGGACAAAACCCTTCTTGTTGCAAAAGGGGGGAGCCAGAGGGCCAGCTGGGTTCCCACAAGCCCCTTAGGCGCGGCCAGGGGCGTGGCCGCACCTAGCAGGGTTGTGGCCACCTGCTGGTGCCCCTCTGGCACTTCTTCGGCCCAGTATTTTTTATAAATCCCTAAAAAAATCCTCGTTGATTTTTATGGCATTTGGAGTTGCGCACAATAGGTATCTCAAACTTGCTCCATTTTTAGGCCAGAATTCCAACTGTCGGCATTCTCCCTCTTCATGTAAACCTTGCAAAATAAGAGAGAAAAGGCATAAGTATTGTACCGTGAAGTGAAATAACAGCCCAAAAAGCGATAAATATCAACATGAAAACATCATGCAAAATGGACGTATCAGCCGGAACTCGGTCAGCAAGGGGGCGACGGCTACGGCGTGGGACAGGCCATGGGGAGAGGGGGAATAGAACCGGTGGCTCACCACGAGGAGGATGCGGCCAACGGCGAGCTCGGGGAGGTTCGGGGCAGAGCGAATCGACGATGAGAGCTCCGGCGACCGGAGGTTGAAGACGGCGGTGGCGGTGGCGCTGTGGGGACCTGCGGCTCGATTCCTTTGGCAGGGAGGTTGAGGGCGATGCGGCGGAGCTCCCGGGAAGCTGTGGAGGGCTTAGGGTGGTCGGAGGGCACGACGGCGAGCTTGAGCGGAGATTGTCAATGGCGGCAGGGAAAGAAGGAAGCAGGGGAGAAAAGAGAGGGGGAGCGTATAGAGGAGGATCTGGGGCATCTCCAGGCGAGAAGATAGCGACGCGGGGGAGGCCGCCACGCCGAAGCAGGAGCTGGCGCGGCGCTGGGCGTGCTCGGCTTCGCCTCTGCCTACCGACAGAGGTAGAAGACGAGCCTGCCCCTTTGGGCTGGGCTGGCTTCTGCTACAAGAAGGCCCAGGTAAGATTCTGCTCCCTTTTATTTATTTTGTTTCTTTTATTTCTTTCTTTCTAGCATTTGTTTTGATTTGAAAATAAATTCATTTTTACAAAATCATGATAATATTTTCACGTGGCATAATGTAAATATCTAATGCCACATATTTATTTTCAGAGTTTATGAAACTATATTTTATATATAACAAATATAATTCCATTGCAAATAACCGTTTGATTAAATCAAAAGTCCAAAATAAAATGTTTCCGTGATCCAAAAATATTGGTCGACATTTTTATATCATGCCAATAATTTATCGGAAAACCAGGGACATTTTCCTAGAACTATTTGAAGCAATTTTTACATTGCATATTTCAAAAAAAATTGGTTCCTCACGCTAGATCACTTCCCCATTTCAAATTTAAAAGAATTTAAATATGCATGCATGAATGCTTGGCAAGTAAAGTGAAACTAGGGTTGCGACATCAATTGATACCTGAACCGTTAAACCTATAGTGGCACTATAGCCGGTCAAACGTGAGACGTTTCGGTATTTTAAACTCTGTCGTGAGGTTGCCCGTTTTCCCTCTCATCCCCGCCTAGCCCCTGGACCGCCCTGCTCGCAACCTAGTCCGGAAACTTCCCCCGGGCCCAAAACCGGCGGTCGTGACCGTTAGATCGAACCCCGTTTTGCCGCAAACCATCTTCGGTTTGTCCATTGGTCTCTGATACGTCTCCAACCTATCTATAATTTTTGATGGTTTCATGCTATTATCTTGTCAAACTTTGGATGTTTTGCATGCCTTTTATATATTTTTTGGGACTAACTTATTGACTCAGTGCCAAGTGCCAGTTCCTGTTTTTTCCATGTTTTTGAACCCTTTCAGAGGAGGAGTTTGAAAGGAGTCCAAACGGAATGAAACTGCCAAAAAGATTTTTTCCGGAACGGAAAAAGATCGGGAAGCCGGAGAATCAGGGAAGGGGGCCACCAAGGACCCCACAAGGCCTCATGGCGCGGCCAGGGGCTCGCGCGCCCTGTCTTGTGGGCTCCCTGAGCCTTCGTTGCCCTAGGTTTTGCGCCTATATATTCTATAAAATTCCATAAAAAAATCAGGAGATCATCAAAAGTACTTTTCTGCCGCCGCAAGCTTCTGTCTCCACAAGATCCCATCTGGGGCACGTTCTGGTGCCCTACCGGAGGGGGATTCGGATACGGAGGGCTTCTTCATCAACACCATGACCTCTCTAAGGATGCGTGAGTAGTTCACCATAGACCTACGGGTCCATAGCTGGTAACTAGACGACTTCTTCTCTCTCTTGGATCTTCAATACAAAGTTCTCCATGATCTTCATAGAGATCTATCCGATGTAATCTTCTTTTGCGGTGTGTTTGTCGAAATCCGATGAATTGTTGATTTATGATCAGATTATCTATGAATCATATTTGAGTTTCTTCTGATCTCTTTTATGCATGATTTCACATCCTTGTAATTCTCTTCGAGTTGTGGGTTTTGTTTGGCCAACTAGATCTATGATTCTTGCAATGGGAGAAGTGCTTGGTTTTGGGTTCATACCGTGCAGTGACCTCACCCAGTGACAGAAGGGGTAGCAAGGCACGCATCGTGTTGTTGCCATCAAGGGTAAAAAGATGGGGTTTTCATCATTGGTTTGAGATTATCCCTCTACATCATGTCATCTTGCTTAAGACATTACTCTGTTCGTCATGAACTCAATACACTAGATGCATGCTGGATAGCGGTCGATGTGTGGAGTAATAGTAGTACATGCAGAAAGTATCGGTCTACTTGTCTCGGACGTGATGCCTATATGTATGATCATTGCCTTATATATCGTCATGACTTTGCACGGTTCTATCAATTGCTCGACAGTAATTTGTTCACCCACCGTAATACTTGCTATTTTCAGAGAAGCCTCTAGTGAACACTATGGCCCCCGGGTCTACTCCACACCATATTTTCAGCCTTACACTTTTTCTTCATTGCACCTTCCGCCTTCATATCTCACTTTGCAATCAATCTTCAAGGGATTGACAACCCCTTTAAAGCGTTGGGTGCAAGGTCTTTTGTGTTTGCGCAGGTACTCTGGACTTGACGAGATTCTCCTACTGGATTGATACCTTGGTTCTCAAATTGAGGGAAATACTTACTGCTCCTGTGCTGCATCACCCTTTCCACTTCAAGGGAAAAACCAACACAAGCTCAAGAGACGACAGAAGGATCTCTGGCACCACTGCCGGGGAAGGACTTTTTTGCCGTAGTAGAAGAATTTCTGGCGCCATTGCCGGGGAAGGACTTTCTGTCGCCGTAGCAGAAGAATTTCTGGCGCCGCTGCGAGGGAGGATCAAGTCAAGAACTCATCCAAGTATGTGTCGCAAACTCATCTCTTGCATTTACTTTGTTTGCCAGTTGCCTCCCGTTTTCATCTCCCCCACTTCACAATTTGCCTTTTTCGTTTTCCTTTTTTTGTTTACCTTTTTGTTCGCCCATTTCTATCGTTTTCCTTTACGTTGCTTGTGTGCTATGTGCCTTCAATATGCTTGCATCTTCGCTGGCTGAAAATCTAGTGATATGGATCCTCATCCACTTGCTAATCTCTTTAAGAGATCCAATTATGTTGATCCAATTGCTAGTGAGTTGAGTGCACTTGACTTTCTTTATGTAGTTTTGCTTGAGATGCGTGAATCTGAAAATTGTGAGGAAGAAATTTATAAAGTGATTCACGAGGGCTCCTTGGATGAAAAGCATGATTGCAATGGTTTCACTATAAATCCTATTAGTGACAATCATGCTAAAAATATGCAAAACCCTAAGCTTGGGGATGCTAGTTTTGCTTTGACCACTACTTATTGCAATAATCATGATTGGGGTGATGATCTTTCTTATGATCTTGAAAATTTGTTTAAGCCTCATGATGAATATGATATTTGCAATATCATTGAAAGTGGATTTAAAGAAGTCATGACTTTAGTTGATGATAATCCCACTATTTTTGAAGAGCGTCAACTTTGCATGCATGTGGATCATGAAAAGAATATCCTTTGTGATAGCTATATTGTTGAATTTGAATATGATCCCACATGTAATTTCTATGAGAGAGGAAAATACTGTGGTAGAAACTTTCATGTTACCAAATTACCTCTCGTTATGTCGAGATTGCTATTGTCTCTTTCTTTTTCCTTGCATTTGGTAACTATTGGTTGTCTTGACAATCTGTTTTCCTATAAAATTCCTATGCATAGGAAGTATGTTAGACTTAGATGTGATTTTCACATGCTTTATGATGCTCTCGTTATGCTTGAATTCTTGTCTTTTGTGTGAGCATCATTGAATTATCAATGCCTAGCTAAGGGCGTTAAACAATAGCACTTGTTGGGAGGCAACCCAATGAATTTATCTTTTTTATTTCTGTTTTGTTGCGCCCACACCATCATAATTCTGTTATGATTGTGTTTTTTGTGCTTCTTTTTGTGTTTGAGCCAAGCAAAACCTTTATGACTAGTCTTGGTAATGGTTGTTTGATCCTCCTGGAAAAACATAGAATCTTTTTTCTCACGAGATGATTTTTCATTTTTATTCAGAAAGAGCTTTTGAGTTGATTCTTTTTTCTGCTGGTTGATATGCCTTTGTCCCACGCAGTCGGAATTTTTCAGAATTTTTGAGGTACCAGAAGTATACGAAGTATACAGATTGCTACAGACTGGTCTGTTTTTGACAGATTCTGTTTTCGTTGAGTTGGTTGCTTGTTTTGATGAAACTATGGTTAGTATCGGGGGGTACTAGCCATGGAAAAGTGAGAATACAGTAGCCCAATACCAATATAGATAGAATTCAAGGTTTCTACAGTACCAAAAGAGGTGGTAGTTTGTTTTATTGTGATAATGTTATCACGAGTTTCTGTTTAAGTTTTGTGTTGTGAAGTTTTCAAGTTTTGGGTGATGTTCTCATGGACAAAGAGATAAGGAGTGGAAAGCGCTCAAGCTTGGGGATGCCCAAGGCATCCCAGGCCATATTCAAGGACACCAAAAAGCCTAAGCTTGGGGATGCCCCGGGAAGGCATCCCCTCTTTCGTCTTCAATCCATCGGTAACATTACTTGGAGCTATATTTTTATTCACCACATGATATGTGTTTTGCTTGGAGCGTCTTGTATCATAGGAGTCTTTTATTTTTGCTGTGTCACAATCATCCCTGCTGCACACCTTTTTGAGAGAGAGAGGCATGCACTCATCGTGATTTTGCTAGAATGCTCATAGTGCTTCACTTATATGTTTTGAGCTAGATAATTTTGCTCTATGTGCTTCACTTATATCTTTTAGAGCACGGCGGTGCGTGACTTGGTAGTTGGCTTATGCTATGAAAGTAGTCTCAAAGGTGATAGGTACCCATAGAGGATACAAAAAACCTCCATCTTCATGTGCATTGAGTACAAAGAGAAGTCTTGATTCCTCTCAATTAGTTTTGAGACGTGGATTTGGTAATATTAAGAGCTATGTTAGTAGGGTGTTCTGAATCTAGAAATACTTGTGTTGAAGTTAGTGATTCCCGTAGCATGCACGTATGGTGAACAGCTATGTTAGGAAGTCGGAGCATAATTGATCTATTGATTTTCATCCTTTGTGTTGAGGTCTGGATCACGCGATGGTTAACACCTACCAACCTTTCCCCTAGGAGTATGCGTTTAGCACTTTGTTTTGATTAATAATAAAAACTTTCGCAACAAATATGTGAGTTCTTCATGACTAATGTGAGTCCATGGTATAGATGCACTTTCACCTTCCACCTTTGCTAGCCTCTCTAGTGCCGCGCAATTCTCGTCGGTGCACAAACCCACCATATGCCTTCCTCAAAACAGCCACCATACCTAGCTACTATGCCATTTTTATAGCCATTCTGAGATATATTGCCATGCAAATCCCACCGTTCTGTCTCATGACTTGTGCCATCACTCTCATATTGCCATTGCATGATCGTAAGATAGCTAGCAAGATGTTTCAACGTCATATGCCAAGCTAGATCGTTGCACATGCCGGTACACTGCCGGAGGCATTTCCTATAGAGTCATCATCATTCTAAGCTTTGAGCTGTGAGTAAATAAAAGTGTGATGATCATCATTATTAGAGCATTGTCCCATGTGAGGAAATAAAAAAAATAGGCCAAAGAGTCCAAATAAAAAAAGGGATAAAATTAAAAAAAGAGGCCCAAGAGCCCAAATAAAAAAAGAGAAAAAGAGAGAAGGGACAATGCTACTATCCTTTTCCACACTTGTGCTTCATAATAGCACCATGTTCTTCATGATTGAGAGCTTCTTTCTTTGTCACTAACATATGCTAGTGGGAATCTTCATTATATAACTTGGCTTGTATATTCCAATGATGGGCTTCCTCAAATTTCCCTAGGTCTTCATGAGCAAGCAAGTTGGATGCACACCCACTAGTTTTCCTTTTGAGCTTTCACATACTTATAGCTCTAGTGCATCCCTTGTATGGCAATCCCTACTCATTCACATTGATATATATTAATGGGCATCTCCATAGCCCTTTGATACGCCGAGTCAATGTGACCATCTCCTCCTTTTTGTCTCACAACCACCACCACACTGTATTACACCTATAGTGCTATATCCATGGCTCACGCTCATGTATTGCGTGACAGTTATTAAAGGTTTGAGAAAGTAAGAGTGCGAAAACAATTACTTGGCCAATACCGGGGTTGTGCATGATTTACATTAGTTGTGTGAGGATGATGGAGTATAGCCAGACTATATTATTTTGTAGGGATAACTTTCCTTGGCCTTGTTATTTTGAAAGTTCATGATTACTGTGCTAGTTTGGTTGAAGTATTATTGTTTTCATGTCAATAGCAAACTATGGTTTTGAATCTTACGGATCTGAACATTCATGTCACACGAAAGAAGTTGCAAAGGACAATTATGCTAGGTAGCATTCCACATCAAAAATTCAGCCTTTATCACTTCCCTCCTCGAGGACGAGCAGGAGTTAAGCTTGGGGATGCTTGATACGTCTCCAACGTATCTATAATTTTTGATGGTTTCATGCTATTATCTTGTCAAACTTTGGATGTTTTGCATGCATTTTATATATTTTTCGAGACTAACTTATTAACTCAGTGCCAAGTGCTAGTTCCTGTTTTTTCCATGTTTTTGACCCCTTTCAGAGGAGGATTTTCAACGGAGTCCAAACGGAATGAAACTGCCAAAAAGATTTTTTCTGAAAGAGAAAAAGATCGGGAAGCCGGAGAATCAGGGCAGGGGGCCACCACGGACCCCACAAGCCCTCATGGCGCGGCCAGGGGGGCTCGCGCCCCCTGGATTGTGGGCTCCCTGAGCCTCCGTTACCCTAGGTTTTGCGCCTATATATTCTCTAAAATTCCATAAAAAATCAGGAGATCATCGAAAGTACTTTTCCGCCGCCGCAAGGTTCTGTCTCCGCAAGATCCCATCTGGGGCACGTTCTGGTGCCCTACCGGAGGGGATTCGAATACGGAGGGCTTCTTCATCAACACCATGACCTCTCCGATGATGTGTGAGTAGTTCACCATAGACCTACGGGTCCATAGCTAGTAACTAGATGGCTTCTTCTCTCTCTTGGATCTTCAATACAAAGTTCTCCATGATCTTCGTGGAGATCTATCCAATGTAATCTTCTTTTGCGGTGTGTTTGTCGAGATCCGATGAATTGTGGATTTATGATCAGATTATCTATGAATCTTATTTGAGTTTCTTCTGATCTCTCTTATCCATGATTCCATATCCTTGTAATTCTCTTCGAGTTGTGGGTTTTGTTTGGCCAACTAGATCTATGATTCTTGCAATGGGAGAAGTGCTTGGTTTTGGATTCATACCGTGCGGTGACCTCACCTAGTGACAGAAGGGGTAGCAAGGCATGCATCATGTTGTTGCCATCAAGGGTAAAAAGATGGGGTTGTCATCATTGGTTTGAGATTATCCCTCTACATCATGTCATCTTGCTTAAGGCGTTATTCCGTTCGTCATGAACTCAATACACTAGATGCATGCTGGATAGCGGTCGATGTGTGGAGTAACAGTAGTAGATAGAGAAAGTATCGGTCTGCTTGTCTCGGACGTGATGCCTATATGTATGATCGTTGCCTTAGATATCGTCATGACTTTGCGCGGTTCTATCAATTGCTCGACAGTAAGTTGTTCACCCACCATAATACTTGCTATTTTGAGAGAAGCCTCTAGTGAACACTATGGCCCCGGGGTCTACTCCACACCATATTTTCAGCCTTACACTTTTTCTTCGTTGCACTTACCGCCTTCAGATCTCACTTTCCAATCAATCTTGAAGGGATTGACAACCCCTTTAAAGCGTTGGGTGCAAGGTCTTTTGTGTTTGCGCAGGTACTCTGGACTTGACGAGATTCTCCTACTGGATTGATACCTTGGTTCTCAAACTGAGGGAAATACTTACTGCTCATGTGCTGCATCACCCTTTCCTCTTCAAGGGAAAAACCAATGCAAGCTCAAGAGACGACAGAAGGATCTCTGGCACCACTTCTGGGGAAGGACTTTTGTTGCCATAGCAGAAGAATTTCTGGCGCCGTTGCCGGCGAAGGACTTTCTGTCGCCGTAGCAGTCTCCCTAACCTAATTATATTGACGTCCGATCTAAATCGGAGGGCTCTAATTAGACCCCATTTAGCAAATAGCTGCCATTTATATACGATTCTTGGTCAACCTTACCTTAACCTAGACCTATTCCCTATCGCACAAGGCCCAACCGAAACCACATGAACCCTATCCCCACTCCTCTCTTCCCTCGATACCATCTCCCTCCTCCCAATAGCGCCGCCGCCACACACGCACAACACGCCTCGCGCCTCCTCCCTCCAGCCCCGAGCGCGCCTCACCCCTGCCACCTCCGGTCGCTGCATGTGAGTCGTCGCCGCTACCCACAAACAGAACCACGCCAGTGCAAAGCCCTCCCCTCACGCCGTGCTACCAGCAGCCGCTAGCTGCAGCTCCCGCAAGCCCGCACCGGAGCCGTCCGCATAGCTCTGCTAGGGCCCTCTCTGCCGGCCCTGCCGTCGACGACCCCTTGCTGCTCCACCAGACCTCCCGTCGCCCTGTTGTTCCCTGCTCCTATGGCAAGGTCACGCCCTCTCTGTCTGCTCCCTCTCCCTAGTTGATCTCTCTCTCTGTAGGGACCCCGATCCTGAGCCATACAACTCCAGCATGTACACGTCATGTCACTTTGTGGCCTCACGCACGGTAATCACCCCGGTTTCCACCTTACCTTTGCCGGGACCGTTTGCGTCTTTTGGCTCACGTATACGACTGTGTTGCCAGCAATCATATGTCAAAGAACCTGGGTCGACATGGCTAGTTATGAACCTAAGTGGCATATCGGTACAGGGACAGGCATACTTAACCCAGCAAGGCAGGTGTCGGTCATCAGCAAGTGTAAACGAGTCGTAGCAAGCTACAGGGACTCCATTACACCGCGTGACATTTCCCCATGGGGACAGACACAGCAACCAAGAAAGATACATGCCGGTCAATCAATGTGTCCGGAGCAGTAGCAAGCTACCAGGGCTCGGTGGAAACACAAAGAGGCATTTCCCGGTATGGAGTACTACTCAAGGCACACAACTAGGTGTCGAATCCCACACATATCAATGCATTGCAAGCATACACACAATATGCACAATATGTGTAGATACAACATGGCATCACAACATAACTCTACAACACATCATTTATTTAATAGACTCTGAAGAGCCAACATAGTTTAATGTTACAAACAGAAGGGGTGACATGACCCAACATTCAGAGCATACAAGCATCAAGCGGAAGTTATATGTCTGCGTACAAACATCTACTAAAAGCGGCAGGAAGAGCCTAAAAGCTACAACGACCCTACCATAGGAGCCAGATCACTGTCTGGGTTCCCAAGCTAAACCATCGATGTTAACGTCAAGAGATAACGTAGAAAGAGCGGCGTCTATTCTGCAAAATTGTAAATAAGCAAAAGTGAGTACGAAGGTACTCAGCAAGTCTTACATCAGGGCTAACTACATATGCATCAAGTATCAATGAACGGAATTGTGGGGTTTATTGCAAAGAAGCCAGCTTTGACCTTTTGCTAACCTATTCTACAACAAAGTTTTATTATCCCTCTCGTCTCCTTACGAGAGAGGGCACACGAGTCCACATAACCACCACATCAATACACCACCATGAATCCTCTCTCGTCATCCTACGAGATAGCCATCCATAGCACTCACACTTATCTGGACCATTTTAGAGTAGCCATTAAAGTTATCTATGAACCATGTAAGTATCCAAGCAGTCCATAACCGAGGACGCGACTATTCGAATAGATAGATAACCTGCAGGGGTGTACTTCGTCACACATGCTTTCGCCACTTATCGCCAAGTGCACATAAAAACCAGCACCTCGGCAACCTTCAAGTGGAAGCCCAGCGAGGGAGTTGGCCACGGACGTTAACGTACTAAGACTCACGCCAAAGACAGTTGCCTATCTGAGTTGGAACCCATAATGGAAGTCTGGCCGAGGTTTCCAACATGGCCTCAAACGATGTGAGCAGGGCCCCAAGCCGGTCCCGACTGGGCCGTTCATCCACTTAGCAGGCCATGCCACAACCTATGAACGTCTCGAACTACTGCGACTTCTGGACTGAGAACAGAGTAGTTAATAGGCCGAGAGGGGTCGAGTTACCGAAACCCAATGTGCGGTAGTAGCTAGTCTTGGAACACCAACACAAGATCTCGGGTCCTAAATGCGGCGGTAATGAGACAACCCACCATGTACTCCTACATGGCTTCTCATCGCTACCTTTACCAGAACAATTTCACATCTTTAACTCTCATCAATAGGACATGATCATTCCGTTACATCATTCCGATGCTCGGACCAAACTCAACCTAAGCATAGCAAGCGTAATAGGGTAAAGCACATATGGCTCAAACATCTACCAGGTATGCTAGGTTGCATTGGTTTAGCTATTTACTGTGATTAAAATCAGGTCATGCAAAGGAATAGGTGCAGCTATCGTAATACAACTATCAATTGAATCATTTTGTCCTAATGCATAGAAATGAGAGCAGGAGCGAGAGAATAGGATTTTGTCGGAATGTTCAAAGGGGTTTTTCTTGCCTGTTGATCGGAAGAACTCAGCTATTCTTCGATGCCGGTGATAACTACATCTCGCAAGGTCTATTGACAGATCAAACGAAAGAAATTAATCACGGCAAATGCTTCACAATGATGCATGAGCATGGCAAGTTATCATGATGCTGATTTCATCTAATGCAAGTGATCACAGGTTGAAAGAAGTTTATTTGATCTATATAATTCATTTTCAAAATCCAATTATATCATTTATAAGACTATTGTGAATTTGTCATATTCAGCAAGGTTAAGATGTCCAAACATGTGTATAAATGCCACCAATGGATTCCTTGCATTTTTCTGATACTTTTTCATATATAAATTATTTCCATCAGAGTTATATTTTAATTTCTATGATTTTTACAAGTTTTAGCAATTTTCTGGAATTAAATTAAATCAGAAACTATTACTGCGTCAGGCTGATGTCATCCCTGCGTCAGCAGGTCAACCAGCCGGGTCCAGGTCAACTTGACCAATGGGGTCCACTGGTCAGTGACCCAGAGGCTAACCCCGCGCTGACCAGCCCCTAATTGAGGTTTGACCAGGCGTGGGTCCCTCTGGCAGTGGCTCTAAGGCCTGATTAGCGGCGGGTTAAGGTGGCCACGTCGGCCCCCACCGGAGGGTGGTCGCCGGCGACCATAGCCGCGGCGGAGGCTCGCCGGAGATGGCCAGAATTGCGCTACGGGACACTATTTGGCAAGAGGTTTGCGGCTACGGGATGCTGGCAGAGCGCCGCATCCATTCCGAGGGTTTTGAGGCGCTCGGGTGGTCTGGGTGGAGCATGCGACGAGCTCGGGCAGGATTTAAACTAATTAGTTTGAGCAAATATAAAACCCAAAAATGTTATTAGGTGACACAAACAATAATGTCCAATGCCACATAAAAGTTTCAATATTTTTGAAACTTTAAAATAGAACGAACCAAAATAATTCCATTCCAAATAGCTATTTAGTCAACTCAAAAATCCTTTTTTAAAAGTTCCTGTGACCTAGAATTTTGGTTTGACAATTTTACCTTATGTCACAATTTTGCCAAGTTTTTGCAACATTTTTGTGGTTCCATTTAAGGTATTAAATTTTATTGCCTTCTTGTCAAATGATCAAAACATTTGGGTCTTTGATCACTTCCTACTTAAACATCAAAGTTTTTATAATGCATGCATGAATGCTTGGCAAACAAATGAAAGCTAGGGCTGTGACAACTCACCCCCACTAAACAAGAATCTCGTCCCGAGATTTAGACGTAGTCGGGAAGAGTTTGGGGTATTCAAGCCGAAGGCGATCTTCGCGCTCCCAGGTTGCTTCATTCTCGGAATGATGAGACCACTGAACCTTGAGAAACTTGATGTTACGATGTCGGGTGCTGCGCTCGGTTTCGTCAAGAATACGAACAGGATATTCTCGATATGATAGGTCATCTTGGAGATCAAGCGTTTCGTGGTCTAATTCACGGACAGGGTCCTTGAAGCAACGCGTGAGTTGAGAAACGTGGAACACATCATGAACTTTGGAAAGCTGAGGAGGCAGCTCTAACTGGTAGGCAACCTCTCCTCATTTAGCGAGAATACGGAAAGGACCAATGTAACGAGGACCAATTTGCCTTTGATACCAAAACGATGGGTACCTTTGAGAGGTGAAACCCGAAGGTAAGCCTTCTCGTCAACTTCATAACTTACTTCCTTATGACGGCGGTCATATTGACTCTTTTGACGAGATTGAGCAGTTTTTAAATTCTCACGAATAATGTGAACTTGCTCTTCTGCATCCTGGACCATATCCGGTCCAAGAATTGTCTTTCACCGGTTTCTGACCAGTTTAATGGTGTTCGACATCTTCGTCCATACAGAACTTCGAAAGGAGCTTTGCCCAGACTAGACTGGAAACTGTTGTTATAAGTGAATTCGGTGAATGGAAGACACTTCTCCCAATTCATTCCGAATGAGATAACACAGGCTCTGAGCATATCTTCAAGAATTTGGTTGACTCTTTCTACTTGACCACTGGACTGAGGGTGATAAGCAGTGCTAAACGAAAGATGAGTTCCCATAGCTTTTTGGAAACTTTCCCAAAATCGAGAAGTAAAAAGACTTCCACGATCTGAATTGATTTCTAGAGGAACACCATGAAGAGAAACTATTCGAGAAATATATAGGTCTGCTAGCTGGCTAGCAGTTATACTTTCTCGGACTAGAAGGAAGTGAGCAACTTTCGAAAGGCGATCAATGATGACAAAGATGGCATCATTCCCTTTCTTGGTCTTTGGAAAACCAGTGATAAAATCCATACTAACCTTGTCCCACTTTCACTCGGGAATAGCCAGGGGTTGAAGGGTGCCAGCAGGCCTTTGATGCTCTGCCTTAACGCGACGGCAAACGTCACAGTTCGCAATGAATTGAGTGATTTCTCTCTTCATCTGGGTCCACCAGAACCTCTGGCGTAGGTCCTGATACATTTTAGTGCTACCGGGATGAATCGTGAGAGGCGATTCATGAGCTTCCTGAAGAATCAAATCACGAAGTTGTTGCTTCTTAGGAACCACCAAACGATTATCAAAGAATACAACACCTTTATCATTTACCAAGAAACGACCAGCAACTCCTTTGGCGATGTTGCTCTTGATCCAGGAAATTCCCGTATCATGTTTCTGGGCTGCTATGATCTGATCCTCAAGAGTCGGATTCGACACCAAGGTAGAAAGGAATCCTTGAGGAACAAGGTGAAGATTAAGCTTACGAAATTCCTCATGGAGAAGTGGTTGATTTTGTAGCAACATGAGGTTGTTACAATAGGATTTACGACTTAGTGCATCAGCCATGACATTAGCTTTGCCTGGGGTGTAAGATATTCCTAAATCGTAATCCGTAATCAACTCAACCCACCGTCTTTGCCTGAGATTCAAATCCGGTTGGGTGAATATATACTTGAGACTCTGGTGATCAGTGTATATTTCGCAACGATTACCCAGAAGGTAATGTCGCCAGGTTAACAGTGCATAGACTACAGCGACAAGTTCCAGATCATGTGTTGGATAATTCTCCTCATGTGGACGCAACTATCGAGATGCGTATGCAATCACATGACGATCTTGCATAAGAATGCATCCAAGTCCTTGTCGCGAGGCATCACAGAAGATAATAAAGTCCTTTGAGAAATCTGGGGGCACAAGTACCGGGGCAGTAGTAAGTCATCTTTTCAACTCCTGAAAACTTTCCTGGCACCGTGGGGTCCATTCGAACTTCTTATATTTCTTGAGAAGTTCAGTTAGAGGTTTGGCAATTTTGGAGAAATTCTCGACGAAGCGACGACAATAGCTTGCTAAGCCAAGGAAACTCCTAACTTGCTTCACTGATTCAGGTGGAGTCCAATCAAGAACGGCATGAACTCTCTCGGGATTGACAGCAATAACTTTTGCCGAGATTACGTGACCTAGATAGGTCACTTCTGGTAACCAGAATTCACACTTGGAGAATTTGGCGTAAAGGTGGTGCTCTCGAAGTTTCATCAATACCAGCCTAAGATGCTCAGCATGTTCTTCTTCGTTCTTCGAGTAAATCAGAATATCATCGAGGTAAACCATGACGAATTTATCCAAGTACTCCATGAAGATCGAATTCATTAAGTGGGAGAAAGTGGCTGGGGCATTGGTTAGACCGAAGAACATGACGGTGTACTCGTATTGGCCATAACGAGTGACAAAGGCGGTCTTAGGAATGTCCCAGTTCCTAATTTTGATTTGATGATAACCTAATCTCAAATCCATCTTTGAAAAGACTACAGATCCAGCGAGCTGATCATACAGATCGTTGATCCTGGGGAGCGGATATTTGTTCTTTATCGTGACCAGATTAACCGGTGTGTAATCTACAACCACCCGTTCCGTACCATCCTTCTTCTTGATGAAGAGGACAGGGCAAGCCCAACGGGAAGAGCTAGGACGGATGAAACCTTTCTTCAAGGATTCATCAATTTGGGTTAAGCTCAGCTAATTCTTGAGGAGACATCTTATAGGGTCTTCTAGCAATTGGAGCAGTTCCTGGGACAAGTTCTATGAGAAACTCTACTTCTCTGTCACGTGGGACACCTAGCAGTTCCTCTGGAAAGACATACAGAAAATCACGGACTACTGGGATGTTTTCAAGGTTTGGGAGAGGATTAGCATTGAGGGCATATATCTGATGTTTTGTAACCCCAGATGAGACATTTACTAACTGGCTAGAGGTATGGGTGAGCTGAACAGATCTAGAGAAACAATCAATTTTGGCATGATGAGCTGTCAACCAGTCCATCCCCAAAATGATATTTATGTCTGAAGTCCTGAGAGGTATGAAGGAAGCAAGGAATACTAGACCATCAATAAGGATTTGGTTCCCATGACTTACTGCATTAGTTTGCCATTTGCAACCTGGAGCCTGAATTACTAATGGGGTGGGCATATCTACGAAAGCAATGTTATGCAAGGAGGCATAACATTCGGAGATGAAGGAATGAGATGCTCCAGAGTCAAAAAGAATTGAAGATGGATGGGAATTAACAAGGAGCGTCTTAAGCACGACATCATCATCATCTTGAGCTTCTTCTGCAGATACATGGTGCACACATACACGAGTTAGTGCAACTGACCTTTCCTTGAACTTCTTGGTTGGTGGATTGCAACGAACAACACCCATTCCTGAAGGAGGTGGAACAAAACCACGCAGAGGACAATCCCTTGAATAGTGTCCTGGCTTGCTACACTTGAAGCACGATCCAAAAATAGGACAGGGGTCTGGGTTGAACGCTTCATTAATGAGATTATCCTGGGGAACACTTGGCATCGGCAGACGAGGTGCCACATAGGTTGGCCTTAGTACATATCTCGGAGTGATAACAGCATTCGGGATCCATATCCTACGCTTCTGGGATATAGAAGTTGAAGATGATCCAACATCACGGTTGTGCTTGCAGGATTCCTCTTAGGTCATTCTGCTTGTTTCTGCTTGGATGGCTTTGTTCACAAGGACCTCAAAACTGATGAACTCATGCAAACTGAGATCATGACGAAGCTTTGGGTTAAGACCTTTCCTGAACCTACTTGCTTCTTGGCATCCGTGGATACCTTTTCTGGTGCATAACGCGCAAGGCGTCCAAACTCACGACTATAAGCATTTACATCCAACTTGTCTTGAGTCAAACTGCAAAACTCTTCTTGCTTACGATCTATCAGGGCCTGCGGAATATGATGTTCACGAAAAGTTTTACAGAACTCCTGCCATGAAGTAACTTGGCCCGAAGGACGCATAGCCTCAAAGTTCTCCCACCATAGACTAGCAGAACCTTCGAGGTGATACGTGGCATAGGTAACCTTGTCTCCTTCAACCATGTTTGCATACCGCAGCTTGTTATTGATACTTCGGAGCCAATCATCTGCATCTAGTGGCTCAATGGAATGATGGAAGGTGGGTGGATTCAACTTGATGAAGTCTCTGATGGATACTAGCTCATTGCACTCATAGGCTGTATTCCGCTCTATGTGCCCCAACAGACGGTTGGTGGCATGCTTATTCCTCTCAATTTCTAGCATAACCTCTGTCAACAAAGGCGGATTAAGAGAATCTTCTCCATCCCTACCATCTCCATGGTTCTGATCATGGCCAGCGGAACTCCGTGTTCTCGCGACATCCTATTAAAACAATCCAGGGTTCACAGACAAATAACACTAAATACCACAATCCTAGAGAAAATCGGACAGCATAACAGCTGTATAGGCATGAAATATGAGGCATCCTTCAAGAGATCTAGGCAACATGACTACTCAATATTATGGATTCGAGGTGCAGCAAGAACAAAGGCATCTCTTCTCATAATTCTGATGAAAGCAGGAATGACACACAAAAACCATCCTATAAGTCCATGGTTCAGTAATTCGTCCTCCTAGTAGACAGATAGGAAAACCTAGTCCTTAATCCCCGTAGATAAGAAAAGGTGACTTAGAATAGAGTGACTCGAGGAAAAGAGTAAAAGAGTGTCGGGACCCCGATCCTAAGCCATAGGAATCCAGCCTGTAACACATCGCATCCCTTTGCGGTCTCACGCACGGTTAACTCCAAGGCTGCAGCCTTACCTTAGCCGGGACCGTTTGCGTCTTTTGACTCACGTATGCAATAGTGTCGCCAGCATTCCAATGTCAAAGAACCCGGATCGACATGTCTAGTCATAAACCAAAGTGGCAGTACCGCACAAGGACACGCATACATGACACAACAAAGCAGGTGTCGGTCACCAGCGAGTGTAGACGAGTCGTAGAAGGCTACAAGGACTCCAATACCTCACGTGACATTTCCCCAAAGGGGACAGACACAACAGCTGAGAAGGACACATGCCGGTCAACCAACATGTCCGGAGCAGTAGCGAACTACCAAGGCTCATTGGATCACAAAGGGGCATTTCCTTGTAAGGAGTGCTACTAAAGTTCACGACTAGGTAATCGAACCCCATACATATCAAGTACGACACACGTACGCATGTCATACCGATATGTATAGATACATCGATGGCATCACAACATAACCATAAACATAAAATTTTTATTTAAGAGGCTCGGAAGAGCCACACACATAATATTACACATTAAGGGTCTCACGACCCATAATAGCAGTCATTCAGTTAAAAGCCAGCGGAAGAGTTTAAACTGTCTGAGTACAGACAGGGCATCTAGAAGGCACATGGCCTGACTATACTACAGATCCAACTTAGGGCCAGATCGTAGGTGGGACACCAGCTACTCGTCGTCGTCGATGTCTACGAAGAACCCTCCATTAGGGTCATTAGCAACCTCTGCAACATTTATTAAGCAAACATGAGTACGAAGGTACTCAGCAAGACTTTAGGATAACTAACTACTCATGCAAGGTATCAAAAGGGTATTGTGGGGTTTCATGCGGAAAGCCAGCATCTGACTCGTGGCTAAACAACTTGCATTTTTAAATAATTTTGACAACTTGATTTCTCGCACACGAGTCCACTAACACCACAACAATACACTATCATGGAATCAATCCGTCTCCATACGGAATTGCCGTCCACGACACTCACGCTTATCTTGACAATTTTATCAGTTGCCATTGAAGTTATCAATGAACAACATATGTTTCCAAGTAGTCCATATCCGGGGACGCGGCTATTCGAATAGATCATAACCCTGCAGGGGTGTACTTCATCACACATGCTCTCGCCACTTATCGCCATGTGCACGTCATGCACCTCGGCAACCTTCAAGCGGAAGCCCAGCGAGGTAGTCGGCCACGACCGTTAACCACACTAGTACCTAGTCCAGGTTTATCGCCTATCTGAGAGTAACCCGTACGGAAGTCCGGCCGGGGTTTCTGCCACGGCCTCAAACGATGTGCGCAGGATTCCGAAGCCCACCATCCGGGTGCCACTTGGTACACCGTGCCACTGCCTACCACATCACGGCCCACCTCTCAGGTCAGCCCCATGCACGGCCTCCAGCTAGACTATAAACACTAGAAACTACTTGCAACTCCTGGACCGAGTACTAAGCGATTAATAAGTCGAGAGGGTCAATTAAGTATCCCAACGTGGGGTAGTATCTAGTCTTGGATTACATTCACGGAACTCAGTTCCTAAGGATGGTTCCAATGAAACAACCTGCCATGTACTCCTACACAACCTTTCACCGGTACCTTTACCAAATCAAGTTCAACACACAACCTTTGCTTACCGAACACATTCTCACAATTCTGTTCATCTCCCAGATGACAGACCATACACAACTCTAAGCATAGCATGCATAGCAGGATAAGACACATCATGGCTCAAGCAACTACCAGGTATGCTAGGTTGCAAGGTTCGGCTATTTACTGTGACAAGGATAGGTCATGCAAAGGAAGTGGGTTCAACTAACGTGGCAAAAGCAGTTGAAGCATTTGATCCTAATGCAATAAATAAGTGCAGGAGCAAGAACATGGGATTTATCGGGATGATCAAAATGGTTGCTTGCCTTGTAGCTCAGAGGAGTGACAAAATCCGTCAGACGGATATTCAGTGGAATCCGGGGGTGCGGAGCCTACCGAGATGAAGGGCAACAATCAATAACAATCATATGCAAACAAGATGATGCATGAGCATGGCATGAGAATGCAAGGTGGTATACTAATAAAATCAACATGTATTAGGTTCGAAGTTGATTTGAATCACATTCAAATATCAATTCAAACGAGGTATCCTCGGATACCGATTTAATTGATTCGACCTGATGCTCAGATCAACTTGATGTTAGCATGCATAAGATGTCATGTTAAGGTACTGGTTTGTTATTAGAACAATGTTTGATCATGTTATTCATAATGAAATTTGAATATTTTCCAAATTCCATTTATAAAATATTTATAAGAATTGACTTATTCATTAATCTACATGTTTGGGTTCTGTAACTTTTTCAAACATGATTGAGAATACCATATTCAGATTCCTTAAATTTTTCTGATACTTTTTCATAAATTATTTTCATTGGAGTTACAGATTAATTTCTATGAATTTTTGAAGTTTTAAACATTTCTGGAATTATTTTTATACTGGAAAATACTTTACTGCATCAGCATGACATCAGCAGGTCCATCTGGCCGCTGAAAGTCAAACCTGACCAGTGAGACCCACTTGTCAGTGTCTCTGGTCAGTTTTAGATTAAGATTAAACTTAATTAGCTGATTAATCCTACTAGACCCACATGTCAGTGACTTATTAACTTATCTGATTTATTTTTATTATTTCTAAACTGTTTAGAGGCTGGCCCCACACGTCAGTGGCTCAGGCCAGCTAAGATCCACCGGCGGCGAGGTCATCCTCGCGGGCGGGGAGCCTCCGGCGACCACCAGAACGGCGGAGGGGCTCGGAAACGGCGCACAGTGAGCCAAACGCTGCGCGGAGAGCACCAGAAGAACGACACATCTCCCGCGGTTCCATTTCTGCACTTAGATGGGGCTGATCTGGCCGGAGATGACACCGGCGATGATCTTGGCGGCGGCCAAGGTTCGGGCGTCATCGGGGGCTTTGATACAGAGGGAGTTGTGCACGGGAATTAGCTCCTACGGCATCTACGCGACGGCCTGAAGCTGCTCGTGCCCTCAGAAGGACGAGATGATCACCAGAGGGTTACCGGCGACGAGCTGCAGCGGCGGATCTTGTCGGGCTCCGGTGGTACTAGGCCTAGAGGAGGGGATCGACGGGGAGATCTTAGGGGAAATGACCGCATGCTCACGGGGAGTGCAGTGGTGCCGCTAGTTTGCTCGGGGACGGCCTGGAGAGGGAGAACGTCGGCGGCGATCTTCGTTGACCCGAGGAAGAAGACGACAACTTCTCGTCGTTTCACTGCATCTGGGCGTCGGGCTCGTGCTAGGGAGCTTCAGGGGGTTGCGGCGGAGCTAAAGCGCAGCTCAGAAGGGAAGAGGGGAGGCTAGAACGACAGCGAGCTCGAACTCTGCTCGGGCTCCAATGGCGGCAGAAGGAGGGAGGAGAGATCCGAGAGGAGGGGGGGAACTGGCGCTGGGAATGGATAGCCACGGGCTCGGGGAGCTTATCCCCGATCTTGCCAGTGCGAGGCGGCGGCCAGGCAGGCGCATAGGTGCGTGGCCGCGCCGGAGTACGCGGCGGCCACCTCCTGCTGCCCACTGGCGGGGGAGGAAGACGACAGGAATTGCTGGGCCGGGCCAGGTTAGGTGACAGGTAAGGATTTTTCATTTTCTTTCTGTTTTTGTTTCTGTTTTGCTATTTCACTGATTTTCTATTTATTTCAACTCCTAGATAAATTGTAAAAACTATGTTGAGCACCCTAGAATATTTGTTGGAATATTTCCAACCATTCCTAAAGTTTTCAACATTTTTGAAGTTTAAAGTTTCTGATTTCAAATTTAAAACTTGAAACCAGTAGCTTTTTGCATTTATTTAAAATGCTTAAAGTGTCAAGAAAATGGTTTTCTTCATTGCTCATTTACTTTCATGATTTATCAGAAAGTTTGAACATTTCTTGAGGCCATTTTGGGTTCATTGATTTTAACTAGTTTTGAGATTTCCTTTATTTGAAGAAGTGGCCAGGGTTTGAGTTTTTCCTTCACCTCTTTCTTTGTTCTTGTTGACAATTCCTTAGATGCAATGCAAACAAGACATGAGCACAAGACTAACTTGCTTAAGGGGTCAGGGATGTGACAACTCACCCCCACTCAAAGGAATCTCGTCCCGAGATTTAGAAGCCGTCGGGAATAACGGAGGATACTCAAGTCGGAGACGATCCTCTCTTTCCCAAGTTGTCTCCTTTTCAGAATGATTTTACCATTGAACTTTAAGAAACTTGAGGTTTCGATGTCGAGTGGTACGCTCAGCTTGATCAAGAATACGTACGGGGTATTCTCGGTATGAAATGTTATCTTGGAGATCAAGCGTTTCGTGGTCCACTTCACGGATAGGATCCGAAAAGAAACGCGTGAGTTGCGAGACGTGGAAGACATCATGAACCTTGGAAAGATGCGGAGGAAGTTCCAACTGGTAGGCAACTTCTCCTTGTTTGGCAAGAATGCGAAAAGGACCAATGTAAGGAGGAGCCAACTTGCCCTTGATACCGAATCGATGGGTACCCTTCAAAGGTGTAACCCGAAGGTAAACCTTCTCGTCAACTTCAAAGGTCACAGCCTTATGATGACGATCATATTGGCTCTTTTGACGAGACTGGACTGTTTTCAACTTTTCACGAATAATGCGAACCTGCTTTTCTGCATCCTGGATCATATCCGGGCCAAAGAGTTTCCTCTCTCCGGTTTCTGACCAATTAAGAGGTGTTCGACATCTTCGTCCATAGAGAACTTCAAAAGGGGCTTTGCCCAAGCTTGATTGATAACTATTGTTATAAGTGAATTCGGCGAATGGAAGGCACTTCTCCCAATTCATACCGAACGATATAACACAAGCTCGGAGCATATCTTCTAGGATTTGATTCACTCTTTCTACTTGACCACTTGATTGAGGATGGAAAGCAGTGCTAAAAGATAAGTGAGTCCCCATGGCATTCTCAAAACTTTCCCAGAAGCGAGAAGTAAAGATACTTCCACGGTCCGAGTTAATCTCCAGGGGAACACCATGAAGAGACACTATTCGGGAGATATATAACTCTGCTAGCTCGCTAGCTGTTATACTCTCACGAACAGGAAGAAAATGAGCCACTTTAGGAAGACGGTCAATGACCACAAAGATAGCATTATTTCCTTTCTTGGTCTTGGGAAATCCGGTAATGAAATCCATGCTAACTTTATCCCATTTCCATTCAGGAATAGCTAGAGGTTGAAGGGTGCCAGCAGGCCTTTGATGTTCTGCCTTAACTCGACGACAAACATCGCAGTTAGCAACGAACTGAGCAATTTCTCTCTTCATCCTAGTCCACCAGAACCTCTGGCGTAGGTCCTGATACATCTTAGTACTACCGGGATGAATGGTGAGAGGAGAATCATGAGCCTCCTTAAGGATCAATTGCCGCAGACGTTTGCTCTTGGGAACGACTAAACGGTTCTGAGAGAACACAACACCTTTCTCATTGATGGAGAAATCCCTAGCGTTGCCGCTAGCAATATTCTCCTTGATCCGAGATATACCCTTATCATAGGCCTGCACGGCTATCATTTGATCCCTAAGAGTAGGCTTCGCCACCAGGGTAGAAAGGAATCCTTGAGGAACAATATGAAGATTCAACTTCCGAAAGTCCTCATAGAGATGTGGTTGACCTTGTTGTAGCATCAAATTGTTACAATAAGATTTACGACTTAGTGCATCGGCCATAACATTGGCCTTCCCCGGGGTGTAAGTTATCCCTAAGTCGTAATCCGAGATCAACTCAACCCACCGTCTTTGCCTGAGATTCAAATCCGGCTGGGTGAAGATATATTTCAGACTTTGGTGATCAGTGAATATTTCGCAACGATTACCCAGAAGGTAATGTCGCCAGGTTTTTAGTGCATGGACCACAGCTGCAAGCTCAAGGTCATGTGTGGGATAATTATCCTCATGTGGACGCAACTTTCGAGATGCGTATGCGATCACATGACGATCTTGCATGAGAATGCAACCTAATCCTTGTCGCGAGGCGTCGCAATAGATAACAAAGTCCTTAGAAAAATCTGGTGGTAGCAACACAGGTGCGGAAGTCAGGCGTCTTTTCAGTTCCTGAAAACTATGCTCACACTGTGGTGTCCACTCGAACTTTTTATCCTTCTTGAGGAGTTCAGTTAGAGGCTTTGCAACCATGGAGAAATTCTCGACAAAGCGGCGACAATAGCTCGCTAGACCAAGAAAACTCCTAACTTGCTTAACCGATTCAGGTTGAGTCCAATCAAGGACAGCTTGAACTCTCTCAAGATTGACAGCAATACCCTTACCAGAGATTACGTGTCCTAGATAGGTCACTTCTGGTAACCAGAATTCACATTTTGAAAACTTGGCATAAAGGCGATGCTCTCGAAGAATCATCAATACCAGCCTTAGATGCTCGGCATGTTCTTGTTCGTTCTTCGAGTAAATGAGAATATCGTCGAGGTATACCACGACAAATTTATCCAAATACTCCATGAAGATTGAATTCATCAGACGAGAGAAAGTGGTTGGGGCATTGGTTAACCCGAAGGACATGACGGTGTACTCGTATTGGCCATAACGAGTAACAAAAGCCGTTTTTGGAATGTCCCCGTTCTTGATCTTGATTTGATGGTATCCCAACCTCAAATCCATTTTGGAGAAGACTGAGGATCCAGTGAGCTGATCGTACAGATCGTTGATCCTGGGGAGCGGATACTTGTTCTTTATGGTTACCAGATTAACTGGTCGGTAATCTACAACCATCCGATCCGTTCTGTCTTTCTTCTTGATGAAGAGGACGGGACAAGCCCAAGGAGAAGAGCTAGGACAAATGAAACCTTTATTCAAGGCCTCATCTAGTTGCTTCTTAAGTTCGGCTAGCTCCAGGGGTGCCATCTTATATGGTCTTCTAGCTATTGGGACAGTTCCCGGAACAAGATCTATCACAAACTCTACATCTCTGTCAGGTGGAATTCCTAGCAGTTCCTCTGGAAAAACATCCGGGAAGTCACGGACTGCCGGAATGTCTTCAAGTTCCGGAAGAGGGTTGGCATTTAGGGAATAGAGTTGGCATTTGGCAACTCGAGTAGAGACATTTACTATCTCACCCGAGGGATGGGTAAGCTGGACATTTCTAGAATGGGTATCAATCTTGGCCTAGTGAGCTGACATCCAGTCCATGCCCAAGATGATATTAACATCCGAAGATTTCAATGCTATCAATGAGGCTAGAAAAACTAGCGTGTCTACTAGAATTTCATTGTCATAGGTTATCCTAGAGGTTTGCCATTTACTACCAGGAGTTTTTACAACCAATGGGATTGGCATATCACAAAAAGACATATTATGCAACTGTGCATAACTTTCTGAAATGAAGGAATGAGAAGACCCAGTGTCAAAGAGAACGGACGCTGGGTGATGATTAACAAGAAGCGTACCCAGCATGACGTCGGGATCCTCTGCAGCTTCTTCTGCTGACACATAGTTCACATGGCCACGTGCAGGAGTTGGCTTCACATAGTAGGCTTTGCCCGACTTGGCTTGCCCGACGGATATTCCGGGTTGCTTGGCACCCACATTCTGGGGACACTCACGGGAATAGTGCCCTCGTTCTTCACACTTGTAGCCTATCACCTGGTTGGCAAGTGGCGCGGCATTGCTAGCTGGACCACCATAAGCTTTTGCTGGAGGGTTGGCCTGATTCGTCTGAGGCGCCACGTAGGATGGCCTCGGAGTGTATCTTGGCGGCAGAGATCTGTTCGGAACCCACAGCCTGCGTTTGGGAAACGCAGAACCAGAAGATGAGCCAAAGTCACGGGAGTGCATCCTTGTGGCTTCGAAATCAGTATGACCAGTCTCGGCACTGAGTGCTTTGTTGACCAGGGCTTGAAAGCTTGCACACTCGTGGAGGCGCAGATCACGACGGAGCTCACGGCTCAGACCCTTACGGAACCTTGCTTGCTTCTTGGCGTCAGTAGACACTTCCTCTGTTGCATAGCGAGCGAGGTTACCGAACTCGCGGCTATAGGCATCCACAGTCAACTTGCCCTGAGTGAAGGCACATAACTCCTCTCTCTTTCTGTCCATCAGGCCCTCTGGAATATGGTGCAGACGAAAGGCTGCACTGAAGTCTGCCCATGTGGCTACTGGTTCAGCGGGACGCATAGCTTCAAAGTTCTCCCACCACAGATTGGCGGGTCCTTCCAGGAAATACGCCGCAAAGGTTACCTTGTCGGCCTCAGACACATTCGCAGAGCGAATCTTGCGTGAGATGCTGCACAACCAGTCATCAGCGTCGAGGGGATCGACGGAATGATGAAACTTTGGAGGATTCAGCTTCACAAAGTCGTTGAGGGACACTGCAGCATTCCTAGGCTCACGAGCCGTATTCTGCTCAATACGCTCTAACAGTCGGTTGGTCTCCCTTTTATTTCTCTCTGCCTCAAGCATCACTTCCGCCAAAGAGGGCGGGTGAGGCAGGTCTTCGTGCGACGCTTGACTACCCTCGCCTTGCTCATGACCAGGGGCACGGTTCAACCTGGTGAACACCATCCTGACAAACAAACTCACAGCTTAGACCAATATCATATCAATACTAGCTATGGATTAAGAATGTACTGAACACACGGAATGCGGAAATGAATATCCGAAGAGCATGGTAACAAGCAACTGCTATATATACACCATGGTTCATACACACCCTTACATAGTTCAGTACAACCTTAACCGAAGAGCAAACTACTGAAATTATGAAACTACTCATCAGAGGCTTACAAGCTTCCTATACATTATTTATCTAGGCCTCCGGAATTCATTTCACATTACAGGCATACTTCACAAGTCACGCAGGACTGTGAACGTACGGCTACTACCATACTATCCTTCCGCTCACAGCTCAGGCATCCGCATAGAACATCTCATAGAGATTACCTCCATGACCTGGAAGGTCAACCTGCGGATCAGGAAACACTCTAGCCTGAGATCCCTGGGATCCGTAAGGACACGGATGTGGCCTTGGTCCCCTGACTGGTGGTAAGAGGGGTCCCCGAAGAGGTGTGACTCCTCCTATAGCTGGCTAGTCAACGTGAGCCAGAAGATGGGTCCTAACAGGGTTCAGCATCTCCATCTCTCCGTACCCTGTCTGGACTACCGGTGCCAGCTGCGTCAAAGCCATCCACAGACGAGCACGGGTAGCATAAAGCTCCATGCGGAGAGCACGAGCATCCGTGTCTCTGTTCTCTAGCATCTCAACAGTGGACTGCAGTAGTTGATCCTCCATAGAAGAATCAAAATAGACTCCACTGAGGTATCCCTCTTCACCAGGCTGAGAGGCCGGAACATAGCAGAACTCTGAATTCTGCAGCAGTGCATGTCTCGCTCTCACAATGGTCAGCATTGAATAGGCAACATCTTGTACTGCCATGTCAACAGTGACTCCCAACCCATAGGACCAATGGATTGGCTTCTCAGCTCCAGGGTAGTCTAGAAATACCCTAACAGTGCAGATGTACTGGCTCTGGTTGAAGTCTCGATACTGTTCCTCCACTGTGTACTCGGGGTACCAGCGGTAACCGCACGCCGACATCACCCTGACCAGCAAGGCCGTATGACCCGGTACATCAATGCACCTGGTCAGACGTACCACCTGACGAGAAGGGCGGCCAGGCATATGTAAATAGAGAGTAATGCAAAAGCATTAGAGCTCTGAATGCAAAATTGGGCATCATAACGGCCTTAAATGCTCAAAAACAAATTTTGAGACAACCCAAAATGGAATAGTGTAACCACTCAACTATCAAGTTCAATTCTATGATCATCAGACTTACTTCCTTTTTCCTAGGAATGAAAGAAACCCAATATCTCTTGACCCGTAGTCCTATAATCTACCGATCAAAAACACGAGCCTAGAAGAAGATGAGTAACCTAGTCCTTAATTCCCGCAGAAAAGACGAGGATGACCAGAATAGAATAACTTGAGAAGAGAACAAGAGTCTTACGTTCCCTTCCACAAACAATTCCCTTATATATAACTAAAGCAATTCTAGACTCAACTTCGACCAGTTTGGCTTAGTAATCCTACAATCAGTCAGGCTCTGATACCAACGTTGTCGGGACCCCGATCCTAAGCCATAGGAATCCAGCCTGTAACACATCGCATCCCTTTGCGGTCTCACGCACGGTTAACTCCACGGCTGCAGCCTTACCTTAGTCGGGACCGTTTGCGTCTTTTGACTCACGTATGCAATAGTGTCGCTAGCATTCCAATGTCAAAGAACCCGGAACGACATGTCTAGTCATAAACCAAAGTGGCAGTACCGCACAAGGACAGGCATACATGACCCAACAAAGCAGGTGTCGGTCACCAGCGAGTGTAGACGAGTCGTAGCAAGCTACAAGGACTCCATTACCTCGCGTGACATTTCCCCAAAGGGGACAGACACAGCAGCTGAGAAGGACACATGCCGGTCAACCAACGTGTCCGGAGCAGTAGCAAACTACCAAGGCTCATTGGATCACAAAGGGGCATTTCCTTGTAAGGAGTGCTACTAAAGTTCATGACTATGTAATCGAACCCCATACATATCAAGTACGACACACGTACGCATGGCATACCGATATGTATAGATACATCCATGGCATCACAACATAACCATAAACATAAAAACATTATTTAAGAGGCTCGGAAGAGCCACACACATAATATTACACATTAAGGGTCTCACGACCCATAATACCAGTCATTCAGTTACAAGCCAGCGGAAGAGTTTAAACTGTCTGAGTACAGACAGGGCATCTAGAAGGCACATGGCCTGACTATACTACAGATCCAACTTAGGGCCAGATCGTAGCTGGAACACCAGCTACTCGTCGTCGTCGATGTCTATGAAGAACCCTCCATTAGGGTCATCAGCAACCTCTGCAACATTTAATAAGCAAACATGAGTACGAAGGTACTCAGCAAGACTTTAGGATAACTAACTACTCATGCAAGGTATCAAAAGGGTATTGTGGGGTTTCATGCGGAAAGCCAGCATCTGACTCGTGGCTAAACAACTTGCATTTTTAAATAATTTTGACAACTTGATTTCTCGCACATGAGTCCACTAACACCACAACAATACACTATCGTGGAATCATTCCGTCTCCATACGGAATTGCCGTCCACGACACTCACGCTTATCTTGACAATTTTATGAGTAGCCATTGAAGTTATCTATGAACAACATATGTCTCCAAGTAGTCCATATCCACGGACGCGGCTATTCAAATAGATCACAACCCTGCAGGGGTGTACTTCGTCATACACTCTCTCGCCACTTATCGCCATGTGCACGTCATGCACCTCGGCAACCTTCAAGCGGAAGCCCAGCGAGGGAGTCGGCCACGACCGTTAACCACACTAGTACCTAGTCCAGGTTTATCGCCTATCTGAGAGTAATCCGTACGGAATTCCGGCCGGGGTTTCTGCCACGGCCTCAAACGATGTGCGCAGGGTTCCCAAGCCCACCATTCGGGTGCCACTTGGTACACCGTTCCACTGCCTACCGCATCACGTCCCACCTCTCAGGTCAGCACCATGCACGGCCTCCAGCATGACTATAAACACCAGAAACTACTTGCAACTCCTGGACCGAGTACTAAGCGATTAATAAGTTGAGAGGGTCAATTAAGTATCCCAACGTGTGGTAGTATCTAGTCTTGGATTACATACACGGAACTCAGTTCCTAAGGACGGTTCCAATGAAACAACCTGCCATGTACTCCTACACAGCCTTTCACTCGTACCTTTACCAAATCAAGTTCAACACACAACCTTTGCTTACCGAACACATTCTCACAATTCTGTTCATCTCCCAGATGACAGACCATACACAACTCTAAGCATAGCATGCATAGCAGGATAAGACACATCATGGCTCAAGAAACTACCAGGTATGCTAGGTTGCAAGGTTCGGCTATTTACTGTGACAAGGATAGGACATGCAAAGGAAGTGGGTTCGACTAACGTGGAAAAAGCAGTTGAAGCATTTGATCCTAATGCAATAAATAAGTGCAGGAGCAATAACATGGGATTTATCGGGATGATCAAAATGGTTGATTGCCTTGTACCTCAGAGGAGTGAAAAATCCGTCAGACGGATATTCGGTGGAATCTGGGGGTGCGGAGCCTACCGAGATGAAGGGCAACAATCAATAACAATCATATGCAAACAAGATGATGCATGAGCATGGCATGAGAATGCAAGGTGGTATACTAATAAAATCAACATGTATTAGGTTCGAAGTTGATATGAATCACATTCAAATATCACTTCAAATGAGGTATTCTCGGATACCGATTTAATTGATTCGACCTGATGCTCAGATCAACTTGATCTTAGCATGCATGAGGTTTCATGTTAAGGTACTTGTTTGTTATTAGAACAATGTTTGATCATGTCATTCATAATGAAATTTGAATATTTTCCAAATTCCATTTACAAAATATTTATAAGAATTGACTTATTCATTAATCTACATGTTTGGGTTCTGTAACTTTTTCAAACATGATTGATAATAGCATATTCAGATTCCTTGATTTTTTCTGATACTTTTTCATATATAAATTATTTTCATTGGACTTACAGATTAATTTCTATGAATTTTTGAAGTTTTAAACATTTCCGGAATTATTTTTATACTGGAAAATACTTTACTGCATCAGCATGACATCAGCAGGTCCATCTGGCCGTTGAAAGTCAAACCTGACCAGTGGGACCCACTGGTCAGTGTCTCTGGTCAGTTTTAGATTAAGATTAAACTTAATTAGCTGATTAATCCTACTGGACCCACATGTCAATGACTTACTAACTTATCTGATTTATTTTTATTATTTCTAAACTGTTCAGAGGCTGGCCCCACACGTCAGTGGCTCAGGCCAGCTGAGATCAACCGGCGGCGAGGTCGTCCTCGCCAGCGGGAGCCTCCAGCGACCACCAGAACGGCGGAGGGGCTCGGAAACGGCGCACAGGGGGCCAAACGCTGCGCGGAAAGTACCAGAAGAACGGCACATCTCCCGTGGTTCCATTTCTGCACTTAGATGAGGCTGAACTGGCCGGAGATGACACCGGCGACGAGCTTGGCGGCGGCCAAGGTTCGGGCGTCATCGGGGGCTTTGATACAGAGGGAGTTGCGCACGGGACTTAGCTCCTACGGCATCTACGCGACGGCCTGAAGCTGCTCGTGCCCTCAGAAGGACGAGCTGATCACCGGAGGGTTACCAGCGACGAGCTGCAGCGGCGGATCTTGTTGTTCTCCGGTGGAACTAGGCCTAGAGGAGGGGATCGACAGGGAGTTCTTAGGGGAAATGACCGCATGCTCACGGGGAGTGCATTGGTGGCGCTAGTTTGCTCGGGGACGGCCTAGAGAGGGAGAACGTCGGCGGCGATCTTCGGTGACCCGAGGAACAAGACGACAACTTCTCGTCGTTTCACTGCATCTGGGCGTCGGGCTCGTGGCTAGGGAGCTTCAGGGGGTTGCGGCGGAGCTAAAGCGCGGCTCAGAAGGGAAGAGGGGAGGCTAGAACGACGGCGACCTCGAGCTCTGCTCGGGCTCCAATGGCGGCAGAACGAGGGAGGAGAGATCTGAGAGGAGGGGGGAACTGGCGCTGGGAATGGATAGCCACGGGCTCGGGGAGCTTATCCCCGAGCTTGCCAGCGCGAGGCGGCGGCCAGGCAGGCGCACAGGTGCGTGGCCGCGCCGGAGTACGCGGCGGCCACCTCCTGCTGCCCACTGGCGGAGGAGGAAGACAACAGGAATTGCTGGCCCGGGCCAGGTTAGGCGACAGGTAAGGATTTTTCATTTTCTTTCTGTTTTGCTATTTCACTGATTTTCTATTTATTTCAACTCCCAAATAAATTGTAAAAACTATGTTGAGCACCCTAGAATATTTGTTGGAATATTTCCAACCATTCCTAAAGTTTTCAACATTTTTGAAAGTTTAAAGTTTCTGATTTCAAATTTAAAACTTGAAACCAGTAGTTTTTTGCATTTATTTAAAATGCTTAAAGTGTCAAGAAAATGGTTTTCTTCATTGCTCATTTACTTTCATGATTCATTAGAAAGTTTGAACTTTTCTTGAGGCCATTTTGGGTTCATTGATTTTAACTAGTTTTGAGATTTCCTTTATTTGAAGAAGTGGCTAGGGTTTGAGTTTTTCCTTCACCTCTTTCTTTGTTCTTGTTGACAATTCCTTAGATGCAATGCAAAGAAGACATGAGCATAAGAATAACTTGCTTAAGGGGTCACGGATGTGACAAAGAGCCTTATGTTCCCTTCCACAATCAATTCCCTTATATAGCTATAGATTTTCTAGACTCAACATCGACCATTTTGGCTTGGTAATCCTACAGGCAGTCAGGCTCTGATACCAACACTGTCGGGACCCCGACCCTGAGCCATACAACTCCAGCATGTACACGTCATGTCACTTTGGGGCCTCACGCACGGTAATCACCCCGGTTGCCACCTTACCTTGGCCGGGACCGTTTGCGTCTTTTGGCTCACGTATACGACTGTGTTGCCAGCAATCATATGTCAAAGAACCTGGGTCTACATGGCTAGTTATGAACCTAAGTGGCATATCCGTACAGGGACATGCATACATAACCCAGCAAGGCAGGTGTCGGTCATCAGCGAGTGTAAACGAGTCGTAGCAAGCTACAGGGACTCCATTACACCGCGTGACATTTCCCCATGGGGACAGACACAGCAACCAACAAGGATACATGCCGGTCAATCAATGTGTCCGGAGCAGTAGCAAGCTACCAGGGCTCGGTGGAAACACAAAGAGGCATTTCCCGGTATGGATTACTACTCAAGGCACACAACTAGGTGTCGAATCCCACACATATCAATGCATTGCAAGCATACACACAATATGCACGATATGTGTAGATACAACATGGCATCACAACATAACTCTACAAGACATCATTTATTTAATAGACTCCGAAGAGCCAACATAGTTTAATGTTACAAACAGAAGGGGTCACATGACCCAACATTCAGAGCATACAAGCATCAAGCGGAAGTTACATGTCTGGGTACAGACATCTACTAAAAGCGGCTGGAAGAGCCTAAAAGCTACAACGACCCTACCATAGGAGCCAGATCACTGTCTGGGTTCCCAAGCTAAACCATCGATGTTAACGTCAAGAGATAACGTAGAAAGAGCAGCGTCTATTCTGCAAAATTGTAAATAAGCAACAGTGATTACGAAGGTAGTCAGCAAGTCTTACATCAGGGCTAACTACATATGCATCAAGTATCAATGAATGGAATTGTGGGGTTTATTGCAGAGAAGCTAGCTTTGACCTTTGGCTAACCTATTCTACAACAAAGTTTTATTATCTCTCTCGTCTCCTTACGAGAGAGCGCACACGAGTCCACATAACCACCACATCAATACACCACCATGAATCCTCTCTCGTCATCCTACGAGATAGCCATCCATAGCACTCACACTTATCTGGACCATTTTAGAGTAGCCATTAAAGTTATCTATGAACCATGTAAGTATCCAAGCAGTCCATAACCGAGGACGCGGCTATTCGAATAGATAGATACCCTGCAGGGGTGTACTTCGTCACACATGCTTCCGCCACTTATCGCCAAGTGCACATAAAAACCAGCACCTTGGCAACCTTCAAGCGGAAGCCCAGCGAGGGAGTTGGCCACGGACGTTAACCTACTAAGACTCACGCCAAAGACAGTTGCCTATCTGAGTTGGAACCCATAATGGAAGTCTGGCCGAGGTTTCCAACATGGCCTCAAACGATGTGAGCAGGGCCCCAAGCCGGTCCCGACTAGGCCGTTCATCCACTTAGCAGGCCGTGCCACAACCTATGAACGTCTCGAACTACTGCGACTTCTGGACTGAGAACAGAGTAGTTAATAGGCCGAGAGGGGTCGAGTTACCGGAACCCAATGTGCGGTAGTAGCTAGTCTTGGAACACCAACACAAGATCTCGGGTCCTAAATGCGGCGGTAATGAGACAACCCACCATGTACTCCTACATGGCCTCTCATCGCTACCTTTACCAGAACAATTTCACATCTTTAACTCTCATCAATAGGACATGATCATTCCGTTACATCATTCCGATGCTCGGACCAAACTCAACCTAAGCATAGCAAGCGTAATAGGGTAAAGCACATATGGCTCAAACATCTACCAAGTATGCTAGGTTGCATTGGTTTAGCTATTTACTGTGATCAAAATCAGGTCATGCAAAGGAATAGGTGCAGCTATCGTAATACAACTATCAATTGAATCATTTTGTTCTAATGCATAGAAATGAGAGCAGGAACGAGAGAATAGGATTTTGTCGGAATGTTCAAAGGGGTTTTGCTTGCCTGTTGATCGGAAGAACTCAGCTATTCTTCGATGCCGGTGATAACTACATCTCGCAAGGTCTATTGACAGATCAAACGAAAGAAATTAATCACGGCAAATGCTTCACAATGATGCATGAGCATGGCAACTTATCATGATGCTGATTTCATCTAATGCAAGTGATCACAGGTTGAAAGAAGTTTATTTGATCTATATAATTCATTTTCAAAATCCGATTGTAAATTTGTCATATTCAGCAAGGTTAAGATGTCCAAACATGTGTATAAATGCCACCAATGGATTCCTTGCATTTTTCTGATACTTTTTCATATATAAATTATTTCCATCAGAGTTATATTTTAATTTCTATGATTTTACAAGTTTCAACAATTTTCTGGAATTAAATTAAATCAGAAACTATTACTGCGTCACGCTGATGTCATCCCCGCGTCAGCAGGTCAACCAGCCGGGTCCAGGACAACCTGACCTGTGGGGTCCACTTGTTAGTGACCTAGAGGCTAACCCCGTGCTGACCAGCCCCTAATTGAGGTTTGACCAGGCGTGGGGCCCTCTGGCAGTGGCTCTAAGGCCTGATTAGCGGCGGGTTAAGGTGGCCACGTCGGCCCCCTCCGGAGGGTGGTCGCCGGCGACCATAGCCGCGGCGGAGGCTCGCCGGAGATGGCCGGAATTGCGCTACGGGGCACTATTTGGCAAGCGGTTTGCGGCTACGGGACGCTGGCAGAGCGCCGCATCCATTCCGAGGGTTTTGAGGCGCTGGGGTGGTCTGGGTGGAGCTTGCGACGAGCTTGGGCGGACCGGCAATGGCGGCGAGAAGAGCAGGGGCAGAGAGCAGGGGAGAGGCAGAGAGCAGGGGGGAGGAGAGGATAAGGGAGGGACGGCCTTGTGCGCTGGCGCGGTGGAGGCAGGAGGAGGCTCCACGCGAGCAGGAGGTGGCGAGGTGAGCTGCCGTGCTCACCTTCTCCCCTGCCTTCTGGCAGGAGGAGGAAGACGACAGGGAGAGGCCCTCCTGGTGGGCTCGGCCAGGAGGGTGGCGACACGTAAGTTTTCCTGTTTTTTTAATTTCTCTTTTATTTCTTTCTAGCATGTACTTTAGGATTTAAACTAATTAGTCTGACCAAATATAAAACCCAAAAATGTTATTAGGTGACAGAGACAATAATGTCCAATTCCACATAAAAGTTTCAACATTTTTGAAACTTTAAAATAGAAGGACCCAAAATAATTCCATTCCAAATAGCTATTTAGTCAACTCAAAAATCCTTTTTTAAAAATTCCTGTGACCTAGAATTTTGGTTTGACAATTTTACCTTATGTCACAATTTTGCCAAGTTTTTGGAACATTTTTCTGGTTCCATTTAAGGTAATAAATTTTATTGCCTTCTTGTCAAATGATCAAAACATTTGGGGCTTTGATCACTTCCTATTTAAACATCAAAGTTTTTATAATGCATGCATGAATGCTTGGCAAACAAATGAAAGCTAGGGCTATGACACTCTCTCTCTCTCTCAGCCCCCGCTCGTTTCTTTTAGTAGGAACCACTGTGGATAGCCGCCGTCGGGGCCTGCAGAGACGTCATGGGGTTCCATCGTCGGGGATGGAACGTCGTTGACCGCCTACGGCTCCCCTCGTCCGGATCTGACCATTCCGCCGCGAGCACAGCCAGAGGCCAGCCCATTGTTTCTCCGTCAGGTTCAGTTCCTATTACAGATTCAGATTTGTTCAGGTTCGGGTTCAACGTGGTGGTGTGTACATCTAGTTGAGAATCCACAACTATCACGAGCACATTAGTATCCCAGTTGGCTAGAGCAGCAGTTCTGCACCGCAATGATGTTGGGTTCGATACCCAGTTACACCAATTTTGCTCTAGTTCCGTTTTATTGTTGCACACACCTGCACCCTGCCATTTATCTCATTCTTGTATATTTGCTGGCCTATATTAGCAGGAGCACCGTAGCCTAGTGGTCGACCGTGTATGCATCCTGGTTCGAGTCCAGGCCTCTGCATTATTATTGCACCACGTCCATGTTGTTTTCACACACACATTGCATAAATGTTGCATTCATAGCATATTATCGTGTTTTGCTCGCATCTTTTTGTCCATAGCTTAGTTGGAGATGAGCTATATATGTAAACTGACTAGAATGACACGTAGTTTTACATGAACCACTTTTTTGATGCTTAACAAACATAAAATGTGGTTAGGACAAATCTAGGCAAATTTGGAAGTTAACGTGTGAGGTCAGTTCGGAGATGCTATATGTCGTTTCCGACTTCATTTAAAATGCCTATATAGTTAGGTTATTTGTGCTCCACCCCCTTGCCATGTTTAACACCATGTAATATTGTCGTGTACCTAAACGGGAGCAAACTAAATAATTTTTATGTCGAGTTTCGTCAATATGCAATTCGTTGCATATTGATCTTCCCTTAATGTGTAGCGTTTGATTGTTGTGAATTGCCATGCCATGCCTTACATAATTGAAATGGTAATGCATCATATGTATTGTGCATCATGTCGTGCATGTGAAGTGGTGAATATTGTGTGTTGATTGTGTTTCGTTTTGCTTCATCTCAATAGAGTTCCGTAAGCGTGTTGGAATGTGAGGATCCGTTCGACTACGTTGGTTCGTCTGCTTCATGGAGTCGTTCTTCTTCCAAGCGTGATCACATGCAAGATGACCATTTCCCTAGATACCATTAATATCAATGCCACATGAGTTGTGTTGTTTCTTTCATTATGCCTCGCTGCCTACCACCTGTTAAATGTCAGCCTCTCAACATTGCCATGAAAACCTTCACCTCAATACAACCTAGCAAACCACTGATTGGCTACGTTACCGCTTGCTTAACCATTTGTTTGCATTGCTAGTTGCAGGTGTAGTTGTTTCCATGTGAGAACATGGGTTCCTTGTTATATCACCCTAGTATTGATAATTAATCTAATGCACCTATATACTTGGTAAAAGGTGGAAGGTTTTGCCTTCTAGCATGGTGTTTTGTTCCACCTTTTCCGCATTAGTTTCGGTTACCGATGTTATGTTCCATAAATGAGCGCTCCTAACATGCTTGGGGTTGTTATGGAGACCCCCTTGACTTCCGTTTTGGGATAAAGCTCGTCTGGCAAGGCCCAACATTGGTACTAGTTCCTTAATAACAAACTAAAATATGCATAGGATTTGATCACCCCGTGGATAATTAACCACCCCCCCGAGCCAGTGCTCCGCATGAGTGTTGGTCCAAGCTGTCAACCGTCGATGGCTACCAGGAGCATCTCTATGATTGGCCTACCAGAAGTTTGGACAATCCATCGTGTCCTCAGAACGAGATACGCGGCTCCTATCGGGATCGTGGACACGTCGGGCGGCCTTGATGGACTTGTTTTACCTTTCTCGAGCGTCTTGTGCGGGAGATTCTGAGGATACTTTGGGCTATCTAAGGTTGAGGTTTTCCAATAGGAACCTGAGGAGATCACAGGTTTCCCTGATCGAGGTCATTCTGGTGCAGCGTGTGGTAGTTTGTGATGGACTAGTTGGAGCAGGCATGCAGGGTTAAATCTTTCACAAAGTCATGCACGATGTTATGTGGCAAACTTGGAAACTTTCTTTAACATCCGGTTCTAGATAACTCGAAGTAAACTTAACTAAAAATATGCCAGCTGTGTGCTTAACCGTGACAGTCTCTTCTCATGAGTTATGTATCCGAAAGAAGACACGATGAGGTTATGTCTGACGTAAGTAGGTGCTCACGATCATTCATTTGATCATCAGTAGTTCATGTCCGCTATGCGTAGATCACCCCCCTCTTATTCTTGTACTCGTAAGTTGGCCACTTCAAATAAATGCTTAGTCTCTTGTTGTAGCCTCACCAATTTGTCGGATTTTGGGCTCCGCAAAACCCTAAGGATTCGAACACTGGGCGTGTACGAAGGTGTATCCCTGCTCTGCCTCGCCTAGCCCACTACTCGATGGAAATGACAAAGGACTCACTCGATGGCGAGGGTACCACACGACACGACAGTTTACCCAGGTTCGGGCTGCTGCGAAGCGTAAAACCCTAATCTTGCTTTTGGTGGATTTCCTCTCGTGGAGGTGGTGGATGAATTAGTACAGTGCTCTCGAGCCTCCGGAGGTCAAGTGGCTAGGTGTATTGTTCTACCATCTGAACGAACTCTCCCTCTCAAGTATCCTACCCTTGCTATTTATAGCGGAGGCTCGGGTCCTCTTCCGTCATAGCTTCGGCGGGAAGGGATCCCACAGCGGCCAATTTTGAAGGGGAATAGGGGAACATGCTCCCCTGCCGAATGGTGGTCTTCGCGTGCAAAGTAACTGTCCGCGATGCAGGGATGGGCCCGAGGGTGACATTTTCCCTACTGGCGGGTGGCTCTGGCTTTGTTGCACCAGAAGGGAAACCTTTGGAAGATGCCTTTGGAACCCCTATATGCTCCCGCCTCCTTTGCACCAAAGGGGAAACCGCCCCGTCCTACCATATGTTGCTCGTCTGTCCTTTCTTGGCGTCACCCTTGACTCCTAAGGCCCGGGCTTGTCTCAGAATATCTGTCGTTCTGGAGGGGTCCTGAGGAGGCCCCCTGCGGGTCTTGACGCTCCTCCTCCTCGTGAGGCTTGGCCCCTCATAAGGGCCTTACCTTGAACAGTGTCGGGCCCGTTGGTTTCTTCCGGTGTGGCGGGCCTGCCCTGGGCCACAGGCAGGCAGGTCTGGGTACCCCCATTCCCAGAACGCCCACAATAGCCCCTGAGCCCATGGAGTGCTCGGGTTGGCTTCGGGGTGGAGCTTCGGGGGGCTGCATGAGACGTCGTGGGCCCTCAAATGCCTGTGGGCCAGGCCGATGTGTGATGGCAATCTCTGGCAATGGCTAGAAGAATGCTATTCTTGATTGCTCAACAATTAGAAATTTTCTTGCAATGACCCACTAGCGCGTGGGATCGAGGCAGTTTTCGAGGGTAGAGTATTCAACCCAAATTTGTTGATTCGCCAACAGGAACTGAGAGGATACTCTCAAGTATTAGCAGTTGAATGTGTCAGATTTAACCACACGTGAAAGATTAATATCTGCAGGCAAAGTATCAACAACAAAGTAGTATGATAGCAACGGTGTCAGAAACGATCTGCTGACGACAGACTATTCCTAACTGTCATATCAATGCCGCGAGAAGTTGCCCATTGACGGAAATTGTCTTTTCCCGTCAACGCCGAGCGAATCAGAATTGTAGCAGGTAGCAGTAGTGTAACGAGTAGCAGCAGTAGCAAGGAACAACAGTAGTGACAACAGTAGCAAGTAGCAATAGTAGTAAGAAACAACAGTAGCAACAGTAGGAACAACAGCAGAGCAAAACAAGTAACAGCAGCAGTGGGACATACTCGTAGGCAATGGGTCGGTGATTTGTTTGGATCATATTCATCATGCAAGAGTTATAACACGGAGAGATATGTGGCTAGCTCCTGTTCGTCAATGTGATGTAGGCATGCATTCCGTGTGTCGCCATACGTGCTTAGGGAAAATAACTTGCATGACATGTATTGTCCATCCCTCCCGTGGCAGCGGGGTCCTAAAGTAAACTACAGGATATTAAGGTTCTCCTTTTAATAAAGAACCGGACCAACTCATTAGCACTTGGTGAACACATGAACTCCTCAAACTATGGTCATAACCGGGAGTGGTTCCGGTTATTGTCAGTCCGTGGTTGTCGGGTCATAACACATAGTAGGTAACTACAACTTGCAAGATCGGATCTAAAACAAACATATATTGGTGACAACATAATAATTTCAGAGCTGAAATCTTGGCACTCGGGCCCTAGTAATAAGCATTAAGCATGGCAAAGTAGTAGCAACATCAATCTTAGAACATAGTGGATACTAGGGATCAATCCCCATCAAAACTAACTCGATTACATGATAGATCTCATCATACTCATCACCGCCCAGCGAGCCTACGAATAGATTACTCACGACCGACGAAGAGCTTCATGGAATTGGAGAGGGAAGAAGGTTGATGATGATGATGGCGACGATTTCCCCTCTCCGGAGCCCAAAACGGACTCCAGATCTACCCTCGAGATGAAGAACAGGATGTGGCGGCGCCTCCGTATCACAAACGCGACAAAAGCTTCTCTCTTGATTTTTTCTGGGACGAAAGTGAATTTATAGAGCCGAGTTTGGGGGCGGCAGAGCCACGTGGGCCCCATAAGCTTGCTAGCCGCCACTAGGGAGGTGGCGGCTACAGGGCTTGTGGCCCACTAGCCCACCTCCTCCGGTGGATCTTTGTGCAGGTATTTTTCATATTTTTCAGAAATATTTTCCGTAAATTTTCAGGACGTTCTAAGAACTTTCATTTCTGCACAAAAACAACACCAAGGCAATTGTGCTGAAAACACCGTCAGTCCAAGTTAGTTCCATTCAAATCATGCAAATTAGTGTCCAAAACAAGGGCAAAAGAATTTGGAAAAGTAGATACGATGGAGAGGTATCAACTCCCCCAAGCTTAAAACCTTGCTTGTCCTCAAGCAACTTAGTTGACAAACTAAGAGAGAAAGAAAAACTTTGACAAACTCTGTGTGATCTTGTTGTTGCAACTATGTCTAACTCGTAACCAGAATTTCAACAAGATCACAAGTTAACCACATAAGCAAGTGACTCGAAGGTCTCACGGTAAACTAATATCAATGGCATAATCAGCTAACAAGCAAATAATAATGAGTTTCAAATACCAACAATTCAATCAAAACAAGCATGAAGCAATATGAATAGGTGGTATCTCGCTAGCTCTTTTTGAGACCGCAAAACATAAATGCAGAGCACTTTCAAAGATCAAGGGCTGACTAAACATTGTAATTCATAGCAACGAAGATCCAATCATAGTCATACTCAATATCAATCAAAAGCAAAGCATAAAAATGACAGAGGTGCTCTCTAATTGGTGCTTATACAAGAGGAGGATGACTCAACAGGAAAATATATAGACAGGCCCTTCGTAGAGGGAAGCATTGATATGCAGAGGTGCTAGAGCTCAAGCTTTGAAAACAGAGATAATAATTTTGGGTGGCATGCTTTCATTGTCAACGCAATGACCAAGAGTTCTCAATACCTTCCATGCTACTCATGCTATAGGCTGTTACCAAACAGAAAAGTAAAGTTTTAACTCCCCCACCACCAATCAATCACACTCCACGGCTAGCCGAATCCTCGGGTACCGTCCGTACTAACATCAATCCGGGGGAGTCTTGTTTTACAGTTATTTTTCGATTTAAGCATGGAATTGGGCATTCCAATTACCGGCCCCTTTCTCGTGAATGACAGTGAATAAACACATGTCGAGGATAACACTCCTAGCATGGAAGATACCAATAGCCCCCTGTAACCACATGAGCGGTCCGGGCATGCAAAACAGATTATTTCTTGAAGGTTTAGAGAGTGGCACATGGAAATTTACTTGGAATGGGAGGTAGATACCGCAAATAGGTAGGTATGGTGGACTCTCATGGAAAAACTTTTGGGTTTATGGAAGTGGATGCACAAGCAGTATTCCGCTTAGTACAAGTGAAGGCTAGCAAAAGACTAGGAAGCGACCAACTAGAAAGCGACAGCATTCATCAAGATGCAATGAGTTTGACTAACATTGAATGCAAGCATGAACAAGATATAAATCACCATGAACATGAACATCATAGAGGCTACGTTGATTTTGTTTCAACTGCATGCATGAACATGCGCCAAGTGAAGCCACTTGAATCATTCAAAGAAGAATACCATCCTATCATACTACATCATAGTCATCTCAAAATCTATGTTGGCATTCAAGACAAATGTAGCGACCCGACTCAAAACGAATCAAGCCTCTGTGTATCTGTGCCATCCCTGGATCAGTATGCTGGCACACACAGTACATCAATGTATATATCAAAGTGCAATCACATGTAAATAGCGTAAAACTGATATATACCTTAAATATCTCAGCGGAAGCAGTCAAGGGAGTGGAGTCCCAATAAACACCAACGGCAAGTTGAGTGTAGACCGTAACCCTGAATTCGTATTCTTACTCGTCGAAAAATATCTGCAACATAAGACGTTGCAGCCGTGTAGGTCAGCATATTGAATATGCCGACAAGTCACATATGAGAGGGGGTAAAATATCATCTATACTATATGCATATATGGCAGGTGGTGTTGTAAGTTTTAGCGTAAAGCAAATTTTCTCCAACAACAAGAGGGGCTAAAAGCAAAATATTACTACGTTGTTGGTTGTTAATGAGATGGTTCCGCCAACCAGTTCTCATACCTAAGTTATCAATATTACCCTCATCAAATATTTATAATGGTGTTGAGAATTTCAGAGAAATTCATTTCCTTTGGCTCAAGTTGTCAATGACCATGGACACGGCTAATCGATTAGGTTTGAGTATTCTGCAGAGTTTTGCACACGTTCCCCACAAGATTTGATCGCCTCCGTGTATGTCCTCCCACTTCAGGGTGTTCGAAGACCGGATGATCAAAACATTGTCTTTCAACGGGTCCCTCTGAATCCTTGTCGGTGCCCATCCAAATCCTACCGTTCTTCTACATCTGCTTGCACCGCCTGTCCAGAGTCGCTGCGTTGTCCAACCAAGCCAGAGCCCATAATGACTTGTGGCTATGCAGGTAAGCCTTGGGTCTTGAAAATATCCGTCCGGCTCTTTGAGCCTGGGTGAAGCTTTCCGCAAGATGTCATGGCCGTCTCCAGCATCCCGGGTCATCCACTGGTTTCTCTAGGGAGCCGATCAACCGTCCTTCACCCAGAGTTGCATTGCATCATGAGGTCTTAAAAAGTCTTGACTTAACCGGTCTTGGTTATTAAATTATTCTCGCGTCACTCGTGATGAACTCTCAACCGGCCGAACTCCGGCGAGTCGAGGGTGGCGGCGTGGAGCGGCGATAGGGGGTATAAGGGGAAAAATGGGGCGCGGCGGTTGCGGCGAGGCTTCCGGTGGTCTCGGGTGGTGCGGCCGGCGAGGGGTGTCGCGACAGGGCGCCCAGGGAGTCTCCTGGAGCTCCAGCTCCGGCGAGGCAGGGGCTCGGGTGGTTGGGCGGCGGGGAGAGCGGCTACGAGGGGGGCGGGGTGCGGGGGGGGGGGGGGGGCTCGGCTTAAATAGCCGGAGAGAGCGGAGGCTAGGGAGGGAAGTGACAGCAGGGGAGAGAGATCCGGCGAGCAGGGGGAGCTCGGTCGACTAGGAGAAGGAAGGAGGGGTCGGTGAAGGAAGAAGACTGAGGGAGGGGATCGGGTCGGTGCGGGGCCCAGCGGCCAGGGAGAGAGAGGGGGAGGGAATCGGGTCGGTTGACCGACCTGTAGAAGGAAGGTCCGGGCCAGGCGGGATCCGGGCCAGCAGCGCTATAAAGCGCATGTGGCGCTTTCCAATTAAAAAAAACATTCCCGATTTTTATTTTTTTTTCAAAGAAACAGAAAGTGGAACAAATAAAAGGCAAGTAAATAAAATCCTAAAGTAGGGGTATTATATACAAACTTTTCACAAAAAAATTCTCTATCCGTTTAAGATTTTTCCAAGGCAAAAATAAAAACTTTTAAAAAATGTTTTTTTCAGAAAAAACCCCTAAGGCTTTATTTTCTGTTTGCAAGTAAATTTTTAAATAAAACTTTGGTTTTTATTGGCTCCAATATTTTCAAAAATATCCTTGATTTGGGAGGGTCATTTTCCTCTGCTCTTTCTTGCTTGGCAAGAATTATTTTCGGGGTATTTCTCGGGGAAGAAAATATAGAAGCAAGGGCAAATATTTTGAAAGGATTCAAATGCAAACTCCGTTCAAATTCTTTATAGTTGAAGAAGTCATGTCATCTTCTCTCTTTGCTTTAAAATATTGAATTTGAATTCACCGGAGAAGGGGAAAGTCATTTTATTCCCTCTCATTCAAAGGTTTTGAAAAGTTTTCAAATTTCACTCAAGTTTCACTCACTCTAACAAACAAACAATCAATCTAATAATTTTATTAACATTCCAAAATTTTGGATGTTACAAACCTACCACACTTAAAAGGAATCTCATCCTCGAGATTCGAAGGGGCTAGAAGGAAAGGTTAGGGTTTGGAGGTCTTCTTCTAAATCCAACCTCCGCCAGAGTGGGATACTACCACACTTCAAATGAGAGATACTGGTCCCTAAAAATTTTAACGGTCCTCTGGGGTCTTGGCACCTGGCTCGTCACATTCTTCATCGTAACTCCTTTGGTGATGATCTTACATTATACTCATAATGTTCCCCACAGAATCCAATGTCTTACGTGGATTTAAGCTTCTTCGGGCACTGGGTCTTCTTAAGTGACAAGTCCTGTGATCATTCTATATAACATATCGATGATTCTCATGGTGGTCTACCATTTGTGGTTATCCTGCAGAGAGAGGGGTCTTGGCTTCATTCTCACCGTAAAATTTCCTACGCGTGACAACAAATGCCATGTATATGGGGCTTTCATCATACCATTCTAAGGCTGAAACAAAAGCTTCAAAGAACGTCGTCTCTCACTATGGGTAAGTCTCTCAGATTTACCATTCCGAATAGCAAGATAATGATAATAGGAAGTCGTCATGGTGGCCAAGCCATGTCGCACTGAAATCATTACCTTGTATAAGGCTTAGTGAATCTCGTATTCTAACACTTGGGCATCCTCACAAGCGTTGCAGAATTTCTCTTGTACACGAACGAAGTTCGGATAAATCCAATGATTCTGCAAGCTGAACAAAACATCTATCGTAACTTCACAACCCTCAGATTTTCGTATGCTCCTAGGGAAATGTTTGCGGATCCATCTTAGCTTTTTCCAAGTTTCCTTCTTCATAAAGGTGGTGCTAGATCCGTATTTGTCCCGGGGTCTGTGGGTAGCAGACATACTTGGAATTACTACGCCTTCAAATCGTGTAGTGTTTCCTCCATCATACTCTTGGGGTAACCATCATATAATAATAATCCTCGGACTTATTTTTGGTACACAGTCCATTCTGTGGGATACTTTCCATTGGTGTGTTTACCATGCAAGGTATTGGTTCATCCACAAATCATATTCATTTCATAATCAATCCTTTATTACATCCTTAATTTCTTATAAAAAACTCCAATTCAAAAGTACTCTATTACAAATGCGGCCATCCACATTGTTCGGTATGGTCGAGCATTTTTGCCAACATTATTCATTTGTCTCTCTTGGAGGTACTTTAGTTCCACTGGAACCTTCCAATGTTCTGCTTGAAATCATCCATCTTTTGCTTCATCATGGTGGTCATGAGCTTCATCTCCATCATCTCCGCATGCACTTCACTCAGGTATTCCTGGGTATGACGGAGTCTTGCTTCAAGTATTTCTCCAATCTGATGTATGGCTTCCATGGCAGCTTCACGAACAGCATCAAAGAAGGTTGCTCGTGGTACACGTGAAATGAAAAAGTATTGCCCCATAGTATTTGGACAAACTCCTTTCACATGCTGGAGGTGTACTTCCACATACCAAAGTTCTACTCCACTTTCCATGAGTGGGTAGCCTTTGTAGACTGCATCTCCTTCAAGATGAATGTGCTTCATCATGTCCTTCAGGATTTTCAGGTAATCATGATCACTAGTCAGGGTCATGATCGTTTCTGGGCCCTTGAGGAATGACTCGTAGAGAGTTGTCATCTGCAGGTGTCAGTAAATAGGTACTCAGAGGAATGTATGTGTCTCCTTGGTAATCATGGTACATTCCTACTCAGTGGATCCTGCGGGTTTACCGATTACTACCACACTTAAAATGAATTATACTCATGCCTGCATGGACCATGTTTTCTCATATCCTCATAATTGTTGAGAGATCTTTGTTCGAAGAGAAACAACGCATACAGTTTCAACATAGGCAATCATGAGACAATAAATTCCATTTATTCATGATGTTATTACAATCTCAGGGACTTCTGTTACAAAAAATTTCACTCCATGATATCATGAAAAACAAGAGTTCTTCAGATTACACTAATTGTCGCGGTCAAAACTTAACTACTCCTTTTTAGCTTTCTTCCTTTGTGGACAATCGCTAGCAAAATGTATTGCTTCCTTGCAACGAAAGCAAATGAGTTCTGACAAGTCTCGAGGCGTCTTAGTGTTTGCTTTTGCTCCTTGGGTTTCTAGCTTCCTTCCTGAGCACATGTATTTGTGGTGGCCAAATTCCATACACTTGTAACATCTGACATGACTCAGGTCTATATCTGCAGAGATTTGGCTCTTCCGAGGGTACTTTTTTTCTTTCCGGATTCCTTTATTTTGGCCAGTTCTTCTATTTCAAGTGGATCAAACTCCACTTTTTCCGTCGGGAAGTTTCCAAGATACTCTTGGCTTCCCTTCGTGCAATCCTGTGAATAATGTCCTTCTTCTCCACATGAGTAGCATGCATTGGAGAAAAATCTAGTCAGGCCTTGTCCATCAGGGTCTTCAATATTTTCATTCATCATCGGCTCTTCTAGAATCTTCTTCTTGAGTGTTTCCTTCACTGCATCTTTCTGCTGCTTGACAACTTGTTGCACCTTGGGGTAAATGTGACACTGAGCTGGGTAGTGGGTAGTTCCTTCACAAAGGAAACAAGTCACCTGACTACTTGGACACTCCTCAGCTTGGTGATTTTCTTCACAATGAGTGCATCCATCCTTGTGTTCTTCCTGGGTGTGTCCTATTTCTCCATAGATCTTGCATAGCACTTCTAAATAAGACGGGATCTTAACAAAGTCTTCTTGAATTCGTCCTAGGTTTCTGCTCCACTAAATCCTTGTATGGCATGATGCATTTTCCACCAGATTGCAGCACTTTGTGTAAAGTACTGAAGAGCGTGTTCACTTCATACTTCCTTGAGATCAAGTCGCTCCCGAAGTTGTTCTCCATGTTTTGAATCCATATATCAGCCTCCAGCTGGGTCATTGGTCCAGAGACTACAAGTCCAGCTTCATACTCCATATGGTAGGGTTGAGGTTTTGGGGATGAGACGGGTAAGAGAGGGAGGGAGATACACACAATACAAACAATATTTTTGAGAATAGGTTTAAGTTGTGGCCGTCGAAAAACACACACCAATGACGGCTCACAAATCATCGTAACTAACATGGGTATATAATTGGGGTTTGGACTTCTAATAAACATTGGAACGTTTCGGGGTCTTCGAGTTCTTCGGGTCTTGAGAGTCTTCAATTGGTGTAGCTTCAACTTCAAGATGAAATCCTCTTTTCTTTGAAGTGGGAGTCGGTTGGTCCTTCACGTGGTCAAAGGGGAAAGGGCATTGTCTAACTATTTGAGGTGAGAGAGAACGTTTGATGAAATCAGAAGAGATGAGAAGTAAAAGGTGTTCTTGAAAAATAGAAATTTTGAGAGATCCTATCCTAAGAAGTTTCCAGTTTCTAGGGTCACGTCCTACAGTCAACATGTGATCTGATACCATTTCTGTAGCGACCCGACCCAAAACGAATCAAGCCTCTGTGTATCTGTGCCATCCCAGGATCAGTATGCTGGCACACACAGTACATCAATGTATATATCAAAGTGCAATCACATGTAAATAGTGTAAAACTGATATATACCTTAAATATCTCAGCGGAAGCAGTCAAGGGAGTGGATTCCTAATAAACACTAACGGCAAGTTGAGTGTAGACCGTAACCCTGAATTCGTATACTTACTCGTCGAGAAATATCTGCAACATAAGACGTTGCAGCCGTGTAGGTCAGCATATTGAATATGCCGGCAAGTCACATATGAGAGGGGGTAAAATATCATCTATACTATATGCATATATGGCAGGTGGTGTTGTAAGTTTTAGCGTAAAGCAAATTTTCTCCTACAACAAGAGGGGCTAAAAGCAAAATATTACTACGCTGTTGGTTGTTAATGAGATGGTTCCGCCAACCAGTTCTCATACCCAAGTTATCAATATTACCCTCATCAAGTATTTATAATGGTGTTGAGAATTTCAGATAACTTCATTTCCTTTGGCTAAAGTTGTCCACGACCGTGGACATGGCTAATCAATTAGGTTTGAGTACGCTGCAAAGTTTTGCACACGTTCCCCACAAGATTTGATCGCCTCCGTGTATGTCCTCGCACTTCAGGGTGTTTGAAGACCGGATGATCAAAACATGGTCTTTCAATGGGTCCCTCTGAATCCCTGTCGGTGCCCATCCAAATCCTACCGTTCTTCTACATCTGCTGGCACCACCTGTCTAGAGTCGTCGCGTTGTCCAACCAAGCAAGAGCCCATAATGACTTGTGGCTGTGCAGGTAAGCCTTGGGTCTTGAAAATATCCGTCCGTCTCTTTGAGCCTGGGTGAAGCTTTCCGCAAGATGTCATGGCCGTCTCCAGCATCCCGGGTCATCCACTGGTTTCTCCAGGGAGCCGATCAACCGTCCTTCACCCATAGTTGCATTGCATGACGAGGTCTTGAAAAGTCTTGACTTAACCGGTCTTGGTTATTAAATTATTCTCGCATCACTCGTGATAAACTCTCAACCAGAATATTGTCTACTCAAGCATAGCAATATGAAATTTGTCATCCCGGGCCAAGTAACGGGGTTGTTGGGTGCCTACCACATGATACTACAATATGTAACCATAATTTCCAAGTACCTACTCAGCATGCAATTGGGCATAGGATGGTAGAACTATGATGCATTAAACATAGGTGATACATGATCAAATGACTTGCCTGGTGATGTTGACGAAGAAGAATTTCTCGAGAAATAACTTGATAGACTACTCGTCACTCTCCGATGAAATCTATATAACAAACATATCATTCACATAAGCACTCATACTAGCAATCAAAACAAAGGAGAGAGTGAATAAGAATCCGAAGGAAACTTGAAATAAGACTAGCGAGTCTTCTACTACGTCAAACACTAAATAGTTTTTGTCTAACAGAAAATAATATACTTAAATAACAGGGAACTAAGATATAAATTTAACTAATATAAAATAAAGTATTTTTCACAAAACTATTTGAAAGTATTTCCAAACGGGATTTGAAGTAGTGGAGAAACCAATTGCAAGTTATTAGAGAACTAGAATTGATTTCATAATAACATATAAAAATCAAAATCAAAACTTGTTGCAGACCTACTGTTAACTAAATAAACAAAACATGATCTTTCTGAAATATAAAAGAAAAAATAATAATTTAAAAACAACTAAAGAAAGGAAATTTGTCACAATCCTAAAAGTGGTGAAACAGAAATTGTTTCACAAGAAACAATGATCTAAATACTCAAATAATTCTGAACTTTTTACCACTGATCATTAAGATCACTAGTGATCAGTAGCAAAAATAATTAAATTAAAAGCTATTTTTAAACTCCTGGAATAAGAAAAACAAGGTTTAAACTAAATCTGATCTAATTCAAATTTTAAAATTTCAAACATAGGCAAATAATATGTTTTTGAAAACTACAAGAAAATTGTGATCTATTGGAAAAAGAATCAACCCCATTGGAGTTATGGATCCAAAGTTATGAGCAAAAGAAAATTGAATCTGCCTCTGTTTTTGAATTAAAACTAAAAATAGAGAAATCTAGTTTGTGAAGAGGGGGTCCACGTGGCGCGTTGTGGTTGGCTCGAGGGTGTGAGCTGTTGAGGCTAACTAGCGAACGGCCGCAATTTAAACAAAATCTCTCTTGCTAAATAATAAGTGAAGAAAACCCGGTCGGTTTTATTTAAAAGACCGAAGGGGTATGTAGTTCTAATCCTACGCGTTCGTTTAGATCCGACGGCTACGGGAGGGGGAGATGGGGTGCTCCCAGGGGGCTGCCGGTGTTGGCTCTTCTCCGGTGAACAGGGACGTGGTGGTCGACAGGGACGAGGCTCCGAAGAGTCTCCGGCGGGTCCGACGGCACCAGAGGATGGCGGCGAGGCTCCGGCGTCCGAGGGAGGCGACGGCGAGGCGAGAGGGAGCCGGGGGCGAGCAGGGGGAGCTCGGGGAGGTTCCTGTACCGGCCGAACTCCGGCGAGTCGAGGGTGGCGGCGTGGAGCGGCGATGGGGGGTATAAGGGGAAAAATGGGGCGCGGCGGTTGCGGCGAGGCTGCCCGTAGTCCCGGGTGGTGCGGGCGGCGAGGGGTGGCGCGACAGGACGCCCGGGGAGTCTCCTGGAGCTCCGGATCCGGCGAGGCAGGGGCTCGGGTGGTTGGGCGGCGGGGAGGGCGGCTACGAGGGGGGGGGGGGCGGGGTGCAGGGGGGCTCGGCTTAAATAGCCGGAGGGAGGGGAGGCTAGGGAGGGAAGGGACAGCGGGGGAGAGAGATCCGGCGAGCAGGGGGAGCTCGGTCGGCTGGGAGAAGGAAGGAGGGGTTGGGGAAGGAAGAAGACTGAGGGAGGGGATCGGGTCGGCGCGGGGCCCAGCGGCCAGGGAGAGAGAGGGGGAGGGAATCGGGTTGGTTGACCGACGTGTAGAAGGAAGGTCCGGGCCAGGCGGGATCCTTCCCAGCAGCGATATAAAGCGCGTGAGGCGCTTTCCAATTAAAAAAAACATTCTCGATTTTTATTTTTTTCAAAAAAACAGAAAGTAGAACAAATATAAGGCAAGTAAATAAAATCCTAAAATAGGGGTATTATATACCAAAATTTTCAGAAAAAAAAATGCTCTATCCGTTTAACATTTTTCCAAGGCAAAAATAAAAAAGTTTTAACAAATGTTTGTTTCAGAAAAAACCCCTAAGGCTTTATTTTCTGTTTGCAAGTAAATTTTTAAATAAAACTTTGGTTTTTATTGGCTCCAATATTTTCAAAAATATCCCTGATTTGGGAGGGTCATTTTCCTCCGCTCTTTCTTGCTTGGCAAGAATTATTTTCGGGGTATTTCTCGGGGAAGAAAATATAGAACCAAGGGCAAATATTTTGAAAGGATTCAAATGCAAACTCCGTTCAAATTCTTTATAGTTGAAGAAGTCATGTCATCTTCTCTCTTTGCTTTTAAAAGATTGAATTTGAATTCACCGGAGAAGGGGAAAGTCATTTTATTCCCTCTCATTCAAAGGTTTTGAAAAGTTTTCAAATTTCACTCAAGTTTCAATCACTCAAACAAACAAACAATCAATCTAATAATATTATTAACATTCCAAAATTTGGCTCCTTTGGCTCCCACTGATAAACTAGCGTCTGGTACTGGACTGGCGACTCGGGCACGGGCACCTGTGGTTGGGCCAAGCCCCAATATGCGTAGATGTTTGAGGGCATAATAGTGTACCTGCCTGCATGAAGATCGAACAAAGAAGGAGCAGGCAAAGTAATAGTCTCTCGAGTACCCTGACTAAATATCAGGTTATAAATCATCCGTGTACTAGCATCTCTATCCAGAAAATCATGGCGAACCATGCTGTCATAATCGAGATATTTCTCAGGGAGAAGCATCCCTCCTTCCTCTCCCAGTCTAATGGGTGTCTCAAAGTGTGTGGCGAGACGGGTAGCATAGATACCTCCATAGACGACACCCTTGGAACGGTTGGTGTTCAGCCAGTGGGCTACTATAGCACCTAGGCTATAAGTCTTACCGTTACAAAGGCCTTTGTGCAAAACCGCAAGGTCTGGAGAACTAAGTGATCCAGCCTCCCGACGGCCAATCAAACATTTTCCCACAAATAGTGAGAAGTACCGAAGCACAGGAAAATGTATGCTAGCAATTCTAGCGCGAGACACACCTCTCTCCTCTCCAACAGCAATAGTACCAATGAAATCCTCCAAGTCCCGTGGACGAGGGTCACGGATATCCCCGAACATAAGGTAATTTGCATACATTGCAAAAATCCTGTAGCGTCATGCACTGGGGGACATCGTATATCGTGAACTCAACCATGGGAGGATTCCTCCTCGGATAAAAGTTGAAGCTTTGTACGAAGATATTAGTGAGGAGGAGGTATTGCGGACACTTATCTTCAATGAAGGCGGTAAGACCTGCATTCTCCACCAAGTAATAAAAGTCTTCATAAAGCCCATCGGCGCAAAAAAATTCATCACTTGGCCACTCGCACGCTCGAACTTCTGTGACTCGAGGGACTACGTACTTGGGGTGGTTCTTCTCATCCTCCTTGGGGTTATGGCTTGAAGAGCCTCTCAAGAACCTCCTCATCTTTACCTTTTTCTAGCTCTGAAAAATTCAGAAATTTTTAGAGACTTCGAAAGAAAAGTGAATAAAGATTAACCCAACTCGTAGCAACTACTCCTACTAGTGCCTAGAGACTGTATCACGCGCTAAAACTACTTGGGACCAGCTAAATCAACATTTCTAGCTCAAGAACAGGGTCACCAAGGTAGCAAGAATACGCGAAGGATAAAGCACTAGAGGAAAAACTAATTCGACCAACGGATAAGTCACTTACCAAGGAGTAATTTCCCCAAAACGGTTCGGAGAATGGTGCTTTGAGCAAGGAGATCGAAAATCACAGCCAAATGAGCAAGAACACGGGTTTGAGCTGCAAAACAATTTTTTCTGGAGGTGGAAGAAGAGGATGGGAGCTGCAATGAGTGGAGGGGGTGCCCGTGGGCCCCACAAGCTTGCTAGCCGCCACCAGGGGGTGGTGGCTGCAGGGCTTGTGGCCCACTGGTCTGCCCCCCAGGCCAACTCTCAGGCCCAGTATTTTTCAAATATTCCAGAAAAAATCATACTAGATTTTCAGGACCATCGGAGAAATTTATTTTCAGGGTATTTTTCTCCGGGACGCTAAAACAGAAAACAGGAAAAACTAAACTAAATCTATTATTTTTCTTCTAAGCAACAGAAAATGAAAGCTCAAAACAGATGTATGTGACTCTTTGATTCATCCATTTCATGGTCATCGAAAGAAATCCGTAAATGGGGTTGATCAAGTACTCATGACAAAACCTTCTCGAATCACAAGAGAGAACGGAGAATTTTCGAATAGCCACTAAGTCAACTCAATGGGGATATGTACATCCTCAACAAGCAAATCATACTTCATCTTGACACGAGGAATAGGGCATTCAAAGCTCCCAATAAGAATCGATGAAGTCTTTTTGGTAGCATTGAAGCAATGTACTTGATATCGTTTCTTCGGAAAGTGCACTGTGTGCTCATTACCGTTGACATGGAAAGTGGCATTGCCTTTGTTGCAATCTATAACAGCCTCTGCAGTGTTTAAAAAGGGTCTTCCGAGAATGACAGCCATGGCATCGTCCTCGGGAATATCCAAGATAACAAAGTCTGTTAAGATAGTGGTGTTAGCAACCACAACAGGCACATCCTCGCAAATGCCAATAGGGAAAGCAGTTGATTTGTCGGCCATTTGCAGAGAAATTTCAGTGGATTTCAACATATACAATTCAAGTCTACGATAAAGAGAGAGCGGACTAACACTAACACCGGCTCCAAGGTCACATAAGGCAGTTCTTACGTAGTTTCCTTTAATGGAACAAGGTATAGTGGGCACTCCGGGATCACCAAGTTTCTTAGGAGTTCCTCCTTTGAAAGTGTAATTGGCAAGCATGGTGTAGATCTCAAGATGTGGTATCTTCCGTTTATTAGTCACGATATCTTTCATGTACTTGGCATACAAAGACATTTTGAGCATATCAGTTAACCGCATCTGCAGAAAGATGGGTCTTATCATCTCAACAAAGTGCTCAAAATCCTCATCATCCTTTTCTCTTGGATGGCTTAGGAGGAAAGGGCATAGATCTCTGAACCCATGGCTCCCTTTCTTTACCATGCTTCCTAGCAGTGAAGTCATTCTTATCGTATCTCTTAGGTTGTGGGTTATCAGGATTAACCGTAGGTTCAATCTCCACATCCTCATCATTGCTAGGTTGAGCATTATTATGAACATCGTTGTCCATATTGTCACCAGGTTCACTTTCATCACCAGATTGTGTTTCTGCATCATACGCAGAAATATCATTAGGTTCTTTAGGTGTGACAGTATTTGGTGAACTGGCATGTAGGTTTCTATCATCCTTCTTCTTCTCCTTACGATGACTGGGTGTATCAGCATTAATTCCTTGAGAATCTTGATCAATTCTCTTAGGATGGCCTTCATGATACAAAGGTTCCTGAGTCACTTTTCCTCGTCTAGTAATGACTCTGACAGAGTTGTCATTTAATTCATTGAGCAAGTCATTCTGAACTTTAAGTACTTGTTCTACCTGAGTAATAATCATAGAGGCATGTTTACTCAAAAGCTTCAGATCATTGACATTTCTGTCTACCCAAGCACTTAAATTGCTAAGCATACGAGTACTTTGTTCCAAATGTCTGCTAACATAATCATTGAAACTCTGTTGTTTGGCAACGAAGTTGTCAAATTCATCAAAGCATAGGCTAGCAGGTTTGTCAAAAGGAATATCACTCTCATCAAACCTACCCAGAGAATTCACTTCTACTACTTGTACCGGGTTATCGAGACCATGGATCTCTTCGATAGGTGGTAGATTTTTGACATCTTCAGATCTAATGCCTTTCTCTTGCATAGATTTCTTGGCTTCTTGCATATCTTCGGGACTAAGGAATAGAATACCTCTTTTCTTAGGATTTGGCTTAGGAGGTGGTTCGGGAATAGTCCAAGCATTATTCAGAAGATGTTATTCAGAAGGGTCCAAGCATTATCGTTGATCAAGATGTTATTCAAGGGAATAGTCCAAGCATTAACTTCTACTCCTTGTTCGATAGTTCGTTCCCTAAAAACACAACCGACACAACTATCTAGGTGGTCTCTAGAAGCATCAGTAAGTCCGTTATAGAAGATATCAAGTATCTTGTTCTTCTTATGAGGGTGATCAGGCAAAGCATTTTGTAGCTGGACGAGCCTCCCCCAAGCTTGTGGGAGACTCTCTTCTTGGAATTGAGCAAAGTTGTATATTTCCTGCAAGGCAGCTTTCTTCTTATGGGCAGGGAAATATTTCTCACAGAAGTAATAGACCATATCCTGGGGACTACTCACACATCCAGGAGCAAGAGAGCTGAACCAGGCTTTAGCGTCATCCTTTAAAGAGAAAGGGAACAGCTTAAGGATGTAGTAGTGGCGGATCTTTTCCTCACTAGTGAAAAGGGTGGCTATATCGTGTAGTTTGGTAAGATGGGCTACGACCGTCTCAGACTCATAACCATTGAAAGGATTAGATTCGACTAGAGAGATTATGTCAGGATCGACAGAGAATTCATAGTCCTTATCGGTAATAAAGATAGGTGAAGTAGCAAACTTTGGGTCGTATTTCATCCTAGCTTTCAGAGATTTTTCCTTCCACTTGAGAAGTAATTTCTCAGCGTCATAGGCATCCTTACACGCAAGAAAATCCTCATCTATCTCTCCCTCCATAACGGAACCCTCAGGTATATCAGGTAATTCATATCTAGGAGAGCTAGATCTAGCAGGAGTAAAAGCAGGTTCTATCTCAATAGTATCGGCAGTTTCAGAAGCATCACGAGCAATGGCAGTAACTCTAGCAATATGAGCATCAAGGAAGACCCCTAGTGGAACATCAGGCAAAGTAGTGTCTCTAGCAGTATCAAGCATAGCATCTCTAGCAGTATGAGGCATAGCATCTCTAGCAGTATCAGGCATAACATCTCTAACAGTATCAGGAATAGCAGCATCATAAGCATCATCAAGGACAGGCGACATATCAAGATTTCTAGCAGGAGGTGATGTCGCAAACTTACTCATAACTGAAGGTGAATCAAGTGCAGAGCTAGATGGCAGTTCCTTACCTCCCCTCGTAGTTGAGGGCAAGACTTTGGTTTTCGGATCCTTCAGATTCTTCATAGTGATTAACACATATAAATCCAAGGTAACTCAGAGAATATAGCAATCGCTTCCCCGGCAACGGCGCCAGAAAAATGCTGATGGCAGTCTCTGGCAATGGCTAGACGAATGCTATTCTCGATTGCTCAACAATTAGAAATTGTCTTGCAATGACCTACCACCGCGTGGGATCGGGGCAGTTTTCGAGGGTAGAGTATTCAACCCAAATTTGTTGATTCGCCAATAGGAAGTGAGAGGATACTCTCAAGTATTAGCAGCTGAATGTGTCAGATTCAACCACACCTGAAAGATTAATATCTGCAAGCAAAGTATCAACAACAAAGTAGTATGATAGCAATTGTGTCAGAAACGATCTGTTGACGGCAGACTATTCCTAACACTCATATCAATGGCGCCAGAAGTTGCCCATTGACGGAAATTGTCTTTTCCCGTCAACGCCGAGAGAATCAGAATTGTAGCAGGTAGCAGCAGTGTAACGAGTAGCAGCAGTGGCAAGGAACAGCAGTAGTGACAGCAGTAGCTAGTAGCAACAGTAGCAAGTAACAGCAGTAGCAACAGTAGTAACAGCAGCAGAGCAAAACAAGTAACATCAGCAGTGGGACAAACTCGTAGACAATGGGTCGGTGATTTGTTTGGATGACATTCATCATGCAACAGTTATAACACGGAGAGATATGTGGCTAGCTCCCATTCGTCAATGTGATGTAGGCATGCATTTCGTGTGTCGTCATACGTGCTTAGGGAAAATAACTTGCATGACATCTATTGTCCATCCCTCCCGTGGCAGCGGGGTCCAAAAGGAAACTACGGGATATTAAGGTTCTCCTTTTAATAAAGAACCATACCAACGCATTGGCACTTGGTGAACACATGAACTTCTCAAACTATGGTCATCACCGGGAGTGGTTTTGGTTATTGTCACTCCGGGGTTGCCGGGTCATAACACATAGTAGGTAACTACAACTTGCAAGATCGGATCTAAAACAAACATATATTGGTGACAACATAATAATTTCAGATCTGAAATCATGGCACTCGGGCCCTAGTGACAAGCATTAAGCATGGAAAAGTAGTAGCAACATCAATCTCAGAACATAGTGGATACTAGGGATCAATCCCCGTCAAAACTAACTTGAGTACATGATAGATCTCATCCTACTCATCACCGCCCAGCGAGCCTACGAATAGATTACTCACGAACGATGAAGAGCTTCATGGAATTGGAGAGGGAAGAAGGTTGATGATGACGATGTCGACAATTTCCCCTCTCCGGAGCCCAAATCGGACTCCAGATCTGCCCTTGAGATGAAGAACAGGATGTGGCGGCACCTCCATATCGCAAACGCGACGAAATCTTCTCTCTTGATTTTTTCCGGGACGAAAGTGAATTTATAGAGCCGAGTTTGGGGGCGGCAGAGCCACATGGGCCCCACAAGCTTGCTAGCCGCCACCAGGGGGTTGAGGCTACAGGGCTTGTGGCCCACTCGCCCACCCCCTCTAGTGGATCTTTGTGCAGGTATTTTTCATATTTTCCAGAAATATTCTCCATAAAATTTCAAGTCGTTCTGAGAACTTTCATTTCTGCACAAAAACAACACCAAGGCAATTCTGCTGAAAACAGCGTCAGTCCAGGTTAGTTCCATTCAAATCATGCAAATTAGAGTCCAAAACAAGGGCAATTGAGTTTGGAAAAGTAGATACGATGGAGATGTATCAGCGCGCGTCACGCGGCTGGTGTCGGATCCTCCTTGTCCTCTACCTCTACCCCCCCCCCCCTTATTAGGTGCCCTGCTTGTAGCTTCGGTGCCTTATTGCTTTACTTCTTCCGTACTCAACTTTTTATTAAGTCTCCAACTCCAACCGGCGCCTCCCAGATCCAGCGTCGCATAGTTCCTTGCTAGTTCAGCAATGGTGCCTGCCGGCAAGCAAAAGCTAGAGGGGCATGGTCTGGCCCTGGCTTCTCCGCTCCTGGATTGCGCCCTCTTCAAGGACGCGGATCTCATCCCAGTGCTTCCATGGACCGCGACCGAGTCCAGTAAGCATGGGCGAACCCTGATTTGGCCTGGCGCCGTAGAGGAGCGGCCCAGTCCCAGGGCGGTATATCCCTTCTTCCTTCACAATATTTACGTTGGACTGGTGCCACCTTTCTCCCGATTCTTCACCGTTGCCTTGGACCACTATGGGATCCAAGCCCTTCATCTCCAGCCCAACTCCATCTTGCTTTTGTCCGTCTTTTCCTTCTACTGCGAGGCTTTCGTTGGCATGCAGTCGTCGGTTGCCCTCCTCTGCCACTTTTTCAGCCTGTGCCTGCACGACGGCGCTCACTTGTCGGCGTGCGTTTCCTTTGTGGCGGCCCGGAGCGGCAACGTGCTCTTGAAGGCCGGGAAGAAGGTAGAGAACTTTAGGCACCATTGGGTCCTTATGTGCCTCAAGGATGCCAACCCTCGGCTGGAAGAGCAGAGGGAGTTGCCGGAGAAGACCTCCACATGGAGCTCGGCGAAGCTCTCCGACCCTCGGGTTGTGCCCGTGCTGGAGTGCTTTTCTCGCGACATCAGCGCCAGGAGACTAACCGGGGGAATCATAGTGAAGGACTTCCTGGCGCAGCGCTTGGCGCCTCTCCAGGCACACTCTAGGCCCCTGTGAGAGTACCAGGTTAGCTACGACGAGCTCCGGCTTTGGTCCCGGGACCTCCCCACAGAGGACATGGGCAGAGTCGTGGCGATTTTGCTGGGCGGTGACCCTGGCGACCTTCCTGAGGCCCCGGGTCCGTTATACCGTCATGACGACCGGGCCAACCTGGTTGCTGCGATGCCTGTCTCCAAAGAACGGGGGCTCCTCCCGGCTGAAGGCTCCTGTCTGGTGGAGGTGTCATCCGGTGAAGGGGACTCGGAGAAGACCGTCGACGACCATGATACGTCTCAAACGTATCTATAATTTTTGATGGTTTCACGTTGTTATCTTGCCTTCTTAGTATGTTTTATGTGCCTTTTTATATCTTTTTGGGACTAACTTATTAATTCAGTGCTAAGTGGTAGTTCCTGTTTTTCCGTGTTTTTGACTCTTTTCAGATCTGATTTTGGAACGGAGTCCAAACGGAATAAAAACCCCGAAATGATTTTTTCCCGAACGAAAGAAGACGAGGGAGCCTTTGGGCCAAGCCAGGTGGGCCCTAGGGAGCCCACCACGCCACCAGGGGGAGGCGGCGGTGGGCAAGCTTGTGGCCACCCTGGCCGCCCCCTGACCTAGATCTTGCGCCTATATATTCCTAAATATTCCGCAAAAAATCAGGGGAGGCTCGAAAATACTTTTCCGCTGCTGCAAGCTTTCGTTTCCGCGAGATCTCATCTGGAGACCCTTCCCGGCACCCTGCCGGAGGGGACTTTGGAGGTGGAGGGCTTCTTCATCATCATCATCGCCCCTCCAATGACTCGTGAGTAGTTCACTTCAGACCTACGGGTCCGTAGTTAGTAGCTAGATGGCTTCTTCTCTCTCTTGGATCTTCAATACAAAGTTCTCCATGATCTTCATGGAGATCTATCCGATGTAATCTTCTTTGGCGGTGTGTTTGTTGAGATCCGATGAATTGTGGACTTGTGATCAGATTACCTATGATATATATTTGAGTTTTGCTGATTTCTTATATGCATGATTTGATATCCTTGTAAGTCTCTCTGAGTCTTGTTTTTTGTTTGGCCAACTAGATCTATGATTCTTGCAATAGGAGAAGTGCTAGCTTTTGGGTTCTGCCATGTCGTGACCTTTCCCAGTGATAGTAGGGGCAGCGAGGCACACATCAAGCAGTTTCCATCAAGGGTAAAACGATGGGGTTTTTATCATTGGTTTGAGATTATCCCTCTACATCATGTCATCTTGCTTAAGGCGTTACTCTATTCTTATGGACTTCATACACTAGATGCATGCTGGATAGCGGTCGACGTGTGGAGTAATAGTAGTAGATGCAGAAAGTATCGGTCTACTTGTTTCGGACGTGATGCCTATAGAAATAATCATTGCATAGATATCATCACGACTCTGCACAGTTCTGTCAATTGCTCGACAGTAATTTGTTCACCCACCGTCTACTTGCTTTCATGAGAGAAGCCACTAGTAAACACTACGACCCCCGAGTCTATTCACATCCATCGTTTACATCTCCGCTTTTACTTTGCTTTGTTACTTTGTTGCTTTCAGTTCTCACTTGGCAAACAATCTATAAGGGATTGACAACCCCTTCATAGCGTTGGATGCAAGCTTTTGTGTTTGTGCAGGATCTTGAGATACACTTCCGCCGGATAGATACCTTGGTTCTCAAACTGATGGAAATACTTACCGTCGCTGTGCTACATCACCCTTTCCGCTTCGAGGGAACACCAATGCAAGGCTCCAAGGCCACGGGGGAAATCCTTTGCATACTTGCCTTGGAAGTCCCTTAAGGTGTAGCCGTAGCTGAAGGATTCCTGGTGCCGTCGACATAACTACTTCCTAGCGCCGTTGCAAGGCATACACAACAGAACAATCAGAAGTATTTCCGGCACCTTTTCCGCAGATCTTTTTGAGGTAGCAGAAGTATTTCTGGCGCCATTGCCGGGGAGCAGGATCGTCAAGAATATACTCCCGACAACGTGCCTATTTCTGGCGCCGTTGCCGGGGAGGAGAAATCAAGATCTATCCAAGTAGGTCTCACAAACTCTTCTCTTGCATTTGCTTTTGTTGCCAGTTGCCTCTCGTTTTCCTCTCCCCCACTTCACATTTGCCGTTTTCATTCGCCTTTCTCCTTCGTCGTTTTCTCTTGCCCTTGCCATTTTCCTTTGCCGGTTTCTTTCTTGATTGTGTGCTTGTTTGTTTGTTGAAGACATCATGTCTGAAAACACCAAACTTTGCGACTTCTCGAGCACTAATAATAATGATTTTATTAGTAACCGATTGCTCCCGCCACTAGTGCGGAATCGTATGAAATCAACGCAGCTTTGCTGAATCTTGTTATGAAAGAGCAATTCTCTGGCCTTCCTAGTGAAGATGCCGCATCCCATCTCAATACCTTCATTGAGCTTTGCGATATGCAAAAGAAAAGAGATGTGGATAATGACGTGATTAAGTTGAAACTTTTTCCTTTCTTGTTGCGAGATCGCGCAAAAACTTGGTTTTCTTCTTTGCCTGAAAATAGTATCGATTCTTGGGATAGGTGCAAAGATGCTTACATATCCAAGTATTTTCCGCCGGCTAAGATCATCTCCTTACGTAAGGATATCATGAATTTCAAGCAACTTGATCATGAACACATTGCACAATCTTGGGAGAGGATGAAGGTTATGATTAGAAATTGTCCCGCTCATGGCTTGGTTTTGTGGATGATTATACAAATCTTTTACACTGGCTTGAATTTCGCTTCTCGCAATATCTGGGACTGCGCCTCAGCTGGAACATTCATGGAAATCACGTTAGGAGACGCTACAAAACTCCTAGACAATATCATGGCCAACTACTCTCAGTGGCACACTGAAAGGTCGCCTCCTAGCAAAAAGGTGCACGCTATAGAAGAGATTAACTCGCTTAGTGCTAAGATGGACGAGTTGATGAATTTGGTTGCTAGTAGAAACGCTACCATAGATCCTAATGACATGCCACTATCTTCTTTGATTGAGAGTAGCAACGCTAGTTCGGACGTGAATTTTGTTGGTAGGAACAATTTTGGCAACAACAATGCTTTTAGAGGAAACTATGTTCCTAGGCCTTTTCTTAGTAACTCCTCTAACAATTATGGCAATTCCTACGGCAACACTTATGGAAATCACGACAAATTACCCTCTGATCTAGAGAGTAATATCAAAGAGTTCATCAACTCTCAAAAGATTTTCGATGCGTCCATAGAGGAAAAACTACTCAAAATAGACGATTTGGCTAAGAGCGTTGATAGGATGTCTTGTGATATTGATGCTTTGAAAGTTAAATGCGCTCCTCCCAAGATCAAATTGGATGAAACTTTGAAATCTATGCGTATCTCCATGAATGAGAGCAAAGAAAGAACCGCCCAAATTCGCGCTAGACATGAATGGTTTAAAAGGGTGTGTTCTAGTGATGCAAATCACGAAGATATTAAAGTGCTTGGTGTGTCTCCTCTTGTATCTTTGTTTTCGCGTGTCAAACCTACTTATGGAGGGGCTGGATATGAATCCACTTTGGTTGAAAAACGCCCCAATGATTCGGAGTCCACCTATCTTGATGATAAAGGTGTGGAGAGTGGAGTAGAAGAAGTCAAAATTTTGGGTAGTAATGAAACTCCCACTTTGGGTTTCAAGGAATTCAATTATGATAATTGCTCCTTGTTTGAATGAATTTCTTCGATGCAATCCATTGCAAACTCTCCACATGCTTATATCCAAAGCAAAGCCTTTACCGCGCATATCGTAGATGCTATGATAAAATCTCTTGAAGAGAAGCTCGAACTAGAAGTCTCGATACCTAGCAAACTTCATGATGAGTGGGAACCTAATATCAAAATCTAGATAAAAAACTATGAGTGCAATGCTTTGTGTGATTTGGGTGCTAGTGTTTCCGCGATTCCAAAGTCTTTATGTGATATTCTTGGTTTTCATGAGATTGAAGAGTGTTCTCTTAATTTGCATCTTGCGGATTCTACCGTCAAGAAGCCCATGGGGAGGATCGATGATGTTCTTATTGTTGCAAATAAGAACTATGTACCCGTGGATTTCATTGTACTTGACATAGATTGCAATCCTTCATGTCCCATTATTCTTGGTAGACCGTTCCTAAGGACTATTGGTGCTATCATCGATATGAAGGAAGGGAATATTAGATTTAAATTTCCCTTAAAGAAGGGCACGGAGCACTTTCCTAGAAAGAAAATAAGATTGCCTTATGAATCTATGATGAGGGCTACCTATGGTTTGAGCACCAAAGACGACTATACATGATTCCATCACTTTCGCCTAGCTAAGGGTGTTAAACAAAAGCGCTTGTTGGGAGGCAACCCAACGAATCTATCCTTTTTATTTATGTTTTTTGTTTTCCACACTTTCATAATTCTGTTATGATTGTGTTTTTTGTGCTTTTTTTTGCGTTTGTGCCAAGCAAAACCGTTATGATTAGTCTTGAGGATGATCGTTTGGTCATGCTGGGAAAGACAGAAACTTTCTGCTCATGAAAATACTTTTCGTTTTTTTCTGTAAGAGCTATTGAGTTGATTCTTTTTGCTACTGATTTATACGCAAATTCTTCAGACTGTCGTAATGTTTCATAATTGTTTAAGTTCCAGAGGTATACAAAACATACAGATTGCTACAGACTGGTCTGCTGTTAACAGATTCTGATTTTGCTGTGTTGGTTTCTTATTTTGATGAAACTATGGATAGTATCGGGGGGTATTAGCCATGGAAGATTGAAAGTACAGTAACCCAACATCAGCACAAGTAGAATTTGAGTTTGCTACTGTACCTAAGGAAGTGGTGGTTTGCTTTCTTGTACTAATGTTATCACGAGTTTCTGTTTAAGTTTCGTGTTGTGAAGTTTTCAAGTTTTGGGTGAAGTTATTATGGACAAAAAGATAAAGAGTGGCAAGAGGTCAAGCTTTGGGATGCCCAAGGCACCCCAAGAGATTCAAGGATGCCGTAAAAGCCTAATCTTGGGGATGCCCCGGGTAGGCATCCCCTCTCTCGTCTTCAATCCATCGGTAACGTTACTTGGGGCTATATTTTTATTCACCACATGTTATGTGTTTTTGCTTGGAGCGTCTTGTATCGTAGGAGTCTTTATTTTTTTGTGTCACAATCATCCTTGCTGCACACCTAGAGAGAGACATGCACACACCGTGATTTTGTCGAGCTTCACTTATATCTTTTTGTAGACAATTCAGCTCACATGTGCTTCACTTATATCTTTTGAGATAGATACTTTTTCTCTATGTGCTTCACTTATATCTTTTAGAGCGCAGTGGTGCGTGGCTTGGTAGTTGATCTATGCTTTGAAAGTAGTCTCAAAAGGGGTAGTTATCCAAAGGGATACGAAAACTTCCACCTTCATGTGCATTGAATACTTAGAGAAGTTTGATTCATCTCAATAAGTTTTGAGTTGTGGTTATGGTAATATTGAAGTCATGCTAGTAAGGTGTTGTGGATCTAGAAGTACTTGTGTTGAAGTTAGTGATTCCCCTAGCATGCACGTATGGTGAATCGCTATGTGATGAAATCTGAGCATGATTAATATATTGATTGTCATCCTTTGCGTGGCGGTCGGGATCGCGCGATGGTTTATACCTACCAACCCTTCCCCTAGGAGTATGCGTTGAATGCTTTGTTTCGATTACTAATAGAACTTTTGCAACAAGTATATGAGTTCTTCATGACTAATGTTGAGTCCATGGTTTAGATGCACTTTCACCTTCCACCATCACTATCTTCTTAGTGTCGTGCAACTCTCGCCGGTGCACAAAACCTACCATTAGCCTCCCTCAAAACAGCCACCATACCTACCTACTATGGCTTTTTCAAAGTCATTTCGAGATATATTGTCATGCAACTACCACCATGATATGTGCCACCACGTCTACATTGCCTTTGCATGATCATAAGATAGCTATCATGATATTTTCATTGATGTCTATGCCATGCTAGATCGTTGCCACGGTACACTACCGAAGGCATTCCATATAGAGTCATAATTGCTCTATGTTTTGATTTTAAAGTGTGATGATCATCATTATTGGAGCATTGTCCCATGTGAGGAAATAAAAGAGGCCAAAGAGCCCACCGAAATAAAAATAAAAAATGAGAGAAAAAGAGAGAAGGGACAATGCTACCACTTTTTCCACACTTGTGCATATTGAGCACCATGATCATCATGATTGAGAGTCTCTCGTTTTGTCACCACCATATAGCTAGTGGGAAATTCTCATTATATAACTTGGCTTGTATATTCCAATGATAGGCTTCCTCAAAATTGCCTTAGGTCTTCGTGAGGAAGCAAGTTGGATGCACACCCACTAGTTTTCTTTAAGAGCTTTCACATACTTGTAGCTCTAGTGCATCATTTGTATGGCAATCCCTCCTCATTCACATTGATATCTATTGATGAGCATCTCCACAGCTCATTGATATGCCTAGTTAATGTGATTATCTTCTCCTTTTTGTCTTGCAACCCCCACCACATTCCACACCATCTATAGTGCTATAACCATGGCTCACGCTCATGTATTGCGTGAGAGTTGAAAATGTTTGAGAAAGTAAAGGTCTGAAACAATTACTTGGCCAATACCGGGGTTGTGCATGATTTAAATTCGTTGTGCAATGATGATAGCCAGACTATATGCTTTTGTAGGGATAACTTTCTTTTGGCCTTGTTATTTTGAAAGTTCACGATTACTTTGCTAGTTTGCCTGAATTATTATTGTTTCCAAGTCAATAGCAAACTATTGTTTTGAATCTAATGGATCTGAACATTCACTTCACATAAGAGGAATTACAAAGGACACCTATGCTAGGTAGCATGAAAGCATCAAAAATTCATTCTTATCACTTCCCTACTCGAGGACGAGCAGGAGTTAAGCTTGGGGATACTTGATACGTCTCAAACGTATCTATAATTTTTGATGGTTTCACGCTGTTATCTTGCCTTCTTTGTATGTTTTATGTACCTTTTTATATCTTTTCGGGACTAACTTATTAATTCCGTGCCAAGTGCCAGTTCCTGTTTTTTCTGTGTTTTTGACTCTTTCCAGATCTGATTTTGGAACGGAGTCCAAACGGAATAAAACCCCGAAATGATTTTTTCCCGAACGAAAGAAGACCACGGAGCCTTTGGGCCAAGCCAGGTGGGCCCCAGGGATCCCACAAGCTCCCACCACGCCACTAGGGGGGAGGCGGCGGTGGGCAAGCTTGTGGCCACCCTGGCCGCCCCCTGACCTAGATCTTGCGCCTATATATTCCCAAACATTCTGCAAAAAATCAGGGGATTCTCGAAAATACTTTTCCGCCGCCGCAAGCTTCCGTTTCCGTGAGATCTCATCTGGAGACCCTTCCCGGCACCCTGCCGGAGGGGACTTTGGAGGTGGAGGGCTTCTTCATCATCATCATCGCCCCTCCGATGACTCGTGAGTAGTTCACTTCAGACCTACGGGTCCATAGTTAGTAGCTAGATGGCTTATTCTCTCTCTTGGATCTTCAAGACAAAGTTCTCCATGATCTTCATGGAGATCTATCCGATGTAATCTTCTTTGGCGGTGTGTTTGTCGAGATCCGATGAATTGTGGACTTGTGATCAGATTATCTATGATATATATTTGAGTCTTTGCTGATTTCTTATATGCATGATTTGATATCCTTGTAAGTCTCTCCGAGTCTTGGGTTTTGTTTGGACAACTAGATCTATGGTTATTGCAATGGGAGAAGTGCTTGGTTTTGGGTTCTGCCATGTGGTGACCTTTCCCATTGACAGTAGGGGCAGCAAGGCACACATCAAGCAGTTGCCATCAAGGGTAAAAATATGGGGTTGTTATCATTGATTTGAGATTATCCCTCTGCATCATGTCATCTTGCTTAAGGCGTTACTCTGTTCTTATAGACTTAATACACTAGATGCATGCTGGATAGCGGTCGACGTGTGGAGTAATAGTAGTAGATGCAGAAAGTATCGGTCTACTTGTTTCGGACGTGATACCTATAGAAATAATCATTGCATAGATATCGTCATGACTCTGCACAGTTCTGTCAATTGCTCGACAGTAATTTGTTCACCCACCGTCTACTTGCTTTCATGAGAGAAGCCACTAGTAAACACTACGGCCCCGGGGTCTATTCACATCCATCGTTTACATCTCCGCTTTTACTTTGCTTTGTTACTTTGTTGCTTTCAGTTCTCACTTGGAAAACAATCTATAAGGGATTGACAGCCCCTTCATAGCGTTGGGTGCAAGCTTTTGTGTTTGTGCAGGATCTTGAGATACTCTTCCGCTGGATTGATACCTTGGTTCTCAAACTGGGGGAAATACTTACCATCGTTGTGCTACGTCACCCTTTCCACTTCGAGGGAACACCAACGCAAGGCTCCAAGGCCACGGGGGAAATCCTTTGCATACTTGCCTAGGAAGTCCCTTAAGGCATAGCCGTAGCTCAAGAGTTCCTGGTGCCGTCGACACAACTACTTCCTGGCGCCGTTGCAAGGGATACACAGTAGAACAATCAGAAGTATTTCCGGCACCTTTGTCGGGGATCTTTTTGAGGTAGCAGACCACACGGGGAGCGTTCCTCTCCTGTCGCGATTCGTCCTTCTGCACGAGCTCAAGGATGACGAGACCACTAGTGATACCCCCGTCGACACACCCTCACGCCTGGCCATAGCCTCCAGGGGGCTTGTGCCGACTCCACACGCCACGCAGTCCACATGCATGCTTGCTTACCGGAAGCTCGGGACTGAGCCGTCCCTGGCGCCCCCCGCCTCTGTCGGTGGGAGGCCCAAGGCGCCGAGCTCTTGTCCCTCCATGGGCGCCCCGTTTCTTCTGCTGTCACCGGGGTAGAGAGGAGGAAGAGATGGCATGACGTCCAAGAGTGAGTTACCCGCTTGGGCACGCCTTGTGTGTCTATTATCCGTGCTTGGCTGATTTACTCCTTTTTACTTGACATCCACGGGTATCGTCTCACCGAGGGCGAAGAGGAAGAAGACGGTCGTCAAGTCGAAGGCGACTCCCGACGCCCCGCCTGCTCCTGTCGACGGGTCGCTGTCTGCGGGTGGGGAGGAGGAGGCTCGTGGGGCGGCCTCCCTGGCCTTGGTCATCAAGCCCCCTGAGCCCCCAAGCATCCTGAAGCGACCGTGGGTATGCCGCTGCCCGGGGGGCAGGCCTGGGAGGGTCTTCAAGATCCTGAGGTGTCGATGCCCGCAATTGTTAAGTAGTTTTCTAGGCCCCTTGTTCTTTGTGGCGCTGCTCCTCCGGTAGCGCCACCCGCGCCAGCGCTGGAGACTCTTTAGGAGGAGGTCCAGAAGACCTTGGAGTTCACCCAAGGTGTCTTGGATGCGGCCTTCACCGCCCTGGGTGATGTCGCAGCCGATATGAGGAAGGTCGAGAAGGAGGCCGAGGCCGCCCGCGCCGCGCGTGAGAAGGCGTTGAAGGAGGCCAAGGCGGCTGTCGAGCGCTGTGAAGAGGTGGAAGTCCGCCTGAACACCCTCCAGGGGGAACAAGTCGAGCTAGTCGAGCAGCATCGCTTGCAGGGGGGAACTCAAGGTCTGCGAGGCCAAGCTCGCCGCTCGGGAGGAAGAACTATCCCGGGAGTCGAGTCGCCTCGGCACGAAGCGGGCGCGCTTGGAGGAGCGTGAGAAGGAGGTCACCACGAGGAATGCTCTCCTTGAGGCCCAGGATAAAGCTCTCGTCGCGGCTGAGGAAACGAAGGCCGCTGAGCAGGCTTGCTTCTCCGACATCGAGATCAGGCTTCGCAAGGCACTCCGCTCCCTCTGCCGGGAAGAGTTCGATGAGCCTCTGGCCACCTCGGAGGACGGCTTCGCCGCGCTCTCCAAGGGGCTTGCCGCTGCGCTAGAGATTTCCGACACGCAGATGGACAAGATCTTGGACAGCAAGTGTTGCGACCTCTTCTTCGCGGCTGCGACTCGCGTCTTCAGTCACCTTCATCTTCGCGACCCCGGGTTTGATCTAAGCTCCGTGATCGTGCCGGTCCCTATTGGAGAACACCTGACATCTTGCAAGACCAACACACACGCAAACTGGAAGACTGGCAGACAAGAAGACAAGCAACCCCTATGAGAAGATATAGAAGAGATTGAAAAGATGAGCATAAAAAAATGCAGAAGTTTTGACAAATTTAAACTCTAAAAAATTTAGTTTTAACTTTCAACGAAATTGGATTTCGGTTCCACGGGGTTTAAAATTTCGGAGCCACAAAGACACATGTTCTCTTTTACAGAAACTTGGCAGAAAAGAAGAACTCGGTTATACCGAGAATATTCTCAGCAACCCTAAAACCAAAATCGGTACTACCAACTTTTTCAACTCGGGACACCGAGATTCAATCTAGCAGACTGTCAAACCTAAAATCTTCATTGCTGGCTAATCTAAAGAAGTTTTTTTTGCTGGAAAACTAGTAGCAATCTGTGGGCATATAATGGCACAGCCTTTTGCGCAAGAACCAGATAGGAGCGCAAAGGGGATTCAAATCCATACTCTAACTTGGTGTGGATTCGCTATGGCAGCGACGGCGGTGAAGATCCCGTCGGTGGCAAAGGCTCGTGGAGAAGGTGAATGGGAGAAAGGCAAGATGATGTCTAGGGACAAGGGCACGGCAGCAAAGTGGTACGACAAGGCGACGTTTGAAGAAAATTTTCAACTATGGGGTCCGCTAATATGTATATGCCTTCACTGTCGGTGACAACGAGTTGAGCTTTTCGGTGCCTCAGAGTTCCTCAACTGTCACCTGAGAGAGAAACTTGGTGAGTTAGAAAAGTCAAACTTGGTTACACCAAGATGAATAAAAGTGATCAACCCTAAGCTTCGGTTGGACCGAGATTTTGAGTTTGGTCATACCGAGATGCACTTTGGGAGGTTTTCGAATTCAGCCCTTGTCGAGGCGGATATCCGAGTGCTCCTCGCAAAGAGTGTCCCTAAAGTGCTTACTCAAATTTTTTGATGTAGCATGAATAGAATTTGCAAAGAGAAAGCATAGATAGCTAGAGGAGGCTACTTAGGCATTCTTGTATATCCAATTGGCCGAAATAAATAGAAAGACAAATAACAACAACTAGATATCCTCGAATGAGCAAAGTATGCATCCAACATGCTCACACAATAAGATGTCAAACAAAACATGGTGAACATGCACAAACATTCTAGCATCTACCAAGCACTTTGGCGATGACGAAGTCATCTTTATATGAGTATATTGACTTAGGAGCCAAGTAAGAATACTTGATCATAGGTCATAGTCATTGATTAAGCACAAATGGGCTTACCACTTTCACATAATGCATTAATGTGTTCACATCATTTAGGATACGCTTGTACTCAAACCTTAGAGTAAAGCTCCCCCTAGATGTAGCATCCCCCCTAAGAGGGATAAACTAACCTTGGGTTTTGTCGTATAAGACTTCAAATAGGTGAAGTAGTGGTGGATGCTCATTGTTGATGAAGATCATCTTGAGTTGGAGCAATCCTTGTTGTTTCTTACTCTTTTCACCTACATGGGTTAGTCCTAAAGCAAAAGGACAAACACAAGAATATCTATGGACATAGAGTGAAATACATGGGAGGTTATGTCCAAGGATGCATTAATTTCCTTGTCACTTTCTCTCCTTTGAGGGAATGTGTGAATCCTTGAACTAATGCATATGGTTGGAGTTGATTGCATGGAATTCTTGCCAAAATGAATAAGAGTGAGTTTGATTGGCGGAGTCACCCCTCAAGATCCTTATAGTTCTTCCTCTTGGGGACCACATCACCTTGATGGGGGATCTTTGGAGTTGTGGTACCACTAGATGAGGCAGTACTAGAAGTGTCCTCGGGAACCCACTTGACCTTGGCTTGGGGTTCTTCTTCAAATGAGTGAATCTCCTCTTGAAGCTTTCCCTTGACCTTGTGGTCTTGTGGTAGAAGACCATCTTGAGAGCTCGTTCCCTTGGGAGGAGTAGGATCATACTTCTCCTCTTGAGGAACAAACTTGGGAATGGGATATGGACCTTCTTCCCAGAAATCTCCGTTGATGTTGAAATAGCCAACACCTTGCTTCTTCCGATGTCCTCCTTGCTTGCGTACAATTTCCTCGAATTGCTTACTTCTGGCAAGACTCTTGAATACACCTGTCTCTATAATCCCTTTCAATAAATTGTTTTCTTTCTCAAGTGTAACTTGGCTAAGAGAATCATTACTGGAATCAAGAGAGCTACTAGCAACAACATCATTTGATATAGCTTTAGCATTCTTGTTACTAGACGAGGAAACTTTCTTACTTTTGTTACTAGTGTTCTTAGGTCTAACTTGTGGAACAAAAGTATACGAGAGTAATCGTTTGGCTAGATAAGAGGAAGTCTTCTTTCAAAGATCATCATTGATTGCTTTTAGGAACTCGTGCTCTTGCTATAAATTTAGATTCTCGAAGCATAGCTTCTCATCAGTTCTTGCAAGCTCTCTATGATCTTCTAGAGTAGTTCCATGAGCTAACTTAAGAGTGTTTAATTCTTTAGGTATTCATTCAATCTCTCTCTTATCATCATCACCCGATTTCTATTGATTAGCATGATTATTATCAACTTCATTTTCAATTTTAACACTAGTCTTATGAAGAGCAAGTCATCTTCCCCTAACAAATCATCCTCATACATATCAAAGTCAAAGTATTAGGGGTGTGATACCTTGGGACCTTTAGCCATGAAGCAATTTCCAATCCCTTCGTTTGGTGAATCAAATAAGTCGTAGGAGTTGGAGAAAACAAGTGCAATGCAGGGAATACCTTCATATTGACTATAGTCAGAGTTAGAGTGGTAGCTTCTCTCAAATTGGTTGTCAAACTCGGAGCGAGAGACCCATTCACCAACGTGAGTCTGATGTCTTCTTCTTGAACTGCTCTTGGTGTACTTGTCCTTCTTCTCCGATTCTTTACCTCTCCGGGAGTGTCTTTGTTCATAATGATCTTCTCTACTCGTTCTCTCTCTGCGATATGACACATATCTTGAGCTTCGACTTCTAGGAGACTCTTCTCTTTGTTTTTGGGGAGCCGAGCACTCATTGGAAAAGAATTCGGGATTTCCACGGTTGTGGCAGTTTCGGTCACGACTAGACGAACGCTTCTCATCATATCTTGAGCTTGAGTTTATATCTTTGCCTCTACTCTTGTAGAACTTGTTTAATTTTCTGACCATGAGGCTGATCTCTTCATTGGTAACAAGGTTGTCACTTGAAGTAGTGGGAGTATCGACTGAAGCTTTGTAAGCACCGCTTGACTTATTGTGCAACTCATCTTTATCTTTGAGAGACATTTCATGAGAAACAATCCTTCCAATGACTTCACTTGGCTTGAGATCTTTATAGTTTGGCATCATTTGGATTAATGTGCATACGGTGTCATATCTTCCATCCAAGGCTCTAAGTATCTTCTTGATGATGAATCCGTCAGTCATCTCTTCACTTCCTAAGCCGGCAATCTCATTTGTGATGAGAGCTAACCTAGAATACATCTCAATGAATCTTTCACCATCCTTCATATTGAACTTTTCAAGTTGACTTTTAAGCACATCCAACTTAGATTCCCTGACAGAATTAGTTCCTTCATGCATATCAATCAAAGTATCCCAAATTTTTCTTTGCATTCTCAAGGCGACTGATTTTGTTGAATTCTTCGAGGCACAAGCAGTTCAACAAGTTATCACAGGCTTGAGCATTGTATTGTAACATCTTCAACTCATCCGTTGTGGCATCACGATCCGGTTCTCTTCCTTCTACTAAGAAAACACCATGCACACCAACACGAACAACAGCCCAAACGGCAGGATTATGACCAAGAATATGCATTTTCATCTTATGCTTCCAACTAGCGAAATTAATGCCATCGAAGTAAGGACCAGTACGGTTATAATTTCCCTCACTAAACGCCATACTCTCCTAGGTTTTGAAACCAATGCATTGGAGACCAAAGGACTGATACCACTTGTGGGATCGAAAGTATGTCTAGAGGGGAGTGATTAGACTACTTGACAAGATAAAAACTTAGCCTCTTCCCAATTTTAAGTGTGGGCTAGTTTTAGCAATAATGACTAGTCAAGTACACCCTACACATGCACATCTAAGAGTATAGCAACGGAAAGTAAAACATGCAAGTGTAAAGTAGAGGGTAAGGTAGGGAAATCAAATGCAAAGGTTGATACAATGATTTTTGGCATGGTTCCAATAGGTTGCGCTATCGTACGTCCATGTTAGTGGAGACTTCAACCCATGGAGGGTAATGGAAGCGAGAGTCCACAGAGGGCTCCTCCCACAAGGGGTTCACAAAGAAGCGGCCTTGTCTATTCCACCACGGCTTCCGTCCACATGGGACTAGCCTCACTCACGGTAGATCTTCACAAAGTAGGTGATCTCTTTGCCCTTACAAACATCTTGGTTCAACTCGACAACACAAAGTACGAGGGTCCCAAGCAACACCTAACCAATCTAGGAGTCACCACCCTCCAAAAGGTAATAGATGTGGTAGAACGATGAACTCCTTGCTCTTGTGCTTCAAAAGATAGTCTCATCAACACTCAATCACTCACTCTCAGATTTGGCAGGGGTAGGAGAGATTGTTCGTGTGGAAATCAACTTGGGGAGGCTAGAAATCAAGGTCCAAATGGTTGGAATGGAATCTCTTGATCTCAATACATGAGTAGGTGGCTATCTCTCAAAAACTGGATCTAGCAAAGTGTATGTGTGTTCTGAGTGCTTCCTCTATGAATGAGAGGTAGGTGGAGGGGTATGTATAGGCACCCCCCAAAATCCAACCGTTGCAACATTATTTCCCAACTCGGTGACACCGAAAAGAATCTCGGCGGTACCGAGTTGCACTAAATGTCGCAACTTCTGAATTCTCGGTGAGACAAATATATGAATCTCGGTGGTACCAATACGATGACCCAGACTGGTTTCCAAATCTCGGTGATACCGATTTCAAACTCCGAAATTTCGAAACTTGAAATCTTCTCAACAGAAAGTTGGTCACACAATCTCGGTGGCACCGATAGAATGTTAGTTCTACCAAGATGGTGGGTTTGGCATAGGATCTGTCTAAGTGTAAAATTGATAGGGCCGAGTAGGAAATGTTGGTGGCACCGGTTTTTCTTATGTGGCCTGGGAGAGATATATTTTGTGGGAGAATGGCTGAGTATTTTTGGTGGCTACCTCTAAGCACTTGAGCAACTAATTCATCATAGTATGTCATCCCCTTTTAATAGTATTGGATTTCCTATGGACTCAAAGTGATTTCTCACAAATATAAAACATAGAGTCTTCTTGCTTGAAGCCTGAGCCAATCCAAATCCTTCCTTGCATCAAAGGGGCATCTCCACACAATCCTATAGCCAAAGCATCTTTGAAATTTTCCGAAATTTACTTGAATAAATTCATTAGTCCAATGATGCATATGTTGTGGTTAATTAACAAAACCACCTTAGGGAGCAATTGTGCTTTCAGATGTTAGATGAGCAAGCAGTAGCTGGCCATGTTGGCGTCCCTGGCATCCCATTTGCTAGAGACCTGTTGTAACACGAGATCCGAGTCGCCAAAGCAAAGGATTCGTCGGATGCTGGTTTGCTTGGTGAGCCGAAGGCCGTGGATGAGTGCCTCATACTCGGCCACGTTGTTGGAAGCGGTGAAGTGGATGTCGAGATCGTACTTGAGGTGATCCCCTTTCGGGGACAACAGGACGATGTCGACTCCCAAGTCCGTTCGCATCTTGGAGCTGTCGAAGTGCATGCTCCAGTACATGGAGTCCGAAGGTGGTGGCATAAACTGCGTCTCGGCCCAACCGACGAGGAAGTCGTCCAACGTATGGGACTTGATGGTTGTGCACGGCTCGTATTGGATGTCATGTTCGGCCATGGCGATGGTCCACTTGGCGATCTGGCTGGTGGCATTCCGGTTGCCCATGATTTCCTAAAGCGGAGTCGTGCTCACCACCGTGATGGCGTGCTCCTGGAAGTATTGCTTCAGCTTCTTGGTGGCGAAGTATATGCCTTAGCACATATTATGGTAGTGGGGGTAGTTCTGCTTGTAGGCAGAAAGGACCTCACGCACATAGTATATGGGGCAGTGAACCGACAGCGCCTTGCCCTCCTCAGGTTGTTCGACAACTACAACGACGCTGACCACGCGCGTGGTTGCCGCGATGTACGCTAGCATGGGCTCCTTTTTGGCTGGCATGGCCAAGATGGGCACGCTGGAAAGAGCACGTTTGAGGTCGTGGAACGCTTCGTCTGCCTGGTCGGTCCATTCGAACTTGGTCTTCTTCTTCATGAGCTGGTAAAGGGGCAGCGCCTTCTCACGATGCCGGCTGACGAACCGGCTGAGCAAGGCCAGGTAGCCGGGGAAATTCTAGACATCGCGAAGCTTGGTCGGTTGTGCATGCGCTCGACGACCTTGATCTTCTTCGGGTTGGTTCGATGCCGCATGCGGACATGCAGAAACCCAGGAGCTAGCCGGCTAGCACGCCAAAGACGCACTTTTTCAGGTTGAGCCGGACCTTGTACTCGCGCAGATTGGCAAATGTCACATCCCTAACCCTTAAGCAAGATAGCATTGTGCTCATGTCTTCTTTGCATTTGCATCTAAGAAGTTTCAACAAAAACAACAAAGTGGCAAGGAAATACCCAAAACCCTAGCCACCATTTCAATTAAAGGAAATCTCAAACTAGTTCAAAATCAATGAACCCAAAATGGCCTCAAGAAATGTTCAAACTTTCTGATAAATCATGAAAGTAAATGAGCATTGGAGAAAACTATTTTCTTGACACTTTAAGCATTTTAAATAAATGCAGAAGCCACTAGTTTCAAACTTTAAAATTTGAAATCAGAATCTATAAATTTCCAAAAATGTTGAAAACCTTGGAAATGAGTGGGGATATTATAACAAATATTTTAGGAGGTCTAAAATAGTTTTTACTTTTTGTTTTGGAGCTGAAATAATTAGCAAAACACTAGTTAGCAAAACAGAAAAAAAACAAAACAGAAAAAAATGGGAAACCTTACCTGTCGCCTAAGCCTGGCCCGGCCTATCTCCCCGCTCGTCCCCTCCCTCGCGCCAGTAGGCAGCAGGAGGTGGCCGCCGCCTCCTCTGGCGCGGCCACGCACCTGCGTGCCTGCCTGGCCACCGCCTCGCGCTGGCGACGACGGGGATAAGCTCCCCAGAGCCTCCCCTATCCATTCCCCGCCTCGGTTCTCTTCCTCCTCCCAGATCTCCTCCTCCTCCTTGCTGCCGCCATTAGAGCCGAGCTCGAGCTCGAGCTGCCCGTGCCCCTGGCCATAGGATTCCCTCCCAGAGCACGCCTTTAGCTCCGCCTCGTCGCCCTGGTCATCTCTGCAGAAGCTGAAGCTTCCTCGAGCCCTGCAACGCCCGCAACGCCGTCGTCTTCCACCTCCGGCCGCCGGACTCTCCCGTCGATTCGTCGCCCCTAGGCCTTCCCCAAGCCGTCTAAGCTCTGCTCTGCACTCCCCGTGAGCATGCGGTCGTTTCCCCTAAGTTTTCCCCGTCGATCCCCTCCTCTAGCTCTAGTTTCACCGGAGCCCGACGAGGACCGCCGCTGCCGGTCGTCGTCGGTAGCCCTCCGATGAGCAGCTCGTCCTTCCGAGGGCACCAGCAGCTCCAGGACGACGCGTAGATGCCGTAGCAGCTAAGAACCGAGCGTAGATCCCCCTGATTCAAAGACCCCGATGATGCCCGAGCCTTGGCCGCCGCCAAGCTCGTCGCCGGCGTCATCTCCGGCCAGATCAGCCCCGGCTAGGCGCAGAAATGAAGCTGCGGGAGACGTGTCGTTCCTCTGGTGCTCTCCGCGCAGCATTTGGCCCCCTGTGCGCCGTTTCCGAGCCCCTCCGCCGTGGTGGTGGTCGCCGGAGGCTCCCCGCCGACAAGGACGACCTCGCCGCCAGTGGATGTCGACGTGGCAAGCTAACCCAGCCGATTAGTGACCTAATCACTCGCTAACAAGTGGGCCCAAGGCCAAGTCAAACCTCAGTTAGGACTGGTCAGCGCGGGATTAGTCCCAGAGAGGCTGACCAGTGGGGCCCCCCTGTCAGGTTTGACCTGAACAGGTCGGATGACCTGCTGACGTCAGCCTGAGGCAATAAATAGAATTTCCAGTTTAAAACTAATTCAGGAAATTGCTAAAATTTGTAAAAATCATAGAAATTAATCTGTAACTCCAATGAAAATAATTTATATATGAAGAAGTATCAGAAAAATTCAAGGATTCTGATTATGCTATTTTCAACCATGTTTGAAAAAGTTAGAGAACCCTAAATTGTGAAATAAGGAATAATTCAATTCTTTTAATCACTTTATAAATGGAATTTGCAAAAATATTCAAATTTCATTATATATGCAATGATCACACACTGCCCTAATTAAAAATCAGTATCATAACATGACATTTCATGCATGTTAACATCAAGTTGAACCGAGCATCAGGTCGAATCAATTAAACCGGTATCCGAGAATACCCGTTTGAATTGCTATTCGAATGTGATTCAAATCAACTCTAAACCTATTACATGTAGAAAATAATAACTTATCACCTTGCATTCTCATGCCATGCTCATGCATCATTTTGAGTGCATATGATTGTTATTGAATGTTGCCATTCATTTCGGTAGGCTCCGCACCCCCGGATTCCACCGAATATCCGTCTGACGGATATCGTTCCTCCTCTGAGCAACAAGGCAAGCAACCCTTTTGATCATCCCGATAACTCCTATGTTCTTGCTCCTGCACCTATTCATTGCATTAGGATCAAATGCTTCAACTGCTTTTGCCACGATAGTTGGACCCACTTCCTTTGCATGACTTAACCTTGTCACAGTAAATCGCCGAACCTTGCAACCTAGCATACCTGGTAGTTGCTTGAGCTATGATGTGCCTTATCCTGCTATGCACGCTATGCTTAGAGTTGTGTATGGTCTATCATCTGGGAGATGAACAGAAATGTGGAATGTGTTCGGTGAGCAAAGGTTGTGTGTTGAACTTGATTTGGTAAAGGTACCGGTGAAAGGCTGTGTAGGAGTACATGGCGGGTTGTTTGATTGGAACCGTCCTTAGGAACTGAGTTCCGTGTATGTAATCCAAGACTAGATACTACCACATGCTGGGCCCTGAAATATGACCCTCCTCGGCCTATTAATCGCGTAGTACTCGGTCCAGGAGTTGCAAGTAGTTTCTGGTGTTTATATTAATGCTGGAGGCCGTGCATGGTGCTGACCTGAGAGGTGGGCCGTGATGCGGTAGGCAGTGGCACGGTGTACCAAGTGGCACCCGGATGGTGGGCTTGGGAACCCTGCGCACATCGTTTGAGGCCGTGGCGGAAACCCCGGCCGGACTTCCGTACGGGTTACTCTCAGATAGGCGACAAACCTGGACTAGGTACTAGTGTGGTTAACGGTCGTGGCCGACTCCCTCGCTGGGCTTCCGCTTGAAGGTTGCCGAGGTGCATGATGTGCACATGGCGATAAGTGGCGAGAGCGTGTGTGACGAAGTACACCCCTGCAGGGTTATGATCTATTCGAATAGCCGCATCCGCGGATATGGACTACTTGGAGACATATGTTGTTCATAGATAACTTCAATGGCTACTCATAAAATTTGTCAAGATAAGCGTGAGTGTCGTGGACGGCATTTCCGTATGGAGACGGAATGATTCCATGATAGTGTATTGTTGTGGTGTTAGTGGACTCGTGTGCGAGAAATCAAGTTGTCAAAACTAATTTCAAAATGCAAGTTGTCTAGCCACGAGTCAAATGCTGGCTTTCCGCCTGAAACCCCACAATACCTTTTGATACCTTGCATTAGTAGTTAGTTCTCCTAAAGTCTTGCTGAGTACCTTCGTACTCATGTTTGCTTAATAAATGTTGCAGAGGTTGCTAATGACCCTAATGGAGGGTTCTTCATAGACATCGACGACGATGAGTAGCTGGTGTCCCAGCTACGATCTGGCCCTACGTCGGCTCTGTAGTATAGCCAGGCCATGTGCCCTCTAGTTGCACTGTCTGTACCCAGACAGTTTATAACTCTTCCGCTGGCTTGTAGTTGTATGACTGCTATTATGGGTCGAGAGACCTTAATGTGTAATATTATGTGTGTGGCTCTTCCGAGCCTCTTAAATAAAGTTTCTATGTTTATGGTTATGTTGTGATGCCATCGATGTATCTATACATATCGGTATGCCATGCGTACGTGTGTCGTACTTGATATGTATGGGGTTCGAATACCTAGTCGTGAACTTTAGTAGCACTCCTTACAAGGAAATGCCCCTTTGTGATCCAACGAGCCTTGGTAGTCCGCTACTGCTCCGGACACATTGGTTGACCGGCATGTGTCCTTCTTAGCTATTGTGTCTGTCCTCTTTGGGGAAATGTCACGCGACTTAATGGAGTCCTTGTAGCTTGCTACGACTCGTCTACATTCGCTGATGACCGACACCTGCTTTGTTGGGTCATGTATGTCTGTCCTTGTGCGGAACTACCACTTTGGTTTATGACTAGACATGTCGATCCGGGTTCTTTGACATTGGATTGCTAGCGACACCTATCGCATACGTGAGTCAAAAGACGCAAACGGTCCCGGCTAAGGTAAGGCGGCAGCCGTGGAGTTAACCATGCGTGAGACCACAAAGAGATGCGATGTGTTACAGGCTGGATTCCTATGGCTTAGGATCGGGGTCCCGACAGCAAAGGTCTCCCGAAGATCGTCGAGGAGGCTAAAACCCTTCTTGGATTTGATGACGATGTCATCAACATAGATGTGCACGTTCCTGCTGATTTGGGGGAGGAGGCATTTCTGCATGCAACGTTGGAAGGCGACACCTGCGTTCTTCAAGCCGAATGACATAGTGACTTAGCAGTAGGCCCCAAATAGGGTGATGAAGGAGGTCTTCAGTCGGTCGGCTGGGTCGAGCTTGATCTAGTGGTAACCGGAATAGGCATCCACGAAGGACAACAAATCTCAGCCAACCATGGAGTCGTTCGCTTGGTCGGTCTGGGGCTGGGCGAAAGGACCCTTTGGACATGCCTTGTTCAAGTTGTTGTAGTCGATAAGGTTTTGTTATTCTTCAGCACCAGGACTGGGTTGGCCAACCAATTCGGATGGAAAATTTCCATGATGAAGCCAGTTGCGAGCAGCCGAGCAATCTCTTTTCCCATAGTATGCCCCTTCTCCTCAGAGAAATGGCGTAGGGGTTGCTTGACCGGCTTTGCATCCGGCCGTACATGAAGCTTGTGCTTGGCGTACTTCCTCGGAACATCCGACATGTCCTTCGGTGACCATGCAAAGATGTCCCGATTCTCACGGAGGAAATCGACAAGCTCGCCTTCCTATTTTCTGTCGAGGGTGGCGCCGAAGGTGATGCATTGCTTGGGGTTAGACGGGTCGAGTGGCACCTGCTTGGTGTCCTTGGATGGTTGGTGTTGGGGATATTATCCCGCCATGAGACTCGCCCTAGGGAGCCGGGTCAAGGTAATGGTGGCTCAATATCCATATTCAATATGGGCCATGACTTATGAAGTAGTCGACATGAGGCGCATACCATGAGAGTCGGTTACAGCCCAAGACAAGAAGAGGGTGACTCACGGCCCATGCAGGAGGAGGGTCGCCAGGAGTTTCCTTGATTGAGGGGCAAGGCGAGTTAGAGACATACCCGGTCACGAATCGTAGCGTGACACGGACTCTTGTAAAACCTAGAGCCTCACCTGTATATAAAGGGGAGTCTCTAGGGCTGGTAGGATTAAGTTAACATCGATCGAGAGCTAGGTCAGGCGAATCCGCACCCTTGTAATCGATTTCCACAGCAATACACACATAGCAGGACGTAGGCTTTTACCTCATTTTGAGGGGGCCGAACCTGGGTAAACTCGTCTCTCGTTCCCGATCAACCCCTTTGAGTCGCCACATAGTTGCGATGGCTTCACCACTAAGTCCTTTCACGAGGACATCTGCCGTGACAAAACCACGACAGATGGCGCCCACCGTGGGGCTCACGCACGGTGGAGTTGAGTTCTCGAAGGGAGCCCTTCTAGGGTTCGGGAGCTACGCGGTCAGCCTCATGACCAAGAGTCGTCGCAAAAGTGCTACATCGACAATTCAAGATGGGGTCCCGAGGCGAGTTCAATTGAATCAGGATATTGGGCCCCCTTCGGCAAGATCCACATCTTCATCGGCAAGATCGGAGCATCAGTGCCCGAGCCGTATACCTGCACCGACATCGTCGAGCCGGCTCGGCTCGCCCAACCCACCATGTCTTGAATCGGACGACGTCGCGTCTTCGTCGGCTTCACACAGGGGGTTAGCCTCCCGGATGAACTAGAAGCTGGTGGAGATACCGCTGTCAATTCTGATGGCAAGTCATCAATCAGAGATACTGACTCGATATGCCCTCTCTACGAGGGAAGGATGGGTGGTTTTCCAAAGGGAGCGATCTCTGAAGAGCCACAGGAACCGCCCCGCCAAGTCGCAATCTATATGGTGGGGGCCGCATGATACATGTCAAATGTATCGACTTTTCCAAACACCTTTGCTATTGTTTTGGCCTCATTCTTGGATGATTTGAATGAAACTAACCTGGACTGACGTTGTTTTCAGCAGAGCTGCCTGTATGGTTTTCTTGTGCGCGGGAAAATGGATATTTAGACTTCCCAGAATATTTCCATAAAAACAGAGAAAATCCATGCACCGGGAGGAACCTTGGGTCAGAAGATGGGCCAAAGGGGAGCCACACGGCCTCCAGGCGACCTGTGGGCACGACCTGCCCCCTAGCTGCGTCGGGAGGCTTCCTAGGTGGGGTCCACCCCCTGGTGCCCTACTTTGGCTCCTATTTTTACCCGTGGCGCAAAAATCCCAGAACAAAAGTCATTTTGCAAGTTCTCGATGCGGAGCCACCACCACCCTCGGTTCTTCTTTAGGAGAGCTAATCTGGAGGCTGCTTTGGCCTCCGGAGAGGGGAAATCGTCGCCATCGTCATCACCATCACCACTCCACCATCCTCCCATGGCTTCCCCCCATCATGTGTGAGTAATTCCCTGCTATAGGTGAAGGGGATGGGAGAGATTGGATGAGTTAGATCATGTAATAGTTCGTCGGATTGCTAGGGGCATGTTGCCAATCATCTACTATGGTATTTATCATCTTTGCTACTACTTGTTACTCTTAATGGATGTCACTTTGGGCCCGAGTGCCATGATTTCAGATCTGAATTCATTATGTTTTCATGAATATATTTGTGTTCTAGATCCTATCTATGAGTAGTATGCACCTATTATAGTCCGGAACCGGCGATCCCAATGGTGACAGCTTGGGACACCAAAGGGGATAGACTATAGTTTGAGGATTCCATGTATCCATTGATTGTTAATGCTTTGTTCCGGTGCTCTTTGACAGGACCACGTTAATATCCATAAGTTCCTTTTGGCCCCGTTGATAGCGGGATGGTAGGACAAAAGATGTTGTGCAAGTTCTTATTGCAAGCACGCACGACTACCTCGGGATACATGCCTAATGTTTGGTATATGCCTAGATGATGATTACTTTTCTATGTGCCTTGCCCCAAGTTAAATACATGATATCTCTCATCCATGACCAACTATCCATCTCCCTAGCCTATAGTGTTTTAATACTGCTAGTTACGAGTTGCTTTAATTTCACCGTTTTACTTTTGTTGATTTGCCACTATTATTTACGTTGCCACCATCACTTCCATATCACTGTTGCTAGTAATATTTCATTGCCAAGCAAGTCTGTTTTAGGTGCGGTTGAATTGACAACTCAAGTGTTAAAGCTTATAAATATTCTTTGGCTCCCATTGTGACGAATCAGTAAATTGGGTTATCTTACCTGTGAAGACTGTTGCGAACCCCTACACTTGTGGGTCATCGACACCATTTTCTGGCGCCTTTGCCGGGGAGCATAGCTTTATTTACAAGTCTACTTGGAGTTATTTTTCTTGCTGCTATTTATTCACTATGGGTAAGAAATGAGACCCCAAGGTTCCAATTTTACCATACACTACACGAAAAGGTATTGTTCTTAGCACTAGCACTAAGCTTGATTCACCTTTCATTATGAGTAAGTTTGCTTCACCACCACCACATGCTACTTCTACCGAGTCCGTCACTATGCCTGATACTTTTGATGATGCTTCTACTACTAATGATGAGACTGGTTTACTTGGTTATTTTATTAAGTCTCAGATTGCTAACGCTGCTAACTATCTGGAATTGAACTTCCTATTACACGCTATCCCATTGGTAGATCTTTTGGTTACCCAGACTTGAGTCGTCTCAAGGAAAGAATTCTTGATGATTCTTATATTGAACTTGATGACGATTTATGCAGGGAACTTACACAGTGTGCTGACTCTAACCCTGCTTCTGTTAAGAAGTGTCACACTCTGTTTTCACTCCCAACTTTCTGTGTAATGCAAAAACCTGAGCTTATTAAAAAAAATTCAAAACTAATGTTGTGAGTGCCATGAATGTCATTGTATGCTTATGTGCTTGATCATGTGATTATAAAAACAACATTTCACAAAATGGAATTGTTTCCAAAAACCTCTTCTGATTTCAGATCAAGGTAAAACACTACTTTGAGTTGCACTACATGCCCTTGATGGCAAGGAGTGTTCTTACCCAAAGTTTGTGATTTGATTCTAGTACTATTTTGGTACTCCAAAACCACAAAATAATTATTTTGTGAATTATTTTTTCTAATTTAATTGCATGCCCATTTCTGAGGCCAGAAATGGTATTCCTATATGGAAAAATACTTTTCTGCCTTAGAAAAATCTCATTAAATTTGGAGATGATCATAAGGAAATCTATTTTCCATACATAAGATTTTTAACCACTATTTATATTATTATTATTTGAGTAAATCCCTGAAAACCATTTCTTTCTGTTGACCTTTTGAAATATTTCCAAAGGAAATATTCTCAATAAATTCCTAGAAAATTCCATTGGTATCCCTAACCCATATTTGGTGTACACATAAAGTTTCACCTTGATCCAAGGTGATTAAGGACCCCAAATAACTGCAAAACCCCTTCTGTCCAGATTGAAGTTAGAGCAACTCTACATAGCAAAGTTTGTCCAATGATGTTGAAACTTTGCAGCAGTGCCTAATACCTCAAATGAGGATTCCACACCGAAAATGGGATTTGTGGGACTTACTTTGCCCACACTCTCTTTGGAAGGAACAGATCTGGTCAAATGGTGAACTTTTCAAGTTTACATAGCTAAACTTGTCCAATGGAGCTAAAACTTGGTGAAACCCCATGTTTTAGCACCAAACCCAAACATGTTAAGTTGCAGAACCAATGGTGGGGTGCAACCACCCCAAAACACTGTCGAGCACCTTCTGACAGATGGTTAAAAGCCCCTCTAACCATAGCTAAACCCAACCACTTTGAACCAAACTCTTAGATTAGGTGGCCAGTATCAATACCCAGCCCCAGTCAACTGGCCCCTCTCTGGTCCAAAGTAGAAATGCCAAAATCTCCATTCTAAGCTTCAGCACAAAGCTGACATCACCTATTTCTCTTGTCTCCCTTGACCAGCCGAAGCTCCCACGTGTCTTCAATGGCTAGCCTCATCCCAGCCAGTGCCAAGGACATGCTAGACACGTCCAAAGCACCCCAGAGCGTGCCAGCAATGTCGTGGCATGCCAAAACTGCGCTCAGGGCACGCTGCAGAGAACTCCAAGGTGGGGGCGACGCCCTCGGCCAGTTCCAGCCTCCCCCGAGGTGTCCAACTTCTTCCCCGACAACCCCTCTGTATCAAGCGACCATGAGGGCCCCTCCTCTCCCGCACTAAGAGCTGGTGCGACGCGTGCCCGCGTGCACCAGTACCGGCTAGGGTTGCACGGCCATGGATGCTCGTCTCTCCTCTCTCTCCCTTCCTTGCAGTGAGCCCTTGCAGTCCAAAACCACATCCAGAGACTGTGGTTTCGACCCCAACTCCTCTCTGCACCCCCATGCACGCCACGGTGAGTCACCGACGCTCCCGAATTGGCTCACCGTCGCGGGCCTATAAATAGCCCTCCCCCTCGCTATAGCACCCTTCAGACAGCATCGCAACAACCTCTAGCACCTCCCTAGCCACCTCAGCAAGCCAGCAGAGCCCCGGTGCTCGATATCGGCTGAGGCCCCTCCGCGTTGGTGCTCTGGTCGATATCCGGTTGCACAACGGCTCATGCGTCCCTCTTCCCACCAAACCACTCCCCTTGACCTCAGGGAGCTTTCCCCCATCTTTCCCAAGCTAATCCATGCCCCTAGCTACCCCTTCGACCTTCGCCCGAAACTCCTCCGCCACGGCCTCCTCGTCGCCGGTGAACACGAGCCTCTGTGTGTAACAGCTCGAGACCGACGCCCCGGAAGATTCCCCTCTTTTTCGTTGTCACCGTGTTATTATTTTTGTGTGTCGCATTCATCATCGCATCATTCGCATCATCCACATTGCATCAGCATCCCGTTGCCGCCAGTTTTCAAACTTGCATCCGTTATTAGTTGTCGGTTCTCTCCGTTCTCGTCATTGCACGTTTTGAGCCTGACCGCATTCGCACGCGCCCGCGGCATCGTTTAAACCTTGTTTTTGAAAGTGCGTGTAAAACTTCCTATGATTCGGTTGAAACTTGGCCAGTGGTCTTATTTAGTTGTAGGTAGGCCGCCTGCCAAATTTTGTCGCAATCGGAGTCCGTCTAGTTCCCGAACGGTCGACCGTAGCGGCACAGTCTTTGGTTATTCGTCGGACGTTTTTTGGTGTTTACAAACTCGTTGCCGGGTGTCATTTTCCCTCGCATCTCCGACTAGCCTAGTCTACAGAACTACCTAGCCCGACCTCGCAACCAGAACCATTTGATTCCGATCGCACGGTTGAAGCAGGGGCGAAAAAATGCTAAACCTAGCCCCCTTCCCTATTTAAACAGCTCTCCCTACCTATTCTAGCACATCGCTCTCTCCTCCTCGAATCTCGTGCCAAACCCTAGCGCAGCAAACCTCCATGTCTCCCTCCTCCAGCCACCGGGCCCGCCCGGGCCCGAACCAAGCCCGCCAAAGCCCATCTAGGCCCAGGGATCGCGTCGCCGCCCTCCCGAGCAGCGCAAGCTCGCCCTGCCCCCTCGCCCCGAGCGCCCCGCGCCTCCCTGAGCCTCGCGCTGCCGCCTGTGCCTCCCATCACCGCCTCCCGTCGACCTCCGGTGCCGGATTCAGCCAGTGTCAAAGTCGCCTCGCGCCGCTCTCTCCACTTCTCCCGTGTCTCTCTCTCTCTCTCCTGTAACTTCTCCCTCTCCCCCTCATGTCTAGCACCATGGTAGGTGACCACTGAAGCTCCGCGCCACCGCCCGGCACCGGGAATGGATCCCTAACGCCCGGATCCGCCAGATCTGCCAGCTCTGTCCCAACCGCATGCCTCGCCGGAGCGCCAGCCCCGCCAGGAGCACCGCCGCCGGGCCCTCTGCTGCCTCCTGTCGTGAGGAGGAAGGAGCAGCGGTGGGCTGCCCCAACCGCCGCGTGGCCCATCTCCAGCGCCAAGCTAGCCCATCTCCTCTACTAGGACTCCCCAGCCTCTCCTCCGACCTGGGCCGAGCCCAGCTAGGTGAGCGGCCCCGCTGCCTTATCCAACGCCCTGGGCGTCATTTAGTAAATTGCGCTTATCAGTTTCGGCCCAATAGTTTTTTCCTATTATCTGCAAATTATTATATTTCAGGAAAATATCGTATTTCAAAACGCATGTAGCTTTAAAACCATGCGACGGATCGCAACGAATTTACAACTTGCATGCATGTTTGAAGTGGTTTGACCCGCCGTATGCCTAGATTTGCATGTTGTCCTAGTAGGGAATTATTCCGTAGCTATTTTTATGCGTGTCCGGATTGTTCAAATGCCATAGATGAAATGTTCACCGTGTTTGGGACCCTTTTCCATGTATTTTAGAGTATTTGTTTGCATTTTTGAATGTAGGATCTGTCGTTAGTTTGTTATTTCGCGTTTAGGACATATTCTCGCATATACGTGTGGCGTTATTTTTATTTTGCAACCCCACATGTTATACATGTTTTCGGGGTAGAAAAATCCATAGAATTTAATTGTGCATTTAGTTTTAGGTTTTGAGTAAGTTAGGGCACATTATATTTTTCCATGTTGCCCTTTTGTTTATTTTGTGGGATTTAATGTGTGCATGATATGAATGAGTTGTCAACTAGAGATATGCCCTTGGATATGTAGGCTAGTCTCTCGTAATTTTGGTTGCAATAGAAATACATGTTTAGGTGTTGTTTGCTTGCTCACAACATGCTAGAAAATAGTGCTGATTTGGAGATGCTGAAATATTTCTAAGTTTGAAATCTGTTATATTTTGTTGTTGTCTTTCCATGTGTTTATCTGGTGATCTGTAGCTCTTTTGAGGTTGGTGCAATGGAGTTTGTTATAGTCCTTAAGGTTCTCTAGCATGCTGTCAATTTTCATGTCTTTCGAAGTCCAGTAGAATATAGTTTTGATGCTGTCAATATGCCTTCAGATCGAAAACTGCACTGTCTAAAACTGATATTTTCACTAAGTCTGAAACTGTGTGTGAGATGCCATTTTGTGAGTTCTTTTCTTAGTGATCCATGCTTCCATGCTAGATGTTATTAGTAGGGTGTTGAAGTGTATCTTGCCCTCTACTGTCTCATTCCTTGTTTGAGCATTTTTAGATTTATGTAATTTGTTGTTTTGGGATGTAGAAAATGCCATGTTGCTGTTTTGGGCAGATTGTAGTGACTTCTTGTTTAGCTTGTAGTTGTGGAACCGTTGCTCCGTTTTGATCGTGCCCTACATGAAAAAAATTTAGAATCTTTTGTAGTTTCATATTTTGTTGCTGCCTTCTTGGTTTAGGATGCTTGTGACTGTCGTTGCACACATATTGCATTCATGCCATCATATCTTGTGGTGTTCGTATCTTTTGATCCGTAGCTCCGTTGGAGATGTTCTCTAGGTGTAAATTGATTGAAACGATTCGTAGAATAACGTGAACCTATTTATTTTGCTATTTAACAAATATTTAAAAGTGTTAGTTAAGATCTTGATAGAATTATAAATTAACGCATGACGTCAGTCTGGAGATGCTATAAGTCGTTTCCGACCTCATTTAAGATGCCTAGATATATAGTTTAATTATGCTTCACCTTTTCCCATGTTTAACCTCATTTAATATTGTTGTGTGCCTAATCGGGATAGAACTAAATAATTTGTATGTGGAGTTTCGTCAACATGCAACTCGTTGCATATTGAACTTCAATTAAGGTGTAGTGTTTGATTGTTGTGAATTGCCATGCCATGTCTTGCATATATTCAACTGATCATGCATCATATGTGGATTGCATCTTGTCGTGCATGTGCCGCTGTGAATATCGTGTGTTGATTCTTGTTTCTGGTTTCCTTCGTCTCGATAGAGTTCCGCAAGCGTGTCGGATTGTGATGGACCTGTTCGACTATGTCGGTTCGTCTGCTTCACGGAGTCATTCTTCTTCCAAGCGGGATCTCACGCAAGATGACCATGTCCCCAAATACCATTACTATCTTTTCCATGCTAGTTTTACCGTTTCTACCGCTATGTCTTGCTGCCTACCACCTATTAAATATCAGCCTCTCAACATTGACATGAAAACCTTCAACATGTTCACAACCTAGCAAACCACTGATTGGCTATGTTACCGCTTGCTTAACCATGTGTTAGCGTTGCTAGTCGCAGGTGTAGTTGCTTCCATGTGATAACATGGGTTCCTTGTAATATCACCATATTAATGCTATTTAATTTAATGCACCTATATACTTGGTAAAAGGTGGAAAGCTCGGCCTTTCTAGCCTCGTGTTTTGTTCCACCTTTGTCGCCTTAGTTTTCGGTTACCGGTGTTATGTTCCATAAATGAGCGCTCCTAACATGCTTGGGGTTGTTATGGGAACCCCCTAGATTCTCGTTTTAGGATAAAGCTCGTCTGGCAAGGCCCAACATTGGTACTATATTTGCCCAACATAATAATTCTGTTAATACTGAAAGCATAGGGCGTCATGAACCCGAGGAGTAATTCTACATAATACAGGGAGGGCCAGTGATGATGGTGCTGGTCCAAAACAGAGCAGCTTATTAACCCTACCCGGGGCAACTCGGCGTTTGGCGTGGTAACCATCGCTCATCCGTCGTGTCCTGAGAACGAGATACGCGGCTCCTATTGGGATCGTCGACATGCCGGGCGGCCTTGCTGGACTGGTTTTACCTTTATCGAGCATCTCGTGCGAGGGATTCCGAGGAGGCTTTGATCTAAACTCAAGGATGAGGTTTTCCAATAGGGATTCGAGGATATCACGGGTTTCCCCGATCGAGGTCATTCCGTCGCAGCGTGTGGTAGTTTGTGATGGACTAGTTGGAGCACCCCTACAGAGTTAAATCTTTCGGAAAGCCATGCCCGCGGTTATGTGGCAACGTGGAAACTTTGTTTAACACTGGTTCTAGACAACTTGAAGTTAACTTAATTGAAATATGCCAACTGAGTGCGTAACAGTGACTGTCTCTTTCGTGAGCTCCTTCTCCGATCGAGGAAACGGTGGGGTTATGTCTGGCGTAGGTAGGTGTTTAGTATCATTCATTTGATCATCAGTAGTTCATGTCTGTTATGCGTAGATCACCCCCCTCGTTATTCTTGTACTCATAAGTTAGCCACTAAATAAATGCTTAGTCGCTTACTACAGCCTCACCACTTAATCATACCTCACCCATTAAGCTTTGCTAGTCTTGATACCTTTGGAAATGAGATTGATGAGTCCCTTGTGGCTCACAGATTACTACAACACCAGTTGCAGGTACAGGTAAGGTGATTAAGACGTGAGCGCGATGATTGTTCATTTGGAGTTTCTTCTTCTTCATCATCGATCTAGGATGGGTTCCAGGCCGGCACCATGGGATAGCAAGGATGGACGTCGTTTTCTTTTCTCGTCTGTTTTCGTCCGTACTTGGACCCTACTCTTCTTCATGATATCTATGTATTTTACTGATGTGACTCTGATATAGCATGTGGCGAGTGTAAGCCAATTCCATATACTCTTCTCTTCAGTACATGTACATGTAACGATATCCATTCTTGCGAAACGACGAGATGCCCTTCTATCCCTGTCGGCGCCCTTGTGCCAAAATAAGGATAGGATCGCATCTTGGGCGTTACAACTTGGTATGAGAGCAGGACCGACCTAGGAGCCCCCTTGATTGATCGAACTTGGCCGAGTCGAGTCTATTGAAAACAGTTTGAGTCTAGTTATATATCGGAGAGTAGGACTCTTTTTTCTCCTCTTCTATGCTCTGGTGAGGAATCCTGACATAATAATTTTAATACTACTCCTATTCTCACTAAGAAAATTAGGATCACATGGATATTTTTGGAATCTATATGATGTCGATGTGACGGAGTTCTGTCTTGGTGCCTCCTGTCTGACTTGATTTCTTCCGGGGAGTTGAGCTCCCAGGGATTCTTGAGCACATCGTTATCATTCAGATTTCTTAGTATCTCAGAACAAAGGGTGTTTGGAATTGCTTCAATACTAGTAGTGGCGAGAGGAGTCTGGCTTCCCTAGTACTGGTGCACAGAGTTCCGGATGTATCGCCATACTTAGTATCGTTGTGATTATGAGTGTTTAAGATAGATGAAGTTCCGAGATTCTGGTTATGTGTTGACGGATGTGATACGCTGGACGGGTTAATATAGGAGTTGAGTGATATATTACTCCTTGTATCCGTGGACCAGATTGCATGACCAGAAATTTCGGGAGTTCTTAGGTGGGAATTGAAGTAGTTACTTATAGGACAATCTTCGAACAAATGCATGATGTTAGGTTGGGCTTCGACAACTAGTGGATTCGTTTGTCCACGGTCGACTTACAGTGGTCCTCGTTGTGTCTTAAAGAGTCCATGTAGCTTCCTACGACTCGGGGATGCTTCGTATGTCGTGTGCACTACCTTGCACAGGATGGCTACTATAAGGATTGAGCCCGTGCGATCCTATCCACGAAAATATTGGACGGAATCTCTCTCATGAGTTTGTTCTCGCTAATTTGCAAGCCTCATCCCTTGTTTTGTTGGAGTATGGTAATTCGAGTTGTTTCGATATCAAATGGTGATTTCATATGTTTCCTAAGTGGTGTTCTCATATTTTTTATGGGAATGCAAATCCTTTTGCTTCATCAATTGTCATATTAACTCCTTTGCAACCGGAGTTGTCATATCAATTCTTTTTCAACCGGTGTGCTTCTCTTTAAGTGAATCTATCCTCTCCAATTTTGCAAGATCTATCTCTCTTTTCTTTCCGGAGTTCATCTCGTCTGTCCCAAGTTGTCTTTGTTTTCCCGCCCTCCCGCCCTTTTCTTCAATGATTCATTATCATCCTGGTGCATTTCATTTTGTTGTTGCTTCCGTTATCTTTCCTTTTCTCTCGTATCCGGTGATTCATTGCGAAAATTCTCAAGAGCTTCGTGTCCATCTTTATTCAGTCTTGTTATTTTTTCCGGTGAATTCAATTTAGTTTTCCGTGTTCATCATATCTTTTTCGTCCTTGTAATTCTTTCCCTCGTGAAAACTCTTATCAAGTCTTCTTGTTGTCATTTCTCTCTTTTCTATCCGGAGCATTGAAGATGTCTTAGAGGTTCTTGTTTTCAATTCATTCTATTGTTTCGAGGTGCTAACCTCATCTAGTTTTCTTTCTGAGCAATATTTTCAATGGTGGTTTCTTTGAGTGGACTCATAACCCACAGGTTTCTCCCAGGATCTTATCTATCTCTTCTAATCTTTTCCCGAAGATCTATAATTCTTTTCAACTATGACGTAAGTATGAATTTCATTAGTCATATTCCTTCTTCAAGATCAATTTGAATTAATTCTCATATTTGGCTCAACCTTGCATATTCTTTATTCCGGAGTGTCTCAGTTATTCTTGGCGGTGTTCTCCTCATTATTTTCAGCCTCAAGACTGAAGGAGTGTTCCTCTTAAATCTTGGTCCATTCTTTTGAAGATTGTCATCTTAGCTTCGTGTTATCCTCTTAGTTGTTTTCGATCATGTGTGATCCCTTTCTTGCTATCTGGTGCATTTCTGAGTTGTTTTCATTCTTGATCCTCCGAAGGCCGCCATTTCTGTTCTGAGCTTTCAGCTTTCATCCTCAAATTCTTCTCAATTGTTGTCTGTTCGTTCGTCTCTCATTTCCTTCCGGTGCTTGTTCAAGTTTTTTTCTCTCAGGCGCGTCATGATCTCTTCATTCTCATATATCTCCATTCATTCTTGTTATCCCCATTCATTCCAATTCTTAACGGTGTCTCCTTCAAGACTTCTTCAAGTCTGTGCTGATATATCTCCTCAATAATTTATAGAAGAATAAGTGGTACGCTAAATCCGATGCTTGTTGTCAATTTAACTTGATGAAGGATAAGCATAACATAATTCTTATTCTTGTTCATAGTGATCTGAATTCTTCTTCCGAAGTGGCTCATGATATAATTCTTTGTCTCAAGATGTTCTTCAAGATTCTTGTGGTGGTAGTTCTCAATTTAATCTTTGTTCTTTTCTTGCCTAGAGCTAGTTTCTATTCCTGGTAACAGAGGCTTTGTGTTGTTGCTCTCTTCAATCTATCTTTTTGCCTTTTCAAGATTAGATTGTTCCCTTGTTCAGTTTAGTTAGTTTGTTGTGATTTTCTCGAGATCTGTCTATCTTATTGAATTTTGACCTCTTTTCCTACCGAAGTACTACCAAAATTTTATGTGAATTCTTCCTGTTTTTCCTATCATTCTTAACCCTCTTTTTGCAACCTTCAAGATTCATTGGTTTCACTCGTTTGTCAAAGGAGCAACTAAGTTTTACCTCTTGCTTTCTCATCCTCTTCCCGTTTCATTCTTGGATCTCGGGTCGAGATCCTCTTGTAGTGTAGGAGAGTTGTAACAGCCTGAGACCGACGCCCCAGAAGATTCCCCTCTTTTCCGTTGTCACCGTGTTATTATTTCTGCGTGTTGCATTCATCAGCGCATCATTCGCATCATCCGCATTGCATCGGCATCCCGTTGCCGCCAGTTTTCAAACTTGCATCCGTTATTAGTTCTTGGTTCTCTCTGTTCTCGTCCTTGCACGTTTTGCGCCCGACCACACTCGGACGCGCCCGCGACATCGTTTAAACCTTGTTTTTGAAAGTGCATGTAAAATTTCCTCTAATTGGGTTGAAACTTGGTGTGCGGTCTTATTTAGTTGTAGGTAGGCCGCCTGCCAAATTCGTCGCAATCGGAGATCGTCTGGTACCCGAATGGTCGATCATAGCGGCACCGTCTTTGGTTATTCGTCGGACGTTTTTCGGTGTTTACAAACTCGTCTCTCCGTCTAGCCTACTCTACACAACCACCTAGCCCGACCTCGCGACCGGAACCGTTTGATTCCGCTCGCACGGTTGAAGCCAGGGCGAAAAACTGCTAAACCTAGCCCCCTTCCCTATTTAAACAGCTCCCCCTGCCTAATCTAGCCCCTCTCTCCTCCTCGGATCCCGTGCCAAACCCTAGCGTAGCCAACCTCCCTGCCTCCCTCCTCCAGCCGCCGGGCCTGCCCGGGCCCGAACCAAGCCCGCCGAAGCCCATCTTGGCCCAGGGATCGCGTCGCCGCACTCCCGAGTAGCGCCCACTCGCCCTGCCCCCTCACCCCGTGCGCCTCGTGCCTCCCTGAGCCTCGCACAACCGCCTGTGCCTCGCACCGCCGCCTCTCGTCGACCTCCGGCGCCGAATTCAGCCAGTGTCCAGGTCACCTCGCGCCGCCCTCTCCACTGCTCCCGTGTCTCTCTCTTTCTCCTGTAACTTCTCCCTGTCTCCCTCATGTCTAGCACCATGGCAGGTGACCACCGAAGCTCCGCGCCGCCGCCCGGAGCCGGGAATGGATCCCTAACGCCCGGGTCCGCCGGATTTGCCGGCTCCGTCCCTGTCGCATGCCTCACGGGAACGCTAGCCCCGCCAGGAGCGCCGCCGCCGGCCCCTCTGCTGCCTCCTGTCATCAGGAGGAAGGAGTAGCAGTGGGCTGCCCCAACCGCCGTGTGGCCCATCTCGAGCACCAAGCCGGCCCAGCTCCTCTGCCAGGCCTGCCCCAGCCTCTCCTCCGACCTGGGCCGAGCCGAGCTAGGTGAGCGGCCCCGCTTCCTTATCCAACGCCCTAGGCGTCATTTAGTAAATTGCGCTTATCAGTTTCGGCCCAATAGATTTTTCCTATTATCTGCGAATTATTATATTTCATGAAAATGTCGTATTTTAAAACGCGTGTAGCTTTCAAACCGTGCGTCGGATCGCAACAAATTAAATATGTAACTCATGTACATTTTCGCGTAGAATCATAATTTACAACTTGCATGCATGTTTGAGGTGGTTTGACCCGCTGTATGCCTAGATTTGTGTGCTGTCCTAATAGGGAATTATTCCGTAGCTATTTTTATGCGTGTCCGGATTGTTCAAATGCCATAGATGAAATGTTCATGTTGTTCGGGACCCTTTTCCATGTAATTTAGAGTATTTGTTTGCATTTTTGCATGTAGGTTCCGTCGCTAGTTTGTTATTTCGTGTTTAGGACATATTCTCGCATATACGTGTGGCGTTATTTTTATTTTGCAACCCCACATGTTATATACGTTTTCAGGGTAGAAAAATCCATAGAATTTAATTGTGCATTTAGTTTTAGCTTTTGAGTAAGTTAGTGCGCGTTATATTTTGCCATGTTGCCCTTTTGTTTTTTTGTGGGATTTAATCCGTGCATGATATGCATGAGTTGTCAACTAGAGATATGCCCTTCGATGTGTAGGCTAGTCTCTAGTAATTCTGGTTGCAATAGAAATGCATGTTTAGGTGTTGTTTGCTTGCTCTCAACATGCTAGAAAATAGTGCTGATTTGGAGATGCTGATATATTTCTAAGTCTGAAATCTGTAATATTTTGTTGTTGTCTTTCCATTAGTTTATCTGGTGATTTGTAGCTCTTTTGAGGTTGGTGCAATGGAGTTAGTTGTAGTCCTTAAGGTTCTCTAGCATGCTGTCAATTTTCATGTCTTTCGGAGTCCAGTAGAATATAGTTTGTCCTCTGTTAATATGCTTCAGATCAAAAACTGCACTGTCTAAAACTGATATTTTCACTAAGTCGGAAACTGTGTGTGAGATGCCATTTTGTGAGTTCTTTTCATAGTCAACCATGCTTCCATGCTAGATGTTATTAGTAGGATGTTGAAGTGTATCTTGCCCTCTACTGTCTCCTGACTTGTTTGAGCATTTTAGATTTATGTAGTTTGTTGTTTTGCGGCGTAGAAAATGCCATGTTGTTGTTTTGGGCTGATTGTAGTGACTTCTTGTTTAGCTTGTAGTTGTTGAACCGTTGCTCCGTTTTGATCGTGTCCTAGATGAAACTTGCTTAGAATCTTGTGTAGTTTCATATTTTGTTGCTGCCTTCTTGGTTTGGGATGCTTGTGACTGTCTTTGCAGATATATTGCATTCATGCCATCATATCTTGCGGTATTCATAACTTTTGATCCGTAGCTTCGTTGGAGATGTTCTCCACGTGTAAATTGATTGGAACGAGGCGTAGAATCACGTGAACCTATTTATTTTTCTGTTTAACAAATATTTAAAAGTGTTAGTTCATATCTGGACAGAATTATAAACTAACGTATGAGGTCAGTCCGGAGATGTTGTAAGTCGTTTCCGACCTCATTTAAGATGCCTTGATAGGTAGTTTAATTACGTTTCACCTTTTGCTATGTTTAACATCATTTAATATTGTCGTGTAACTAATCGGGATAGAACCAAATAATTCGTATGTGGAGTTTCGTCAACATGCAACTCGTTGCATATTGAACTTCACTTAAGGTGTAGTGTTTGATTGTTGTGAATTTCCATGCCATGTCTTGCATATATTCAACTGATCATGCATCATATGTGGATTGCATCTTGTCGTGCATGTGCCGTGGTGAATATCATGTGTTGATTCTTGTTTCCAGTTTCCTTCGTCTCGATAGAGTTCTGCAAGCGTGTCGGATTGTGAGGACCCGTTCGACTACGTTGGTTCGTCTGCTTCACGGAGTCATTCTTCTTCCAAGCGGGATCTCAGGCAAGATGACCATTTCCCGAGATACCATTACTATCATTGCCATGCTAGTTTTACCGTTTCTACTGCTATGTCTCACTGCCTACCACCTGTTAAATATCAGCCTCTCAACATTGCCATGAAAACCTTCAACATGTTCACAACCTAGCAAACCACTGATTGGTCATGTTACCGCTTGCTTAACCATGTGTTAGCGTTGCTAGTCGCAGGTGTAGTTTCTTCCATGTGATAACATGGGTTCCTTGTTATATCACCGTATTAATGCTATTTAATTTAATGCACCTATATACTTGGTAAAAGGTGGAAGGCTCGACCTTTCTAGCCTGGTGTTTTGTTTCACCTTTGTCGACTTAGTTTTTGGTTACCGGTGCTATGTTCCATAAATGAGCGCTCCTAACATGCTTGGGGTTTTTAAAGGAACCCCCTAGATTCTCATTTTAGGATAAAGCTCGTCTGGCAAGGCCCAAAATTGGTACTATATTTGCCCAACATAATAATTATGTTAATACTGAAAGCATAGGGCATCATGTACCCGAGGAGTAATTCTACATAATACAGGGAGGGCCAGTGCTGATGGTGCTGGTCCAAAACAGAGAAGCTTATTAATGCTACCCTGGGCAACTCGGCGTTTGGTGTGGTAACCATCGCTCATCCTTCGTGTCCTAAGAACGAGATACGCGGCTCCTATCGGGATCGTCGACACGCCGGGCGGCCTTGCTGGACTTGTTTTACCTTTATCGAGCGTCTCGTGGGAGGTATTTCCAGGAGGCTTTGAGCTAAACTCGAGGTTGAGGTATTCCAGTAGGAATCCGAGGAGATCACGGGTTTCCCTGAACGAGGTCATTCCGTCATAGCATGTGGTAGTTTGTGATGGACTAGTTGGAGCACCCCTGCAGGGTTAAATCTTTTGGAAAGTCGTGCCCGCGGTTATGTGGCAACTTGGAAACTTTGTTTAACACTGGTTGTAGATAACTTGAAGTTAACTTAATTAAAATATGAAAACTGAGTGTGTAACCGTGACTGTCTCTTTCATGAGCTCCTTCTCCAATCGAGGGCACGGTGGGGTTATGTCTGACGTAGGCGTGTTCAGGATCATTCATTTGATCATCAGTAGTTCACGTCTGTTATGCGTAGATCATCCCCCTCTTTATTCTTGCACTCGTAAGTTAGCCACTAAATAAATGCTTAGTCGCTTGTTGCAGCCGCACCACTTAACCATACCTCACCCATTAAGCTTTGCTCGTCTTGATACCTTTGAAATGAGATTTCTGAGTCCTGTGTACCTCACAAATTACTACAACACCAGTTGCAGGTACAGGTAAGGTGATTAAGACATGAGTGCGATGATTGTTCATTTGGAGTTTCTTCTTCTTCTTCATCATCGATCTAGGATGGGTTCCAGGCCGGCAGCCTGGGATAGCAAGGATGGATGTCGTTTTCTTTTCTCGTTTGTTTTCGTCCGTAGTCGGACCCTGCTCTTCGTCGTGATATTTACGTATTGTACTCATGTGACTCTAATATAGCATGTGGCGAGTGTAAGCCAATTCCATATACTCTTCTCTTCAGTACATATACTGGTAACAATATCCATTCTTGCGAAAGGACGAGATGCGCTTCTATCTCTGTCGAGGCCCTCACGCCAAAATAAGGATAGGATCACATCTTGGGCGTTACACTTTTGTTGTTCCGACCACGAGCAGGTAGGCGACGATGAGCCGGACCCATTTCCGTCTTCGTTGGGGCCCGAGGACGTCGGTAGCCATGCCGGCATGCTCCTCCTCCTCTCTGGCCAGAGGTAGGAGATGACCCCGACACGTGTGCCCCACCTTTCGGTGGCCCATCTCTCTCTTACTCGCTGCCCGCACCCGCTGACCGCAGGGGCCCGCACGTCAGGTTCAAACCTGACGGCGCGCGTGCGTGGGCACGCTAGCTAGCTAGCCTTTGGGCCGGCCCAGTCCCTGGCCAAGCTAGGCCAGGGGTGTAGCCCTTTTTCTTTACTTGAAAAACTGATTTTCAAAGATTTTTATAAAAATATTTAACCAGTGTAAAAATATAATTTTTCCACTATTATTCTTCTGAAAATATGCAGTATTTAATAGAATCGTTAGTTGAATTTTTGCAGCAACTATTCTGTTTTATAAGAATAAAAAGGATGATATTGGAATAGTATTTCTTCTGTTTAGTTAATTTTAAAAATATTCCTTCGTTGGAATCAGAGGCAAATATTTTTAAAATAACAACCTAGATTTCTTAGAAATAACCAACATTTTTAAAATGACTTTGTGATCTATTTTGGAGTGAGCTATTTCTTATTTTATGTTTTGACGACGATAGAAAATCCGTGTGACGAGGGAATCAGAGCGGAAGACCTCGAAGACCCCGGATACCTAGCTGGCCAAGGCAAACAAACCTTTGACCATGACTGAGCATATGTTATATTGCATGTTAATATAGCAAGTATTCCCATTGCATATGGTCATAAGTGCTGGTGAATCATTGAAGTGATGTTACCGATGGCTCCTCCAGAGCACATGCATTGAGCTTGATCCTACCACCTATGAGGATCATGCTAGTATCATGTTGACAAGTAAAGTTGGAGTAATATTAGCATCAGCATGTTGTTGGTATAAATCAAATATTTATGAAAACCCCGTCGGGTGCCACTAATACCCGAGGGTGATGATGAGTTGGGTGGCCACTTTTGGTGAAGTGGTGCACCGGGTATTTGTGTGAGTATGGTTTCGGAAATGGGATTAGATTTAGGATGTGTCGACCGTCCCAACCTTACATGTAGGACCACATTACCCCTTATGTGACGGGGCTATGTTGATTACTTTGGTCGGTGCTAGCAAAGAGACACATTACTAGTGGCGGGAGTGATGTGTGGTCACTCTCGTGATGGGGTCGTGCCAGGTAGGGCGGCTATGCCGTTTTTACGTGTTCCAGGCACATCGTTGGTCCCCGCATGGTTGATATTGTCCAGAGTCGGTGCTCGTAAGACGTAGAACATGTGGGCTGGGTACCAATCGAGTGGACCTCTTTGGCTAGTATCGTCAGGGGAAAGGCATTGATCGGGTACTTACCTCGGGTATGTTATATACCACGAGTCATGGATGACACGGAAGTTTCCCGGATCTCGTGGGTCCAACATACTACCTCTGCAGAGTGTAAAACTATTTGAATAGCCGTGTCCACGGTCAAGGATAGTTGGGTGGTGCTGCTTAAACTATGTCCAGTCGTTTCCGCATAAACCAAGTGTGTGTGAGTTGTGATAAAAAGGAGTTATTATGAAAGTAATGATATGACCAAGTTTGCTGACTTGGCATATAGGGAGAACCCGGATCGTTCAGCCCTCGACAGATATATTGATATTTGTCACCTGTTCTTCAAAAGTAGTTCTTAACTTATGATGCATTCATGTGATCATGTTTATTACCATCAAGAGATATCCAGCAAAGAGGCATGTTATTGTTATCCTTCACTTGCATTGTTCATATCATGGGCTGTTTGCGAGTACATTCAAAAGTACTCATTGGCTTGCCACTAGTTATATTATTGACCGGACATGGAAGGACCGGAGTTTGGAGATGAGTACGTCTTCTGAGACGCCCCTGTGAACTAGGACGCTTCCCAGTCAGAATGCATGTTGGTGTAGGCTGATGGCATGGGCACCCGCTTAGCCCTATGATTTCCGCTACTAGTTATATCAGTGTGATTTGGCCTTATAGGCTCTACCTTGCGAACTTGACCATTCGGTCACGTGATGTAATAATTCGGTACTTGGATGTAAGACTCTTATTATTCACTGTTTGTGTGTTCAGGGAGCATTGATCTCTGGGATCACTGAGCACGTACATTCGGTGATCTCGAATCGTAAGTCCGGGTCCCCACAGAGCTGGTATCACAGCCATCCTGATTTTAGGAAGCCTTAGGTAGCATGGACGATAGACGAGACGACTAGTGCACATAGACCTTAACCTGAGATTTTGCACCCACTAAAAACTTTCTAACCCTCTCCTCTACATCATGTAGATGGACGCCGTACCTGAAATGCTTCTAGAGACAGGCTTTCCCCTACTTTTGGGTGATAGCCTCGAGAAGTGTCAAGTACGCCGCACGCCCATATTCCTCTACCACGAGCACTGGGTCAACGCCGACACTAAGGAGTATCACGTGGATGTGACAGTGAAGGCTAATGACTCCCCGACTAGCTGGTTCTTTGAAGGACCACAGATGGAGGATCTGATGTTGGCAGTGGAGACAGCCACACGAGAGGCGCTCGTGCGTCTCTGCGACATCCTTCCTGAGATGGCTAATGAGCCAGCTACTCATCACCTACCTTTTGTTAAGGATGGGATAGACGGGAGTTGGACAGTCAACCCATCTCCGGAGGACGGGATGCCACTACGGTTTCAGACCTACTTCAGCCTCTCCTCCGACACTTCAACGCACCTTTTGATCAAGGAGTCAACAAAGATTCGCTAGGTGCTGCACCAGGTGGGGAAGATGAAGAACCGCAAGGTGAAGAAGGAAGGAGCACCCGAAGGACAAACAGGCATCGCTTTCCGAGGAGGAGTACCGCCGCTTCAGGCCACTCCTATTCAGAGTCGCCGCCTGACCGCGCAAGAGTACACCAAATTCTTCGCTGCCTCACCAACCAAGAGAAGTCGTGATGGGCCGCTTCCTTCTCCTACCCCTTTAAAGGAGGGAAGTACTGATGAAGATGAAGATGAAGACAAAGATCCCGTAGAACCCGCCTATGAGACCGCGCAGTCCGCCGCTTAGTATTATGACGTAGGCAACTAGGAGCTTCTTCATGAGCGTAGGAGTTCATGTATCGGTTCGTGTGAACCATGAGTGTTGTGTAAGCATGTTGGATGCAAGTCGCATTCTGCCTTAGGCAGCTTGTGAGCGACTACACCACTTGTTTTAATCTAATGCATTAGCTTTTTCAAAAACCTTTGGCTTAAAAATTCCACACTAGGACAGCACCAAACCCTCTTTACTAGATCATCATCCCTTATGATTCCGTCCTGTTCGGCAAATTGACATGTCTACTCCCCTAACAGGATGGTGATTGCAACTCGCACCAGCACCTTCGGCAACCCCGGCTCTGGCTCTTCAGGTCAGCAGTAGGGAACCGGAGGGGAAGCTCAAGCTGGAGATCACCACGAGCAGCAAGACGATGTTCCACCACCACCACCTCCTCCTAAAAGCTTGACTATGGCTCAGTTCCTTCAAGCTCTCCGAGAGGAACGTCAAGCCAATAATGGCGCTATTCAGCAGCTGGCTCAAGTCTTGGCGAAAAACCCGCCGCAGAACGGGAATGGCAATGGTCGGTCTACTCTCTGTGAGTTCATGGGAACTATGCCACCCATATTCATGGAGACGACTGAACCATTGGATGCCGATGAATGGATCCGTACTACCGAAGACCTCCTCACACTGGTCAAATGCACTGATGATCATGAGAAAGTCCTCTATGCTGCTCACTGTCTCGGGGGCACATCCAGAGCTTGGTGGGATGGATTTCAGATCATGCGAGCAGGGCAAGTCATAACTTGGGCTATGTTCAAAGAAGGGTTCCGCGCTGCTCATATTCCTCCCGGAATGATGACCATTAAGAAGCGGGAATTCCGAGACTTAAGGCAAGGCAGTGGATCCGTCAAGGAGTATTTGCAGAAGTTCAACCTCCCGTCAAGATATGCACCAGAAGATGTCAACACTGAGGCCGCCAAAGTGGAACGCTTTATGGAAGGACTACAGTACTCACTCCAGTATCAGTTGGTTGTTTGTGAATGTCGGGCCTTCAGCGTTCTGGTTAATAAGGCCCTTATGTTGGAGGATAAGCGTCGTGCTATGGAAGACACCCGTAAGCACAAGCTAATGGGTAGTGGAGGACCTAGTAACCCGAAGCCACGCCCATGGCAGTCAACTCCAGCAAGACCCAACTATCAACAACAGCAGTACAAGTCTCCAACATTTGGCCAGAACTACCAGCCTCAGCAGCAAGTCAACACCAAGCCAACATTCAATCCATCGAACAACAATGGAGTAAAGACCAATCTTCCAACACAAGTTACCTGTTTTGGATGTGGACAGACAAGGCACTATTCCAGGCAGGGTCCCAACGAGAAGCCCGACGCACCGCGCCCCAATGCGCCAAACCAAGGCCAAGGAGCACCAGGCAGGAACCAAGCTCCTCGCAATCAGCAGCATCACAGCAGGGGGCGGATCAATCATATCTCTGTAGAAGAGGCACAGGAAGACCCGGACTGCATTTTGGGTGCGTTCCCCGTCAACTCCACCCCGGCAACAGTATTGTTTGATTGTGGTGCTTCGCATTCTTTTGTTACACAAAGATTTGCGGAAAAATGTGGTTTAAAGCCTACTCTGCTTAGCGGACAAATGGCAATTCAAACCCCGGGAGCAGTGTTGAGGACCAACCTAGGATGTAGGAAGGTCGGGATTGTTATCAATGGGATAAGCTTCTCAGCGGACCTCATTGTAATTAAGTCACAAGGCCTAGAAGTAATTCTCGACATGGATTGATTGGCCAAACATCAGAGCATCTTGGACTGTGCCCACAGGGCTATTACCATGACAAGCGACCAAGGAGTCAAAGTCAAGTATGTCTGTGAGCCAGTAACCACTCGATTACCACGGGTTAACAGCGTGTGAGAGGTAGAACTCGATAGAGTGCCAATAGTCTGTGAGTACCCGGACGTCTTTCCTCATGAGCTACCAGGGATGCCTCCCGACCGAGACATTGAGTTCATCATTGAGCTCATGCCCGGGTCAAGGCCTATATATAAGAAGCCTTACATGATGTGATCCGAAGAGCTAGCGGAGCTGAAGAAGAAGTTGGCTGAGCAACTCAGGAAAGGATTCATTCGTCCGAATGCGTCACCTTCGGGGTCACCTGTTCCGTTCGTGTCCAAGAAGGATGGGACTATCAGACTCTACGTCGATTACCACTCTCTCAATGAGGTCACGATCAAGAACAAGTACCCACTCCCCAAGATTGAATACTTGTTTGACCAGTAAAATGGAGCTAAGGTATTCTCCAAGATCGATCTCCGATCTGGATATTACCAACTGAAGATCCGACCTGAGGACATACCCAAGACTGCGTTCGTGACTCGGTACGGTCTATACGAATGCACTGTCATGTCTTTCAGGTTGACTAATGCCCCAGCTTACTTCATGTACCTCATGAACAAGGTCTTCAAAGAATACCGGGACAAGTTTGTCGTCATATTTATTGATGACATATTAATCTTTTCCATGTCCGAAGAAGAGCATGATCAACACTTGAGGTTAGTGTTGGAAAAGCTTCAAGAACACCAACTTTGTGCCAAGTTCAGCAAATGCCAATTCTGGCTGAACGAAGTTGGATTGTTGGGTCATACCATGACAGTAAGTGGATTGGCAGTCGATCCCTCCAAGATTACTATGGTAACCAACTGGGTGTCGCCAATTGATGTGAAGGAAGTCAGGAGCTTCCTCGGACTCGCGGGATATTACCGCAAGTTTGTACAAGGATTCTCCCGCATCGCTCGACCTATGACTCGGCTCTTGAAGAAGGGCAAGAAGTTCGAATGGACGCCGGAGTGTGAAGCAAGCTTCCAAGAGTTGAAGAAGAGATTAACTACCGTCCCGGTATTGGCCACTCCAGATATCAGCAAGGAGTTTGTGATATATTTTGATGCCTCCAGAACCGGGATCGGTGGAGTTCTAATGCAAGATGGCAGAGTTGTGGCGTATCTGTCACGACAACTGCGCCCGCATGAGTAGAATTATGCCACCCATGATCTCGAGTTAGCAGCCGTGGTGCATGCTTTAAAGACATGGTGACATTACCTTCTGGGGAAGCGATGTGAAATATACACCAACCACAAAAGTCTGAAGTATATCTTCACCCAAAGGGAATTGAATATGAGGCAACGAAGATGGATGGATTTAATCAAAGATTACGACCTCGGCATTCAATATCACCCTGGTAAGGCCAATGTAGTGGATGATCCCTTAAGCAGGAAGACCAGCACCTTGAACGTCATGCTCAAGGAAAGGAAACCCGCCTTATATGAAGAAATGGAGAACTTTGGATTGGAGCTAGTGGAATCAGGATTCCTAGCTAACCTCGAAGTCAAACCAACGCTGGTTGATGATATCAAGGAGGCCCAGAAGGGTCACAAGAGCATTGAAGGCACCAAGAAGAAGATCCAAGAAGGCAAGGCCCCAGGATTCTAAGTGGATGAACAAGGAGTGGTGTGGTTTGGGAAACGATTATGCGTACCCAACAAGGCTGAACTCAAGGATTTGATCTTGCAGGAACCACATGATACACCCTACTTTATTCACCCCGGTGGTACCAAGATGTATCAAGATCTCCGAGAAAATTTCTGTTGGCCTGGCATGAAGAGGGAAATAGCATCTTATGTTGCCAAGTGTGACGTATGCGAGCGAGTCAAAGCTGAGCATCAGCGACCTGCTGGACTCCTACAACCACTTCAAGTGCCAGAATGGAAGTGGGACAAAGTCGGCATGGACTTCATCACTGGACTGCCCAGGTCAAGCAAAGGGCATAACTCCATATGGGTCATTGTCGACCATCTAACCCAGGTGGCCCGTTTCATTCCAGTCAACAACACTTATGATGGAAACCAATTGGCTAGTTTGTACATCCATCGTATTGTGAGCCTTCATGGAGTTCCCAAGGAGATTGTATCTCACCGAGGCACGCAGTTCACCTCAAGATTTTGGCAGAAGTTCCAAGAAGCCCTCAGAACCAAGCTCTCTTTCAGCACCGCTTTCCACCCGCAAACGGGCGGACAAATGGAGAGAGTAAACCAGATACTCGAATATATGCTATGCGCTTGCGTCTTGGCACATGGTGCCAAATGGGAAGATGATACGTCTCCAACGTATCTATAATTTTTTATTGTTCCATGCTATTATATTATCAACTTTGGATGTTTTATATGCATGAATATGCTATTTTATATTATTTTTGGGACTAACCTATTGACCTAGAGCTAAGTGCCAGTTCCTGTTTTTTCCTTGTTTTGACCTTTTTCAGATAGGAATATCAAACAGAGTCCAAACGGAATAAAACTTTAAAAGTGATTTTTTATGGAAAATATCAAAAATACCAAAAGAAAAAGATACCGGAGAGGAGTCCCGAGGAAGCCACAAGCCAGGGAGGCGCGCCCACCCCCCTGGGCGCGCCTGGGGGGCTCGTGACTCCCTCGTGGGTCCCCGTGACTTGTTCTTGATGCCATCTGGTCTTATAAATACAGAAACCTCCAGAAATAAACCTAGATCGGGAGTTCCGCCGCCGCAAGCCTCTGTAGCCACCAAAAACCAATCGGGAGCCCGTTCCGTCACCCTGCCGGAGGGGGAATCCATCTCCAGTGGCCTTCTTCATCATCCCGGCGGTCTCCATGACGAGGAGGGAGTAGTTCTCCCTCGGGGTTGAGGGTCACTCCAAAGTCACTAATAGCTATGTGTTTGATCTCTCTCTCGTGTTCTTGAGATGTCATGATCTCGATGTACGGTGGGCTTTGCTACTATAGTTGGATCCTATGATGTTCTTCCCCCTCTCCCTTCTTGTAATGAATTGAGTTTCCCCTTTGAAGTTATCTTATCGGATTGAGTCTTTAAGAACACTTGATGTATGTCTTGCACGTGTCTATCTATGGTGACAATGGGATATTCATGTGAGTACTTGATGTATGGTTTGGTGATCAACTTGCGGGTTTCGTGACACCGGGAACCTATGCATATGGGTTGGCACACGTTTTGACTCTCCGGTAGAAACTTTGGGGCGCTCTTTGAAGTTCTATGTGTTGGTTGAATAGATGATTCTGAGATTGTGTGATGCAAATCGTATAATCATGCCCACGGATACTTGAGGTGACAATGGAGGATCAAGATGACATTAGGGTCTTGGTTGATGTGTGTGTTAAGGTGTTATTCTAGTACGGACTCTGGGATAGATTGAACGGAAATAATAGCTTCGTTTTATTTTACTACGGACTCTTGAATAGATCGATCAGAAAGAATAACTTAGTGGTGGTTTCGTACCCGACAATAATCTTTTCGTTTGTTCTCCGCTATTAGTGACTTTGGAGTGACTCTTTGTTGCATGTTGAGGGCTAGTTATATGATCCAATTATGTTATCATTGTTGAGAGAACTTTACTAGTGAAAGTGTGAACCCTAGGCCTTGTTTCCACGCATTACAATACCATTCGTGCTCACTTTTATTATTAATTACCTTGCTGTTTTTATAATTTCAGATTACAAAAACCTATATCTACTATCCATATTGCACTTGTATCACCATCTCTTCGCCGAACTAGTGCACCTATACAATTTACCATTGTATTGGGTGTGTTGGGGACACAAGAGACTCTTTGTTATTTGGTTGCATGGTTGCTTGAGAGAGACCATCTTCATCCTACACCTCCCACGGATTGATAAACCTTAGGTCACCCACTTGAGGGAAAATTGCTACTGTCCTACAAACCTCTACACTTGGAGGCCCAACAACGTCTACAAGGAGAAGGTTGCGTAGTAGACAGCAAGCTCTTTTCTGGCCCGTTGCCGGGGAGGTTAGCGCTTGAAGGTATATCTTTAGATCTTGCAATCGAATCTTTTAGTTTCTTGGTTTATCACTAGTTTAGTTTATTAAAAGAAAACTACAAACTAAAAAAATGGAATTAAGGTTGCCTCATATACTTCATCTTTTTTAATGTCTTTCGTGAAAATGATGGAAATGAAAATTGTGCTCAAGTGCTAAAAGAAGAATTACATAGAATGCTTGGCATAAAATATGTGAATGATGAGCATGATTGCAATCTTGTTAGTATGAATTCTTGGAATACCCATGATGCTAATGATATGCAAAGTCACAAGCTTGGGGATGTTATGTTTGATGAAGATGATCTTTTTAGTTCCCCCACTTTGAATGATCAAAATTATTATGATGAAAGCATGCCCCCTATATATGATGATTATTGTGATAATACTTATGCTATAAAGAAGAATGATAATAAAACTTGTCACAATTATGAGTACCCTCTTACTGAACATTACTCTTTTAATGTGGAAACAATTCATAGTGTTCAAGTCTTTTACGATACTCCCACTACTACTGATGAGAATAAATTTCCTTATGTGGAGAGTAGTAAAATTTCTATGCTTGTACATCATGAAAAGAATGCTTTAGGTTCTGGTTATATTGTTGAATTCATTGATGATGCTACTGAAAATTATTATGAGAGATGATCATATGCTTCTACATATTGCAATAATATCAAGCTTCCTCTCCATGTGTTGAAACTTTTGAAGTCATGCTTGTTTTATCTTCCTATGCTAGTTGATTCTTGATCCAATAATTGTTTTATCACAAAATCTCTATGCATAGGAAGTGGGTTATACTTAATTGTGCTAGTCATATGCTCCATGATGCTTCCATTATGTTTCAATCCTTATCTTTTATGTGAGCATCATTGAAATCATCATGCCTAGCTTGAAAGGCATTAAAGAAAAGTGCTTGTTGGGAGACAACCCAATATGTATCCTTACTGTTTTTTTGTGTTAACATGATTAAGCTACTGTATTAATCATGTTTTATAGCTTTTATTTCAATAAAGTGCCAAGTAAAGCCTTTATGATTAGTTTGGGTGATAGTTGTTTGATCATGCTGAAAAAGACAGAAACTTTGCGCTTGCGAAATCATTTCTAATTTCTATCGAGAGAGTGATTTTAGGTTGATTAATTTTTATGCTGATTTATATGCAAATTTCCTTAATTATCATAATTTTTTCAGAATTTTTGAAAGTGCAGAAGTATGGTTATCATTCAGATCATTACAGACTGTTCTGTTTTTGACAGATTCTGTTATCAATGCATAGTTTGCTTGTTTTGGTGTTTCCATAGATTATATTGAGTAGTATAAATTGTGAAAATAGTAAGATAAAGTAGGCATTGTGTGAAAATAATTATGAGTCTTGTTTTTTCAGTACCCAAGTGATTCATTTGCTCGTTATCATACTAACCCATCTCAAGAAGTTCCGTTAAATTTTGTGTTGTCAAGTTTTCATGTTTTGGGTAGAGTTTCGATGGACTATGGAACAAGGAGTGGAAAGATCCCAAGCTTGTAGATTACCAAGGCACCCCAAAGCCATATGCAAGGACACCAAAGATCCTAAGCTTGGGGATGCCCCGGGAAGGCATCCCTTCTTTCGTCTTCAATCCATCGGTAACTTTACTTGGGGCTATATTTTTATTCACCACATGATATGTGTTTTTCTTGGAGAGTCATTTTATTTTATTTGTAATTGATTGATATTATTTATATTAATGTTTTCCATCATTTAGTTCAATAAAAATGTCAAGGATAGCCTTTACCATGCTTAATTTGCAAGTATAGGAGTTGCTGTTCCAAAACAGAAAGTTTCTTGCAGTGCAAAAATTCCCTAGAATTTTCTGTATGTTAGAATAACTTGAAATTTGGACACAGTATGCTCTTATGAATTATCGACAGGGTGGAAAGCTTTCAGAATTTTTGGAGTTAACTAAGTATGGATCTGGCTGTATTCTTTACAGACTGTTCTGTTTAGGCAGATTGTTGTTATGTTTGCATTGTTTGCATATGTTTGCTTGTTTAATGATCCTATTTGAGGATAGGAGTTTTAAATATGCATAGGCATTTAGTATGCAATGTCAAATAATAATTTTAGTTATTTACTACAGTAGAGGATGATAAAGTTTTGCATTGATTTATACTAACCTATCTCACGAGTTCTTGTTGAGTTTTGTGTGGATGAAGTTTTTAAGATTTTGGAAACCACCATATGAGAGGAATTAAGGAGACACACAAGCTCAAGCTTGGGGAAGCCCAAGGCATCCCCAATTCATATTTAAATAAGTCTCAAGCACCTAAGCTTCGGGATGCCCCGGATGGCATCCCACCTTTCTTCTTCAAACAATTATCTGTTAGTATCGGTTGAACCTAAGTTTTTGCTTCTTCATATGATTCGTGCTATCCTTGAAGTGTCATTTTATTTTGTTTGAATAAGGTACTTAAGATCTTAAATTCTTAGATGGGAGTCTTCACATAGCCAAATAATTATTCACTACTCATTGAGCTTCACTTATATCTTTTGGAGTAGTTTGTCTTTTGCTCTCATGCTTCACTTATATCATTTTGAGAGTCTTAAACAGCATGGTAATTTTCTTAGGTTATGAATCTAGTCCTAATATGATGGGCGTCCAAGAGGGATATAATAAAAACTTTCATATAGAGTGCATCGAATAATATGAGAAGTTTGATTCTTTGCATATAGTTTTGAGATATAAAGATGGTGATATTAGAGTCATGCTAGTGAGTAATTATGGATTGGTAGAAATGCTTGTGTTAGAGTTTGTGATTCTCGTAGCATGCACGTATGGTGAACCGCTATGCTAGGAAGTCAGAGCATGGTGTTTTTATTGGTTGTCATCCTTTGTGTGGCGGTCGGGATCGCGCGATGGTTAACTCCTACCAACCCTTCCCCTAGGAGCATGCGTCTAATACTTTGTTTCGATTACTAATAAAACTTTTGCAATAAGTATGTGAGTTTTTTATGACTAATGTTGAGTCCATGGATTATACGCACTCTCACCCTTCCACCATTGCTAGCCTCTCTAGTACCGCACAACTTTTGCCGGTGCATTACACCCACCATATATCCTTCCTCAAAATAGCCACCATACCTACCCATCATGGCATTTTTATAGCCATTTCGAGATATATTGCCATTCAACTTCCACCGTTCCGTTTATTATGACGCACACCATCATTGTCATATTGCTTTGCATGATCATGTAGTTAACATCGTATTTGTGGCAAAGCCACATTCATATCTTTCATACATGTCACACATGAGTCATTGCATATCCCGGTACACCGCCGGAGGCATTCATATAGAGTCATATCTTTTGTTCTAAGAATCGAATTGTAAGTAAATGAAAGTGTGATGATCATCATTATTAGAGCATTCTCCCATGTGAGGAAAGGAAGGAAGCTATGATTCCCTCACAAGTTGGGATGAGACTCTGGACTATAAAAATAAAAAAAGGGGCCAAAGATCCCAAACAAAAAATGAGAAAAAAAGAGAGAAGGGACAATGCTACTATCCTTTACCACACTTGTGCTTCAAAGTAGCACCATGATCTTCATGACATAGAGTCTCATATATTGTCACTTTCATATACTAGTGGGAATTTCACTATAAAACTTGGCTTGTTATTCCCATGATGGGCTTCCTCAAATTGCCCTAGGTCGTCGTGAGCAAGCAAGTTGGATGCACACTCACTTAGTTTCTTTTTGAGCTTTCATACACTTATAGCTCTATTGCATCCATTGCATGGCAATCCCTACTCACTCAAATTGATATCTATTGATGGGCATCTCCATAGTCCGTTGATACGCCTAGTTGATGTGATCATCTCCTCCTTTTTGCCTCACAGTCTCCACCATATTCTATTCCACCTATAGTGCTATGTCCATGGCTCATGCTCATGTATTGCATGAGAGTTGAAAAGGTTTGAGAAAGTAAAAGTGTGAAAATTGTTGCTTGACTAAGAACGGGGTTGTTCATGATTTAAATACGTTGTGTGGGGAAGATGGAGCATAGCTAGACTATATGATATTGTAGGGATAACTTTCTTTGGCCATGTTATTTCGAGAAGACATGATTACTTTGTTACTATGCTTGAAGTATTATTATTCTTATGTCAATATTAAACTTTTTGCTTTGAATCATATGGATTTGAATATTCATGTTACAATATATGTTAGGTAGCATTCCACATCAAAATTTCTGTTTTTATCATTTACCTGCTCGAGGACGAGCAGGAATTAAGCTTGGGGATGCTTGATACATCTCCAACGTATCTATAATTTTCGATCGTTCCATGCTATTATATTATCAACTTTGGATGTTTTATAAGCATGAATATGATATTTTATATTATTTTTGGGACTAACCTATTGACCTAGAGCCCAGTGCGAGTTCCTGTTTTTCCATGTTTTTGACCTTTTTCAGATAGGAGTATCAAACGGAGTCCAAACGAAATAAAACTTTCGCCGTGATTTTTTATGGAAAATATCAAAAATACCAGAAAAAAAATATACCTAAGAGGAGTCTCGAGGAAGCCCATCATGACTCCCTCGTGGGTCCCCGTGACTTGTGCTTGATGCCATCTAGTCCTAAAAATACAGAAACCTCCAGAAATAAACCTAGATCGGGAGTTCCGCTGCCGCAAGCCTCTATAGCCACCAAAAACCAATCGGGATCCCGTTTCGGCACCCTGCTGGAGGGGGGATCCATCTCCGGTGGCCTTCTTCATCATCCCGGCAATCTCCATGACGAGGAGGGAGTAGTTCTCCCTCGGGGCTGAGGGCATGTACCAGTAGCTATGTGTTTGATCTCTCTCTCTCTTGTGTTCTTGAGATGTCATGATCTCGATGTACCGCGGGCTTTGCTGCTATATTCGGACCCTATGATGTTCTTCCCCCTCTCCCTTCTTGTAATGAATTGAGTTTCCCCTTTGAAGTTATCTTATCGTATTGAGTCTTTAAGAACACTTGATGTATGTCTTGCACGTGTCTATGTGTGGTGACAATGGGATATTCTTCTGAGTACTTGATGTATGTTTTGGTGATCAACTTGCTGGTTTCGTGACATCGGGAACCTATGCATATGGGTTGGCACACATTTTGACTCTCCGGTAGAAACTTTGGGGCACTCTTTGAAGTTCTATGTGTTGGTTGAATAGATGATTCTGAGATTGTGTGATGCATATCGTATAATGATGCCCACGGATACTTGAGGCGACAATGGAGTGTCTAGGTGACATTAGGGTCTTGGTTGATGTGTGTCTTAAGGTTTTATTCTAGTACGAACTCTAGGATAGATTGAATGGAAAGAATAGTTTCGTGTTATTTTACTACGGACTCTTGAATAGATCGATCAGAAAGAATAACTTTGTGGTGGTTTCGTACCCGACAATAATCTGTTCGTTTGTTCTTCGCTATTAACGAATTTGGAGTGACTCTTTGTTGCATGTTGAGGGCTAGTTATATGATCCAATTATGTTATCATTGTTGAGAGAACTTCACTAGTGAAAGTATGAACCCTAGGACTTGTTTCCACGCATTGCAATACCGTTCGTGCTCACTTTTCTTATAAATTAACTTGCTGTTTTTATAATTTCAGATTACAAAAACCTATATCTACTATCCATATTGCACTTGTATCACCATCTCTTCGCCGAACTAGTGGACCTATACAATTTACCATTGTATTGGGTGTGTTGGGGACACAAGAGACTCTTTGTTATTTGGTTGCAGGGTTGCTTGAGATAGACCATCTTCATCCTACGCCTCCCACGGATTGATAAACCTTAGGTCACCCGCTTATGGCAAAATTGCTACTGTCCTACAAACCTCTGCACTTGGAGGCCCAACACGGTTAAGGGTTGATTTTTGGGCCGGAAGTTTTGCACAAGTCAGAATGTGTCGCACCCCGCTCAACTGGTCCGAAACCGGTGAAGGGTTGATTTTTGGGCCGGAAGTTTTGCACAAGTCAGAAGAGAAGGTGCAGCTTCTCTGGGAGAACCTAAAAGCAGCCAAGTCGCGACAAAAGTGCTACACCGATTCTCGCCGCAGAGATGTGGAGTTCATTCCCGGAGACCAGGTGTACCTCCGTGTAACCCCTCTTAAGGGAACCAAGCATTTCCATGTTAAAGGGAAACTTGCTCCAGGGTTCATTGGACCTTTTAAGATCACGGCAAGGCGTGGAGAGGTTGCTTACCAGTTGGAGCTACCTCCGGAACTTTCGGGTGTGCACAACGTCTTACACGTGTCACAACTTTGGAAGTGTCTTCAAGCGCCAAACCGTGCCGATATTTACAAGGACATTGACCTTCAGGCCATCGACCTTCAGCCAGACCTCACCTACCGCGAGAAGCCGATCCGCATCCTGGATGAAACAGAGCGTTGCACCAGAAGCCGCACCATCAAGTATTTCAAGGTTCAGTGGACCAACCACACTGAAGCAGTAGCAACATGGGAGCGTGAAGACTATCTCTGATATGAGTTTCAGAACCTTTTCAACGCCAAGCTTAGGAATCTCGGGGACGAGATTCTTGTAAGGGGGATAGGTCTGTCACACCCTGTTTTCACTCCCGACTTTATGTGTAATGCAAAAATCTGAGCTTATTAAAACTTTTTCAAAACTAATGTTGTGAGTGCCATGATTGTCATTGTATGCTTATGTGCTTGATCATGTGATTATAAAAACCACATTTCACAAAATGGAATTGTTTCCAAAAACCTCTTGTGATTTTAGATCAAGGTAAAACGCTACTTTGAGTTGCACTACATGCCCTTGATGGCAAGGAGTGTTCTTACCCAAAGTTGGTGAATTGATTCTAGTACTATTTTGGTACTCCAAAACCACAAAATAATTATTTTGTGAATTAATTTTCTAATTTAATTGGATGACCATTTCTGAGGCCAAAAATGGTATTCCTATATGGAAAAATACTTTTCTGCCTTAGAAAAATCTGATTAAATTTGCACATGATCAGAAGGACATATATTTTCCATACGTAAGATTTTTAACCCCTATTTATATTATTATTATTTGACTAAATCCCTGAAAACCATTACTGTCTATTTTGAGCTTTTGAAATATTTCCAAAGGAAATATCCTCAATAAATTTCTAGAAAATTCCAGTAGTATCCCTAAGCCATATTTGGTGTCCACATAAAGTTTCACCTTGATCCAAGGTGATTCAGGACCCTAAATAACTGCAAAACCCCTTCTGTCCAGATTGAAGTTAGAGCAACTCTACATAGCAAAGTTTGTCCAATGATGTTGAAACTTTGCAGGAGTTCCTATAACATCAAATGAGGGTTCCACACCAAAAATGGGCTTTCTGGGACTTAGTTTGCCCACACTGTCTTTGGAAGGAACAGATCTGGTCAAATGGTGAAGTTTTCAAGTTTACATAGCTAAACTTGTCCAATGGAGCTCAAACTTGGTGAAAACCCATGTTTTAGCACAACACTCAAACCTGTTAAGTTGCAGAACCAATGGTGGGATGCAACCACCCCAAACCACTGTCGAGCACCTTCTGACAGATGGCTAAAAGCCCCTCTAACCATAGCTAAACTCAACCACTTTGCGTCCAACTTCTTCCCCGACAACCCCTCTGCATCACGCGACCATCACGGCCCCTCCTCTCCCGCACTAAGAGCTGGTGCGATGCATGCTCGCGTGCACCAGAACCGGCCAGGGTTGCGCGGCCATGGATGCTCGCCTCTCCGATCTCTCCCTTCCTTGAAGTGAGCCCTGGTAGTCCAAAACCACGTCTTGAGACCGTGGTTTCGACCCCAGCTCCTCTCTGCACCCCCATTCGCGCCACGGTGAGTCACCGGTGCTCCCGAATCGGCTCACTGTTGCGGGCCTATAGATAGCCCTCCCCCTCGCTCCAGAACCCTTCAGACAGCTTCGCGGCAACCTCTAGCACCTCCCTAGCCACCTCAGCAAGCCAGCACAGCCCCGGTGCTCGAGATCGACCGAGGCCCCTCCGCCTCGGAGCTTCGGTACATCTCCGGCTACACAATGGCTCATGCGTCCCTCTGCCCACCAAACCACTCCCCTTGACCTCAGGGAGCTTTCCACCATCTTTCACAAGCTAATCCGTGCCCCTAGCTACCCCTTCGACCTTCGCCCGAAACTCCTCCGCCGCGGCCTCCTCGTCGCTGGTGAACCCGAGCCTCTCCGTCGTTGTTCCGACCACCAGCAGGTAGGCGACGACGAGCGGGACCCATTTTCTTCTTCGTTGGGGCCCGAGGACATCAGTAGCCACGCCGGTGTGCTCCTTCTCCTCTCTGGCCAAAGGTTGGAGACGACCCCGACAAGTGTGCCCCACCTGTCGGTGGCCCATCTCTCTCTCCCTCGCTGCCCACAGCCGCTGACCGAACGGGCCTGCATGTCAGGTTCAAACCTGACGGCGCGCGCGCGTGGGCAGGCTAGCTGGCTGGTCTTTGGGCTGGCCCAGTCCCAGGCCAAGCTAGGCCACGGGTTGTAGCCCTTTTTCTTTATTTTAAAAACTAGATTTTCAAAGATTTTTATAAAACGATTTAACCAGTGTAAAAATATAATTTTTCCAGTGTTATTCTTCTAAAAATATGTAGTATTTAATAGAATCATTAGTTGAATTTTTGCAGCAACTATTCTGTTTTATAAGAATAAAAAGGATTAAATTGGAATAGTTTTGCTTTTGTTTAGTTAATTTTAAAAATATTCCCTCATAGGAATCAGAGGCAAATATTTTTAAAATAACAACCTAGATTTATCAGAAATAACCAACATTTTTAAAATGACTTTGTGATCTATTTTGGAGTGAGCTATTTCTTATTTTACCTTTTGACGATGATTGAAAATCCGTGTGACGACGGAATCGGAGCGGAAGACCTCGAAGACCCCGAATACCTAGCTGACCAAGGCAAGCAGCCCTTTGACCATGACTGAGCATATGTTATATTGCATGTTAGTATAGCAAGTATTCCCATTGCATATGGTCATAAGTGCCGGTAAATAATTGAAGTGATGTTACCAATGGCTCCTTCGGGGCACATGCATTGAGCTTGATCCTACCACATATGAGGATCATGCTAGTATCATGTTGACAAGTAAAGTTAGAGTAATATTAGCATGATCATGTTGTTGGTATAAATCAAAGATTTATAAAAACCCCGTCGGGTGCCACTAATGCCCGAGGGTGATGATGAGTTGGGTGGCCACTTTTGGTGAAGTGGTGCACCGGGTATTTGTGTGAGTATGGTTTTGGAAATGGGATTAGATTTATGATGTGTCGACCGTCCCAACCTTACATGTACGACCTCGTTGCCCCTTATGGGACGGGGCTGTGTTAATTACTCTGGTCGGTACTAGAAAAGAGCCACATTAGTAGTGGCGAGAGTGATGTGTGGTCACTCTCGTGATGGGGTCGTGCCAGGTAGGGCGACTATGCCGTTTTTACGTGTTCCACGTACACCATTGGTACCCGCATGGTTGATACGGTCCAGAGTCGGTGCTCGTAAGACGTACGACATGTGGGTTTGGTACTAATCGAGTGGACCTCTTTGGCTAGTATCGTCAGGGGAAAGGCATTGATCGGGTACTTACCTCGGGTATGTTATATACCGCGAGTTGTGGATGACATAGAAGTTTCCTCGATCTCGTGGTTCCAACGTACTACCTCTGCAGAGTGTAAAACTATTCGAATAGCCATGTCCATGGTCAAGGACAATTTGGTGGTGATGCTTAAACTACGTCTAGTCGTTTCCACATAAACCAAGTGTGTGTGAGTTGTGATAAAAAGGAGTTATTATGAAAGTAATGATATGACCAAGTTTGGTGAGTTGGCATATAGGGAGAACCCGGATGGTTCAGCCCTCGACAGATATATTGATATATGTAACCTGTTCTTCAAAAGTAGTTCATAACTTATGGTGCATTCATGTGATCATGTTTATTACCATCAAGAGATATCCACCAAAGAAGCATGTTATTGTTATCCTTCACTTGCATTGTTCATATCATGGGTTGTTTGCACTACATTCAAAAGTACTCATTGGTTTGCCACTTGTTATATTATTGACCAGACATGGAAGGACCGGAGTTTGGAGATGAGTACGTCTTCGGAGACGCCCCTGCGAACTAGGAAGCTTCCGAGTCAGAATGTCTGTTGGTGTAGGCTAATGGCATGGGCACCCGCTTAGCCCTATGATTTCCGCTACTAGTTGTATCAGTGTGATTTGGCCTTATAGGCTCTACCTTGTGAACTTGAGCATTCGGTCATGTGATGAAATAATTCGGTACTTGGATGTAAGACTCTTATTATTTGGTGTCTGTGTGTTCGGTGAGCATTGATCTCTGGGATCACTGAGCATGTACATTCGGCGATCTTGACTCGTAAGTCGGGGTCCCCACAAGAAGTTGCTTGAAAAGCATTCTACGATGAACAAATTTACTCCTGATCCTAAATTTGCTTCATCTCCTATTTGCATTGAGGATGCTGATTTTTATTTCTCTGTTGATCTTTCACTTATATCCACAGTTGAAGCTGACCACTTTTATGGCAGAGAAAATGATGATGCTATTGCACACCTTACCAAACTCACTGAGTTGGGTGGCTTATTCACTACAGAGGACAAGAAGAGAAACTATTATGTTACTAAGCTACTTCCTTTCTCTTTGAAGGAAGATGCTAAAGCATGGTAGAGTCCTCAAGATTTAGCTCAATCTTTTGTTGCTAAATATTTTTTTGCTCATAAGCAACATGCTGCTTTACAAAGAATATATAACTTTAAACAGTTGGAGGATGAACGCCTCCCTAAAGCTTGGAGGAGATATTGCGCTTTACTTAAGGCTAGACCGGTACATGGAATCCCTAAGAATGAATTGCTTTATATATTTTATGTTGGTCTAACCCATGAATCTAGAACCTATCTGGATAGTTATGCTGGTTGTGTTTTCACGAAAAGAACACCGGCGATGCTGAAGAACTAACGGGCAAGATAGCTAAAAATCATGATGATTGGTCCGTTCCTGAACCATCTCCACCACCTAAGAATAGGGGCATGCTTTTCTTGAGCCCCGAAGTTATGCAAGAAGCCAAGAAGTCTATTGAAGAGAGAGGTATTAAAGTTGAAGATGTGAAGAATCTACCTCCTATTGAGAAATTATGTGAGCCTACCACTCACCCACCTATGATAGAGGTATACTCTCTTTTAGAATTCAATGCAAGTGACATCCCTCATGGTAAGCCCCCTGATCAATGTTTAGATGAGCTTGATAATTTTACTATCAAGCAAAATCACTTTAATGAGAGGATTGAAAGCCAATTGCATGATAATTCCCTTGCTATCAAAAGTTTGCTTGATGTTTTAAGTAGAACTATTAATGATGTTAAAGGTCTTGTCAAGCATTTTCATATGGTTCAAACTCAGCTTGAACAAATTTCTAATGTGCAAAAATATTTGCTTGCTAACAATGCCAAACAAGTTGATACGCAAGCATATGGTATAAAGACCCGAGGAGGTACACACACCCAGGACCCTCTCTATCCAGAGGGGCATCTAAAGAGGATCGAGCAAGATTCTCAATTAAAGGAAGAAGACGTTGTCAGCTCCTCGAAGAGGAAGAAGAAACACAAGGAGGCTGACAAATCCAATGATCCCATAATTGAGTAAGAACATATTGTTGATCCTAATAGTATATCTATTTCCGATGCTGAAACTAAAGATGGTGCTGAACCTGATAAATATTATGAGAAGATTGATCCTCCTGAGGTACGAGAAGAAGAAGCGCCCGACAAGCGCAAGAGGTATACTAGAGAAGATTTTGTTGCAAGAAAACATGCGAAGGAAAGAGAACCATGGTTATAGAAATCAATGCCCTTCCGAGGTAAGTCTTTCAAAACCAAAGAAGAAGAGCATTACAATAAATTTTGTGAACGGATGAAACCTCTTTTTCTTCAAATTCCTTTGACTCATGCTATTAAGTTGCCTTCGTACTCGAGGTATATGAAAGATATTGTTACTAATAAAATAAAGGTTCCTAATGAGGCAATATCTACTATGCTTGCTAATTACTCTTTCAGTGGTAAGATTCCCGAGAAGCTTGGTGATCTAGGTATACCCACCATTCCTTGCTCCATAAAAAATTATTATGTCAAAACTCCTTTATGTGATCTCGGTGCAGGAGTGAGTGTTATGCCTTTCTCTCTTTACAAAAGGCTATGTCTAGATAAACTAATCCCTGCATATATCTCTCTTCGAATGGCTGATAAGTCAACGGCCGTTCCTGTTGGTATTTGTGAGGATGTTCCTGTTGAAGTTGCTAATTCCTTGATCCTTACTAACTTTGTTGTGCTTGATATGCCCGAGGATGGTAGCATGTCTATTGTTCTTGGTAGACCTTTTCTTAACACCGCAGGTGCTTATATTGATTGCAATAAAGGAAAGGTGACCTTCAATGTTAATGAGAAGGAGCACATGATATATTTTTTGAAGAAGATTGATAAAAGGCATGGCCTTAATTCTATTGAGAATATTGAGACCGTGAAGATTGGAGAGTGGGATTGTCCTCTACATGTGCACCACAAATACAAAACCATTATGGTGGGGACAATATAAAGGTACCATGATTGCTTTATAAGAAGTGAAACTTTTTGCTCGATACAACACCAGTTTGGTAGTAAGACTTGATCAACCTTGCTAACAAATATTTTTATATGAGTAAAAGAGAAGCTTGTTATGTTTTTATTTCCTTTATCTTTCATCCTCCTTGTTGCACCAAAGTTTTATGTTTTTGAAGCTTCATATGTTTAACCATTGTTTCGAGCTTTCCGTAAGTTTTGGAGCTTTCAGTACTTTGAATTTTTTTTCAAAAGTGAAGTTGTCAGAAAAATTCCAGAAAAATTATAATAAAAATTTCCATCAAATAAGAGACGCGGGGGCGCCTGGAGCCAGCCAGGGGGGCACCCTTGGTCCAGGCGGCCAGCTGGCGCGGTCTGCCCCTTGGCTGCGCCCACAAGTCCCCTGGCCCCACCTGGTGTCCTTTACAGAAATGAGTTTGTTTGGAAAAGCAAAAGGATGGCTTGGGAAGAAGAGACCCGAGCCTATCGATAGACTAACTAGAGCTGCAGCTTCCTTCTCTACTGTGAGGACAAGTTACAATCATAATATCGTGCCACCGGAGTTGCTCCATGAGACGGACACGGCACGTGCCATGGAATACCCGTGTTCAGATTTCCTTATGGCGGCAGGTATTAAGGATGAGTTTGATAACCTCTCTCCAGCTGCAGGTTTGACACATCTCGTAACAGGACGTGTGCAACAATACCCAAAACTCACCTATTATTTTGTCAACTATTTTAGATATAATGATAAAACTTCCATGATTGAATTCATATTATATGAGGATGTTTTCACCATGTCTTTGGTAGAATTTTGTAATGCTATAGGTGTGCGGAATGTCGGGAAGACGACCAAAATGAAAGTTCAGCCGTACGAGCTGAAATCCCTATTCGCTTCCCTTTGTAGTAAGGACCCGCGAGACATTCACCGGGGGAAGATCTCCAACATCTTGTTTCCCCACATCAGGTATTTCGCATACTATATTGCTCGAGGGGTTCTAGCTCGTGACAACACGAGCAACATTTCGGCTCCGGATCTCGCTATCTTGGCAGCTGCCCTCTTAGGAGATAACACATATAATATTGGTGCTTTGATTGCTCGTCGCCTCGTCGCTAACAGCGGCAAAGGGCCTCACTTTGGTGGCATTTATGCCATGCTTATCCTTCAGCACCTCAGGCGCACTGTGCGCACGGATGATACGCCTTTTTCATGCATAAGCTTTGATCTTACCGCTATGAAGAGGCATGAGTTTGTTACTAGGACTTCGGAGTTCGGTAACCTTGTTTATATTATGAGGTTTGGCAAGCTTACTACTCGCAAGATCCGTCTACTTGCACCAGTTTTGTTTGATTACACTAGCAGGAACGGGTGGTCCTTCACCTCGATTGAGTTGGACGAGTTCATGATCCAGCAGTAGTTCCACAACCCCATGGAGGGGGTTGTTCCCGAGGAAGAAGAGCCTTCTACTTGGGAGGCCAGTCGGGCATCAGTGTACGCGCTCGAGGCCTCGTATGATTCTTGGAGCCACCCGTACCACTCAGGAGCTGGAGGGAGCTCCTGGAGCCTGCAGTAGCCTAGCTCAACTTAGGCCAAAAGCCTATGCTTGGGGCGGTACGTACCCTTCTCCCCTTTCATTGTACCATCCGTGGTATCCTTTTTAATCTTTTTGGAGTTTTTGCCTGTTCTTCTTTGTTCTTTCTTTGCAAAAAACAACATAAAGATTTCTCTTTTCTTTTGCTTTCGTTTAACCTTGGGAAAACCCAAAAACATTTCTTTTATCTCTTTAGTTTGCTTTGTTTGCAGAGTTCAGCTCACGTCCATGGTTGTAATTGCACTTGATTATATCTTTGTATGTTCGATCGTGCAAGTGACGACGCAATAATGACGAAGATCGACGGAAGGAATGCAAAAAGGAAAGCCGGTATGAACTTTATTTTTTTCTACTTTTGTAGATATGCATGTACTTATGATCTAGAGACCATCTTGTAGCGACATAGTGCTATGATTACAATGCTTTCCCAATAGTTCATGCTTTCTTTGTGACTAGTCTCAAATAGCTGGAGTGCATAATGTGTTATTGAAATGATTAGCATGCATTGCATTGTTCATGGTTTGGCATATTAGAGCGGTATTTCCCTTCAGAGAATTTTTGGATTGACTTGGCACATGCTTACACATGTTTATGACTAGAAATCTATCAAGCCTTGATGATCTTTTTATTTCAGAATAGTTATATCACTTTCATGCCCGATTCAATGTTGCTTTGTCGCTCTGCATGATTATGACCGTTATTGCTCTCTAGTTGGTCGCTTCCCCGTCTTTTGCTAGCCTTCACCTGTACTAAGCGGACTGAGTGCTTGTGCATCCAAAATCCTTGAAACCAGTTGGACCATATGAGTCCACCATACCTACCTATATGCGATACTTATGTGCCGTCCTAAATAAATTTGCATGTGTCGTATTCTTAATTTTCAAATAAATATTTTGTTTTGTATGCCCGAATCGCTCATGTAGCGACTAGGGGCTATCAGTATCTTCCATGCTAAGTAGGTTATTCTCAAGATATGTGTTTATTCACTATATTTCGCGAGAAAGTGGCTGGTAACCGGGATGCCCAGTTCCATGCTCAAAAGTCAAATCAAATTTAATGAAACAAAACTCCCCCAGTGTAAGTGCATACTCACAACATATGCCATAGGTAGGTTAAAGTTAGTGAGAACCGAAGTGGCAACGGAGGGCGGTGGGAACGAGGTTGTTACAAGCATGGAACGCACGATGTACCCAGGTTCACGGCTCTCCGTAGAGATAATACCCCTAGTCCTGCCAGAGTGTATGATGTATATGGATGGGATTACAAGGTTGCTCCTGGAGCTGTATTACGGAGGAGGAAGAGGGGAGCACCCGGCTCGTCGCTCCCTCTCCTATGTGGTTGGTGAAGGTGTGCGTAATCTGTTGACCGACCCTCTACATGGAGGGGGGCCGGGGGGTTTTATAGACGAACCCACCGGCCTACAATATGGATAAAGGGTAAAAGAGTGGGGCCTAGCTGGCAGCCTCGCCGACTGGCCAGGGGGCCCACGAGGGTCTTGTCTTGTTGCTTGAGGGGCCCGCCGACTGCGAGGTCCCGTCTAGCTATGGGACCCACCGGCTAGCCAATGGAGCTCTCGCCTAAGGTTGATGCAGGACACGCGCGGTACGTCTGGCGTCGTCCACCGAGATTCGTCACGGGCACACGGTACGGCCGCCTCCACTGTTCCCACGCCGAGTGTAGTAACGGAGTGGGAGTTTGACGGCCGATACTATGTTGGGCGATGGATCAGAGCCGGGGTAGGTCAGCGGCGTGGCCGCCGGCGCTGGTACCTGCTGTGCACTCCAATCCAATACCTTTGATGACGCGTAGCCACCTTTAGTCGTAGGGTCTCGTCATGACCTACGATCTGATGTGACTTGAGATCCCCAGCCGGCTAGCCCATTTGGCTAACCGACTCGGGCACGGCCGCCTCGCTCCTAGCCGGCCGGCTTGGTCTAGGCGGCCAGAAAGAGGTAGCCGTCTTGCCTCTAGCCGGCAGGTGTTGCCTGGCCGGACACAGAGTTGGTCGTCTCGCCCTCTAGCCGGTAGGCGTGGCCTAACCAGCCAGAGGACTTGGGCCTTGCGGAATGGTTCTTGGTCATTCCTTTGGTGCCGGAGATAAAGGAGCAGGCTCGTTGAGCCTACCCCGGGGTTATCCCCCTGACGGTAGTCCCTGAAGCTGGAGGGGCCCGCCGTCTGCTAGCGGGTGGCCTCACCAGCTTGATTTTTGTCATTGTATTTCTGCCGCCACCTACGACAGGGTTCGCTGGGTCAGGACCCGGGTGGCATCGAAGCGACGCCTCAGCTTCGTCCTAAGCCGCGCAGGTCGCGCCACGTGCCAGGCCCGGCCTGACTTAATGATGGTTATTACTGGTGACGGGATCGGGCCTAGGACCTGGATCCCTCCACGACGCCCCCTCAACCTCCGCGCGGAAGATCCTCTGCGGATTTACTCCGTGATGGTTGGGTTTCGGGAAGCGTTACCGCCCGTAATACACGGGGTTAGTGGGGCTCCGCGCGCACCAGATCCCCTCCCCACGATGCTTCGTGGGGTTTAAATGGGATGCGGGGGTTCCGAGGAGGCCACTCGCCCCCTTCTCGCCCCGCATCGACGCCCTCTTCCTCCCTGAGCCCAGAGAGAAAGAGCTCGTCCATCTTTGCCTTCTTTTTCTCCGTCGTCGTTGCACCACCAGCCTTCCCGAGCATCCGCCACCTGCAGTCATGGCTGGCGGCTCCTCCTCGAAGAAGACTTCGTCGCAGGGAGCATGGCTTGGCAGCAAGATCTGCGAAGGCCGCACCGAGGCGCTCCGCCACCGCCGGATGTTGCCCTCGACCTCCCAGGTGTTGGTGCGGATCCCTGGCCCCGAGACAGCTCCAACCCCGGAAGAGGGGGAGATCGTCATTTTCGATGAGCACTTCTACAGAGGCTTTGGGCTCCCGGCGAGCCCCTTCTTCTCCGACTGGCTTAACTTCTTCGGCCGACAGCCGCACCACCTGGCACCAAACGCCATCCTGCAGCTGTCGGCCTTCGTTATCTTGTGCGAGGGCTTCCTGGGGATCGAGCCCTGCCTCGACCTCTGGCGAAGCTTGTTTTTCTTCAAGCAGCAGTCCATTGCAATGGAGAAGGCTGAGCTGGAGAAGCTCGTCGGGCCACGCCCGATGACGCCGTGCGGAGCCGCACTGGTGCATCATCGCTCGAAGTCCGGCTTCCCCCATCTGCCGCTGCAGGAGTCCATCAAGCAGTGGCAGAGGGGATTCTTCTACGTGAAGAATGACGACCCTGCACACGACGCCCTCAACATGCCCCCGTTCAACATCAATCCTCCGACGAAGTTGATCTGGGGGCCAAGCTCCCGAAGCCGTTTCCCGAGGCGGCGCAGATCGGCGCCCACCTCAACGTCTTGCAGGATCGCGGCCTCCTTGGTCGCGACCTGCTCACCACCATGGTTACCCGTAGGATTCTACCACTGCAGAGGTGGCCCCATCTGGTCTGCCAGATGAGCGGCCGGCATGACCCCTACCGGACCTCCACCAAGAGATTCACCCCCAGCGCGGTGGCGCGGGGGGTGAACCAGATCTCCGTCGCCCGCATGGACGACAGTGGGAACTGGGTGTGGGGGATGATCCCCTACAGCAGGTCCCGTCCGCCTCTAGTGGTAAGCATACTTCATTGTTCTGTTCTTGTTCTTTGTCTCGTGGTCGTCCGTCTTGTTGAGCCGGCCGTCAACTCCTTCACGCAGGTGTTCGAGAAGCTGCAGGCAGCACTCAACCCGCCTGCCCCCGACGTGGCGACGTCTGAGCCTCGGAGATCGAGGACGAGGGCATGATCGAGTCCCGCTCTGCCTCCTCCGAAGGCTCGGAGAATGCGCTGGAGTCAGAAGGGACGAAGCCGTCTGGTGAGCATTGATACGTCTCCAAAGTATCTACTTTTCCGAACTCTTTTGCCCTTGTTTTGGGCTGTAACTTGCATGATTTGAATGTAACGAACCCGGACTAACGCTGTTTTCAGCAGAATTGCCATGGTGTTGTTTTTGTGCAAAAATAAAAGTTCTCGGAATGTCCTGAAAATTTACGGAGATTTTTTCTGGAATAAAAAAAAATACATGCGCAAAGATCCACCGGACGGGGCGTGCCAGTGGGCCACAAGCCCACAGGCCGCGGCCACCCCCCTAGGACGTGTCGTGAGGGCTTGTGGGGCCCACATGGCACGACCGCCCCCAAACTCGGCTCTATATCTTCCGTCTCGCTCGGAAAAAAAATCAGAGAGAAGGTTTCATCGCGTTTTACGATACGGAGGCGCCGCCACATCATGTTCTTCATCTGGAGGGCAGATCTAGAGTCCGTTTCGGGCTCCGGAGAGGGGAAATCGTAGCCATCGTCATCATCAACCTTCCTCCATCGACAATTCCATGATGCTCTTCACCGTCCGTGAGTAATCTCATCGTAGGCTTGCTGGACGGTGATGAGTTGGATGAGATCTATCATGTAATCGAGTTTGTTTTGACGGGGATTGATCCCTAGTATCCACTATGTTCTAGATTGATGTTGCTACTACTTCGCTATGCTTAATGCTAGTCACTAGGGCCCGAGTGCCATGATTTCAGATCTGAACCTATTATGTTGTCGCCAATATATGTGTGTTTTAGATCCTATCTTGCAAGTAGTAGTCACCTACTATGTGTTATGTCCCGGCAACCCCGGAGTGACAATAGCCGGAACCACTCCCGCAGATGACCATAGTATGAGGACTTCATGTATTTACCACGTGTTAATGCGTTGGTCCGGTTCTTTATTAAAAGAAGAACCTTAATATCCCTTAGTTTCCATTAGGACCCCGCTGCCACGGGAGGGATGGACAATAGATGTCATCAAAGTTCTTTTCCCTAAGCACGTATGACTACATACGGAATACATGCCTACATTAGATTGACGAAAGGGAGTTAGTTACATATCTCTCCGTGTTATAGTTGTTACATGATGAATCAGATCCGTCATACTCATCCATCACCGATCCACTGCCTACGAGTCTTTTACTACTGGTCCTTGCTATGTTACTTTGTCTAGGCTTGTCCCTTGCTACAAAAGGGATTGGGCCACTCTGCTGCTGTTGTTACTTGCTACTGCTGTCACTACTGTTGTTACTTGCTACATCACTATTACTTGTTGCAAGACCCTTTTCGACACCGTTGTTGGGAAAGAATAGTTCCTCGCCCACGTGCAACACTGGCACCATTGATACAACAGTTAGGAATAGTGTGCTCTCAACAGTTCTGTTCCTGACACCGTTGCTATCATACTAGTTTGCTACTGATACTTTGCTTGCAAACACTAATCTTTCAGGTGTGGTTGAATCTGACAAACTTAGCTGCTAATACTTGAGAATATTCTTTTGCTTCCCCTTTGGTGAATCAACAAATTTGGGTCGAATACTCTACCCTCGAAAACAGTTGCGATCCCTACACTTGAGGGTCATCAAGACATTTTTTTGGCGCCGTTGCCGGGGAACCACAGCTATATTCTCTGAGTCACTTGGGATTGATGTCTGCTGATCACTATGAGGAATCCGAAAGATACAAGAACTAAAATCTTGCCTTCCACAACAAGGAGAGGTAAGGAACTGCCATCTAGCTCTGCACTTGATTCACCTTCGGTTTTGAGTAAGTTTGCGACTTCGCCTCGTGCTAGAAATCTTGATATGTCGCGTGTGCTTGATACTACTATGCCTGATGATGCTATGCTTGATACTAAGCCTGATGATGCTATGCTTGATACTATGCCTGATGATGCTATGCTTGATACTATGCATGATGATGCTATGCTTGATACTGCTTTGCCACTAGGTGCATTCCTTGATGCACATATTGCTAGAGTTGCTGCTAGACGTGATGATACTTCTAAAACTGTTGATACTATTGAAGTAGAACCTGCTACTATGCCTGAATTGCCTGTTATGCCTGATACGCGCTATGTTATGGAGGGAGAGATAGCTGAGGACTTTCTTGCGTGTAAGGATAGCTATGATGTTGAGAAATTACTACACAAGTGGAAAGAAAAATCTCTGAACGCTAGGATGAAATACGACTCGAAGTTTGCTACTTCGCCTATCTTTGTGACCGATAAGGATTATGAATTCTCTGCCGACCCTGAGTTAATCACTTTTGTCGAATCTGATCCTTTTCACGGTTATGAGTCTGAAACGGTTGTAGCTCATCTTACCAAACTGCATGATATAGCCACCCTATTCACTAGTGAGGAAAAGATCTGCCACTATTATATCCTCAAGTTGTTTCCTTTCTCGCTAAAGGATGATGCTAAGACTTGGTTCACTTCTCTTGTTCTTAGATGTGTGCGTAGCCCCCAGGATATGGTCTACTACTTCTCTGAAAAATATTTCCCTGCCCATAAGAAGCAAGCTGCCTTGCGGGGAATATACAACTTCGCTCAAGCTGAATAAGAGAGTCTCCCACAAGCTTGGGGGAGGCTCATCCAGCTACTGAATGCTTTGCCTGATCACCCTCTTGAGAAGAATGAAATACTTGATATCTTCTATAATGGACTTACTGATGCTTCCAAAGACCACCTAGATAGTTGTGTCGGTTGTGTTTTTAGGGAACGGACCGTAGAACAAGCTGAGATTCTAGTGAATAACATCTTGTGCAATGAGAATGCTTGGACTATTCCCGAACCACCTCCTAAGCCAACTCCGAAGAAAAGAGGTATTATATTCCTCAGTCCTGAAGATATGCAAGAAGCCAAGAAATCTATGCGAGAGAAAGGCATTAAATCTGAAGATGTCAAAAATCTACCACCTATCGAAGAAATCCATGGTCTCGATAACCCGATACAGGTTGTAGAAGTAAAATCTCTGTGTAGGTTTGATGAGAGTGATATTCCTTTTGATAAACCTGCTAGCTTATGCCTGGATGAATTTGATAACTTTGTTGCTAAATAATAGAGTTTCAATGATTCTGTTAGCAGACAATTGGAACAGAATGCTCGTATGCTTAGTCATTTAAGTGCTTGTGTGGACAGAAATGTCAATGATCTTAAGCTTCTGAGTATACATGCCTCTATGGTTACTACTCAAGTAGAACAATTGCTTAAATCTCAAAATGACTTGCTCAATGAGTTGAATGACAATTCCGTTAGAGTCGTTACTAGAGGCGGTAGAATGACCCAGGAACCTTTGTATCCTGAGGGTCATCCGAAGAGAGTTGAACAAGATTCTCAAGGAGTTAGCACTGATGCACCTAGTCATCCTAGAAAGAAGAAGAAAGATGATAGGAACCTGCATGCTAGCAACCCTGATGCTACTACACCTGAGAGTCCAAACGATGCCTCTGGCTCTGATGCTGAAACACAATCTGGTGATGAACATGAGCCTAATGATAATATCAATTGTGATGTTCATGATGATGCTCAACCTAGCAATGATAAGGATGTGGAGATTGAACCTGTTGATCTTGATAACCCACAGCCAAAGAATAGAAGATACGATAAGAATGACTTCACTGCTAGGAAGCATGGTAAACAAAGGGAACCATAGGTTCAGAAACCCATGCCCTTTCCTCCCAAACCATCCAAGAAAAAGGATGATGAAGATATTGAGCGATTCGCTGAAATGATCAGACCTGTCTTTCTGCAAATGTGTTTGACAGATATGCTCAAAATGTCTCCGTATGCTAAGTACATGAAAGATATTGTGACTAATAAGAGGAGGATACCTGAGATTGAGATTTCCACCATGGTTGCTAATTATACCTTCAATGGTGGAACTCCTAAGAAACTAGGTGATCCCGGTGTGCCTACTATACCTTGCTCCATTAAAGGTAACTACGTTAGAACTGCTTTATGCGACCTTGGAGCCGGTCTTAGTGTTATGCCTCTCTCTTTTTATCATAGACTTGAACTGGATAAGTTGACACCCACTGAGATATCTGTGCAAATGGCCGACAAATCAACTGCTTTCCCTATCGGCATTTGCGAGGATGTGCCTATTGTGGTTTCTAATGTCACTATCTTAAAAGACATTGTTATCTTGGATATTCCTGAGGATGATGCCATGGCGGTCATCCTCGGAAGACCCTTTTTAAACATTGCGGGGGCTGTTATAGATTGCAACAAAGGCAATGTCACTTTCCATGTCAACGGTAATGAGGATATGGTGCACTTTCCGAAGAAACAATATTGAGTACATTGCGCCAATGCTATAGAAAAAACTTCATCGATTCTTATTGGGAGCTTTGAATGCCCTATTCCTTGTGTTAAGATGAAGTATGATTTGCTTGTTGGGGAGATACACATCCCCATTGAGGTAACCTAGTGACTATTCGAAAATTCTCCGTTCTCTTTTGCAATTCGAAAAGGTTTGTTGAGGAGGCTTGATCAAGCCCAGTGACGGATTTCTTTTGATAACCATGAGATGGATGAATCGAGGAGTCACAAACCTCTGTTCCAAGCTTTCACTTTAGGTTGCTTCGACGAAAAATGATAGGTTTAGTTTAGTTTTCCATGTTTTCTTTTTTAGCGTCCGGTAGAAAAGTACCCCGAAAATAAAAGTTCTCCGAACGTCTTGAAAATCTAGTATGATTTTTTCTGGAATTTTTGAAAAATTCTGAGACAAAGAGCTTGTCTGGGGGCCACACCAGTGGGCCACAAGCCCTAGGGGCGCGGGCACCCCCCTGGCTGCGCCACCCGGGCTTGTGGGGCCCACAGGCACCCCCTCCATTCATTCTTGCTCACATCTGGTGCTCCTACCTCCAGAAAAAATCGTTTCGCAGCTCAAACCCGTGTTCTTGCTCCTCTTGCTGGGATTTTCGATCTCTTTGCTCAAATCACCATTCTCCAAACTGGTTTGGGGAAATTACTCCTTGGTAAGTGACTCCTCCATTGGTCCAATTAGCTTTTGCTCTAGTGCCTTATACTCCGCGTATTTTTGTTGCCTTTGTGACTATGTTCTTGAGCTTTGCATGCTAATTTTAGCTGGTCCCAAGTAGTTTTGATGTGTAATATGGTCTCTAGGCACTTGTGGGAGTAGTTGCTACGAGTTTTGTTGAGACTTGTTCACCTTTCCTTAGAATCACTAAAAACTTCAGAAATTTTCAAAGATAGAAAAAGGAAAAGATGAGGAGGTTCTTAAGAGGCTCTTCAAGCCGTGACCCCAAGGATGATGGGAGTGAGAAGAAGCCCAAGTATCTGGTCCCTCGAGTCGCGGAAGTTCGAGCTTGCAAGTTGCCAAGCGATGTGTTCTTACGCGCCGTTGGTATTTATGAGGACTTTTATCACTTGGTGGAAAACGCAGGCCTTACCGCCTTCGTTGAAGATAAGTGTCTGCAATACCTCCTCCTCACTAATATCTTCGTACAAAGCTTTAACTTCTATCCGAGGAAGAATCCTCCTATGGTTGAGTTCAGACTTTATGATATCCCCCAGCGCATGTCACTCCAAGATTTTTGCAATGTTTGCAAATTACCTTATGTTGGGGATATTCATGAACCTCGTCCACGGGACTTGGAAGCTGTCATCGGTACAATTGCTGTAGGAGAGGAGAGAGGAGTGTCTTGCACTAGAATTGCTAGCATTCATTTTCCTGTGCTTCGGTACTTCTCATTATTTGTGGGAATATGTTTGATTGGCCGTGGGAAAGTTGGGTCACTTAGTTCCCCAGATCTTGCGGTCTTGCATGAAGCCCTTTATAACGATAAAACTTATAGCTTGGGCGCTATAGTAGCTCAACGGTTGAACCTGAACCGTTCTAAAGGTATTGTCTATGGAGGTATCTATGATACCCGTCTTGCCAGACACTTTGAGATACCTATTAGAGTGGACGAGGAAGAAGAGGTCCTTCTTCCCGAGAGATATCTAGATTACGATAGCATGGTTCGCCATGACTTTCTTGATAGAGACAAAAGTAGAAGGATGATTTATAACCTGGTATTTAGTCAGGGTACTCGTGAGACTATTACTTTGCCTGCTCCTTCTTTGTTCAATCTTCATGTAGGCAGGTACATTATTATGCCCTCGAACATCTACACATATTGGGGCTTAGCCCAACCACAGGTGCCCGTGCCCGAGCCACCAGTCGTGTACCACACGCCAGTTTATCAGTGGGAGCCGGAGGAGCTCACACACCAGTGGCATCCTCAGTCCACTCCGGGGTATCCCGGAGCTGGTTATTTCCCTCCATGGTAGTAGACCAACTTAGGCCAAAAGCCTAAGCTTGGGGGAGTACGTGTTCTCATCGACTTTACATTCTTGCTTATGCTTTCACTTTGTTAGCCGGTGTTCACACTTTGCCACTGTATCATCCATGTTAGTTTATTTTCTTTTTCTCGTTTTCTTTTCATGTGTCTGTCTAGTTTGAGAAAACCCAAAAAGATTTTCTTGTTCTTCTTTTGCTTGTTGGGAGCTTTCCCGTGTAAATAGTTTTCTTTTTCTTTGGGTCAAGGAAGAAGATATTGGTTACAATGTTTAGTGGCTCTCGCATGCATACCTGTTTAGCTTTCAAAGAGCCATATTACTTTGTCTTCTCCTTTGTGTTTGCCTGCAGATTCCAGCGTAGTCCAATGCACGAGCACGCTTATTATTGTTCATGTCATTCGGTCGTGCAAGTGAAAGGCAATAATGACGATATATGATGAAGTGACTGAGCCTGGAAAAGCTGGTATGAACTCGATCTATTTTGTTTTTGTAAATATGACTAGCTCATCATGCCTAATTCAACTTTGTTGTGAGAGAAACATGTTTGCAATGACAACTTAGAGATCATAGTTGCTTATGCCATGCTTACTTATCTAGGAGCTTATAATGGTTTGTCTTGGTTCCCCACATGAATGTTGAGATGATTATGATGTAGTATGATAGGATGGTATCCTCCTTTGAATGATTCAAGTGGCTTGACTTGGCGCATGCTCACGCATGTAGTGGAAACAAAATCAACATAGCCTCTATGATATTCATGTTCATGGTGATTTATGTCCTACTCATGCTTGCACTCAATGTTAGTTAATCTCAATGCATTTTGATGACTATTGTCGCTCTCTAGTTGGTCGCTTCCCAATCTTTTGCTAGCCTTCACTTGTACTAAGCGGGAATACTGCTTGTGCATCCACTCCCATAAACCCAAAGTTGTTCCATGTGAGTCCACCATACCTACCTATATGCGGTATCTACCTGCCGTTCCAAGTAAATTTGCATGTGCCACTCTCTAAATCTTCAAGAAATAATCTTTTTTCCGTGCCTGAACCGCTCATGTGGTGACAAGGGGCTATCAGTATCTTCCATGCTAGGCGTGTTATCCTTGATATGTGTTTATTCACTATCATTCACGAGAAAGGGGCCCATAATTGGAATTCCCAGTTCCATGTTCAAATTGAAAAGATAATTGCGAACAAAACTCCCCCAGGATTGATGTTGGTATGGACGGTACCCGATGATTCGGCTAGCCGTGGAGTGTGCTTGATTGGTGGTGGGGGGGTCAAAACTTTACTTTTCTTTTTGGGAACCGCCTATAGCATGTGTAGCGTGGAAGATGTTGAGAACTCGGAACTCTTAGTCATTGCGTTGACAATGAAAGCATGCCACCCAAAATTATTATCTCTGTTTTCAAAGCTTGAGCTCTGGCACCTCTGCAAATCAATGCTTCCCTCTGCGAAGGGCCTGTCTATTTATGTTCCTGTTGAGTCATCCTCCTCTTACAAAAGCACCAATTAGAGAGCACCTTTGTCATTTTTATGCTTTGCTTTTAATTGTGTTGAGTGTGACTGTGACTGGATCTTCTTTGCCATGAATTACAATGTTTAGTCAACCCTTGGTCTTTGAAGGTGCTCTGCATTTATGTTTTGTGGTCTCACAAAGAGCTAGCGAGATACCATCTATTTGTACTGCTTCATGTTGTTTTGATTGAAGTGTTGACATTGGAGACTTATTATTATTTGCTCACTAGCTGATTATGCCATTGATATGAGTTTACCGTGAGACCTAGATGTCATTTGCTTATGTGGTTTGCTTGTGATGTTGCTGAAATTCTGGTTATGAGTTAGACATAGTTGCAACCGCAAGATCAAATAGAGTTCGTCAAAGTTTTTCTTTTGTCTCCCTCAGTTTGTCAACTGAGTTGCTTGAGGACAAGCAAGGCTTTAAGCTTGGGGGAGTTGATTGTCTCCAACGTATCTACTTTTCCGAACTCTTTTGCCCTTGTTTTGGACTCTAACTTGCATGATTTGAATGGAACTAACCCGGACTAACGTTATTTTCAGCAGAATTGCCATGGTGTTGTTTTTGTGCAGAAATAAAAGTTCTCGGAATGTCCTGAAAATTTACGGAGATTTTTTCTGCAATAAAAGAAAAATACCTGCGCAAAGATCCACCGGACGGGGCGTGCCAGTGGGCCAGAAGCCCACAGGCCGCGGCCACCCCCCTAGGCCGTGCCGTGAGGGCCTGTGGGGCCCACGTGGCACCACCGCCCCCAAACTCAGCTCTATATCTTCCGTCTCGCTCGAAAAAAATATCAGAGAGGAGGTTTCATCGCGTTTGACGATACGGAGGCGCCGCCACATCCTGTTCCTCATCTGGAGGGCGGATCTGGAGTCCGTTTCGGGCTCCGGAGAGGCGAAATCGTCGCCATCGTCATCATCAACCTTCCTCCATCGACAATTCCATGATGCTCTTCACCGTTCATGAGTAATCTCATCGTAGGCTTGCTAGACGATGATGAGTTGGATGAAATATATCATGTAATCGAGTTAGTTTTGATGGGGATTGATCACTAGTATCCACTATGTTCTAGATTGATGTTGCTACTACTTGGCTATGCTTAATGCTTGTCACCAGGGCCCGAGTGCCATGATTTTAGATCTGAACCTATTATGTTGTCGCCAATATATGTGTGTTTTAGATTCTATCTTGCAAGTTGTAGTCACCTACTATGTGTTATGACCCGGCAACCCCGGAGTGACAATAGCCGAAACCACTCCCGGAGATGACCATAGTATGAGGAGTTCATGTATGCACGACGTGTTAATGCATTGGTCCGGTTCTTTATTAAAAGGAGAACCTTACTATCCCATAGTTTCCATTAGGACCCCGCTGCCACGGGAGGGATGGACAATAGATGTCATGCAAGTTCTTTTCCCTAAGCACATATGACTACATACGGAATACATGCCTACATTAGATTGACGAACGGGAGCTAGTTACATATCTCTCCGTGTTATAGCTGTTACATGATGAATCACATCCGTCATACTCATCCATCACTGATCCACTGCCTACGTGTCTTTTACAACTGGGCCATGCTACGTTACTTTGTCTAGGCTTGTCCCTTAGTACAAAAGGGATTGGTCCACTCTGCTGCTGCTGTTACTTGCTACTGCTGTCACTACTGCTGTTACTTGCTACTTTGCTGTTACTTGTTGCAAGACCCTTTTCGACACCATTGTCAGGAAAGAATAGTTCGTCGCCCACGTGCAACACTGGCACCATTCATACAATAGTTAGGAATAGTGTGATGTCAACAGTTCTATTTCCGACACCGTTGCTATCATACTACTTTGCTACTGATACTTTGCTTGGAGACACTAATCTTTCAGGTGTGGTTGAATCTGACAAACTCAGCTGGTAATACTTGAGAATATTCTTTCGCTTCCCCTTTGGCGAATCAACAATTTTCGGTCGAATACTCTACCCTCGAAAATTGTTGTGATCCCCTACACTTGAGGGTCATCAAGCATCTGCGGCCCTCCATTGTAGATTGGACGAACGATGATGAGACTCCCTCTTCCCTATCTCATGCAGCCTTCAAGGAAGACTCCTACGGGGTTGAAGAGGTCACCAGCCTGCCTCTGACGCGCGGACGGTGTCATAGAGCCGAGGCGACCGGACTGGACAAGGTGGCCCGGAAGAAGGGCAAGGGTGCCATAGCTTCCAGGCCGGCTCCTAAGCGCCTAGCGACGGGTCCTCCAGCTGGAACGCGAGCAGGCGGCGCTAAGAAGCATCGTGCTGGTGGCGGCACGAGGTAGGTGCCCATCGTCGCAGGTTAAGGATTCCCCTCCCTTCTTTTTATTTTGTCTTGTGTGAAGCTTCGTTCCTCGAAACGTTGCCTGACAGGGAAGCGGAAGACGTGGAGGAAGACACTGCCTCCGCAGCCGAGCGAGCCGACTGGGCAGCGGCTGACGCTGCCCGAAAGGAGCTCGAGGAGCAGTCCACCCGCCGGTGAGATGCGGCCGCGGGGAAGACGGTCGAGGGCCAGTCTCGCCCCAGCTAGGCCGAGAAGCCGGCGGAGAAGCATACGAAGGCTAGACATGACCCCTCTACGCATGCTCGCGTGGAGGAGCCAGCTAGCGAGGGGGCCCCGAGGACCGAGGAAGCCTGTCCCTTGGAGCCGGACGCCTTTGCGCTGGTGGATCTTGAGGTCATCCCGGATTCACCTGGGGCCGAGGCGGCGCCCAACGCGCCGGAACTGATCCTGGATGCGGGAGACGTAGCCCCGGATGCACCAGGGGTGAACATGGATGCGTCGGACGCGGCCCATCCACCTCCTGCTGAGGAGGCGGCGCCAGCTGGGACGTCGGCGGAGACGGCACCATCGTCGTCTCCAACTGCGGTCCGGCTGCTCCAGGAGCCGGTCCTAGAGTCGGGAGCCGGCCCTTGAAGGCTTGGTGAGCGGCTAACCTGGAGCGCTCGAAGCTGCCCGCAGGCACCGTGCTCCACGGCGTCTCAGAGCTGGTGTCGATGTTTGCCAGCAGCCGGTTCAAGGTGGACCAGGCGGCCCGTGTGGTGAGCGGCGATCTGGAGCGCTTGGAGGAGCACAGCAGGGTAAGTGCCTCGTTCCTGTCTTTGATTTTTCATTTTCTCCTTCTTGAATCGGTGGGGGCACGCCAGCGCACCCACTGGGTGTAGCCCCCGAGAATCGGGCCGGCCGAGCATCAGCCAGGCCGAATCTCTTTGAGCTTCTTTTCTTGCTTTGCTTCTTTAGTGGGGGCGAGCTAGCGCACCCACTGGGTGTAGCCCCCGAGAATCGGGCTGGTTATGACTTAACCATGCCGAATCTTACTTCTGCTTTTTCCTTGCTTTGTAGGATCTTTATGATACCCAGGTGCAGGCCTACAACACGCTGCGGGCTCAAAACCAGGCGGCTGTTGGCCAGGTTGCCGAGCTTCAAGCCCGGCTGGGCGAGGTTGTCATGGAGCGGGACGCCCTGCGCGATGCGGACGCCGGCTCCAGCAGCAGCTGGCTCTTCTCCAGACGGAGAAGAAGGAGCTCGAGGCGGCCAACCGGGCCGAGCTGGATCAGCTGCACGCCTCCCTGCAGGAGAAGGACACATCCCATACTGCAAACATGGAGCGTCTTGAGACGCTTCATCTCGGGGAGATGAAGCTCAAGGACGTTGCCTTGAAGGAGAAGGAGGACGCCCTGATCCAGAAGCAGGCGCAGTTGGCCAATGCCCTGGACGCGGCGGCGGCCCTCCAGGACGAAGTAGCCCGCCTTACTCAAGCGAGTAAGGTGTGGGAGCTCGAGGCCCTGGAGAGCGCCCATGAGACTGATAGCGACTTTGATCGTGAGTCTTCTTTTGTTTTGTCTTGAATTTTCTTTGTCGTCTCCTCTTCTTACTCATCTTTGCGCCCCCTCCCCTATATCAGGCCTCTTCCATGAGACACGGGATGCGGCCGACACGGCCGTCAAGGTGAGCCACGAGGAGCGTCGCGCGGTTGGTCAGGAGGAAGATGCTACCTCCGGCTGGAGCGTGGAGGAGATTGGGGTGGACCTTAGGGCCCGCATGCGCGTCCTGGGCGAGTCTGTGGCTCCGCTCCAGATCACAGGCTCGTCGATGGTGGCGGCCCTGTGGCCTGAAGGCGTGGAGCCGGTGTCGATAAGCCAGCTCTCCCGCTAGCTTGCGGCTGGTGAGGACCGTCTTGACGCCTGGCGCGCTTCAGCCGCACGCGCTGGAGCCTAGATGGCCCTGTGCTTGGCCAAGTCCTGGTACCGAAACCTGGACTTGGACAAGCTCGTCGCTCAGCGCGACGGCTCAGGGATGGAGTTGCGGGCTGATGTTTGATCTGTATCCCTTGCAACGGCACCAGGAAATAGTTGTGTCGACGGCACCAGGAATCCTTCAGCTACGGCTACGCCTTAAGGGACTTCCTAGGCAAGTATGCAAAGGATTTCCCCCGTGGCCTTGGAGCCTTGCGTTGGTGTTCCCTCGAAGCGGAAAGGGTGATGTAGCACAGCGACGGTAAGTATTTACCTCACTTTGAGAACCAAGGTATCAATCCGGCGGAAGAGTATCTCAAGATCCTGCACAAACACAAAAGCTTGCACCCAACGCTATGAAGGGATTGTCAGTCCCTTATAGATTGTTTGCCAAGTGAGAACTAAAAGCAAGAAAGTAACAAAGCAAAGTAAAACCGGAGGTGTAAACGATGGATGTGAATAGACCCGGGGGCCGTAGTGTTTACTAGTCGCTTCTCTCATGAAAGCAAGTAGACGGTGGGTGAACAAATTATTGTCGAGCAATTGATAGAACCGCGCAAAGTCATGACGATATGTATGCAATGATTATTTCTATAGGCATCACGTCTGAAGCAAGTAGACCGATACTTTCTGCATCTACTACTATTACTCCACACGTCGACTGCTATCCAGCATGCATCTAGTGTATTAAGTCCATAAGAACAGAGTAACGCCTTAAGCAAGATGACATGATGTAGAGGGATAATCTCAAACCAATGATAAAAATCCCATCTTTTTACCCTTGACGCCAACTACTTGATGTGTGCCTTGCTGCCCCTACTGTCACTGGGAAAGGTCACCACATGGCAGAACCCAAAACCAATCACTTCTCCCATTGCAAGAATCATAGATCTAGTTGGCCAAACAAAAGCCAAGACTCGGAGAGACTTACAAGAATATCGAATCATGCATATAAGAAATCAGCAAAGACTCAAATATATATCATAGATAATCTGATGACAAATCCACAATTCATCGTATCTCGACAAACACACCGCCAAAGAAGATTACATCAGATAGATCTCCATGAAGATCATGGAGAACTTTGTATTGAAGATCCAAGAGATAGAAGAAGCCATCTAGCTACTAACTATGGACCCGTAGGTTTGAAGTGAACTACTCACGAGTCATTGGAGGGGCGATGATGATGATGAAGAAGCCCTCCAACTCCAAAGTCCCCTCCGGCAAGGTGCCGGGAAGGGTCTCCAGATGAGATATCGTGGAAACGGAAGCTTGCGGCGGCGAAAAAGTATTTGCGAGGCTCCCCTGATTTTTTGCGGAATATTTGGGAATTTATAGGCCAAAGACTTAGGTCAGGGGGCGGCTAGGGAGGCCACAAGCCTGCCCACCGCCGCCTCCCCCCTGTTGGCGGAGTGGGGGCTTGTGGGCTCCCTGGAGCCCACCTGGCTTGGCCCCAAATCCCCGTGGTCTTCTTCCGTTCGGGAAAATATCATTTTGGGGTTTTTCTTCCATTTGGACTCCGTTCCAAAATCAGATCTGAAAAGAGTCAAAAACACGGAAAAAACAGGAACTGACACTTGGCACTGAATTAATAAGTTAGACCCAAAAAAGATATAAAAGGTACATAAAACAACCAAATAAGACAAGATAACAACGTGAAACCATCAAAAATTATAGAAACAATGCATTCAACGCATACTCCTAGGGGAAGGGTTGGTAGGTATAAACCATCGCGCGATCCCGACCGCCACGCAAAGGATGACAATCAATATACTAATCATGCTCACATTTCATCACATGGCGGTTCACCATACGTGCATGCTACGGGAATCACTAAATTCAACACAAGTATTTCTAGATCCACAACACCTTACTAGCATAACTTCAATATTACCACAACCACAACTCAAAACTAATTGAGATGAATCAAACTTCTCTAACTATTCAATGCACATGAAGGTGGAAGTTTTCGTATCCCTTTGGATAACTACCCCTTTTGAGACTACTTTCAAAGCATAGATCAACTACCAAGCCACGCACCGCTGTGCTCTAAAAGATATAAGTGAAGCACATAGAGCAAAAGTATCTAGCTCAAAAGATCTAAGTGAACCACATGTGAGCTGAATTGTCTACCAACGGATATAAGTGAAGCTCGACAAAATCACGGTGTGTGCATGTCTCTCTCTCTAGGTGTGCAGCAAGGATGATTGTGACACAACAAAAATAAAAGACTCCTACGATACAAGACGCTCCAAGCAAAAACACATAACATGTGGTGAATAAAAATATAGCCCCAAGTAACGTTACCTATGGATTGAAGACGAGAGAGGGGATGCCTTCCCGGGGCATCCCCAACCTTAGGCTTTTAAGGCATCCTTGAATCTCTTGGGGTGCCTTGGGCATCCCCAAGCTTGAGCTCTTGCCACTCTTTATCTCTTTGTCCATAAGAACTTCACCCAAAACTTGAAAACTTCACAACACGAAACTTAAACATAAACTCGTGATAACATTAGTACAAGAAAGCAAACCACCACTTCCTTAGGTACTGTAGCAAACTTAAATTCTACTTGTGCTGATGTTGGGTTACTGTACTTTCAATCTTCCATGTCTAATACCCCCCCCCCCCCCCCGATACTATCCATAGTTTCATCAAAATAAGCAACCAACACAACAAAAACAGAATCTGTTAACAGTAGACCAGTCTGTAGTAATCTGTATGTTTGGTATACCTGTGTTACTTCAAAAATTCTGAAAAATTACGACAGTCTGAAGAATTTGCATAGCAATCAGCATCGAAAAGAATCAACTCAAAAGCTCTTACTGAAAAAAAAATCTTTTCGTGAGCAGAAAGTTTCTGTCTTTTCCAGCATGACCAAACGATCATCCCCAAGACTGATCATAACGGTTTTGCTTGGTACAAACGCAAAAAGAAACACAAAAACACAATCATAACAGAACTATGAAAGTGTGGAAAACACAAAACACAAAGAAAAAGGATAGATTCGTTGGGTTGCCTCCCAACAAGCGCTTTTGTTTAACGCCCTTAGCTAGGCGAAAGTGATGGAATCACGTATAGTCATCTTTGGTGCTCAAACCATAGTTAGTGTGATCATTTATCATATTAAGATTTTCATCTTTATTAGATGACTCACCGCTAGCTCTAGGAACAAAAACAGGCTTGACGGTCTTTCTGAGAGTAAGATTTGGAGTATTTTGCACAGCGGCAAAAGTGGAACCCAAGTTGGTTATGACATCTTATAATTTGCAAATTCTAGAAGAATCATTAACTATAAGTTCCTTCTCCTTTAAATTTTTCACAAAGTTTCCCACTTTGGATCCGTACTGAGTAATTTGATTGTGGATCTTTCTATCCAAACCCTCAATAAGTTCAACTGTGGCAATTTTGTTTTCAATAGCGTCAAGCCTTTGCATCACGTGTTCCAAGGTCAAGATAGTTCCATTAACCATGAGCGGGGGTGAGCCTACCAAATTAATGATAGCTCTATAGGAGTCAACAGTATGGCTCCCCAAAAAGTTCCCGCCTACAATGGTATCAAGGATATACCTATTTGTGACATCCCGATGCCGACGTTCCAGAAGATTCCCCTTTCTTTCCGTTTTGGTCGTGTGGGTATTTTCATTTGTCACATCATCATCGCATCATGCTCATCATCAGCATTGCATCGGCATCGCCGTTGCCGCCAGTTTTCAAAACTTGCATCCGTTGTTAGTTGTTGGTTCACGTCGTTGTCCGTTCTAAGCCCTACCACACACGCACGCGCCCGCGGCATCGTTCGAACCCTGTTTTAATAGTGTGTTGAAAACTTTCTCTGATCGAGGTGAAACTTGGCATGCAGTCATGATTAGTTATATCTAGGCCGCCTGTCTAATTTCGTCGCGATCGGAGTCCGTCTGGTACCCGAACGGTCGACCGTAGCGGCACCATCTCGGGTCTATCGTCGGACGTTTTTCGGTGTTTTAAAAATCGCGTTGCCGCGCCACACCGTTTCCCTCTCACCTCCGCATAGCCCATTTACACAGCCCATCAAACCCATCTAGCCACTTCTCCATTTGTGGTCGACGGATCGCGATCGGACGGACGAGGTCCACCCCACCATAGTCCAACCCTATATAAGCATCACCCCATGGAGAGACCTCTCTCACTCCACTAGGGTTCCCCCTAGTCATTTTTGCAGCCACCCCCCTCAAAAACCCCACCTGCTAGCCCCATCTCCTCCCTCCCCGAAATCTCATCCCAGGTCAGATCTGGACCATTGGATTTCCATCCAAAGGCCAAGATTCGTCAGTTTTCCCACCTACCGGACATGTCCGTGGTCAAACCGGACACGTCCGGCGACCACAGAGCTATAGAGGCCGAGCTCTAGATCGGGGAGGAGCCCCGATCCAGAGTAGTCGTCGCCCTGGAGCCCGCCTTCCTCCTCCGCCCGCGCCGAATCTCGCGCTGCCTTCTGCCCCGCGCAGGTCGCTGCCCTTGCCCCCTGCCCGCTGCTGCCTGCAGTGCCCGAGCGCCGCCGGAGTTCTCAGCTCGCCGCCGATCCTTCCGCTGTCGGGAATGGGACCCTCGGGACCAGATCCGCCCGGATCCGGCGAGCCCCCACAGGATCCAAGCTCCCTGCGTCCCGCCAGCCTCATCGAGACCTGTTGTGGCGCCGCCATGGCCTCCCGGTGCGAGCAGCTCGCCCGAGCGCAGCGCCCGCTGGTGACCTGCGTGAGCACACGAGGAGCCAGGCCCAGCTCGCCCCTCCGCGCCTCAACCCAGCTCCTCCCAGCCCATGTCGGCCTCCTCCAAGCACCCAGTCAGCCAGCAGGCCCAGCTGCCGCCCCAGGCCTTCCCCAACCGTGCCGACCCATCTCCTCTCGGCCCAAGGTGAGCCCAGCTAGGTAAGCCCCATCCCCTCTATTCCACGCCTAGGCGCAGAATAGTTCCCTTGCGCCCACCAATTTAGGCCCGGTAGTTTATTTCTAGGATTTTCGGATTATTATTATTTTCAGGAACATAGATATATTAAAACGGCCATAGTTTATAAGCCGAGCGTCGGATCGAGATGATCTATATATGTATCTCGTGTATATTTTTGCGTAGATTCGTAATTTGCAACTTGCATATTTATTTGACGTAGTTTGAGCCGCCATATGCCTAGGGTTACATGCTGTCTAGATAGGATAGTGTCCGTATTAATTTTTCGCGCAAGTCCGGATTGCTTGAATGCCTTAAATATAATGTCCATGTTTTAGGAACCTCTTTTCCATGTATTTTAGAGTAGTCATTCGTATTTTTGCGTGTAGATATGTGTCGCTAGTTTATTTTCCGTGTTTAGGATATTATCTCGCATTTACGTGTGGCAATATTTTTGTTGCGCAACCCCACATATTCTATATGTTTGCGGGGTAGAAAAATCCATAGGATTTTTTTGTGCAATTAGTTTCAGCTTTTGAGCAAGTTAGTTCGCGTGATATTTTGCTATGTTGCCCTCTTGTCTATTTCGTAGGATTTATTCCGTGCTTCGTTTGAAGGAGGTGTCAACTAGAGAGTTGCCCTTTGATGTTTACTCTAGCCCCTGGTATTTTTGGTTGCAATAGAAATGCATATTTAGGTGTGCTTTGCTTGCTCTCAAGTTGCTGGAATTAGTGCTGTTTTGGAGGAGCAGAAATATTTCTAAGTCTGAGGTCTGTTGTATTTTGTTGCTGTCTTGTCTTGCTTGTATCTTGTGATCTGTAGATCTTTTGAGGTTGGTGCAATGGAGTAAGTTGTAGACCTTGTGATTCTCTAGCTTGCTGCGAATTTTCATGCCATTTGGAGTCCTGTAGCTATAGGTTTTGCTTCTATCAATATGGCTTCAGATCGAAAACTGCACTTTCATGAAGTGTAATTTTCACCAAGTCTGAAATAGTGTTTGAGATGCCATTTTGTGACTTCTTTTCCTGGTGTTCCATGATGCCATGCTACTTGTTGTTAGTTGTTTGTTGTAGTGCTTCTTTCCCTCTTTCGTGCCATGTCTTGTTTGAGTATATTGGAGTTGAGTAGATTGTAGTTGTGGGGCGTAGAAAATGCTATGTGGCTGATTTTGGCAGATTGTAGTGATTTCCTGCAGTGCCCGTATCTTTTGAACCGTAGCTCCGTTGGAGATGATCTCTATGTGTAAATTGCTTGTGACGATGCGTAGAATCATGTGAACCTATTTGTTTTGCTGTTTAACAACTAATTAAATGTGTTAGTTCAGATCTGGACAGAATTGTAAATTAACATGTGAGGTCGTCTCGAAGGTGCTATATGTCATTTTCGACCTCATTTAAAATGCCTAGATAGGTAGATTAATTACGCTTCACCTCTTGCCATGTTTAACCACATTTAATATTGTCGAGTACCTAATCGGGATAGAACTAAATAAATTAACGTGGAGTTTCGTCAATATGCAACTCTTTGCATATTGAACTTCACTTAATGTGTAGTGTCTGTTTGTGTGAATTGTCATGCCGTGACTTGCATGTATTCAGCTGCTCTTGCATCATTTGTGTTGTGCATCGTGTGGTGAATATCGTGTGTTGGTGCTTGTTTCCAGTTTCCCCCGTCTCGATAGAGGTCCGCAAGCGTGTCGGATGTGAGGACCCGTTCGACTACGTCGGTTCGTCTGCTTCACGGAGTCATTCTTCTTCCAAGCGGGATCTCAGGCAAGATGACCATTTCCCCAGATACCATTACTATCATTGCCATGCTAGTTTTATCGCTTCTATCGATTATGTCTTGTTGCCTACCACATGTTAAATATCAGCCTGTCAACAATGCCATGAAACCTTCAACCTGTTCAACCTAGCAAACCACTGATTGGCTATGTTACCGCTTGCTTAACCCTGTGTTAGCGTTCCTAGTTGCAGGTGCATTGCTTCCATGTGAAAACATGGGTTCCTTGTTATATCACCATATTAAATGCTATTTAATTTAATGCACCTATATACTTGGTAAAAGGTGGAAGGCCCGGCCTTTCTAGCCTCGTGTTTTGTTCCAGCTTTGCCCCCCTTAGTTTCGGCTACCGGTGTTATGTTCCATAATTGAGCACTCCTAACACGATCGGGGTTGTTATGGGGACCCCCTTGATAATTCATTTTGGATTAAAGCTGGTCTAGCAAGGCCCAACATTGGTACTACATTTGCCCAACATAATAACTTTGTTTGTACTGAAAGCATAGGGCGTCATGAACCCGAGGAGTAATTTCACATAATACAGGGAGGGCCGGTGCTGATGGTGCTGGTCCAAAACAGAGCACCGTGCGGGGCCAACCCGGGGCAACTCGGGTGATGTCTATCAAGCCACCGTACGCTTCGCTTATCCGTTGTGTCCTGAGAACGAGATACGCGGCTCCTATCGGGATCGTCGACACGTTGGGTGGCCTTGCTGGATTAGTTTTACCTTTGACGAAATATCTTGTGCATCGGGATTCTGGTGATGCTTTGGGTAATCTCATAGTTGAGGTTTTCCACTAGGGAATCCGACGAGATCGCGAACTTCGTGATTGAGGATTTCTATGCGGCTTGTGGTAATTTGTGATGGACTAGTTGGAGCACCCCTGCAGGGTTAAATCTTTTCGGAAAGCCGTGCCCGCGGTTATGTGGCAACGTGGGAACTTTTTTTAACACTGGTTCTAGATAAGTTGAAGTTAACTTAATTAAAATATGCCAACTGTGTGTGTAACCGTGACTATCTCTTTCGTGAGTTCCTGCTCCGATCGACGACACGGTGGGGTTATGTCTGACGTAGGTAGGTGTTCAGGATCATTCATTTGATCATCAGTAGTCACGTCCGCTATGCGTAGATCTTCCCCCTCTTATTTCTTGTACTCGTAAGTTAGCCACCAAATATATGCTTAGTCGTTGCTGCAACCTCACCACTTAACCATACCTCACCCAGTAAGCTTTGCTAGTCTTGATACCTTTGGAAATGAGATTGCTGAGTCCCATGTGGCTCATAGATTACTACAACACCAGTTGCAGGTACAGGTAAACGTTACTCGACGCGAGCGCGTTAATTGTTCATTTGGAGTTGCTTCTTCTTCTTCTTCATCATCGATCTAGGATGGGTTCCAGGCCGGCAGCCTGGGATAGCAAGGATGGACGTCGTTCTTCTTTTATCGTTTGTTTTCGTCCGTAGTCGGACCTGCTCTTCTTCATGATGATTATGTATTGTACTGTTGTGACTCTGGTGTAGCTTGTGGCGAGTGTAAGCCAATTCTATATATATCTCTTCTTTTTAGTACATGTACTTGTAACGATATCCATTCTTGCGACACGACGAGATGCGCTTTTATCCCTGATGAGGCCTTCGTGCCAAATTGAGGATAGGGTCGCATCTTGGGCGTGACACTATTCCAAGGAGAAATTCCAACATAGAACCTCCGAAGGAGGACGGTAGTGGATTGCTTACGAGTAGATCTACTTTCAGCATTACAAATCCTGTACCAAGCGTCCTTCAAATTTTCTTCCTCATTCTGCCTGGAATTGAGAACTTCATTTTCAGGGGTGTCGTTTGGAGTGGTGGGTCTAGCCATTGATGGACTATCTCACACACAAACGAGCAGGAAGAGAGAGTGAAACGGGCAAAAGAAAACAGCAAAAAGGCAAAGGAAAACGGTGAAGGAGAAAGGCGAATGAAAACGACAATTGTGAAGTGGGGGAGAGGAAAACGAGAGGCAACTGGCAACAAAAGTAAATGCAAGAGAAGAGTTTGTGAGACCTACTTGGATAGATCTTGATTTCTCCTACCCAGCAACGCCGCGAGAAATACTTCTGATGTTTGTTGTGTATCCCTTGCAACGGCGCCAGGAAATAGTTGTGTCGACGGCACCAAGAATCCTTCAGCTACGGCTACGCCTTAAGGGACTTCCTAGCCAAGTATGCAAAGGATTTCCCCCATGGCCTTGGAGCCTTGCGTTGGTGTTCCCTCGAAGCGGAAAGGGTGATGTAGCACAGCGACGGTAAGTATTTCCCTCAGTTTGAGAACCAAGGTATCAATCCGGCGGAAGAGTATCTCAAGATCCTGCACAAACACAAAAGCTTGCACCCAACGCTATGAAGGGGTTGTCAATCCCTTATAGATTGTTTGCCAAGTGAGAACTGAAAGCAACAAAGTAACAAAGCAAAGTAAAAGCGGAGGAGTAAACGATGGATGTGAATAGACCCGAGGGCCGTAGTGTTTACTAGTGGCTTCTCTCATGAAAGAAAGTAGACGGTGGGGGAACAATTTACTATCGAGCAATTGATAGAACCACGCAAAGTCGTGACGATATCTATGCAATGATTATTTCTATAGGCATCACGTCGAAACAAGTAGACTGATCCTCTGTGCATCTACTACTATTACTCCACACGTCAATCGCTATCCAGCATGCATCTAGTGTATTAAGTCCATAAGAACGGAGTAACGCCCTAAGCAAGATGACATGATGTATAGGGATAATCTCAAACCAATGATAAAAACCCCATCTTTTTACCCTTGATGGCAACTACTTTATGTGTGCCTTGCTGCCCCTACTGTCACTGGGAAAGGTCACCACACGGCAGAACCCAAAACCAAGCACTTCTCCCATTGCAAGAATCATAGATCTAGTTGGCCAAACAAAACCCAAGACTCGGAGAGACTTACAAGGATATCAAATCATGCATATAAGAAATCAGCAAAGACTCAAATATATATCATAGATAATCTGATCACAAATCCACAATTCATCAGATCTCGACAAACACACCGCCAAAGAAGATTACATCAGATAGATCTCCATGAAGATCATGGAGAACTTTGTATTTAGGATCCAAGAGAGAGAAGAAGCCATCTAGCTACTAACTATGGACCCGTAGGTCTGAAGTGAACTACTCACGAGTCATTGGAGGGGTGATGATGATGATGAAGAAGCCCTCCAACTCCAAAGTCCCCTCCGGCAGGGTGCCAGGAAGGGTCTCCAGATGAGATCTCGTGGAAACGGAAGCTTGCGGCGGCGGAAAAGTATTTTCGAGGCTCCCCTGATTTTTTGTGGGATATTTGGGAATTTATAGGCCAAAGACCTAGGTCAGGGGGCGGCCAGGGAGGCCACAAGCCTGCCCACCGCCTCCCCCCCCCTGGTGGCGGAGTGGGGGCTTGTGGGCTCCCTGGAGCCCACCTAGCTTGGCCCAAAAGCCCCCTGGTCTTCTTCCGTTCGGGAAAAAATCATTTCGGGGTTTTTCTTCCGTTTGGACTCCGTTCCAAAATCAAATCTGAAGAGAGTCAAAAACACGGAAAAAACAGGAACTGGCACTTGGCACTGAATTAATAAGTTAGTCCAAAATAAGATATAAAAGGTACATAAAACAACCAAAGAAGACAAGATAACAGCGTGAAACCATCAAAAATTATAGATACGTTTGAGACGTATCACAGGCCATGAAGGAGGAGCTGCGCGTGAGGGCCACCAACATCGCCTCGTACGCCGCCTGGGATGAGCTCAACATGGAGTGGGGCGAAGGTGGCAATGTTATCCCTAAGGATCTGCATGGCCTTCAGCCCTATGACGCCGATGGGAGCTCCAATGAGGCGGCCCATGAGGTGGAGAATGCTGCCGCCTCCAGTGGCGAGGCGTATGCCGACTCCGACGCGGGAGCTGCCGGCGATGGTGAGGCCACCACTTCAGGAGGAGCAGCCGGGGCGACCGATGAGGCCGCAGCCCCTTAGTCGATCCTGTTTTTTTCTTTTTGTTGTCTGCAATTATCTTGTTAGTCCAACAGTTCCACCCACGGGAGGGTGTAATGAACTTTGGCCATGGGCCAATGCATTTTGAATGTATGGATTCAACATTATATTCGTATTGCCATGTGTGTTGTTTTATATCTTTATCTTTTGATTCCTGTTTGACTTCTTTTTCTCCAACACCTTTACCCCCCAAGTTTCCACCCCGCCAACCCGACAGCCGAGAGCCGGTCTGTGACTGGGTCGAGGTTTCTGACTTTGAGAATATCAGACTTAGATTTTTCGAAGCCATCAAGACATAAAGATGCAGACATAAACCAGCAGAGGCCGGCTAGAATGAGATCCTAAAATAGATCGAGCCAACCCGAGCCGGCAACCTTTTTGTAGTCAAACTTTGCATGCATCCGGCCTTGCCTGGCGTCGCCTCGCTAGCCGGACAGCCGGGAGCCGGTCTGTAGCTGTTACGAGGTGACCAGGGATTGGTCCGGCTTACACTATGTGTTTTTTCTACAACATAAGGAAGTCGTCCGGGCGGCTAGCGAGCCCCCAAGCTTATTAGAGCCAGCAACGGGCTCACACAGTGAGCACTCTAGATATGAACTTAAAAAGAAGCATAAGGCATGCTCTTTTCATTGCATTCATTGGAAATGCCTAAAGAGGGAGAAAGATACATATGTACATGCTCTTTCCATGTTTGATACTTGTCTTCTAGCAATAGAACGGGCAAAGCAACGCCGTGTTCCATGGACGTTCCGTCTCCTGGCCGAAGTCGTCCCTCTTGCTCTTCCTTGGGTTCTGGGCATCGATCAAGTAGTATGCGTTGTTGTGCAATGCCCTACTGATGATGAAGGGTCGCTTCCATGGGGATGAGAGCTTGTGTTGTCCAGCGGTGCGTTGGATTCTTCTGAGCACCAAGTCTCCCTCTCTGAAATAGAGAGACTTGATCTTCTTGTTGTGGTCGTATCTCACCTTCTGTTGGTAGATGGCCGTCCGGCTCAAGGCCAGGTCCCTGGCCTCCTCGAGGAGATCAACGTCGTCTTCTCTTGCCTCCTTCGCCTCTGTTTCCGTGTATAAGGTGACCCGAGGCGAGTCGAACTCGACATCCGTAGGGATGATGGCCTCGGACCCATATACCAGAAAGAACGGAGTGAAGCCGGTTGACTGGTTGGGCGTGGTGCGGAGACTCCATAGTACAGCCGACAGTTCTTCGATCCAGCAGCCGGCTGACCTGACAAGTGGCGCCACCAGTCTTGGCTTGATGCCGGCCTGGATTAGGCCGTTGGCCCTCTCCACCTGGCCATTGGACTAGGGATGTGCCACTGACGCCAAGTCGAGCCGTATGCCCACCTTGGAGCAGTAGAGCGCCAGAGCGCCCTTGGCGAAGTTAGTGCTGTTGTCGGTGATGATGCGGTGGGGGACACCATATTGAACAGAGATTTTCGTGATGAACTTGACAACCGTGGGGCCATCAAGCTTCTTGGTGGGCCTAGCCTCGATCCACTTGGTGAACTTGTCGACGGCTACCAAGAGGTGAGTCATGCCACCGCGAGCCGTCTTGAAAGGCCCCACCATGTCCAGCCCCCAGACGGCAAAAGGCCATGACAAGGGGATGGTTTTGAGGGCCGAAGGCGGCATGTGGCTCTGCGTGCCAAAGAATTGGCAGCCCTCGCATTTGTTGACCATGTCCATGGCCTCCTCGAGAGTCGTGGGCCAGTAGAATCTGTGGCGGAACGCCTTGGCCACCAGGGTTCTAGAGGCGGCATGATGCCCACACTCCCCCTGGTGAATGTCTCTGAGGATCTCCTGTCCCTTTTCTGATTCGACACAACGCTGGAACACGCTAGTCATGCTACGCCGAACCATCTCGCAATTGATGATGGCGTAGGCTGCAGATCTGCATTGGATCTGCCTCGCCTCCTCCTTGTCTTGAGGAAGTTCGCCGCAAAGGAGGAAGGCCAGGATGGGTTGAGCCCATGACGGAGCCGACACAAGGGCCGGATCCATCTCGACCTGACTGTCAGGGGCTTCTGCAGCCCCCGCGCTTGATGAAGCAGTAGTCGTGGTCTCGAGAGAAGGTGTCTCTGATGTCGTCGTGGCAGCTGGCTCGCCGTCTACCTCCATGACGTCCACCCACTAGGTGTCGAGACGACAGGATTCGAGGCAGGGCGGAGCCAGATTTGTTGTTGTAGCCGGTGAAGTAATCGTAGTCGACGAAGTGATTGTAGCCGGTGCCGCAATTGGAGTCCGTAGAGCCAGCGTAGCCATCACAAGAGTTGTAGCCGGTGTAGCTGGTGGACCCGACGGCGCGTGCACCGAAGAATAAGCCAGTGCCGTATTTGGAGTCGGCAAAGCCAGCGTAGCCGGTACAGGAGCTCTAACCGGTGTAGCTGGTGGAGCCGACGGCGCTTGCACCGAAGAATCAGCCGACACAAAGATCGATGCCGACTCTGGAGACGGCCTGATAGACGGCTTGTGGAGCTGCTCGAGGGAGACGCCGGCTGGGATAGGCTGTCTCATGGAGCCAATCTTGGCCAATGTATCGGCCGCCTCGTTGTCCACCCTGGGAACATGGTGGAACTCGCAACCCTCGAAGGGGCCACTGAGCTGCTGGATGAGGAAGCGGTAGCTTGCCATGTTGGCGTCCCTGGCGTCCCATTCGCCAGAAACTTATTGTACCACGAGGTCTGAGTCGCCGAAGCAGATGAGCCACCGGATGCCAATCTCCTTGGCGAGCCGGAGGCCATGAGCGAGCACTTCGTACTCGGCGACGTTGTTGGAGGCGGCGAAGTGGATCTGGAGAGCATACTTGAGCTGATCTCCTTTCGGAGACGTCAAGACGATGTCGGCTCCTAGACCAGTCCGGATCTTTGAGCCATCAAAATGCATCCGCCAATGCATGGAGTCTGGAGGTGGTGGCTCAAACTGGGTTTTGACCTAGTCGACCAGGAAGTCGGCCACCACCTGAGATTTGATGGCGGTGCGAGCCTCGTAGCGGATATCGTAATCCGCCATGGCGATGGACCACTTGGTGATTCTGCCAGTTGTATCACGGTTGCCCATGATTTTTGAAAGTGGAGCAGTGCTCACCACGGTGATAGCATGCTCTTGGAAGTACTGCTACGGCAACAAAAGACCTTCCCCGGCAATGGTGTTAGAGGTCCTTCTGCTGCTGGCTACGCCTATAGGGATTTCCTTGGCAAATATGCAAAGGATTCCCCCGCGGCCTTGGAGCCTTGCGTTGGTGTTCCTTTGAAGAGGAAAAGGTGATGCAGCACAGAAGCAGTAAGTATTTCCCTCAGTTTGAGAACCAAGGTATCGATCCAGTAGGAGGATCGCCTCAAGTCACAAGTACCTGCACAAACACAAAGAGCTTGCACCCAACGCTATGAAGGGGTTGTCAATCCCTTATAGATTGTTTGCAAAGTGAGAACTGAAAGCAAAAAGGTAAACAAAGCAAAGTAAAAGTAAAAGTGGAGACGATAGTTGTGAATAGACCTGGGGGCCGTAGTGTTCACTAGTGGCTTCTCTCATGAAAGCAAGTAGACGGTGGGTGAACGAATTACTGTCGAGCAATTGATAGAACCGTGCAAAGTCATGACGTTATCTATGGCACTGATCATATCTATAGGCATCACGTCCAAAACAAGTAAACCGATACTTTATGCATCTACTACTATTACTCCACACGTCGACCGCTATCCAGCATGCATCTGGTGTATTAAGTTCAAAAGAACAGAGTAACGCCATAAGCAAGATGACATGATGTAGATGGACAATCTCAAATCTATGATGAAAGCCCATCTTGTTACCCTTGATGGCAACAACATGATGCGTGCCTTGCTGCCCCTTCTGTCACTGGGAAAGTTCACCGCACGGTATGAACCCAAAACCAAGCACTTCTCCCATTGCAAGAATCATAGATCTAGTTGGCCAAACAAAACCCAAGACTCGGAGAGACTTACAAGGATATCAAATCATGCATATAACAAATCAGCAAAGACTCAAATATAATTCATAGATAATCTGATCACAAATCTAAAATTCATTGGATCTCGACAAACACACCGCCAAAGAGGATTACATCGGATAGAACTCCATGAAGATCATGGAGAACTTTGTATTGAAGATCCAAGAGAGAGAAGAAGCCATCTAGCTACTAACTACGGACCCGTAGGTGTAAAGTGGACTACTCATGAGCCATTGGAGAGGCGATGATGTTGATGTAGAAGCCCTCCAACTCTAAAGTCCCCTCCGGCAGGGCACCGGGAAGGGTCTCCAGATGAGATCTCGCGGAAACGGAAGCTTGCGGCGGCGGAAAAGTGGTTTCGTGGACGCCTTGATTTTTTCTGGGATTTTAGGGAATTTATAGGCTAAAGAGCTAGGGCAGGGGAGCGCCAGGGAGGCTAAAGAGCTAGCGCCGCGCACCCCCCCCCCCTGGTCGCAATGCCAGGTCTTGTGTGCTCCCTATGGGCCCCCTGCCTTGGCCCTCAAGTCCCCCGATCTTCTTCTGTTGTGGAAAATTTTATTTCGGGGATTTTATTCCGTTTGGAGTCTGTTCCAAAATCAGATCTGAAAAAAGTCAAAAACACACAAAAAAAACAGGAACTGGCACTTGGGACTGAACTAATAAGTTAGTGCCAAAAAAGATATAAAAGGTATATAAAACATCCAAAGTTGACAAGATAACAGCATGAAACCATCAAAAATTATAGATACGTTTGAGACGTATCAAGTATTGCTTCAACTTCTTTGTAGCAAGGTAAACACCATAACACATTTTTCGTAGTGGGGATAGTTCTGCTTGGAGGCGGACAAGACCTCGCTGAGGTAGTAGACAGGGCGCTGCAATAACAGTATCTTGCCCTCCTCCTTGCGTTGAACTACCAGGACTACACTAACCACGCGAGTTGTCACTGCAATGTATATGAGTATGGGTTCCCTTTCAGTCGGCGCTGCCAAGATTGGTAGGCTCGAGATGACCCTCTTGAGGTTGCGGAAGGCTTCGTCCGCCTGGTCGTTCCACTCAAATTTCGTCGTCTTCTTCATGAGCTGGTAGAGTGGAAGGGCCTTCTCGCCGAGCCGGCTGACGAACCAGCTAAGGGACGCCAGGCAGCCGGCGAACTTCTGAACATCTAGGATCCGAGCCGGCTTCACCATCCGCTCGATGGTGCCGATCTTCTCGGGGTTCACCTCGATGCCATGAGCGGACACGACGAACCCCAAGAGCTTGCCGTCTGGAACCCCGAAGACGCACTTCTCCGGGTTGAGCCGGATCTTGTACTCGTGCAGGTTAGCGAACGTCTCCCGCAAGTCGTCGAGGAGGCTGAAGTGCTGCTTCGTCTTGACGATGATGTCATCCACATAGACGTGGATGTTTCTGCTGGTCTGTGGTAGTAGACACTGCTGCATGCAGCGTTGGAACGTCGCACTAGCGTTCTTCAGACCGAACGTCATGGTGGTGTAGCAGTAGGCCCCGAAGGGCGTGATGAAGGAGGTCTTCAAGCGATCAGCTGGATCCAGCTTGATTTGATGGTAGCCTGAATAAGCATCCAGAAATGACAACATTTCGCAGCCTGCAGTGGAGTTGATCACTTGATCTATCCTAGGCAACGCGAAAGGGTCTTTCGGACAGGCCTTATTCAAGCTAGTGTAGTCGATACACATTCGCCTTGTATTGTTCTTGTTCAACACCAGGACTGGATTAGCTAACTAGTCCGGGTGGAAAACCTCCATGATGAAGCCGAGTGCAAGGAACCGGGTAATCTCTTCTCCAATTATGCGCCGCTTCCCCTCGGCCAAGCGGCGCAAGGGTTGTTTTACCGACTTTGCATCCGGCCACACGTGAAGTTTGTGCTCGGCGTACTTCCTCAGAACACCCGACATGTCTTTGGGGGACCATGCAAAGATGTCCCGATTCTCACGGAGGAAGTTGACAAGCTCGCCTTCCTATTTGGGGCTGAGGCCAGCCCCGATGGTGACGCACTGCTTGGGGTTTGCAGGGTCGGGTGGCACCTGCTTGGTCTGTTTGGCCGGCTTGAAGGAGCCTTCGCCGGCCAACTGCAATGGAGGAGAAGGGATCGCTGGCTGCTCGGTAACCTTGGCCACGAGCCGGTCGATCTGTCTCTTATACTTAGCAATCACCATGGTGTCAACCAGGCGGCTGCTGTCTTGGGCGCACTCGAGCAACTTCTTGTAATCGCCAGCAATGGTGATGATGCCCTTAGGACCAGCATCTTCATCTTTAGGTAAGCATAGTGTGGGATAGCCATGAACTTGGCCAGAGTCGGTCTGCCCAGCAGCGCGTGATACGGGCTGCTGAGGTCCACTACCTCGAACCATATGGACTCGTGGCGGAAGTGAGCCTTGCCGCCGAAGAGGACGTCCAGCTGGATTTTGCCGATAGGCGAATAGGACTGCCCAGGCACGATGTCGTGGAAGACAGTGATGGTCGGCAGGACGTCCGACTCCTTGAGCCCGAGCTTGCGGAGAGTGTCGAGGTAGAGGATGTTGATGCTGCTGCCGCCGTCGACCAGCACCCGGGAGAACCGGCAGGTGAGCCTCTTGGAGGCGAAGGTGGGGTTTAGGATGAGCGCGTATGAGCCCGGGTTGGGCATCACCGCAGGATGGTCTACCCAGCTCCATGTGATTGGCCTGTCACACCAATGCATGTATTGGGGAACCGGGGAGACCGTGGCATTCACCTCACGTCGTCGCTAGCACAGGCTATGCTTGTCGTCGCCTTCACTGGTGGAGATGACGAATGCTCCGTCTTGATGGGGGTAGTCGTCGTGGAGGCGGCCATCGTCGCGAGGCGGCGGCAGTGGAGCCGGAGTAGGACCAGGAGCCAGGGCTTGAGGCGCAGCCTGCGCTCCTGGGGCAGCCGGCAGGCCCTCCCCTTGTGACAGCCGTCGTGCGAAACTGCATTGTCGAAGGGTGTGGGTAGAAGGTTGTGCCCCAGAATGTATCTTGCACGGGGCGTCAAGCAGCTGCTCGAAAGTATGCTTGGGCCACCAGTTCGTGTTGCCCTGTTGGGCCGCTTCCGTTGAGAGCCGGCTTGAGAAACCAATGCCTCACCCTCCACGCTTGCTACCAACTTGTTGTTGCAGCGCGAATCTAGTTGTTCCGCCTTGCGCTTGTTGTTGTTCTGGCCGCCTTGACTGTCTCCAGCCAGCTTGGGAGTAGCCGGCGTAGGGACAGCCTTCTCCGAGGCGGTGACCTTGACATGCATCGCGGAGTCGGCCGTGGCGTACCTTTCTGCCTTGGCCATGAGCACCGCCAGAGAAGTGGGCTCAGAGCACATGAGCTTGTGCTTGAGGAGGGTGCCGTCTCGGCAACCGTTGATGAAGTACTAGATGGCATGTACCTCGTGCACCCCCTTGCAGGAGTTGCGAAGCTCCGTCCAGCGAGTGACGTAGTCGCGAAGGGGTTCGTCGGGCCTCTGGACGCACATGGCCAGCTCGCGAGGCCGGCCAGGGCGCTTGTAGGTGTCAGTGAAGTTGCGGACGAACGCCTCCTCAAAGTCCACCCATGTGTTGACGTTGCCGGCTGGAAGGCTGTTAAGCCAAGTCCGAGCCGAGCCGGCCAACATGAGTGGCACGTAGGGGACTGCTACGCGTTTGTTGCCCCTGACTATGCCAACGGTGGTGGTGTAGTCGATCAGCCAGTCCTCTGGCTTGGCGGTGCCGTTATACTTGGGAGTATCCCGAGGCTAGGTGAAGCCTCGGGGAAACAGCTCCCCTCGGATCCGGGGGCCGAAGCAGGCCAGCCCGATGGGGCCGTCCTCCTCCATAAGGGCCGACTGGGCTAGGGCGTTGAGACGCCTGCGGGCGTCCTGGTCGCCCTGGGGAACGCGAGCGTCGATCCGATCTGCGATCGGAAGGGCACCTTGCGAACCGGTGGCATGGGTCCTCCCCGGACGAGGAACCTCATACACCGAGTCGCTCTCGTTGCCTCCGTGACGCCTGCTCGGAGTATGCTCGCTCTGGCGCTGGGAGCGCCTGTCTTGACTTCCTTCGCCCCTCTGGCCGGAGGTGCGATGCAAGGAAGATCCCTCCGCATGATGATGACCGCTGGGGTTGCGGCGCGCTCCGGGGTTGGGTCCCGGAGACTCTGACTGGGCTTGATCGGGGTCAAGCCGTGTCTGCTGCTCGTTGGCAGCGTCAAGGAGATCCTTGACCCGTTTCTCCTGGAAGGCGCGCTCCTCACCCTCTAAGCTTGGCATTTCTTCCATGGCCGCCTGTGCCGCCCGCAAGTTCGTTGCAGGGGTCTCGTAGACGGGATGCTTGCCGCCTAGAATCTCGGCAATGAACCGGCTGCGGCCGCGGACCTACCCAAGCCAGCTAGGGGCCTCGGAAACCGGAGTGAGGCCGTATGCGGAGTTATACTCGCGTTGCGTGGCCTCCATCGGGCGCTTCGCCGAGGCGACGGTGATGCCCTCCTCCAAGATCTGCCTGCGAGCCTCCTCCAGCACGGCTCGTGCGTCGTTAGGGTTTGTGGAGGCAGCGATGGGCGTCTTCAGGCCAGTAAGCGCAGCCTGGAGAGTGTCAGTGGTGACAGCATTAGGCTCACCAGCGTCTGCTGACGCCTTTCCATGAGCCGTGCCGGTGCCAGCACCGATGACCATCACCTCCATAATGTTGGAGACGGTGGCGACATGGTAGGGGGTGAAGAACCCCACCGACGGTGGAGGGCCGTCGAAGACGAGTACGTTGTTGGGGTACACGTCATGTGTAGGCGTCTCAGCGATAGAGAGCCTACTGAAGCTGGCACACACTGCCTCAACGTCGAACTCCTCGCCAAAGTAGCAAGGACCATCGTTGAGACGCAGGTCACTAAAGAGAACACTGAGGTTCTCTATAGCAGCAATCGACGATGCTAGGAGGCGCCTCGTCATCGGAATCTTCGTCCGAATCCTTATGGTGGACCGGGACGTCGATCATCGTCGGTGTTGCCTCATCAAAAGCAGGCTCCAAGGGCATGCAGATTGATCCGGATGCGATGCATCCGGTGGCGTAAGTGCGGGGCCCCGCCCAGCGCAAAAAGCCCCGATGCGGCGATCGGCCCCACGGTGGGCGCCAAATGTCGGTGAATACTCACACCATATGCCACAGGTAGGCTAAAGTCAGTGAGAACCGAAGTGGCAATGGAGGGCATTGGGAACGAGGTTGGTACAAGCATGGAATGCACGATGTACCCAGGTTCAGGGCTCTCCGTAGACATAATACCCCTAGTCCTGCCGGAGTGTATGATGTATATGGATGGGATTACAAGGTTGCTCCTGGAGCTATATTACGGAGGAGGAAGAGGGGAGCAGTTGGCTCGTCTCTGCCTCTCCTATGTGGTTGGTGAAGGTGTGTGTAATCTGTTGACCGACCCTCTGCATGGAGGGGGACCGGGGGGTTTCATAAACGAACCCACCGGCCTACAATATGGATAAAGGGTACAAGAGTGGGGCCCGACTGGCAGCCTCGTCGGCTGGCCAGGGGGGCCATGAGGGTCTTGTCTTGTCGCTTGAGGGGCCCGCCGGCTGCAAGGTCCCGTCTGGCTGTGGGACCCGCCGGCTAGCCAATGGAGCTCTCGCGTAAGATTGACGCAGGACACGCGTGGTATGTCCGGCGTCGTCCAGCGAGATTCGCCATGGGCACACGGTACAACCGCCTCCACTGTTCCCATGCCGAGTGCAGTAATGGAGTGGGAGTTTGACGTCCGACACTATGCTGGGTGATGGATCAGAGTCGGGGTAGGTCAGCGGCGTGGCCGCCAACGCTGATACCTACCGTGCACTCCAATCAAGTACCTTTGCTGACGTGTAGCCACCTTTAATCGTAGGGTCTCGTCATGACCTACGATCTGATGTGACTTGAGATCCCCGGCCGGCTAGCCCGTCTGGCTAACCGGCTCGGGCACGGCCGCCTCGCTCCTAGCCGGCCGGCTTGGCCTAGGCGGCCAGGAAGAGGTAGTCGTCTTTCCTCTACCGGCAGGTGTTTCCTGGCCGGCCAGAGAGTTGGCCGTCTCGCCCCCCAGCCAGTAGGTGTGGCCTAACCGGCCAGAGGACTTGGGCCTTGCGGAATGGTTCTTGGTCATTCCTTTGGGCCGGAGATAAAGGAGCAGGCTCGTTGAGCCTACCCCGGGGTTATCCCCCCGACACCCAGGATTGTTGTTTGTATGGACGGTACCCATGGATTCGGCCCGCCGTGGAGCGTGATCGATTGGTGGAGGGGGAGTAAAAAATTTACTATTCTGTTTGGGAACCGCCTATAATGTATTTAGCATGGAAGATATTGAGATCTCTTAGTTTTTATGTTGACAATGAAAGCATACCACCCAAAATTTTGATTTATCTTTGTTTTAAAGCTCAAGCTCTCGCACCTCTGCAAATCAATGCTTCCCTCTGCGAAGGGCCTATCTATTTTACTTTACTATTGAGTCATCCTCTTCTTATAAAAAGCACCAACTATAGAGAGCATAATTGTCATTCTGAGTGTAATGTGCATTGTCCCAAAGTACCATATTGTCTTCTGTATAATTGTGATATTAATTATTCTAAAATATTTATTTCTAGTCTCCTTTAAGACTCCGAAGGAGAGTCTGCACTTATGGTTTGCTTCACTCATGGGGGATAGCAAGATACCACTCTAGTATGTCCAAGTCATGTGCATTGTGATCTCGTTATTATTTTCAGTTACATATTATTCATTTTGAGTTGTTTGAAACTCTTCACATGATCGAATGATTGTTCCGTGCATTGTCTTTGTAGCATTGCTTCAATACTTGTTGGACTTGTTCGTAGTGCATGCTTATATACATCTGATGAAGCAAAAGAGTTTGTCAAAGTTTTCTTTGTCGCATTCAGTTCGTTGAACTGAATTGCTTGAGGACAAGCAATATTCTAAGCTTGGGGGAGTTGATACGTCTCAAATGTATCGACTTTTCCAAACACTTTTGCTATTGTTTTGGCCTCATTCTTGCATGATTGGAATGAAACTAACCCGGACTGACGTTGTTTTCAGCAGAGCTGCCTGTATGGTTTTCTTGTGTGTAGGAAAATGGATATTTAGACGTCCCGGAAAATTTCCATAAAAATAGAGAAAATCCATGCACCGGGAGGACCCTTGGGCCAAAATATGGGCCAGAGGGGAGCCACAAGGCCTCCAGGCGACCTGTGGGCGCGGCCTGCCCCCTGGCCACGCCGGGAGGCCACCTGGGTGGGGTCCACCCCCCTTGGTGACCTACTATGGCTCCTATTTTTAATCGTGACGCAGAAATCCCAGAACAGAAGTCGTTTTGCAAGTTCTCAACACCGAACCAACGCCACCCTCGGTTCTTCTTTGGGAGAGCTAATCTGGAGGCTGCTTTGGCCTCCGGAGAGGGGAAATCATCGCCACTGTCATCACCATCACCACTCCATCATCCTCCCATCGCTTCCCCCATCATGTGTGATTAATTCCCTGATGTAGGTGAAGGGGATGGGAGAGATTGGATGAGTTAGATCATGTAATAGTTCGTCGGATTGTTGGGGGCATGTTGCCTATCATCTACTATGGTGTTTATCATCTTTGCTACTACTTGTTACTCTTAATGCTTGTCACTTTGGGCCTGAGTGCCATGATTTCATATCTGAATTCATTATGTTTTCATGAATATATTTGTGTTCTAGATCCTATCTATGAGTAGTATGCACCTATCATAGTCTGGAACCGGCGATCCCAATGGTGACAGCTTGGGACACCAAAGGGGATAGACTATAGTTTGAGGATTCCATGTATCCATTGATTGTTAATGCTTTGTTCCGGTGCTCTTTGACAGGAGCACCTTAATATCCATAAGTTCCTTTTGGCCCCGTTGATAGCGGGGTGGTAGGACAAAAGGTGGTGTGCAAGTTCTTATTGCAAGAACGCACGACTACCTCGGGATATATGCCTAATGTTTGATATATGCCTAGATGATGATTACTTTTCTATGTGTCTTGCCCCAAGTTAAATACATGATATCTCTCATCCATGACCAACCATCCATCTCCCTAGCCTACGGTGTTTTAATACTGCTAGTTACGAGTTGCTTTACTTTCGCCGTTTTACTTTCGTTGCCAGCATCACTTCCTTATCACCGTTTCTACTAATATTTCCTTGCCAAGGAAGTCTCTTTCAGGTGCGTTGAATTGACAACTCAACTGTTAAAGCTTATAAATATTCTTTGGCTCCCCTTGTGTCGAATCAATAAATTGGGTTACCTTACCCGTGAAGACTGTTGTGATCCCCTACACTTCTGGGTCATCACCGTGGCGGCTCAGAACCAGCCAAACGCGGCAAACTCCAATGGGGCTAGCGGATCTGGGAAGACGCCGACCCAGGCCATGTCAAATTTGATGGTTGAGATGTCAAAACTCATGGTAGTAGCCTTGACGGCTGATAATCAAGAGGAAGTTAATGCTGAATTGGGCATGCTTCGTGAAGAGATGGCTTAGATAAAACGCTAGATCGATGAGGAGAAGACCCGGATGGCGGATCAGCATGCTTAGATCAACGAAGAGGTGGAGCATTTGAAGGTGGAGGCGTGGCCACTTGAACGCTAGTGAGCCGCCTCGGACGTTGTTACTAGAGAAGGCGTCAGAGTCGTGTCCCACCCAACCTTAACCCTACTCGCCTATTCACCAGCCCACATACGCCCGGCGCATACCATAACCCACCCTGCCACAATGATCCATAGGTTGAGATTGTCCAGCAGCCGATGCAGCCCCCGTTGAACCCGCAGGCGACTGTGCACTTCCAAACCCCTCAAGGTCACTTTTCCAACCCGGTGGATAATGTGCTGGCTGCGACCCACCATTTGGAGTCTCTTCCGATTCATGGGAATACCGCGTTGGAAGTGGAGGCAAGGAACGCCATTGAGATGTTAAAAAACGACAGTAGTCCAGCACGCGCAGTTCTCATACAGTCATGATCGTCTGCACTCCACGCCGCAGGCAAGCCACACGAAGAGTCACCCAGATGACCCTCCGGCGGTTTCCAGTGATGCTCGTTGACACCAACCTCAGATCAATCCACCAGAGCCGACAACATCGAATGTTGAGGTGCTTGTCAATGCTGCACGAGCCGCCCGATGGGCTAAGGCAGAAGCGGTGGTGACATTAGAGGGTCAGGGAGTTCCACCATATGCCCAGTTGGCTCCTGGATAAAGTGGGCAAGGAGGAAGCAATGTAGGTGTCCCCTGCCTATCTTTTTCTCTAAGCAACGAGCGCGTGCCTATATACTTTAAGGGCCCTCGCAAGGTACCTGACTATACACCTGATCTTGAGCCATAGGCGTGGGTTGAGAGCTATGAGCTGGCTATGGACATGCTTGATGCTAGCGATGCAGTCTGCACCAAGTATTTCACCATGATGTTGGAAGATCTGGCTCGCACATGGTTGACGAATCTACCCCCAACTCCATTAACACTTGGGCGGAACTCAAGGAGCACTTCATCAAAAAATTTTGAGGAACCTGCAAGCGACTGATGACCATTGTAGATTTGCAACATTGTGTTCAGCGGGCGGATGAATCGGCTCATCATTGGACAAGGCGGGTTGCGGAGATCATCCACTCTTCAGATGACATCTCGGCGACTCGGGTTGTGCTGATCTTGGAGAAGAACTGTCATTTTTAGCCCCTAGTGCTGAAGCTTGGCCGCCTCAAGCGGAAGGTGCAAGATACGGGCGAGTTGATGGACACCCTCGCCAGGTATGCTGAGTCAGACGGCACGAAGGATGCCGACTCTTATGACGAGAAGGTCCGTGAGGTTAAGAGGGGAGACGAAGCTAAGGGTCACTTCCAGACTCTTGGGAGTAATAACAGACAGGGAGGTCAAGGGAAAAGAAGGCAGCAAGATGGCGCGTATGATTTTGTCGCTAATACCAATGTCGGACCCCGGAACCAACGTCGGAACATGAGTTAGGGCGGTTTTCAGGACCGGGGTTTTAGAGGAAGGAAGCCATGCAATTACGAAGAGCTGCTCAAGGGACCTCGCCCTAAGCATAATACTCCTGATGCCCCGTCTACTCACTCGTGGGGAAACTGTTTTGTGATGAAGTGATTTCATCTCTAGGTGTCACGTGATCACCAAGGAGGTAACAATGGTGCCCAGCAGGTCAATTTTGCCCGGGCGGGTCACGAGGAGGCTCGTTCACTGAGTTTCCTAATCCAGGTCCTCAGGGTCGAGGCGGCTCACATAATCATGGTGGACAGTCATCTGGCCAAGGTAGTCACCTGCATCATGATCAGGGCAGTTTCCAGTAGCCAAGGCGGTTTTCAGAGCAATCCTAAGCAGTTGAATGACACGCAATACCATGTCTTCACCACTCGTACCTGTAAGAGGGACAAGAGGGTAAAGCAGAGGGCCATCAATATGGTTGAGCCGGCGGTTCCCAGATACTTAAACTGGTCTGAACAGCATGTGACATGGAGTAGAGCTGACCACCCGCCTGAGACTGATGACCCTGGTGACTTGGCATTGGTGGTGGCGCCTCAAGTTGGGGGATACATGCTCTCTAAGGTCCTTGTGGATGGAGGGAGCACTATCAACATCTTGTATTATGACACCTTTCGACGGATGAACTTTGATGAGAAGGATTTGATGCCCTCAACCACGGTTTTCCACAGCATTGTTCCAGGTAAGTCGGCATATCTTGTTGGGCGGATCAAGTTGAACATGGCTTTTGGCGATGAGTCCAATTACATGAGCAAGTCGTTAATGTTTGAGGTGGTCAAAATTAAAAGTCCTTATAATGCTTTGTTCGGGCGGTCGGCTTATGCTCGCTTCATGGCTTGGCCTTGTTATGTGTACCTTAAGCTAAAAATGCTAGGTCGCAAGGGCACCATCACAGTCAATGGATATCGAAAGATAGCTTAAGAGTGTGAGGAAGGAGACGCCGCATATGCTGAGTCGGCGTGCGCAGAAGAGTTGAAGTTCCACAAAGCCAATGTGGATCCAGCTCACATGATCCCGCTCAAGAAGCCAACGGTTGATTCTGAACCGCCCCTTAAGTTCAAACCGACAGATGATACCAAGCAAGTTGATTTCATCCCTGGCGACTCTTCCAAGCAGTTTACTATTGGGACCGTCTTAGATCCCAAATAGGAAAGCACGCTCATCAAATTCATCTGTGAGAATCAGGACATCTTTGCATGGAAACCTTCTGACATTCATGTCGTACCGAGAGAATTCGCTGAGCACCATCTTAATGTGGATCCCAAGATGAAGCCAGTTTGTCAGTACCTTTGTCGTTTCAATGAGGAGAGGCGTAAGGCAATTGGAGAGGAAGTCGCCCGGCTCCTGGCCGCCGGGTTCATCATGGAGGTTTTTCACCCTGAGTGGTTGGCTAACCCGGTCCTAGTTCTCAAGAAAAACGACACTTTTCGCATGTGCATTGACTATACAGACCTCAACAAAGCTTGTTCGAAGGATCCCTTTGCTCTTCCCCATATCGATCAAATCATTGACTCTACGGCAGTTTGTGAGTGTCTGTGCTTTCTGGATGTGAACTCTGATTATCATCAGATTAAGATGGCCAAGGAGGATCAGGAGAAGACGGCCTTTATCACTCCCTTTGTTGCTTTTTGCTATGTCTCGATGCCTTTTGGGCTCAAGAGCGTGGGGGCGACTTACCAGCGCTGCATTCAGAACTGTTTACACACGCAGATTGGGTGTAATGTCCATGCTTATGTCGATGACATCATGGTGAAGTCACGAAAGAAGGAGACACTTCTAGGTGACCTCAAGGAGACGTTTGACAACCTCCGAGTGTATGAGATGAAGCTTAACCCGATCAAGTGCGTGTTTGGAGTTCCTGCGGAAAAATTGTTCGGATTCCTGGTGTCTGAGCGTGGCATAGAAGCTAACCCGGACAAGATCAAGGTGATAACTTCGCTTTGGAAGCCGGCTAACATTAATCAGGTCCAACGTATGGCAGGTCGTATTGTGGCACTGAGTCGTTTCATAAGTCGCCTTGGTGAGAAGGCTATCCCTCTTTATCAATTTCTCGGGAAAATGTATCACTCTGTCTGGACCGATGCGGCTAATGAGGCTTTCGAGGCCCTTAAGAAGCAACTTCTTGAGCCGCCCGTGCTGGCAGCCCCAGCTGACAAAGATCCAATTCTCTTGTACATTGCCGCTAACTCTAAGGCGGTGAGTGTGGCGGTGGTTGTTGAACGCAAGGAAGAAGGCAAAGAATATCCTATTCAGCGGCCAGTGTATTTCTTTAGTGAAGTATTGACCCTGTCCAAATAGTGATATCCGCATTGGGAGAAGCTGGTCTTTGGGATTTTCATGGCAAGTGGGAAGTTGAAGCACTACTTCCTAGAGCACCCAACCATTGTGGTCAGTTCTGCGCCAATCGAACATTATACAGAACCGAGAAGCCACTGGGCGGATTGCTAAATGGGCAATAGAGCTCGGTCCTCATCATGTGAGATATATGCCTCGTACAACCATCAAGTCGCAGGCTTTGGTGGACTTCATCAATGATTGGACCGAGTTGCAGATTTCGGAAGATAGGCCTGATAACACATATTGGACTATTCATTTTGATGGCTCTAGGCAATTGGAAGGCTCAGGACCTGGAGTGGTGTTATCGTCCCCGAGAGATGACAAGTTTTGCTATGTTCTACGGCTCATGTTTCCTTGTACAAACAATGCAATTGAGTATGAGGTGTTGCTCCATGGGCTCAGAATAGCTAAGGAGATGAACTTGAGTCGGGTCAGGTGCTTAGGCGACTCAGATTTGGTGGCTTGGCAAGTATCAGGAACCTGGGATTACAAAGATCCATTGATGGTGGTTTATAGGCATGCGGTAACCGAGGTGGCAGGTTATTTCCATGGCTACCAAGTTGATCATATTGATCGTCGACAGAACGAGGTGGCTGATGCTTTATCCCGACTCGGATCACAACGTAAGCCCGTTCCCCCCAATGTATTCTTGGATGTCTTACATAATCCTTTTGTGAAGTTGCTTTCTAAAGAAGACATAGCGGTTCCTGACCCGGAGTCACAATTGGTGGCAGCTCTCTGGGCGATTCCTGATTGGACGGTACCTTATATGGCTTATCTAGCTCGAGGCGAGTTGCCAGCTGATGAAGTTTTTGCTAGGAAAATTGTGCGGCGATGCAAGTCCATGGTCATAAACAAAGGCGAGTTACACAAGAGAAGTACATGTGGGGTTTTTCAGCGCTGTGTTTGACCGGAAGAAGGACGAGATATTCTCAACGAGATACATGCTGGCGACTGTGGACATCATGTCGGGTCACGATCTTTGGTGTGAAAAGCTTTTTGCCATGGTTTCTACTGGTTGACGGCTCATGCTGATGCAGAGCATATAGTGCGCCAATGTGACGGATGTTAGAAGTTTGGACGTCAAGCGCATGTGTCGGCTCAGGAGTTGCGCATGATCCCAATTACATGGCCTTTTGCAGTTTGGGGGCTTGACATGGTTGGCTCGTTTAAAATGTCTTCTCACAAAAACACACATCTATTGGTAGCGGTTGATAAGTTTACCAAGTGGGTTGAAGCACAGCCGGTCAGCAATTGCAAAGCAGAGACGACAATCAAGTTCCTCAAGAAGCTGAATTTTCGTTTTGCTTATCCCCACAACATCATTACTGATAATGGAACTAACTTGTCTAAGGGGGTAATGAAGGAGTTTTTTCAACGAGAACACATCCGGCTTGATGTATCTGCAGTAGCTCATCCACAGTCCAATGGTCAGGCTGAGAGGGCTAACTAGGAAATCTTGCATGGGATCAAGCCTCGGCTCATGGTTCCTCTGCAGTGCACTCTGGGTTTTTGGGTCGAAGAGCTTCCTTCCATACTTTTGATTATCCGAACAACACCAAACAGATCGACTGGTTATACTCCTTTTTTCCTTGTCTATGGGGCTGAGGCGGTTCTCCCAAGTGATATAAGGCACAATTCCCCCAGAGTCGCCACATACGTAGAAGCCGATAATGAGCAAGCACGTGAGGATTCTTTGGACGCTCTCGAGGAGGAACGCGATTTAGCTGCAGCAGGGTCGGCTATTTATCAACAAGACTTGCATCGTTACCATAGTCGACGAATCAAGAGTCAGGTCTTCCAGGAGGGCGACTTGGTGCTTCGACTGATTCAAGATCATACGGGTATGCACAAGCTTTCGCCTCTGTGGGAAGGACCCTTCGTCGTTAGCAGAAACCTTCATAGCGGCTCTTATTACTTAATTGATCTACGTCCTAACAAGCCAACCTCGGAGGAAGAGACAACCTGCCCGTGGAACATTTCTCATCTGTGGCCTTACTACACTTAGAGCAATTGGCTCCTTATCCATGTACATAGTTTGGTATTTGTACTCTTTACATCACATCAGTAAAGCCGGCGCCCACGAAATTCGGGGTCTCTGCCGTATCAGCCTATATTTTGAGCATGACTCTTTATTGATTATATAAGCCGCCCAAGAGGATGAGTCGCTGCCATGGAGGCCATCCAAACATGGACGCTATTAGTATGAAAGAGAGCAAGTCGCCCTATTGTGATTGTTCAAACATGGATACTAGTAAGCCAAAGAGGATCAAGTGCCATGATGCACGGTTCAAACATAGGCGCCAATGTATGGTCATGAATGACAAAAACCGGCTTACTTGGTGGCTACTGGTTCCCAGGTCATTTAGCAATAATAGCATTGTCTTAGGCTATCCTATGCCCATTTTTCCTTGATCATAGGTCACTTGGGGGCTTCTGACTCATTGAGTCCCGCCTTTACTACCCTCTTGGCTAGTGAAAAATTAACGCATTACAATGGTTATACTGGACTGTATGTTTTGCCACTCGCCCATAAGCCCCGTGTACTCTTGACGAGTCAATCCAACATTGGACCCTGAACTTCCAAAGTTAAAACATTCAGGTGCTTGCGAGAGTCAGCATTATGGAAAATAGACAGACCATGGGTTCATTGAACCTGCTTTACTAAACCTTGACTTTGCCTCATCAGCCAGTCTAAAAACCTCTTAGGGTACGACTAGAGCCTTGCAAGCCTGTCTACCCGCTGTGACTCACTGAGCTGGCTTATTTATAACAATTCAATACCCTGTATGGTGTTATCTATTTCAGACAAGGATTCAATATTCTTACTGGTTCATGCAAAGCATGGTGACTATGAAGTATTTCTCCTCATAAAGGGGAAATCCAAATTGAAAGGCAATAAAGCTCAGAAGGGTGGCTTATATTTAAAGGTAAGCTTAGAAGGGCAGCTTATATTCTACAAGACCCGGCTCATCCTCAAGAAGATGACCCGGCCCTTGTGGGCTACAGGTTCAAGTTCTCAAGATTATTAACAAGAACAGGCTCATCTTCAAGAAGATGACCTGGCCCTTTAGGGCTACAGATTGAAGTTTTCAAAGTAATTAAACAAGACATGGCTCATTTTCAAGAAGATGACCCATCCCTTGGGGATTACAGGTTGAAGTTCTCAAAATTATTACATCAGACCCGGCTCATCTTCAAGAAGATGACCCAGTCCTTGGGGGCTACAGAGGGATATATGGGGTAATTAATGACACGGCAGCATACCTCGTATCTTTTCTTCATCATGTTTAGCAGGTCGGCTTCAAGGTCCCGGGTCATGGCAAGGCGGTTTAGATATCCCGCGTACAGCTCTTCAAAGTTCAGCTTCTCGATATTGGGAAGCTCAAGTGTAGCTTTCCCTTTGGATACCTTGGTTAAGACGTCCCCGGCAGTATGCTTAGCCAACACATTATGGACGTGCGTCGTGTGACCCGTCCCAGTAATGAGAACATCATCTTCTTCGAATGTGGCGTTTTTTGATGACTTCAGGGGGCTTGGCGGGTTGAGATCTTCCTTCTAACTTGCATCCATGGTCACATCATCAATTTTTGGTGGATCGGCTTGAATATCAGGGATGTTATCCATGGCAGTGCTCTCTCGAGGTTCAGTATAAGTTCCAGGCATTTCAGCCGGAATGTCATGGGTAGAAGCATCTATTTCTTCCACTTCGGGTGTTTTGATATTTGGAGCTGACCCGCCGGTTTTCCGTTTCTTTGCTTGAGCTCTAAAAATGAAAGGTCAAGGTACATATGATGACATGTGAATGATGTGTGAAGTATTGAAGCAAGTGCTGATAAAACAAATAGGAACATACCCGACGAGACGAACAAGGGGTGGCAATTTTGAGGATGTTGAGTCGCTAGATTAAGGAGACACCTATTACAGTGGAAAATTTTGGTGATCTTGAGCAAATTGATAGTATATTTGATAAGCAAAAAAGAAGGCACCTCAGTTCGGCATTTGCGACCGGATGTTTTCTCAGGCATACCCGCCATAAGATCACCTCAGGAGCTGCGGGTGTGGCATTTTGGAGTATATAGAGCCTTCTTCAAGAGGAAGTTAGGATCCAAATGAGCATCTAGATGATTCATAGGGACTTTCCTACAAACCCGCCTTTGAGGTATTTCCAGGGAAATATTTGAGTCAGAAGATATTTAAAGTACCTCACCATCTTCGGCATCACTTTCCACGCCATCTCCCTAAGAATAAAATAAGTGATTAGAACAGCATGTAACACAACAAAGGGGCAGTCTAGACATTTACCTCACACAATTCCTCAATATTTTCTTACTCGCCCACAATAGATGACTCGCCCGCACCTGTCTTGGATTTCTTCTCCTTCTTTGCAAGATTCTTGACCCTTTTTATAGCCGGCTTTATTGGCCTATGCTTCCAGAAGGGCGCGTTTTTATGCAACAAGGGAAGTTAGTCCTATAAAGAACAAAGGGAATACCAAATAAGGCGGGTGCTGCTTGGATTTATTACCTCAGGAGCCGGATTCATGACGCAAAATGGTTTCAGACCAATTTTGGAACAAGCTGCTACCTCTTGAGCTTGCGTTGGTTTTTTCCTTGAAGAGGAAAGGGTGATGCAGCACAGTAGAAGTAAGTATTCCCTCGGTTTGAGAACCAAGGTATCAATCCAGTAGGAGTATAAAGCCAAGTTTCCAAAGTACCTGCGCAAAAAACAGCAAACTTGCACCCAACGCTACAAAGGGGTTGTCAATCCCTTCACGGTTAACTGCAAGGTGAGATCTGAAGGCGGAAAGTGCAACGAAGTAAAAGTGTAAGGCTGAAAATATGATGTGAAGTAGACCCGGGGGCCATAGTGTTCACTAGAGGCTTCTCTCAAAATAGCAAATATTACGGTGGGTGAACGAATTACTGTCGAGCAATTGATAGAACCGCGCAAAGTCATGACAATATCTAAGGCAATTATCATACATATAGGCATCACGTCCGACACAAGTAGACCCATACTTTCTGCATCTACTACTATTACTCCACACATCAACCGCAATCCAGCATGCATCTAGTGTATTGAGTTCATGGCAAACAGAGTAACGCCTTAAGCAAGATGACATGATGTAGAGGGATAAATTCATGCAATAGATATAAACCCCATCTTTTTACCCCTGATGGCAACAACATTATGCGTCCCTCGCTACCCCTTCTATCACTCGATGAGGTCACCGCATGGTATGAACCCAAAACCAAGCACTTCTCCCATTGCAAGAATCATAGATCAAGTTGGCCAAACAAAACCCACAACTCAAAGAGAATTACAAGGATATGAAATCATGCACATAAGAGATCAGAAGAAACTCAAATAAGATTCATAAATAATCTGATCACAAATCCACAATTCATTGGATCTCGACAAACACACCGCAAAAGAAGATTACATCGGATAGATCTCCATGAAGATCATGGAGAACTTTGTATTGAAGATCCAAGAGATAGAAGAAGCCATCTAGCTACTAGCTATGGACCCGAAGGTCTATGGTGAACTACTCACGCATCATCGGAGAGGCAATGGTGTTGATGAAGAAGCCCTCCGCATCCAAATCCCCCCTCCGGCAGGGCACCAGAACAAGCTCCAAATGGGATCTTGCGGAGACAGAAGCATGCGGCGGTGGAAAAGTATTTTCATGGATCTCTCCCGTGGTTTTGGATTTTTTGGGGATTTATAGGCAGAAGAAGTAGGGCAGACGAGCCACACGGGGCCCACAAGCCTTCTAGGCACGGGCCCCCCTGCCCGCACCTAGGGGGCTTGTGGCCTCCGCTGGTGGCCTCTGCCTTGGTTCTCACGCCCCCTGCGTATCTTATATTCCGGAAAAATTCTTTTCGGAGGTTTTATTCCGTTTGGGCTCCGTTTAATATTCTCCTCTGAAAAGGGTCAAAACACGGAAAAAACATGAACTGGCACTTGGCACTGAGTTAATAAGTTAGTCCCAAAAAAGATATAAAAGGCATACAAAACATCCAAAGTTTTTCAAGATAATAGCATGGAACCATCAAAAATTATAGATACGTTGGAGACGTATCAAGCATCCCCAAGCTTAACTCCTGCTCGTCCTCGAGTACGGAAGTGATAAAGACATAATTTTTGATGTGGAATGCTACCTAGCATATTTTTCCTTTGTAACTTCTTTCATGTGACATGAATGTTCAGATCTGTAAGATTCAAAACAATAGTTTTCTATTGACATGAAAACAATAATACTCCAAGCAAACTAGCAAGGTAATCATGAACTTTTGAAATAACAAGGCCAAAGAAAATTATCCCTACAAAATCATATAGTTTGGCTATGCTCCATCATCCCCATACAACTAATTTAAATCATGCACAACCCTGGTATTGGCCAAGTAATTGTTTTCGCACTCTTACTTTCTCAAACCTTTTTCAACTCTCACGCAATACATGAGCGTGAGCCATGGATATAGCACTATAGGTGGAATAGAGTGTGGCGGAGATTGTGTGACAAAAAGGAGGAGATGGTCACATCGACTCGGCGTATCAGAGGGCTATGGAGATGCCCATCAATAGATATCAATGTGAAAGAGTAGGGATTACCATGCAATGGATGCACTTACAGCTATAAGTATGTGAAAGCTCAAAAGGAGAACTAGTGGGTGTGCATCCAACTTGCTTGCTCACGAAGACCTTGGGCAATTTTGAGGAAGCCCGACATTGGAATATACAAGCCAAGTTATATAATGAAGATTCCCACTAGCATATGGTGGTGACAAAACAAGAGACTCCCAATCATGAAAACATGGTGCTATTATGAAGCACAAGTGTGGAAAACATAGTAGCATTGTCCCTTCTCTCTTTTTCTCTCTTTTTTTATTTATTTTTTGTTTGGGCTCTTTGGCCTCTTTCCATATCTCTTTTTTTTGTGGGCAACTTTGGCCTCTTTTTTTATTTCCTCGCATGGGACAATGCTCTCATAATGATGATCATCACACTTTAATTTACTCATAGCTCAATGCTTAGAACAGTGAGGACTCTATAGGAAATGCCTCCGGTAGTGTACCGGGATGTGCAACGATCTAGCTTGGCGTATGACGTTGAAACATCTCGCTAGCTATCTTATGATCATGCAACGGCAATATGTAAGTGACGGCACATGTCATGAGACGGAATGGTGGGAGTTGCATGGCAATATATCTCGGAATGGCTATGAAAATGCCATAGTATGTAGGTATGGTGGCTGTTTTGAGGAAGGCATATGGTGGGTTTGTGCACCGGCGAAAGTTGTGCGGCACTAGAGAGGCTAGCAATGGTGGAAGGTGAAAGTGCATCTATACCATGGACTCACATTATTCATGAAGAACTCACATACTTATTGCGAAAGTTTTTTATTAGTAATCAAAACAAAGTGCTAAAGGCATACTCCTAGGGGAAGGGTTGGTAGGTGTTAACCATCGCGCGATCCCGACCGCAACACAAAGGATGACAATCAATAGATCAATTATGCTCCGACTTCCTAACATCGCGGTTCACCATACGTGCATGTTACGGGAATCACTAACTTCAACACAAGTATTTCTATATTCACAACACCCTACTAACATAACTCTTAATATTACCAAATCCATGTCTCAAAACTATTTGAGATGAATCAAACTTCTCTTTCTAATCAATGCACATGAAAATGGAAGTTTTATTGTATCCTCTTCGGGTGCCTATCACCTTTGGGACTACTTTCATAGCACAAGCCAACTACCAAGTTACTCAGAGAGATCACTCTCAAAAAGATATAAGTGAAGATCAAGAGTTCTTATTTCTCCAAAATATAACACCGTCGTGCTCTAAAAGATCTAAGTGAAGCACTTAGAGAAAAGTTATCTAGCTCAAAAGATATAAGCGAGGCTCAAAGAGTATTCTAGCAAATTCACGATGAGTGCATGTCTCTCTCAAAAGGTGTGCAACAAGGATGATTGTGACACAACAAAAAGAAAAGACTCCTACGATACAAGACGCTCCAAGCAAAACACATATCATGTGGTGAATAAAAATATAGCTCCAAGTAATGTTACCGGTGGATTGAAGACGAAAGAGGGGATGCCTTCCCGGGGCATCCCCGAGCTTAGGCTTTTTGGTGTCCTCGAATTTGGCTTGGGATGCCTTGGGTATCCGCAAGCTTGAGCTCTTTCCACTCTTTATTCCTTTGTCGATGAGAACATCACCCAAAACTTGAAAACTTCACAACACAAAACTTAAACAGAAACTCGTGATATCATTAGCACAGGAAAACAAACTACCACCTCTTGAGGTACTGTAGCAAACTTGATTTCTCTTTATATTGGTGTTAGATTACTGTATTCTCACTTTTCCATGGCTAATACTCCCCCCCCCCAATACTATCCATAATTTCATCAAAATAAGCAACCAACACAACAAAAATAGAATCTGTCAAAAACAGACCAGTCTATAGCAATCTGTATACTTCGTATACTTCTGGTATCTCAAAAATTCTGAACAATTACGACAGTTTGTGAAAATGGCATATCAACCAGCAACGAAAATAATCAACTCAAAAGCTCTTTCTAGATAAAAATGAAAAATAATTTCGTGAGCGAAAAGTTTCTGTCTTTTTTCCAGCAGGATCAAACAACCATCACCAAACTAGTCATGAAGGTTTTACTTGGCTCAAACACAAAAAGAAACACAAAAGACACAATCATAACAGAATTATGATGGTGTGTACGCAACAAAACAGAAAGCAAAAAGCAAAGATAAATTCATTGGGTTGCCTCCCAACAAGCGCTATTGTTTAACGCCCTTAGCTAAGCATTGATAATTCAATGATGCTCACACAAAACACAAGAATTGAAGCACAACGAGAGCATCATAAAGCATGTGAAAATAACATCTCAGTCTAATATACTTCCTATGCATAGGCATTTTATAGGAAAACAGATTTTCAAGGCAACCAATAGTTACCATATGCAAGGAAGAAGAAAGAGACAATAGCAATCTCAACATCAGGAGAGGTGACTTAGTGATATGAAAATCTCTACCACAATATTTTCCTCTCTCATAACAATTACATGTGGGATCATATTCAAATTCAACAATATAGCTATCACATAGGATATTCTTTTCATGATCCATATGCATGCAAAGTTGGCGCTCTTCAAAAATAGTGGGATTATCATCAACTAAAGTCATGACTTCTCCAAGCCCACTTTCAATCTTGTTGCAAATATCATATTCATCATGAGGCTTAAACAAATTTTCAAGATCATAAGAAAAATCATTACCCCAATCATGATCATTGCAACACGTAGTGGTCATAGCAAAACTAGGATCCCCAAGCTTAGGGTTTTGAATATTTTTAGCATGATTGACACTAATAGGATTTATAGTGAAACCATTGCAATCATGCTTTTCATTCAAGGAGCCCTCGTGAATCACTTCATAAATTTCTTCACCACGATTTTCAGATTCACGCATCTCAAGCAAAACTTCATAAAGATAATCTAGTGCACAAAACTCACTAGCAACTGCTTCCACATAAGTGGATCTCTTAAAGAGATTAGCAAGTGGGTGAGGATCCATATCACTAGATTTTTAGCAAGCGAAGATGCAAGCATATTGAAGGCACATAGCACACAAGCAAAGGAAAGGCAAACGAAAAAGGCCAAAAAATTGTAATTTTTGTTTTTTAGAAGTGGGGCAGAGGAAAACGAGAGGCAAAAGCCAAAAAAAGTAAATGCAACACATGAGTTTGTGACAGTTACTTGGATAAGCTTCACTTAGAATAATCCCCGGTGCCAAAGATTGACACGTTGACGGGAGACTATTCTTGACTTGATCCTCCCCGGCAACGGCGCCAGAAATTCTTCTTGCTACCCCTTGAGCTTCCGTTGGTTTTTCCCTTGAAGAGGAAAGGGTGATGCAGCACAGTAGGAGTAAGTATTTCCCTCAGTTTGAGAACCAAGGTATCAATCCAGTAGGAGTATCAAGCCAAGTTTCCAAAGTACCTGCGCAAAAACAGCAAACTTGCACCCAACACTACAAACGGGTTGTCAATCCCTTCATGGTTAACTGCAACATGAGATCTGAAGGCGGAAAGTGCAACGAAGTAAAAGTGTAAGGTTGAAAATATGATGTGAAGTAGACTCGGGGGCCATAGTGTTCACTAGAGGCTTCTCTCAAAATAGCAAATATTACGGTGGGTGAACGAATTACTGTCAAGCAATTGATAGAAACGCGCAAAGTCATGACGATATCTAAGGTAATGATCATACATATAGGAATCACGTCCGAGACAAGTAGACCGATACTTTCTGCATCTACTACCACTACTGAAATCAAAGATTTTGCAATCTGGTGCTTCTTTGCCGTCTGATGGCTGATGGCAAAGACCCTCTTTGCCATCAGCTACCAAAAACCAGACGGCAAAGAGCAGGCTGATGCCCAGGATACTATTTGCCATCAGCCAGCTCTTTGCCGTCTGCCAGCTCACGGCAAAGAGCATTCACGCAGACGGCAAAGAGTATGGGCGGCCCACCCCGCAGCCCCTCTCTCCCCCCTAACGGACTCTCTCTTTGTCGTCCGCTTTTCTCCTCTGTGTCATCAGGAGGCGGACGGCAAAGAGGGTGCCCCCCTAACGGCCGTTAGCCCCACCCCCACGCACCTCTCTCTCACCCCTAACGGCCACCCCGACACCCCTCTCTCTCACCCCCGACACCACCACCGCCGCCGCGCCCTCCTCCGGCCTCCCTGCGCTGCCGCCCCTCCTCCTCCGGCCTCCCTGCGCCCCCTCCTCCTTCGGCCTCTGGCCTCCCTGCGCCGCCGCCCCATCCTCCTCCGGCCTCCCTGTGCCCCCTCCTCCTCCCTCCTCCGGCCTCCGACCTCCCTGCTCTTCCGCCCCCTCCTCCTCCGGCCTCCCTGCGCCCTCCTCCGGCCTCCCTGCGCCCCCTCCTCCACCACGCCCCCTCCTCCTCCCCGGGACCTCCTCCTCCACCACCGCCGTCGGAGCTCGCCCCTTCTCCACCACCACCCCCTCCGCCACCACCGCCGTCTCCTCCACCGCCGCACCCTCCTCCTCCCCGGTCGCCCCCTCCGGTGAGTCATTTTTCTTCTTTTTTGCTAATTTACAGATTTAGTTTTGTTTTGTTAATTAGTGGTAGCTAGATTATTGTTAGTAGTTTTAGTGGTAGATTTAGTTAGGTTAGTAGTTTTAGTTAGGTTAGTTAGTTAGCTTGGTTAGTTAGGTGGAGGAGGAGAAGAGGAGGAGGACGACGACGAGAAGAGGAGAAGAAGAAGAGGAGTAGGAGGAGGAGGAGAAGAAGAAAAAGAAGAAGAAGAAGAAGAAGAAGAGGAGAAGAAAAAAATAGGAAGGAGAAGAAGAGAAGAAGAGAATAAAAAATAAGAAGGAGAATAAGTAAAGAAGAAGAGAAGAAGAGAATAAGGAAAAAAATAAGAAGGAGAAGAAGAGAAAAAAGAAGAAGAAGTTGATTTTTTATTGTTTGGTATGTAGTGGTAGCTAGATTCTTTTTCAGTTACTTAGTGGTAGATTCTTTTTTTTCTGTTTAGTGCTATCTAGGTTTAGCGATAGGTTTAGTTAGCTTGGTTCGTTAGGTTAGTTAGTTAGTTAGCTTAATAGAAAGAATAGGAAGAAGAAGAAGAGTAGGAGGAGGAGAAGAGGAGAAGAGGAGAAGGAGGAGGAGGAGAAGAAGAAGAAGAAGAAGAAGAACAGGAGGAGAAGACAAAAATAAGAAGGAGAAGAAGAAAAGAAGAAGAGAAGAAGAAGATAAGAAGAGAAGAAGAATACCTTCTCCTGCTTCTCTTTATCCTCCTTCTTCTCCTCCTCCTCCTCCTTCTCCTTCTTCTTGATTTCTTCTTATTATTCTCCTCCTCCTCTTTCTTCTCCTCTATCTTATTCTCCTGACCTTATTTTCCCCAACAATGAGATAATTAGCCCATTTAGCTACAAAATGGCATAAAACCTTGGTTAGCTCATGAATATTATATTCTTAACTTGTTTTCCTCTAAAATGACATAATTAGAATATTTGTGTTGATTGGGTGGATTTACATGTGATAGTTGTCTCGTCGCTGTGAGATCTGTTGTGTGAAGACCTGCCCGTGCGTTGTACGAGCTCCACCCGTGCATTCGTGGGTCAGTACAAATTTCATCTCCTCCCCGCCCCTTTATTTACTATGGCTCGGTTTCCGGATGAAACTTTCTAGATTTAGGTAATTAAATTAATTTATCAGTATGCATGACCAGTATGCGTCTCCCGTTCGAAAGGGCGACATCTATAAATACGCATGTCTTTGCATAGTTATAACCACCATCCTTTCGAATTGTCCAACATTATCCATGGACAACCCGAGTATGTGTAGATTGGGTTCGTTTTCCCGTATGCTGTGCTCTGGATCCGATGCAGAATTTCGTCAGTGCCTCCCTGTTGTTCTCCGGATGCACATCCTCTCTGTTTATTGCGGAGACGTGTATCAGGAGAACAGCGGGGAGGTGCTGCCGAAATTTTGCGTTGAATCCAGAGCAGAACATGGGAAAATGAACCCAATCTACACATACTCGGGTGGGATTAGGACCTATCTTTACCTATTAGCGTGTAGGTTGCCTGCACGTAATAAAAATGGCGAACCTGATTAACCGATGAATATAAATGCTAAATTATATATAAATATATTTCTTCTGTCTTTAGTAGCTACGCAAGATGAGTGATCGTGCGTGGATGTATACCGGTCCCTAGTCAGAAAGAGATGACGAAAGAATGGTTTGTAAAAACAAAGGAATTTGTGAAAGCCGCATTCACAAATGGCCAGGAAAGAAACTATTGCCCCTGTCCTGGATGCGACAACTATAAAAAGACGACAGAGGCTGTAATGATTAAACACCTGCAGAGGAGGGGTTTTAAGACTAATTATACGGTGTGGACATTTCATGGTGAGTCTATACAATGCACAAGAGCTGAGGTGGTCCGTCGTCGCACGGACGAGCATGGTACCGGGATCGAAGACATGGTGCAAGACTTTGATGATGCTTGGGATTCGGAAGATGAGATGGAGGAATCTGCAAAGGCCTTTTATGAAATGTTGGAGTCTTCAAAATGTCGTCTCCATGAGCACACTGAGCTCTATCAGCTGGATGCAATTGCACAAGTAATGGCTCTGAAGGCTCAGTTCAACTTGGGAAGAGAATGCTACGACGCGATGATGACACTATTTGGACGCTTCCTACCCAAAGGCCATGTCATGCCTGCAAACCTGTACCAGTCGCACAAAATACTTCGTGTACTTAAGATGTCCTATGAGAAGATAGATGCATGTGAGAAAGGATGTGTCTTATTTAGGAAGGAGTATGCACACTTGGACTATTGTCCCAATTGCGAGTCTTGCAGGTATCTTGTGGTAGACAACGGTATGGGTGAGAAGAGGCAGACCAAAATCGCAGTAAGTGTTCTTTGGTATATGACAATCGTACTAAGACTTCAACGTCTTTTCATGGTCGAAGAGACAGCCAGACAGATGACATGGCACAAATTGGGCAAAAGAACCGAACTAGATGCGGATCGGAATAAGATGATGGTACACACATCGGATGGGGAAGTGTGGAAACATTTCGATGGATTGCATCAGGATAAAGCGGCAGATCCAAGGAATCCTCGAGTCTGCGCCGCCACGGATGGTTTTAATCCCTTCGGCATGACGGCAACCCAATACAGTTGTTGGCTTGTATTTGTCATTCCACTCAATCTCCCCCCCCCCCCGGGCAGATTATGCAAAGAAAGAACATATTTCGGACGTTGATAATTCCAGGGCCCAATTATCCAGGGAAGAATATGAATGTGTACCTGCAACCGCTTAAGGATGAATTGGAAGAAGCTTGGGAAAATGGGGTCAAGATATACGATGCCGCTAGAAAAGAAAACTTCAAAATGCATGTGTGGTACATGTACTCGATGCATGACTTGCCAGCGTATGCGCTATTCTTTGGATGGTGTGTGCATGAAAGGTTCCCGTGCCCCCAATGCAAGGCAGCTCTTCAGTTCCATTGGTTGCAGGAGGGTCGGAAGTATTCTTGCTTCGAATTGGATAGACAGGTCCCGGATCCTGACCATCAGTTCAGAAAAGACAAGAAGAACTTTACCAAAGGTAAAGTTGTCAAAAACTTGGCACCACCTGCATTCACAGGCCAACAGATCCTGGATCAGCTAAACGCCCTCGAGCCTGATCCAGAGCGTCCAGGGTATTTCAAGGGGTATAATTCAAAACACGCCTGGACTCACAAGCCATGCTTCTGGGATCTGCCTTACTTCAAAGACCTCCTTCTTCCACACAATATCGACATGATGCACACTGAAAAGAATATCGGAGAGGCTATTTTTGGTACATTGTTCGACATAGATGGGAAGACAAAGTACAATACTAAGGCTAGAGTCGATCAAGAGACACTATGTCATAGATCGTTGCAAAACATGCGAGAAGGCAAAGGAAAGCAGAAGTGGTCGAAGCCAAAGGCCTGGTTCAATCTTGGAAGGTCAGCTATGAGGGAAATTATCTTGTGGGTCAAAATGCACTTGATGTTCCCCAATGGGTATGCAGCGAATCTAAAGAGGGGAGCGAGTCTTGAAAAAATAAAAATCTTTGGTCTCAAGAGTCATGATTGGCACATATGGCTAGAGCAGGTAATGTCGGTGATATTACGTGGCTTTATTCCTAAGGATGAATGGCTAGTACTAGCGGAGCTGAGCTATTTCTTTCGTGTTCTTTGTGCGAAATAATTGTCGCCTGGCGTGGTAGAATACATGGAGGAGTTTGCACCGGAGTTGCTGTGCAAGTTAGAGAAGATCTTTCCACCTGGCTTCTTTAATCCAATGCAGCATTTGATTTTACATCTACCGACCGAGGCAAGATTGGGTGGGCCCGTGCAAGATCGTTGGTGCTATGCAACTGAGAGGATGCAGAAGACCCTTCGAGCTAAATGTAAAAATAAGCGTAGAATTGAAGCATCGATGGTTGAGGCATTCATTACTGAGGAGGTGGCAAACTTTGTGACAGCACACTACGAAGCCAAAAATCATGATTTGCATAATCCGAAGCCTCGGCACAATGATGCAGAACCTAAAAAAGGTGGGTCCAACCTCAGCCTATTCAAAGGGAAGCTCGCACCAGCCGGTGCTTGAAAACCAATAACGTTGGATGTTGAAGAATGGCGGAACATTTCGTTGTATATCTTCAACAACCTAACAGAAGTGCGGCCGTACATCGAGTGAGTTCTCGGCACATTTTCCCGTAACTTCTAATTCATTTGAACTGCTCTTATTCCCGGATATTTCAAACAGTCGTTACGTCGCCAAATTCTCGGATGGAGCGGTGATTGAAAATGATTGCGTCAAAGAGTATGAGCTTCTGTCAAAGACAGGAGGCGGCTATCCCGGTTTCATCTCTTGGTTCAAACAAACGGTAATTATCAATAATGGACCATTTCATTTCTTGGTCTAACTTGCGGCTAATGCAACAACCGTTTCGTATTAAACATGTAGGCTAATTCAGAGTCTATGGACGCCGAATTGAGACAAGTCGCTAATGGTTTTGACTGTAAGCTCCGTTCATTTGAGAAATACAACACCAACGGGTATCTCTTTCGTACCTTTGGCAAAGAGCTATCTATGCGCGACCGGAAATCTACAAATTGTGGTGTCTCTGCTATCGACGAAGGTGTTATCGAGTATTATGGAAGAGTTGAAGCAATTTATGAACTTCAATTCTATGGTGAAAACCCACCGAACGTCGTAGTCTTCAAATGTTATTGGTTCCAGCTGAAGAAGACTAGAAGGACTCATGAACATATAGGACTAGTCGAAATCAATCCAAACACCCAGTTAGATGTTCCCGATGTCTATATTACGGCTCGATGGGTACACCCTCTTGGAGTCCGCAGGCCGAACTCCGTCCTTGGTGTGCTTTGCCGGACAAATTTCCCGGGGTTTGTGACGTTGCCTGGTGAGGGTCAGGTTCTTACACTAGGATTTTCATGGGAGCACTACCAGGCTGCGAAGGCCCCGCCGGAGGAGATTATAGATGGTGTCTTGTGCCACACGAGGGCCGAGATGGTGATCAAGAGCTTTTGGGTAAATTATCCTTTTATAGAATCTAAAATTAACAATATAGCTAATTATTGTACTAATCGGTGTTTTCACGTTTGATTGCATACCTTCTATAGGTGTGAGGATGGATATGAGGAGGAGGCAGCCAGGGTTCTCGAGGCCGAGTGTAGGCGGTTACTATAGAACTTGCGCCACGAGGCTCGGCCGCAGGGTATTCGAGATTACTACGCCACGCGTGGTATTAAGAAGCAGAAGAAGGATTGCCGCGGAAAGTTTCTGAAGAAGGAGCAATACATGAAGGTAATTACCTATTCTTAAGTCCTTTTACGTAGTTTTCTTGATTTCATTCATAGGCGTAGCGCTGAAAATTCTTTCTAATAACTTACAGGTGCCCCGAGATGGTGTGCGGATAAGATGGATTGTTGGGAGGCATTGGTTGATGAGTGGTGCACAGGCAGCTGGCGAGCCGTCCACGAGAATGCGAAGGATCGGCGTAGCCAAATGGTTGGTGTGCCCCACCATCAAGGCAGCGCAAACTTACTTCAGTTCGGACGAAACTAGGTATGTGATTTGCTTCATGATTCATGCAATTCATTCTTCATGCTAATATTTTGTTCCTCTCTTTTAGGCGCATCAGAATAAGACGGAGATGCCACACTTGTACGAGCTTTATGGCATGGCCCATACTGCCTCGTACAAGAAGGCGAAAGCATTCTCTGAGTCTGACCTGGATGATCCCAATAACTTCACCAACATATCATCCCACCAGAAGCTCGTGGCATACAGGGACGCGGGGAAGGCTACGAAAGGGGATGACTTTAACCCTAGCCAGGAACCTTTGGATCCAGAGCTGGTGATGATATCTGGTGGTGGGAGGCCCCATGGCTCGATAGCCATTGGAGATGGGATAATACGTTGTCCACTCACTCTCCCGGAGATCAAGGAGCGCGAGTCGAGCAGCTGTCCTAAGATAATGCGTCATCCACGGCCAGTCGATCTTGCCATCGATGTTAGTTGTACGGACTAAGAACACTTTCATCCATTTCATTATGTGTGTCACCATAGATCATTACTGTGGTAACGAGGAATGGTATTTCAGGCTGCTCTTCAGAAAGAGAGATTGGCAAACTAGGCTGCTCTTGAGAAAGAGTGATTGGCAAGCCAGGCTGCTCTTGAGAAAGAGCGATTGGCAAGCTAGGCTGCTCTTGATGAGAGGGACCAGACCACGTCACGATTGATTGAGGAGGAGAGGTCCCAGAATGAGGCGGGTCAACGGGCCCTGTACGACCTTTTTATGGTAAGTTTTTTCGCATTAGCCAAATCATGTGTGTAATGTCTATTTCATTACTAACTAATATGACCCAATCTTCAGGGTCTGTGCGAGAAGAGCGGTCAAGTCCCTCCGCCGATGCCCGTCTTCTCTTCGATTGACACGGTGAGTTTCATTATAAACTAGTATTAATAATTGAGTGTCATCATGCTAACTGAGACATTGCAAAATATCTATTGTGGAGAATAACTCCCGAGCGGCATCGCACGACCCTTCTCTAGGTGTTTCTCCTCCTTGATGACCACTACGGTAAGTTTCTCTTCTCCTCTTTCATATTCTCCTTGCCTTAATTTCCCCAACAATGACATAGTAAGCCCATTTAGCTCCAAAAATACATAATTAGCCCATTTAGCTCCAAAATGCCATAATAAGTTCAAAATGGCATAAGAACCTTCGTTAGCTCATTAATATTATATACTTAGCTTGTTTTCCTCCAAAATGAGATAATTAGCCCATTTAGCTACAAAAACACATAGTTAGCTAATTTAGCTCCAAGAAGAGGAGAAGAGGAGAAGAAATAGGAAAAATGAAAAGAAAGAATAAGAAGAAGAAGAAGAAGAAGAAGAAGAGAAGAAGGAGAAGGAGGAGGAGGAGGAGGAGAAGGAGGAGAAGTCCAAGGACCTTCTAGTCCTTCTCCTCCTCCTCCTCCTTCTCCTCCTTCTTTATTTCTTCTTCTTCTCCTCCTCCTCCTCTTTCTTCTCCTATTTCATATTCTCCTTGCCTTAATTTCCCCAACAATGACATAATTAGCCATTTAGCTCCAAAATTCCATAAGAACCTCAAAATGGCATAAGAACCTTGGTTAGCTCATTAATATTATATACTTAGCTTGGTTTCCTCTAAAATGGGATAATTAGCCTATTTAGCTCCAAAAAGACATAGTTAGCTAATTTAGCTCCAAGAAGAGGAGAAGAGGAGAAATGAGAAGGAAGAACAAAAAGAAGAAGAGAAAGAGAATAGAAGGAGAAGGAAAAGAAGGAGGAGGAGAAGAAGGAGAAGGAGGAGAAGGAGTAGGAGAAGGAGGAGAAGGCCAAGGACCTTCTAGTCCTTCTCCTCCTCCTCCTTCTCCTCCTTCTTCTTTATTTCTTCTTCTCCTCCTCCTCCTCCTCTTTCTTCTCGTCTTTCGTATTCACCTTGCCTTAATTCCCCCAAAAAGACATAATTAGCCCATTTAGCTCCAAAATTCCATAATAAGCTCAAAATGGCATAAGAACCTTGGTTAGCTCATTAATATTATATACTTAGCTTGTTTTCCTCTAAAATAAGATAATTACCCCATTTAGCTCCAAAAAGGCATAGTTAGCTAATTTAGCTCCAAGAAGAGGAGCAGAAATAGGAAAAATGAAAAGAAAGAAGAAGAACAAGAAGAGAAGAAGGAGAAGGAGGAGGAAGAGGAGGAGAAGGAGAAGGAGGAGAAGGCCAAGGACCTTCTAGTCCTTCTCCTCCTCATCCTCCTTCTCCTCCTTCTTCTTTATTTCTTCTTCTTCTACTCCTCCTCCTCTTTCTTCTCTTATTTCATATTCTCCTTGCCTTAATTTCCCCAACAATGACATAATTAGCCCATTTAGCTCCTAAATTCCATAATAACCACAAAATGGCATAAGAACCTTGGTTAGCTCATTAATATTATATACTTAGCTTGTTTTCCTCTAAAATGAGATAATTAGCCCATTTAGCTCCAAAAATACATAGTTAGCTAATTTAGCTCCAAGAAGAGGAGAAGAGGAGAATAAATAGGAAAAATGAAAAGAAAGAAGTAGAAGAAGAAGAAGAAGAGAAGAAGGAGAAGGAGGAGGAGAAGGAGGAGAAGGACAAGGACCTTCTAGTCCTTCTCCTCCTCCTCCTCCTTCTCCTCCTTCTTTATTTCTTCTTCTTCTCCTCCTCCTCCTCTTTATTCTCCTATTTCATATTCTCCTTGCCTTAATTTCCCCAACAATGACATAATTAGCCCATTTAGCTCCTAAATGCCATAATAACCTCAAAATAGCATAAGAACCTTGGTTAGCTCATTAATATTATATACTTAGCTTGTTTTCCTCTAAAATGGGATAATTAGCCCATTTAGCTCCAAAAAGACATAGTTAGATAATTTAGCTCCAAGAAGAGGAGAACAGGAGAAATGAAAAGAAGGAAGAAGAAGAAGAAGAGAAGAAGAGAAGGAGAAGGAGAAGAAGAAGGGGGAGGAGGAGAAGAAGAGAAGAAGAAGGATAAGGAGGAGAAGGAGCCCTCCTTCTTCTCCTTCTTCTTCTCTCCTCCTTCTTCTCCTCCTTCTCCTTCTCCTTATCTTCTTTTTTCTTCTTCTCCTCCTCCTTCTCCTTCTCCTTCCCCTTCCCCTCCTCCTCCTCCTCCTCCTTGTTTTTCTTCTCCTTGTTCTCTTCTTCCTTCTTCTCTTTCTTCTTCAATTTACCTTATTTGTCATATATATGTTGTTGTTCTTCTTCTTCTGACTTTCTTATTCCCATTTTGCAAATTGGATGTACTACATGCATGGAAGCTGGCATTGGGGTGCTTTAGTTTCCGTTTTTATTTGAGTTGATGAACAATGTGGAATTATATGTATATGTATATATGGATGAACAATATATGCGCAACTATATGGATGAAACTTTGTATGTATAGGTTATCTTGATATATGGGATGTACGTTGATGAACAGATGGCATTGATGAGCTTTATATGTATAACATATGTGTGTTGTGACCTATTTATCATATATGTGCTCTGAATTATATGTATATGTGCTGTGAAATAGAAAAAATAAACAAAAATGCAACAATATAGGCTCTTTGCCGCCAGCTAGCCGACGGCAAAGGTGCCATGTGGCGCCCAGCTGTGCAACCTCGGCAGTAGCAGCTGGTCATATAGTATCTTTACCGTCTGCTTCCAAGGGGGGCAGACGGCAAAGAAGAGGGCACAGAGGAGGGGGGAGGGGTAGGCAGATGGCAAGGAGTGGAGGGGGAGGAGGAGGATGCAGATGCCAAAGAAGAGGGGGGGCAGACGGCAAAGAAAAGGGGGGAGGCAGACGGCAAAGAAGAGGGGGAGGCAGACGGCAAAGCCTCCGTTAGCCCCTAACGGAGGAAACACCTATCGGCTCCCGTCTCGATCACTTTGCCGACTGCTCCTATGAAAAGCTGACGGCAAAGCTCTTTGCCGTCCGCTTTGGGGAGACAGGCGGCAAAGAAGGTACGATGCCGTCGTAGGCTGACGCAGAAATTTTGCCGGCCGTGAGATTCTTTGCCGTCTGTGATATTCTCTTTGCTGTTCGGGATTTACTCTTTGCCGTCTGTGATGGAAGACGGCAAAGAAGCTGATTCCTGTAGTGTACTATTACTCCACACATAGACCGCTATCCAGCATGCATCTAGTGTATTGAGTTCATGACGAACAGAGTAACGCCTTAAGCATGATGACATGATGTAGAGGGATAAATTCATGCAACAGATATAAACCCCATCTTTTTACCCTTGATGGCAACAACATGATGCGTGCCTTGCTACCCCTTCTGTCACTGGGTGAGGTCACCGCACGGTATGAACCCAAAACCAAGCACTTCTCGCATTGCAAGAATCATAGATCAAGTTGGCCAAACAAAACCCACAACTCGAAGAGAATTACAAGGATATGAAATCATGCATATAAGAGATCAGAAGAAACACAAATAAGATTCATAGATAATCTGATCATAAATCCACAATTCATCGGATCTCGACAAACACACCGCAAAAGAAGATTACATCGGATAGATCTCCATGAAGATCATGGAGAACTTTGTATTGAAGATCCAAGAGAGAGAAGAAGCCATCTAGCTACTAGCTATGGACCTGAAGGTCTATGGTGAAATACTCACGCATCATCGGAGAGGCAATGGTGTTGATGAAGAAGCCCTCTGCATTAGAATCCCCCCTCCGGCAGGGCACCAAAATGTGCCCCAGATGGGATCTTGCGGAGACAGAAGCTTGCGGCGGGGGAAAAGTATTTTCGTGGATCTCTCCCGTGGTTTTGGATTTTTCGGGGATTTATAGGCGGAAGAAGTAGGGCAGACGAGCCACAGTGGGCCCACAAGCCTGCTAGGCGCGGGCCCCCCTGGCCACGCCTAGGGGGCTTGTACCCTCCCCTAGTGGCCTCTGACTTGGTTCTCACGCCCCCTGCGTATCTTCTGTTTCGAAAGAAATCTTTTCGGAGGTTTTATTCCGTTTGGACTCCATTTAATATTCTCCTTTGAAAAGGGTCAAAAACACGGAAAAAATAGGAACTGGCACTTGGCACTGAGTTAATAAGTTAGTCCCAAAAAAGATATAAAAGGCATACAGAACGTCCAAAGTTTGACAAGACAATAGCATGGAACCATCAAAAATTATAGATACGTTGGAGATGTATCACAAACTTCATTGGGTTCACCACATAATTGCTTCACAAGACTGTTGACTTCTTCAGAGTCAAGCATTACGTTGGTGAAGCGTTGAGCATTGTTTAAATCGTCATTGTAATGCACATCAGTCCATCTCGGCGGCTTAGGGGCATAATGTGATAGTCCACCCAACATCGTATTAAGTCGACTCTGTTCAAGCCGTTGGCATTCAAAGCTCTGGGTTGTGGCCAAACAAATTTCTGGGCGGCTCGTTCTACCTGGGATAGAGCATCACGGAGTTGGAAGTTCACTGGAAGACGCTCTTTTCTGAAACCTGGCAGAGGACTTTCCTGAGCCGATGCCGTATTCTTACAATAAAGCAAGGTTTTTCCCATCCTTTAGGGTGGCTGGGTAAGGCGGCAACAGGAAAACCGATCTCACACCGCCTCTGGATTGTGACTCCGCCGAGTTCTAAGTTGGGGTCGTCAGCCCATTCTGTCTGGTAGTTTAAATAGAAGAAACCCCTAAATAAGGAAGCAGTGGGTTCTATTCCTAGGTATGCTTGACATAAGACATGAAACTGACATAAGTTTCTGATTGAATTGGGATCTAGATCTTGGGGGTGAAGGTTGAAAAAGTTGAGAGCATCCCGAAAGAACTTTGAGCCGGGAGGGGAGAAGCCTCATTCTAAATGTTCTGCGAAAACCACTACTTCCCCTTCGGCGCGTTGAGGTCGCACTTCTCCAGTTGTGGCTCTCCATCCAATTAGTTCCTTAGGAGACAGGGTTCCCACTGACACGAATCGTTGCAAGGTAGCCTCACCAATGTCTGAAGGTAACCAGTCACACATTGATGGTTTCGACATGACTTCCAGAGTGAGAAAGAAGCAAGTTGCATGAGCATGATTGGCGGGTTACTCTAGCAATTGAAAATCGCTGGGAGAAGCGAGGAGTCCAATAAATAAATTCATAATACTTGAGTCGCGTGAATACAAGGCAGCTCACGAAGATGGAGAGGTACAAAAATATTTAAACCGGCTTGTAAGAGAGCAACACTGGTCCACGAGGAAACTATGATGTTGGATTCTACTAAGTGTTGGATAAACAGTTTTCTATCAAAGCACAAAGAAATATGGAACTACCAGAAGTATGAAAAAATAAAAATTAATGGCTCCAGATAGCATTGGAGTATGGTGGTGGCAACAGTTTATGTCCACGAGGTTCCCCGCAAAAAATAGTTGTGAAGTTTGTGCAAGATTAGATCTGTATCCATTCCGCAACTTATCAGCGGAGTGTTTTTGCTAACGGGGTCGGATGAACTTGTGCTATCAATGGCGGCGCGACGAACCCTAAGAGCTCCGGTGAGCCATGGTGGATGACCTAAGAAGATCTACTGCAGAAGATGAAGCCTTACCTGATGGTGTCGACGGAGGCGGAAGGAGTTTTCGGCTCGGAGCAGAAGACGAGCGGCGGCGAAACCCTTCCACTGGAGTGTTCGTCGGAGGAAGCCGCAGCGGTGGCGCATCACAGACTGAAGACTCAAGGTAGAAGGCAAACAGAATTTAGGGTAAAAGTAAAAAAGGGATCCCCCCTATCGGTATTTAAAGACTAAGGGGTAAATGGAAATGGCAGGCGCAGGAATCTAGGGGACACCGTAAATCTTGGAATTGATGGCGCCTCGATTATCGGGCTGATAGACCAAAAAGAGTCGTTGGAATGACGTCATGAAGATCCGTGAAATTTCGGAATGGCTGACGTCATTAATTTCTGCAGCAGAAAATTAGGGGAAGCTTATAAGTCGGAACTTTGTTTGTTGGGAGCAAGTTGGGATTTTGGTTGAGTCGCCAAACGTGTGAGAAATGTTTATTGACATGAACAAGTTCAAATCAATCTAGGGCCTAATGTTGTGGATATTATCCCACCATGAGACCTGCCCTAGGGAGCCGGGTCAAGATAATGGCGGCTCACTATCCATATTCAAGATGGGCCATGAATTATGAAGCAAAAGAAACGAGGCACATACCATGAGAGTCGGTAACAGCCTAAGACAAGAAGAGGGCGACTCACGGACCACGCAGGAGGAGGGTGATACGTCTCAAACGTATCTATAATTTTTGATGGTTTCATGCTGTTATCTTTTCATCTTTGGATGTTTTATGTACCTTTTATATCTTTTTGGGGACTAACTTATTAATTCAGTGCCAAGTGCCAGTTCCTGTTTTTTTCTGTGTTTTTGGCTCGTTTCAGATCTGATTTTGGAACGGAGTCCAAATGGAATAAAATCCCCAAAATGTTTTTTTCTCGAACGGAAAAAGATCAGGGGGCCTGTGGGCCAAGCCAGGAGGGCTCCTGGGAGCCCACAAGCCCCCACTCCGCCACCAGGGGGAGGCGGCGGTGGCAGGGCTTGTGGCCTCCCTGGCCGCCCCCTGACCTTGATCTTTGGCCTATATATTCTCAAAAAATTAGCAAAAAATCACGGGAGCCTCGAAAATACTTTTCCGCCGCCGCAAGCTTCCGTTTCCACGATATCTCAGCTGGAGACCCTTCCCGGCGCCCTGTCACATGGGACTTAGGAGTTGGAGGGCTTCTTCATCATCATCATCGCCCCTCCAATGACTCGTGAGTAGTTCACTTCAGACCTACGGGTCCGTAGTTAGTAGCTAGATGGCTTCTTCTCTCTCTTGGATCTTCAATACAAAGTTCTCCGTGATCTTCATGGAGATCTATCTGATGTAATCTTTTTTGGCGGTGTGTTTGTTGAGATCCGATGAATTGTGGATTTGTGATCAGATTATCTGTGATATATATTTGAGTCTTTGCTGATTTCTTATATGCATGATTTGATATCCTTGTAAGTCTCTCCGAGTCTTGGGTTTTGTTTGGCCAACTAGATCTATGATTCTTGCAATGGGAGAAGTGCTTGGTTTTGGGTTCTATCATGTGGTGACCTTTCCAAGTGACAGTAGGGGCAGCAAGGCACACATTAAGTAGTTGCCATCAAGGGTAACAAGATGGGCTATGGCGTTGATATGAGATTGACCATCTATATCATGTCATCTTGCTTAAGGCGTTACTCTGTTCTTTTGGACTTAATACACTAGATGCATGCTGGATAGCGGTCGACGTGTGGAGTAATAGTAGTAGATGCAGAAAGTATCGGTCTACTTGTTTTGGACGTGATGCCTATAGATATAATCATTGCCATAGATATCGTTACGACTTTGCGCGGTTCTATCAATTGCTCGACAGTAATTTGTTCACCCACCGTGTACTTGCTTTTATGAGAGAAGCCACTAGTAAACACTAGGGCCCCCGGGTCTATTCACATTCATCGTTTACACCTCCGCCTTTACTTTGCTTTGTTACTTTGTTGCTTTCAGTTCTCACTTGGCGAACAATCTATAAGGGATTGACAACCCCTTCATAGCGTTGGGAGCAAGCTTTTGTGTTTCTGCCGGATCTTGTGATACTCCTCCACTGGATTGATACCTTGGTTCTCAAACTGAGGGAAATACTTACCACCATTGTGCTACATCACCCTTTCCGCTTCGAGGGAACACCAACGCAAGGCTCCAAGGCCACGGGGGAAATCCTTTGCATATTTTCCTAGGAAGTCCCTTAAGGCGTAGCCGTAGCAGAAGGATTCCTGGTGCCGTTGCTGAGGAGTATCAAGCAACACTCCTATTTCTGGCGCTGTTGGAAGGTCTTTTGTTGCAGTAGCAGAGGGTCGCTAGCAGTTTCCTTGCTTAAGGGGCAAGGCGAGTTAGATACATACCGGGTCACAAATCGTAGCGCGGCCCGGACTCTTGTAAAACCTAGAGCCTCGACCTGTATATAAAGGCGAGTCTCTAGGGCTGGTAGGATTAAGTTAACATCGATCGAGAGCTAGGTCAGGCGAATTCGCACCCTTGTAATCGATTTCCACACCAATACACACATAGCAGGACGTAGGCTTTTACCTCAATCTGAGGGGCCGGACCTGGGTAAACTCGTCTCCCGTTCCCGATCAACCCCTTTGAGTCACCACATAGTTGCGATGGCTTCACCACTAAGTCCTTTCACGACGACATCTATCGTGACAAAACCACGACATATGGTAAGTCACCTCGCTGGCCGGCTGGGACGAGGGAGTCGGTACGGCCGGCTGCTCGGTGGCTTGGGCCACGAGCCGGTCGAGCTGGCGTTTCTCCTCCACAATCACCAGCGCCTCGGCCAGCTGGCTACTGTTGCAAGCGCACTCGATCGAATTTTTGTAGTCGCCGACACTGGTGATGATGCCCTTGGGACCTGGCATCTTCATCTTGAGGTAAGCGTAGTGGGGGATCGCCATGAACTTGGCGAGCGTCAGTGTGCCCATCAGCACGTGATAGGGGTTGTCGAGGTCTACCACCTCGAACCATATCGGCTCACAGTGGAAGTGGGCCTTGTTGCCGAAGAGGACGTCGAGTTGGATTTTGTCGATTGGCGAGCAGGATTGTCCCAACACGATGCCGTGAAAAACTGTCTGGGGCGGTTGTAGGTCCTTCTCCATGAGCCCCAGCTTGAGCGGCGTGTCATGGTAGAGGATGTTGATGTTGCTGCCACCATCGACCGGCACCCACGAGAACCGGCAGGTGAGCCTCTTGGAGGCAGTGGTGAGGTCGAGGAGGAGGGCATAGATCCGAGGGTTTGGCATCACGACCGAGTGATCCGCCTGGCTCCAGGTGACCGACTTCTCGTACCAATGCATGTACTGGGGAACTAAGGGCACGGTGGCGTTCACCATGTGCTGGCGCTGATGCTCACTGTGCTTGTCGCCGCCTTCACTCGTGAAGACGATGTACGCCCCGTCCTAATCAGCGAACTGGTCACGGAGGTGGCCATCGTTGGGGGGAGCCGGAGCTGGAACCGGCGCGAGAGGCGGAGCTTGAGGAGCCGAAGGCGGGGGAGCTGGAAGGCCCTCGCCCCAGGGAAGTCGCTAAGAGAAGCTACACTGCCGAAGCATGTTCATAGCCGGCTATGCCCCGGAGTGCATCTTGCAGGGTGTGTCGAGCATCTACTCGAAGGTGGGCTTGGGCTGCGAGGTGCCCTTGCCAGCTCGTTGGCACTCGCTGGCGGCGTGGGCAGTTGGCTACTCTTCCTTGATGGTGGTGACCTGCTTGCTCCTGTACCAGGGATCCAGCTGATCAGCTTTCCGTTTGTTGTTTTGCCGCATCCGGCTTTCGCCAGCCGGCCGCGGGGGTGGCCGACGATGGGGCGGCCTTGCCGGTTGCGGTGACCTTGATCCGCATCGCGGAGTCGGTGGTGGCGTACTTGTCCGCCTTGGACACAAGTTCTTTCAGGGTGGTCGGCTCCGAGCACATGAGGTTGTGCTTAAGGGGGGTGCCATCTTGGCAGCCCACGATGAAGTACTAAATGGTGAGGGATTCCTGGATTAAGGGATCCTCAGATGTTCGGCCCATCTTTCAGAAGTCCGCCATATGGGTCGTATTATTGAAGACCGAACTGCATGACGACTTCGTGTTGAGGAAGAAAAACTCTGAAGACTAGCGTGTCATCCCAGTTTACTAGGCTAGATCGGCACATCTATCCCTAGCTGGAGGTCGGTTGTATGTAACCCTAGGGATTCCTAGTGTCTATATAAACCACAGGGCTTCATCTGCATAGGCAAGTTGATTCATCTAGGACTTAGCTCATACAATCTCGAGGTAGATCAACTTTGTAATCCTCATACTCCATCAATATAATCAAGCGGGATGTGGGGTTTTACCTCCTCAAGAGGGCCCGAACCTGGGTAAAATTGTCTCCTTCGTCACCGGCAACCCATCAATCCAACGTCCACAGTTCAGGACCCCCTGCCCGAGATCATCCGGTTTTGACACCGACATTGGAGCTTTCATTGAGAGTTCCGTTGTGGGATTGCCGGAAGAATTGATGGCCCACTTAATCATAAGCGATCGAATCAGCAACGGGGACATCTTCGTCCCAGGCAGGTTCTCACGTTTGGTAGCTTCACGCTGCGCACCAACCCGACCGACCGCCTTGCCCAAATCGGATGTATGGTTCCCGGTCGGGAGATAAGGTTCGGGAACCTCGAGTTCTCCACCGGCTCTTGGGGCAATCTTCTCCCTGCTAAGGTCATGGTTTCGCCCGATGAGCTCCAAAATCCTAAAGGCTTGACTTCGGGTCTCTTATCCGACCATGACCTCGGTTCCCTCTTCGGGGAGTTGGCTTTGATTCGGGATCCGACCTCTACGCCCGGACAACTACAATCGGGCATCGCCGAACTCGCATCCCTCACGAAAGCTATGGAGGTTAGCTCCAAAAACCATCAAGAGATCGATCTAGACAGCCTTTCGATGTTAAACGAGGCGCTCGGCCAGATCCAATCGCTCAAAATTGCGGATGGACCAGACCTGAGCTATACTTGGACCGGTCTAGAGACGGATTACGAGGACTTTTACAGCCCACTCACCACCCACTTGGTACCCTCGTCAAACACTTAACCGACTTGCTAGTGTACGCCTCCGGGGAGGTCGAAGACATGGATTACGCGGCCGATGACCCCGCCCAGGTAAACACCACGCGATGGACTGCCACCTCCACCTACGACGTTGTGACGCATCGGTAGTTAAGCTACAGTAACCATACACGAATGGTGCCACATCATCAAGTCTAACTAAGTTAAATTTCCACTTGATAAAAATCAAAGCCAATTTCAAATTAAAAATAAATTCAAATAAATTGTTTCATCAAACTGTAAAATAAAATTGTTGGCTAAGTTCAAATATTGACTAAGTTATTGTCATGTTGAAACAAGCATCATTTGACTCGCATATAAATCCCTAGGAAAATAATAAGTTATCCAGCAACAAATAACTTGATCATTTTAATTTCGAAAAATGTTTAAACCTTTCCAAATGACATGAAAGTTTTTGTGCAACTCTTGTATGATATAAAGTAATTTTGTGCTAATTTTCACCAACAAACTAACATCATTTGCTTTTAAAATAAAATGCTAAACAAAGTTAATATATAAAACAAACAAAAAACAACAGAAATAAAAGAAAGGCCCTCCACTCCCCCTGGGCCTCGACCCACCTGGCCAACCGGTCGGCGTGGCCCCCTCCCCAACCCTAGCCGGTTTTCCTACCTCTCCCCTCCTCCCCCACAGCCCGACGGTGCCCCCGTGCAGCTTGCCCTTTGGCCACTGGCCAGCGCCACCTCACCGGACCACCTCACCAGCGCCCCGCCCCGCACCGGCGCCACTCCGGCGGTGGCCCTCCCCCCTAAAGCACACCCCCGTGGCCCGATGCCCCTCCTGCGCTCGTCGGCCACCACCACTGTCAGCACCAGCACCCTTCCCCATCGGTGTCAACACCGCCCCGCCAATGCATCATCACCGCATTGCCTCGCCACCCCTCCCCGCGCCCACTTCCCTCCCTACATACCACTGTGAGCCCCCTCATTCCCTCTTCCTTCCCCTTGCCACGCGCACTCTGCTCCTGGCTCGACCGACAACCGCGGCCCCGCTTCGCTTGGCTCGACCAGCAACCGCGGCCCCGTCACCCGTCCGCTGTCATCAGCCTCCCCACCGCACGAGGCCGAGCACCACCACGACCCCCTTGTGAGCCCCCCCCCCCTCCGCTCCCCCTTTCGCCTCCCTCGAGCACCCGCACCACCACGGCTGCACCGGCCCTCACTCTAGCGTCGCGCCGCTTCGGTGTCCCCTCCCGTCGCCACGCTCACCCCCCCCCCCAGTCGACCACTGCATGCTTCCCTTGTGCCTCGCCCGTCTAACGCCCCGTTAGTGTCCTGCTCTGGCCTTCGCCGCCGCCACCCCACCATCGGTCGTTCCCGGCTACCCCCCACCACCGGCGGCTGGCTTCTGGTCGTGCTGGCCTTCCCCGGTGCACTCTTCCCCTGCCGATGCACTGACAGTCGACACGCCCCGTTGTGGCTGGTCAAGGCGTGTTTCCCCCGTGCCGACCCGATTAGTGGGATCAACCCCCTCTCACTAATCCCCCTTGACCCAATGACAGTGGGCCCAACCCCTTTAGAACAGAAAATGAATAAAAAAGAGATAATGGATAATATTATAATTAATTAATTAATTAGTTAATTATTTAAATTAATGTGTAATTAGTCAGCTAAATTAACTGTTGATTAATTTGCCTAACTAATTTGGTTAATTAAACCTAATCTAATTAAATTAAGTTTCTAATTAAATTGCAAGGTATGACATGTGGGGCCCCTTGTTATTAGCTTAATTAAATTAAATTAAACCCTTGATTAAAGATGGGTCTATGACAATGGGTCCCACTGGTCAGATTTAACCAGTCAGCCCCATTGTTGACTGTTGACATCAGCATAGGTCATACTCACATCACAAATGCCTTTTTCGAATGATAATAACTTTGTTAATTTCAGCATAATATTAAAACTTTGAAAATTAATATAATTTAATTTGTAATCCAGATGAAATTACTTTGCACATGAAAGTTGATGAAAAAACGAGACGAACCCGGATACGCTCCCCGTTCGTGTGTCACGCGTCCCTAGCATAGCGAACATGGGACCTTTCCATTTGTTTTGCTTGTCCAATAGTAGCTAGAGACCCGGTAAATGTTGTCAGATGTTTTCCTGATCCGTCCATGACGGGTGATATTGTGTTAGCTCATGCCTAGACCTGCATTTTGCCATGTCATGCAGCATGTTGCCTCTGTGCATTATATTTATTGTTTCTTCCCCCTCTTCTTAATAGACCCCGAGACTGACGCTGATGCCTGGTACGACTACCCTCCTGACGACCTTTGCTGCAGAGCAACAAGGCAAGCAAACCCCCCTTGATCATTCCTATACCGCCTCTGTCTTTCTCCCTCATGCTTGCATTACATTTTGCTATTGTTGTAGTTAGCTCCTATATCTGATGCATAACCTTTTTTGGTGAACTGCTACATTACTGTACCACACTTTAAACTTCTTAGTATAGGTGGAGCAATGATCCCATTTGACCATTAGTCCAGTTGCCCCTGCTTTTTAATCAATGCTCGATCATCTGATTGACGAGCCAAGACATGTCATAGCACTCACACCCCCTTAGTTGTACGACACTCTAGAGCTACTATCGAGTACCGAGGGTGACACCTCGATACGTACTCCTGATGTTAGCTCTATAGTGTAGTTGACTCACGGTGGTTCTCAGAGGGTGATTCCTCCTTCACCACCACCGATAAATGACTCTGCCGTACAACCCATCAAGCGTGGACCATCGAGGGTGATTCCTCTTGGGCCACCTTGACGGTTACATCGTTTGGAATCCATCGAGGGTGATACCTCGGATCCATCTCATGTTACAGCCGCACAACTACTTGACCTTGTTACTAGGAACTTGATGAATGGTGTGTTGCAGGTGGATTCCCGCGTGGATGTGATGATGTGTTAAGTAAAATGCTAATGGATTTGGGTATTTGATGTGGGTTGGTTGTAGACCTTTTCGCACTCACTGTCCATGTGGGAGAATTTATGGGTACTCGACGTCATGGTATCAACCGAAGCTCTTCAAACGGCACCATTGGAGCGAAGCGCACCCGAGTGGTCTAGATAAGCATCGTTCTTGTATAAGAGGTGCTAGGACTGACATCGGTCGACCACGCAACATGCAGGAGCGCAAAGGGTGACGGGCCCATGAACCCTGCACGCTTAGCAGTTAGACCGGCGGGCTGGCCTCTCTATTGAGCCTAGGTACGGTTGCGACGTGTTGATGTTCCGAGGCCGGGCATGACCCTGGAAAGTGTGTCCCGCCAGAGTTTATCAAGCGTGACGGTAAGATGGTGCACCCGTGCAGGGATGAAAATTAACTATTTGAATAGTTGTGTACACAGTTATAGGACGACTTGGAGTTGTAACCCGATCTTATACAACTAGAACTATTACTTAATTGGAATGTTGTTCCGGGATTGCTTTCTCGGAGGGAGTCAAGGAAGAATCTCTGGATGTGACCTTAATTATTATTGCTGCAACAATATGACTATATATTTGTGTTGCTTGCTCTACTCTCGTCTATAGCTCCAAGACCGCTGAAGATGCTAGTCTTTGATAGGACTAGTCCCCTCTCTCTATTCTCGCATTGCTACAGTCAGTCCACATAAAATCTCTTTACTTTGATATTGATGCATACTTAGCATAGTTCTGATGTCAGTCTTGTGAGTACTTTGGATGAGTACTCACCGTTGCTTTGCTCCCCCTTTTCCCCTTGATATATTGCTGCGACCACATGTTGGAGCCGAGGAGATGGAGTATCCCACCAACAACAGCTGCTACCCCGACTGTGCCTACTGCTACGTGGAGGTCGTTGATGACCAGGAGTAGTTTAGTAGGTTCCCAGGCAGGAGGCCTCGCCTCGTTTAATCGTTTTATCTTTTGTGCTAGCCTTCTATAAGGCATTATCCTTGTTTTATGTATGTACTCAGATATTTGTCGCTTCCGCTGACTCGTGTGTTTGTAGAGCTTCTATATTCTAGCCCTCGAGGTCCTGGCTTGTAATATGAATATTGTATGTTTTTATTTGTGTCTAGAGTTGTGTTTTGATATCTTCCCATGAGTCCTTGAGCTTGGTCGTACGCATTTGCGTGTATGGTTAGCGTACGATCAAATCGAGGGCGTCACAAGTTGGTATCACAGCCGACTGCCTGTAGGTAGCCCCCTTTCCAATTCCTTGGCCTAAGTTGAGTCTAGTCTTTGAAAAACTTTTACTAACATTGTTGTGTGGCTTACAAGCCCACATCTCAATCGGGTTGTATTAGGATCTTTTACTCCTCTTCTATACTCTCGGTTCTGATCTCTTTTCTCTTTCAGGTTAAGGATTTTGCTAACTCTAACTCTAGGTTCTCATAAATACTTCCTCCTAGAGATCCCCGCATTCTAGACGATGGCTTGATCCGTTAGAAGACTCCGAGGATACTCTCTGATGTTCTCTCAAGAACTTGTGCTCATCGCTTCTGTGACTTCCCTTCCTCCGTCAACCCCTACGGATGATTGCATACAAATGTCATTCATACTTATTTTTCCAATTGAGCTTGTTATTACAAGGTGCATCAAATTATCTCACCGTGGATTCGTTCATCCTCAGTTGTCATGGGTTTCGTAAGTCCCTCAAATTACTACTCGATCTTCCGAAATCCTTAGTAGCCTATTGCGCTTGACCTTTCTCACCTGCTTGCATTATGATTAATTCCATATGTCTAGCAACCATCAATTGAATCCTTAGTGAGTATCCTTTAGTCTTATTGATTCAACTTGTGTGTGGATGCACACAATCATCAGTTGATCCTCATAATTATCTTTCTGGCTCAGACGCCTTTCCAAACATGAGCTAGTTCTCAACAATTCAACCTTGCTTGATTGCCCAATCTAAGTCCTTTGAACTTGCTTGTATTTGATAGGAGCATCTGATTTGGATACACCAACCTCGAAGTCATAATTCTTTTGGTATTTGAGTATCGATATTACTCACGTGATCTTTAATTTGATGCCATGCATTGCTTCTTCCTTTGGTTGAGTACCGATACTCACATTAGGTCCTTTATGGACTGCGAGACTCATTGTGGGGTTATTATCCGATAGCATCCTTCACATTAAAAATTCTTGTGATGTTCTTCCCCTGCTACATGATGTCCTTGGTAAATTGTGTCTTCTCCCTTTGATAAGTTGTATACTATTATTTTGTCATCCCTGCTCTTCAAGCATGTGTTAATTACTCTTCACAGTCCGTGGTATATGTTCCTAAGATGCCCCGATGGGTTGAACCTATGCCTTCCCTAATCCATGTGAACCAGAGAGTTTTCACGATTCTTACTCTTCTGGTGCTTTGCCATATAATCCTTCGATATTACAACTTCATCAAAGGCGAGGAGTAAATGGCAGGTGATGCATTGATGAAGTGGGAGTCGACCTTGAACTTTGTGTTCATGCCCATGGAAACGATGTTGATCTTATCATAGAAGCTTCTCGCAACAATAATCATTTCCTTTATATGACTCGGTATGGTATATGTGATCTTGTCCTTTGCAATCGTGGTTCCGGACACATTGTTCTACCTTGGTTTCATTCTCACACGAGTTGAAGTGCTCATCTACCACAGATCAACACACTAGTCTATCCTCTATTCTGATATACCTCCAAGTATTATCCTTGGTATATCGAGAATATCATGGGGCTATATGACTTCTTATGGGCTCCTCGTCAACTATGGCATTTCACTGATTCCATTTTCCTCGTCTTCTGAGTTGTTGGACACTCAAGGACATCAATAACTGAATCGAGTACGCATTGCGGTTCAACAACTCTTGGTAGTATTCCTTCCTTATGAGTTTGTACTCGATCATATAATTCCGAGCCGTTAGGCTACATCATCTTTGTCATGCTAGATCTTGGGCATGCTGTCTCCGTCCTTCATCCCTCGAACACATTTCCAACTGTGCATTAAGCTTACATCGAGCTTTCAAAATCATGTTGGTTGTCTTGAAACACAAGTTTGATTCCGAGCTAGCAATCTTACGTGTGTTTCTGATAACCTTTTGCTTCACCATTCCTTTGCTTGATGTCGTTGCTGATCGATTACATCTTCACGAAACTTCCCGACAAATGTATCATGATCATCAGCAGCAGTCTGAGCCCTTCTAGGATATCAATCAAATTCATGATGAGAAATACCATCATTGTCCCGATGAATTACGTCATCATCAACAACCTTATTGCCTTCCCTCCAACACAAACATGTTCATGTTTTGTGTTTTTCCTTGAGTTCCTTGCTATCCAGCTTTTGTTATCTTCTACCTTGGAGTATTACCACGTTCTATGTCAAGAATGTTGTGAGAATTTTGGCACCTCTTAAGAATTCTTGATATAGTGATACTTCTCGCCATCACCATTCATTTCTTGGTCCCCGTGTTGTTTCTAACCGAATTACCAACAAGTGAACTCTTATGTGTGATTCCAATACTTCTCGCAACCCTGTTGCTTTGAAGTTAAAGACTATGGTTCCATTCTTGGTGTGTTGGTTGTTGACTCGCCATTATAGCATTGGTCGTGCTACTCGATTTGTATTTCCAAGTGCACCCTTCGATCAATGTTTAATTGTTGATGTTCCCTCGAGCATACGTCATTATATCATTTGATTTGACTAATGCTATCTCCTTGAGATTATAATTTTGAAAATTCATCCCTATCAAAATCTTAATGGATTGTTGTTGAGACCATCGGCCACACCCTAAACTTCTCCATGTTCACGTTGAAGCTTTTGAAAGCACTATCTTTGTGTCGAGCTCATGAAGAATATGTTTGATATAAGAAGTGTTTCCCAAAGTTCACGTGCACTCTTGTCACCGTGAAAATGTGAAAGTTTTGTTTCGCTTCCTCTGGGGTCACCCCAAATCATTCACGCATTTATGAAGTGTTATATGTTTTGAAGATTTGCTATCCTCACTGCATATAACTTGCTAAGCATGCAGAGCCACTAAGTGATTTGATTAAGGAAAATAAGTTCCTTCATAAGAGCTAATCCAGGCTTGCACAAGGACCTTGATATCCCTGATGATGGTTCTCAAATCAGAACTCGGTTGCATTTAGTTATAAGAATTCCAAGTGGGCACAAATGTCTTGACATTGTGTTCATGTGTCTTACAATCCAACTCGTGATTCAAGAATTGCTTGTGTAGTTCATATCCCAAGAATCTTACATCATCATCTTTTCTTCTCACGCATCTTGAGTCTCACGTGCCCTGACACCAATCAGATCTGAATCTCGGACACATATGATGGTTGGAACATCTCCCAATAATTATAAATTTGGTCTTTATGTAACCTGGTACGGTGATGTCTTGTCTAGCACACGGGCCGAAGGACCTATTATTATATTTTCTTCCATATGTAATGTTAGCCATTGTACCATGAGGAAATTGTATGACTAAGTTTTATAAGATGTTCCTCATGGATCCTTTTGTATACCCAAAGTCCAACCTTTACCTGATGACCATGTCGATGCTACCCCAAAGCACGGATGTGGTACTTCAAATTTCAACAGGAACATTGGAAGTGCAATGCTAAATTGTTCTTGATCAATTATCCAAACCGTATGGGTAAACATCATGATTCTCCTTGCCCATTTATCAAGATGGTTAGGTACTTGATGACCTATCATGTATACCATACTCTATTTTCCTTGGGAATGGTATACTCTAATACTTGTGTGTGTGAACACATTTTCCTTTCCATTGGTCTATTTAACCTTTTCTTGTAATCTAACTTATCTCAGTAGTGGTAACTCTCTACTTTGGTAAAATCCTAGGTATCACAACTGTTAGTAAAACCCTGTTACAATTGTGTATAACATTCGGGTAGCCACTTCTGGACGAGAGCCTTGCCTATTGGTCCGCCTCGTTTTAGCAAGTAGGAACATGGTTCTATTCGTCCCCCGCCCTTGGTACTGATACGTCTCCAACGTATCTATAATTTTTTATGGTTCCATGCTATTATCTTGTCATCTTTGGATGTTTTGTATGCATGAATATGTTATTTTATATCTTTTTGGGGACTAACCTATTAACTCAGTGCCAAGTGTCAGTTCCTGTTTTTTCCGTGTTTTTGACCTTTTTCAGAGGAGAATATTGAACAGAGTCCAAACAGAATAAAACCTGCGGAATGATTTTTCCCATAACACAAGACACGCAGGAGACTTGAGAACCAAGGCAGGGGATTTCGGAGGAGGTCACGAGCCACCCAGGCCCGGCCTAGGGGGCTGCCCTAGCAGGCCTGTGGGGCCCCTGTGGCTCCCCTGCCCAAGTTCTTCCACCTATAAATTCCCTAAAAATCTGAAACCACGGAAGGGAGCCATGAAAATACTTTTCCGCCACCGCAAGCTTCTGTCTCCGCAAGATCCCATCTAGGGCACGTTCTGGTGCCCTGCCGGAGGGGGGATTCAGACACGAAGGGCTTCTTCATCAACACCATTGCCTCTCCGATGATGCGTGAGTAGTTCACCATAGACCTTCCAGTCCATAGCTAGTAGCTAGATGGCTTCTTCTCTCTCTTGGGTCTTCAATACAAAGTTCTCCATGATCTTCATGGAGATCTATCTAATGTAATCTTCTTTTGCTGTGTGTTTGTCGAGATCCGATGAATTGTGGATTTATGATCAGATTATCTATGAATGTTATTTGAGTCTCCTCTAATCTCTTAAATGCATGATTTCGTATCCTTGTAATTCTCTTCGAGTTGTGGGTTTTGTTTGGCCAACTTGATCTATAATTCTTGCAATGGGAGAAGTGCTTGGTTTTGGGTTCATACCGTGCGGTGACCTCACCCAATGATAGAAGGGGTAGCGAGGCACGCATCGTGTTGTTGCCATCAAGGGTAAAAATATGGGGTTTATATCTATTGCATGAATTTGTCCCTCTACATCATGTCATCTTGCTTAAGGCGTTACTCCGTTTGTCATGAACTTAATACACTAGATGCATGCTAGATAACGTTCGATGTGTGGAGTAATAGTAGTAGATGCAGAAAGTATCGGTCTACTTGTCTCGGACGTGATGCATATATGTATGATCATTGCCTTAGATATCATCATGACTTTGCGCGGTTCTATCAATTGCTCGACAGTAATTCGTTCACCCACCGTAATACTTGCTATCATGAGAGAAGCCTCTAGTGAACACTATGGCCCCCCGGGTCTACTTCACATCATATTTTCAGCTTTGCACTTTTACTTTGTTGCACTTTCCGCCTTCAGTTCTCACCTTGCAATCAATCGTGAAGGGATTGACAACCCCTTTGTAGTGTTGGGTGCAAGTTTGCTGTTTTTGTGCACGTACTTTGGAGACTTGCCTTGATACTCCTACTGGATCGATGCCTTGGTTCTAAAACAGAGGGAAATACTTACTGCTACTGTGTTGCATCACCCTTTCCTCTTCAAGGAAAAAACCAACGCAAGCTCAAGAGGTAGCAAGAAGAATTTCTGGCGCCGTTGCCGGGGAGCATCAAGTCAAGAATAGTCTTCCTCCAGCGTGTCAATTTCTGTCACCGGGAACTATTCTAAGTGAAGCTTATCCAAGTAACTGTCGCAAACACATCTCTTGCATTTACCTTTTTTGCCTCTCGTTTTCCTCTCCCCCACTTCTGTAAAAAAATACAAAAATATTTGCCTTTTTCGTTCGCCCTTTTCTTTCGCTTGCTTTCAGTTCGCTTGTGTTCTTGTCAGCGTGCGGAAGTCATCATGACTAAAAACACCAAACTTTGTGACTTCTCAAATACTTATAATAATGATTTTATTAGTACTCCGATTGCTCACGCCACTAGTGTGGAATGATATGAAATCAATGCTGCTTTGCTGAATCTTGTTATGGAAGAGCAATTTTCCGGCCTTCCTAGTGAAGATGTCACATCCCATCTTAATACCTTCATTGAATTATGCGATATGCAAAAGAAGAAAGATGTGGATAATTATGTGATTAAACTGAAGCTATTTCCGTTCTCATTGCGAGATCGAGCAAAAACTTAGTTCTCATCTTTGCCCAAAAATAGTATTGATTCTTGGAACAAGTGCAAAGATGCTTATATATCCAAGTATTTTCCACCGGCTAAGATTATCTCTCTCCGTAATGATATCATGAATTTTAAGAAACTAGATCATGAACATGTTGCACAATCTTGGGAGAGAATGAAATTGATGATTAGAAATTGTCCCGCTCATGGCTTGAGTCTTTGGATGATTATAAAAATCTTCTATGCTGGTTTGAATTTTGCTTCGAGAAATATCCTTGACTCCGCCTCCCGTGGAACTTTCATGGAAATCACATTAGGAGAAGCCACAAAAATCCTAGACAATATCATGACAAACTATTCTCAATGGCACACTAAAAGGTCACCTACTAGTAAAAAAGTGCACGCTATAGAGGAAATTAACTCATTGAGTGCTAAGATGGATGAGTTAATGAAATTGTTTACTATTAAAGGTCCTCCTTTAGATCCAAATGATATGCCATTGTATTCCTTGATTGAGAGTAGCAATGAAAGCTTGGACGTTAATTTTGTTGGTAGGAATAATTTTGGCAATAACAATGCTTTTAGAGGAAACTATATTCCAAGGCCTGTTCCTAGTAATCCCTCTAATAACTTTGGCAATTCCTACAACAATGCTCATGGAAATTACAATAAATTACCCTCTGATTTAGAGAGTAATATTAAAGAGTTTATCAACTCGCAAAAGATTTTCAATGCGTCCATAGAAGAAAAACTACTCAAAATAGATGACTTGGCTAGGACCGTTGATAGAATGTCTCTTGATATTCATGCTTTGAAAGTGAGATGTGCTCCTCCCAAGATCAATATGGATGAAACTTTTGAAGCTATGCATGTTTCCATGAATGAGAGTAAAGAAAGAACCGCCCAAATTCGTGCTAGACATGAATGGCTTAAAAAGGCATGTTCTCGTGATGAGAATCACGAAGATCTTAAAGTGCTTGGTGTGACTCCCATTGAATCCTTGTTTTCTAATGTCAAACCTAATGATGATGGGGCTGGATATGAATCCACTTTGGTTGAGAAACGCCCCAATGATTCGGAGTCTGTCTATCTTGATGCTGAAAGCATTGAAACTGGAGTAGAGGATATCAAAACTTTGAGTAGTAATGAAACTACTACTTTAGATTTCAAGGAATTCAATTATGATAGTTGTACTTTGGTTGAATGTATTTCCTTGATGCAATCCATGCTAAACTCTCCACACGCTTATAGCCAAAAAAAAGCCTTTACCGGTCATATCGTCGATGATATAATGAAATCTCTTGAAGAGAAACTTGAATTGGAAGTTTCTATTCCTAGAAAACTTCATGATAAGTGGGAACTTACTATCAAAATCAATACCAAAAACTATGAATGCAATGCTTTGTTTGATTTGGGTGCTAGTGTTTCCGCTATTCCAAAGTCTTTATGTGATGTTCTAGGCTTCAATGAGATTGATGAATGCTCTCTTAATTTGCATCTTGCGGATTCTACTCTTAAGAAACCCATGGGAAGGATCAATGATGTTCTTATTATTGCAAATGGGAACTATGTACCCGTGAATTTCATTGTGCTTGATATTGATTGCAATACGACATGTCCTATCATTCTTGGTAGACCTTTCCTAAGGACTATCGGTGATGTCATCGATATGAAGGAAGGGAATATCATATTTCAGTTTCCATTAAAGAAGGGCATGGAACATTTTCCTAGAAAGAAAATAAGATTGCCTTATGAATCCATGATGAGGGCTACTTATGGTTTGAGCACCAAAGACGACGATACGTGATTCTATCGCCTTATGCCTAGCTAAGGGCGTCAAACAATAGCGCTTGTTGGGAGGCAACCCAATGAATTTATCTTTGCTTTTTGCTTTCTATGTTGCGTCCATACCATCATAATTCTGTTAAGATTGTGTTTTTTGTGTTTATTTTTGTGTTTGTGCCAAGCAAAACCATTATGATCAGTTTTGGTGTTGGTTGTTTGATCTTGCTAAAAATACAGAAACTTTGCGCTAATTTTAGTTTTTATCCATAAAGAGCTTTTGAGTTGATTATTTTTGCTGGTGGTTGATATACTAATTTCCCAAATTGTTATAATTTTTCAGAATTTTTGAGATAACATAGGTAAACGAAGTATACAAATTACTACAGACTGGTCTGTTTTTGACAGATTCTGTTTTTGTTGTGTTGATTGCTTATTTTGATGAAACTATGGATAGTATCGGGGGGTACTAGCCATGGAAAAGTGAGAATACATTAATCTAAAACCAATACAAATAGAAATCAAGTTTGATACAGTACCTAAAGAGTTGGTAGTTTGTTTTCTTATGCTAATGATATCACGAGTTTCTGTTTAAGTTTTGTGTTGTGAAGTTTTCAAGTTTTGGGTGATGTTCTCATGGACAATGGGATGAAGAGTGGAAAGAGCTCAAGCTTGGGGATGCCCAAGTCATCCCAAGCCAAATTCAAGGACACCAAAAATCCTAAGCTTGGGGATGCCCCGGGAAGGCATCCCCTCTTTCGTCTTCAATCATCGGTAACGTTACTTGGAGCTATATTTTTATTCACCGCATGATATGTGTTTTGCTTGGAGCGTTGTGTATTATAGGAGTCTTTTCTTTTTTTTGTGTCACAATCATCCTTGTTGCACACCTTTTTGAGAGAGACATGCACTCATCGTGATTTTTTCTAGAATACTCTTTGAGCTTCGCTTATATCTTTTGAGTTAGGCAATTTAGCTCGCATGTGCTTCACTTATATCTTTTGAGCTAGATAAGTTTGCTCTAGTGCTTCACTTAGATCTTTCTAGAGAATGGCGGTGTCATATTTTGGAGAAATAAGAACTCTCGATCTTCACTTATATCTTTTTGAGAGTGCTCTCTCTGAGTAACTTGGTAATTGGCTTGTGCTATGAAAGTAGTCCAAAAGATGATAGGCATCCAAAGAGGATATACTAAAAACTTCCATATTCTTGTGCATTGATTATAAAGAGAAGTTTGATTCCTCTCAATTAGTTTTGAGACATGTATTTGGTAATATTAGAGTTATGTTAGTAGGGTGTCGTGAATCTAAAAATACTTGTGTTGAAGTTAGTGATTCACGTAGCATGCACGTATGGTGAACCGCTATGTTAGGAAGTCGGAGCATAATTGATTTATTGATTGTCATCCTTTGTGTGGCGGTCGGGATCACGTGATGGTGAACACCTACCAACCCTTTCCCTAGGAGTATGCGTTTAGCACTTTGTTTCGATTACTAATAAAACTTTCGCAATAAGTATATGAGTTCTTCATGACTAATGTGAATCCATGGTATAGATGCACTTTCACCTTCCACCATTGCTATCCTATCTAGTGCTGTGCAATTTTTGCCAGTGCACAAACCCACCATGTACCTTCCTCAAAACAGCCACCATACCTACCTATTATGGCATTTTCATAGCCATTCCGTGATATATTGCCATGCAACTCCCACCGTTCCATCTCATGACATGTGCCGTCACTTTCATATTGCCATTGCATGATTGTAAGAAAGCTAGTGAGATGTTTCAACGTCATACGCTAAACTAGATCGTTGCACATCCCGGTACTCGGTCGGAGGCATTTCCTATAAAGTCATCATTGTTCTAAGTATTGAGTTGTGAGTAAATAAAAGTGTGATGATCATCATTATTAGAGCATTGTCCTATGCGAGGAAAAAAAGATGCCAAACATGCCCACCAAAAAAATGAGAAAAAAAAGAGGACAAAGAGCCCAAACAAAAAAAATGAGAGAAAAAGAGAGAAGGGACAATGCTACTATCTTTTTCCACACTTGTGCTTAGAAATAGCACCATGTTCTTCATGATAGAGAGTCTCTTGGTTTGACACTTCCATATAGTAGTGGGAATTTTTGTTATATAACTTGGCTTGTATATTCCAATGATGGGCTTCCTCAAAATTGCCCTAGGTCTTCGTGAGCAAGCAAGTTGGATGCACACCCACTAGTTCTTCTTTTGAGATTTCACATACTTATAGCTCTCGTGTATCCGTTGCATGGTAATCCCTACTCATTCACATTGATATCTATTGATGGGCATCTCCATAGCTCATTAATACGCCGAGTCAATGTGACCATCTCCTCCTTTTTGCCTCACAACCTCCACCACACTCTATTCCACCTATAGTGCTATATCCATGGCTCACGCTCATGTATTGTGTGAGAGTTGAAAAAGTTTCAGAAAGTAAGAGTGTGAAAATAATTAGTTGGCCAATACAAGGGTTGTGCATGATTTAAATTCGTTGTGTGGGGATGATGGAGCATAGCCAGACTATATGATTTTGTAGGGATAACTTTCTTGGACCTGGTTATTTTGAAAGTTCATGATTACCTTGCTAGTTTGCTTGAAGTATTACTGTTTTCATGTCAATAGCAAACTATTGTTTTGAATCTTACGGATCTGAACATTCATGCCACAAGAAAGAAGTTACAAAGGACAAATAAGTTAGGTAGCATTCCACATCAAAAATTCAGTCTTTATCACTTCCCTACTTGAGGACGAGCAGGAGTTAAGCTTGGGGATACTTGATACGTCTCCAACGTATCTATCATTTTTTATGGTTCCATGCTATTATCTTGTCATCTTTGGATGTTTTGTATGCATGAATATGCTATTTTATATATTTTTGGGACTAACCTATTAACTCAGTGCCAAGTGCCAGTTCCTGTTTTTTCATGTTTTTGACCTTTTTCACGGGAGAATATTGAACGGAGTCCAAACGGAATAAAACCTGCGAAGTGATTTTTTCCATAACATAAGACACGCATGAGACTTGAGAACCAAGGCAGGGGACTTCGTAGGAGGTCACAAGCCACCTAGGCCCGGCCTAGGGGGCGGGCCTAGCAGGCTTGTGGGCCCCCTGTGGCTCCCCTGTCCTAGTTCTTCCGCCTAAAAATTCCGTAAAAATCTGAAACCACGGAAGGGAGCCACGAAAATACGTTTCTGCCGCCGCAAGCTTCTGTCTCCGCAAGATCCCATCTGGGGCACGTTCTGGTGCCCTGTCGGAGGGGGGATTCGGACACGGAGGGCTTCTTCATCAACACGATTGCCTCTCCGATGATGCGTGAGTAGTTCACCATAGACCTTCGGGTCCATAGCTAGTAGCTAGATGGCTTCTTCTCTCTCTTGGATCTTCAATACAAAGTTCTCCATGATCTTCATGGAGATCTATCCGATGTAATCTTGTTTTGCGGTGTGTTTGTCGAGATCCGATGAATTGTGGATTTATGATCAGATTATCTATGAATGTTATTTGAGTCTCCTCTGGTCTCTTATGTGCATGATTTCGTATCCTTGTAATTCTCTTCGAGTTGTGGGTTTCGTTTGGCCAACTTGATCTATAATTCTTGCAATGGGAGAAGTGCTTGGTTTTGGGCTCATACCGTGCGGTGACCTCACCCAATGACAGAAGGGGTAGCGAGGCACGCATCATGTTGTTGCCATCAAGGGTAAAAAGATGGGGTTTATATCTATTGCATGAATTTATCCCTCTACATCATGTCATCTTGCTTAAGGCGTTACTCCGTTTGTCATGAACTTAATACACTAGATTCATGTTGGATAGCGGTCGATGTGTGGAGTAATAGTAGTAGATGCAGAAAGTATCAGTCTAGTTGTCTCGGACGTGATGCCTATATGTATGATCATTGCCTTAGATATCATCATGACTTTGCGCGGTTCTATCAATTGCTCGACAGTAATTCGTTCACCCTCCGTAATACTTGCTATCATCAGAGAAGCCTCTAGTGAACATTATGGCCCCCGGGTCTACTTCACATCATATTTTCAGCTTTGCACTTTTACTTTGTTGCACTTTCCGCCTTCAGTTCTCACCTTGCAATCAATCGTGAAGGGATATACAACCCCTTTGTAGCGTTGGATGCAAGTTTGCTATTTTTGCGCAGGTACTTTGGAGACTTGTCTTGATACTCCTACTGGATTGATACCTTGGTTCTCAAACTGAGGGAAATACTTACTGCTACTGTGCTGCATCACCCTTTCCTCTTCAAGGGAAAAAACAACGCAAGCTCAAGAGGTAGCAGGTACCAACGTTGTTGCCAACGTAATTGACAGGCTATCCTGTGACGTGTCTTGCTACCAAGACTATGCTAGTTGTCACCGCTCTGCCTGCTCTCGACCCACATGGTAGACCCATAACCCAAAGTTCCACGGGATCGAAACCTAACTCCACTGAACAACTTTGACTCCCAAGTATCATTTGCACTTGACTTCGTATGTAATTCCCGAGCCACCGTCCACGGGTCGATCTATTCTTGTATCAGACGCAGTATTCATTTTCGTTGCTCTAAACCCCCTTTCATATATGTTTAGGCATCAAACGATTGCCTAACCATTTGAAACCTTTGTACCATCATTTATTACTCTTAGTGAATTCCGTGAGTTACAACTTGAGGAATAATTCATGTCCTCTTCCATGAGTTCGTCGTCAGATGCCCAACTTTGAGTAGCTACGTTCTTCCAACGTTTTTCTCTCTTATCACATTTATAGGACGATGAAGATCCCAAAGGAAGGATGACGAATTCATCAGGATGACCTAAGTGAGAGAATTGAAGACTTCAACAAAAGGGATCAACTTCTTTGAGAAGAGCAACCAAGACAACAAGACTCGTAAGAATTTCATAACCAAACGTTTCCCCCTTACCTCTACCTCTTAATTCTCGGGACGAGAATTTCTTTTAGTGCTCGAGAGTTGTGACGCCCCGGTAGTTAAGCTACAGTAACCACACACTAATGGTGCCAAGTCATCAAGTTTAACTAAGTTAAATTTCCACTTCATGAAAATCAAGGCCAATTTCAAATTAAAAATAAATTCAAATAAATTATTTCATCAAACTGCAAAATAGAAATGTTGGCTAAGTTGCTAATATTGACTAAGTTGTTGTCATGTCTAAACCAGCATCATTTGACTCACAAATATATCCCTAGAAAATTAATAAGTTATCCAACAACAAATAACTTGGTCATTTTAATTTCTAAAAATGTTAAAACCTTTCCAAATGACATGAAACTTTTTGCGCACCTCTTATATGATACAAAGTTAATTTTGTGCAAATTTTCACCCATAAACTAACATCATTTGATTTTAAAATAAAATGCAAAATAGAGTTAATATATAAAACAAAAAAACAATAGAAATAAAAGAAAGTCCCTCCCCTCCCCCTGGGCCTCAACCCACGTGGCCAACCGACCGGCCTGGCCCCCTCCCCAACCCTAGCCGGTTTTCCTCCCTCTCCCCTCCTTCCCCACTACCCGGCGGCGCCCGCCTCCCCTGTAGCACGCCCTTCGGCCACCGGCCGGCGCCACCTCACTGGACCCCGTCATCGGCGCCACTTCGGCGGCAGCCCTCGCCCGTGCATCACGCCCCCGTGGCCCGACACCCCTCCTACGCTCGTCGGCCACACCACCGCCGGCACCGGCACCCTCCCCCATCGATGCCGATGCCGACCCCGCCCCGCCACAGCACCGCCACCTCGTCGGGTCGCCACCCCTTCACGCTCCCACTACCCTCTCTACATGCCACTGTGAGCCCCCCACCCCCTCTTCCTTCCCCTTGCCACGCGCCCGCTATACCCGACTCGACCGACCACCGCGGCCCCGCTGCGCATGGCTCGACCACCCACCGCGGCCTTCCCACCTGTCCGCCGTCATCAGCCTCCCCTCCGCATGAGGCCGAGCACCTTTATGACCCACATGTGAGCGCCACCCCCACTCCCCCTTTCCCCTCCCTCGTGAACCCGCACCACCCCGGCCGCACCGGCCCTCACTCCGGCGTCGCGTCGCTCCGGTGTCCCCTCCCATCGCTGCGCTCACCCCCCGGCCGGCCACGCGCGCCCGTTGTGCCTCCCGCTGTTGTGTGCTTCCCTTGCGCCTCGCCCGTCTGCTGTCCCGCTCGTGCCCCTCGCTCGCCTTCGCCGCTGCCACCACACCATCGGTCGTCGTCGGCCATCCCCACCATCGGCAGTTGGCTTCTACCGCACTGGCCTCCCCCCCCCCTCATGCACTCTCCCCGTGCCGATGCCCTGGCCACACGCGCACCATGGTGTTGTGAGTCTGGGCCACTTTCCCCCGTGCCGACCCGATTAGTGGGATGAATCCCCTCTCACTAATCCCCCTTGGCCCAATGATAGTGGTCCCAACCCCTTTAGAAGAAAAAATGAATAAAAAGGAGATAATAGATAATATTATAATTAATTAATTAAACAGTTAATTATTTAAATTAATGTGTGGTTAGTCAACTAAATTAACTATTGATTAATCTGCCTAATTAATTAGGTTAATTAAACCTAATATAATGAAATTAAGTCTCTTAATTAAATTGCGGGGTATGACATGTGGGACACCCTGTTATTAGCTTAATTAAATTAAATTAAACCCTTGATTAGAGCTGGGTCTATGACAATGGGCCCATTGGTCACATTTGACCAGTGAGCCCCACTCTTGACTGTTGACATCATCATGATGTCATAATGATGTCACAAATGCATTTTTCGAATTATAATAAATGTGTTAATTTCAGAATAATATAACTTTGAATATTAATATAAACTAATCAGTAATCCGGATGAAATTACTTTATACATGAAAGTTGATCAGAAAAACGAGATGAACCCGTATACGCTACCCGTTCGTGTGTGACGCGTCCCTATCATAGCAAATATGGAACTTTTCCATCTGTTTCGCGTGTCGTGTAGTAGCCAGAGACCCGGGAAATATCGTGAGATATTTACCCGATCCGTCCATGACGGGTGATACTGCGTTACTCATGCCTAGTTCCGCATATTGCCATGGCATGCATCGTGTTTTCTCTGTGCATTATATTTATTGTTTCTATCCCCTCTTCTTACTCATAGACCGTGAGACTGACGTTGATGCCGGTTACGACTACCCTCATGACGACCAACCCCTTGCTACAGAGCAACAAGGCAAGCAAACCCCCTTGATCATTCCTATATCGCCTATTTCTTTCTCCCTCATGCTTGCATTAGGTTCTGCTACTGTTGTACTTAGCTCCTATATGTGATGCATAGCTTGTATTTGATGAACTGCTACCTTACTGTACCACACTTTAAACTGCTTAGTACAGGTGTAGCAATGATCCCCTTTGACCATTAGTCCAGTTGCGCTTGCTTTTTCATCAAGCCTCGATCATCTGATCGACAAGCCAAGACTCGTCACCGCACTCACCCCCTTAGTTGTACGACACTGTAGAGCTACTATCGAGTACCAAGGGTGACACCTCGATACGTAGTCCTGATGTTAGCTCTGTAGTGTAGTTGACCGGCGGTGGTTCTTGGAGGGTGATTCCTCCTTCACCACTATGGGGACCCCGACTGGTAAGTCGAGATCGCCGTGCCCAGTGATCCCAAGGATCAATGCTCACTGAACACAGATACTGAATAATAGAGTCTTACATCCATACATACCGTTTGATACAATAAATGACCACTTCGGTCGAGTCTTACATACATAGGGCCTTAAAGGCCAAAGCACCAAACTAGACCAATAGCGGAATTATTGGTTGAAAGCGTGAACCCATGCCATCTTGCCTTAACCTACAGGCATTCTGACTGGGAAGCATCCTAGCTCGCAAGAACGTCACCGAGTTAATCTTCACCATATCCTGTCTTTCACACCTGGTCAATGAAATAACCAGTGGCAAGCCAATGAGTACTTTGAATGTAGGGTCAAGCTCATCATGCTTGTGCTCCGAGGAGCCATATGTATATAACATCACCATCATGCAAGTGCTTCGAAGAAGCCTTCGGTACCATCACACCAATGATGAACCGGCATTATGATCACATGCAACGGAAAAGTACTTGCTATTCTAGCATGCATCAGTTCATATGCTCAAGTCATGGTCAAAGGGCTGCTTGCCTTTCTCACGTAAGTCCTCGGGGTCTTCGAGGTCTTCTGCCCCAACTCCGAATACTCCGTCTACCGTCAACTATCGTCGGAAACAACCATAGTAAGCCACACATCAAGCAGAAATAAAAGTGTTCTACAAATAGAAGTTATATTTTTCTTGGACCTCTCTGGTCATAAGAAATATACCTGAATCATTTCATTGGAGATTTGGATCCTCAGGGATTTTGAATAGGTGAAAGAAGCAATATGTGATTATTGAAGGAGTCAACAGAAATCATTCTATTAAAAATGAGTGGAGGCGCCCATTTAACAGAGAATGATTTTAGCAATATTTAGGAAGTGGTTTCACTGGATTTGGAGTTGAAACGAATATTCTAGGGATTTTACAATGAGGAATAAATAGCAATAGGAGCTATTTATTTATTGCAACAGAAATAAGTCACACAAAAATGTTGACCAGGGTTCTAAAAATAGGGAAGGATTTTAGAAGGCCCTGGAATTTGGAATCACTCTATTTGGAGTTGAATTGGAACCTCTAGGATTTATGCAAGATGGAGCTTTCAATATCCAGATTGGGATTTTAAATAAAACACCACAGAAAGTGGGTAGGGAAAAATGTGCAAAGCACTTATTTGGATAGGCCTCATTTTTAGGATCCTGAAAAAATTTAATCAAATAAATTGGAGTCAGAATGAATTTATGGTGGAATTTGTAAGTTGAAGCAAATATGAAAAAGGGAAAAGCTTAGCTTTGGGTTAAATAACGCTCACGGCGTTGGGTAGGCCTTCGGACCGGCCCAGCAGCTCGGTCTGGCCTGGGAGGAGGCCACGCCGAAGGCGCCTTCTAGGAGTACGCCTTCGCAATGGGGAGGCGACAACAGGGGAATCCCGCGTCCACTTAACCACTCGGGCCCAGCCGTTGTTCCGCTTACAGACGGGCCCCGCTCGCTAGAGCCTTCTCCTACCTCCTGCCCGATCTAAGGCACGAAGGGAGGTAGGGCAGGCTAATGCAGGCCGGCTCCGACGGCGCTCCGGCCACCCCCAACCGAGGTAGGAGCACCGGCGAGCTCGGGGAGCCACACCGCTCCCATTCCGGAGCTCGGCGCCCGCACGGAGGGCCGCAATGGAGGCCGGCGATGGTGGGTGCGGGGAGGTCGTCTACCCCCAGGCTTCGGCCAGCCGCGAAGGGAGAGAGAGCCGGAGGAGCTGCGGCGGCCTGGGGTCTCTAGTAGGGGAGGAAACAATCGAGGGGAGACTCCGAGCGTGCTAGCCCCGCGGAGGCCGGAGCTCTACCCCTCGGCCATGGCTATGGCAGGAGGAGGGGAATCTTGGGGAGAAGAAGCGGAGCTCGAGAGGGGTTCCAGGGAGAGAGGAGGAGGGTTTGAGAGGCTCAGGCGCTCGGGGAACGCTCTAAGTGGGGGAAGGGGAGCCGAGAAGGGTCTCGGAGCTCTCTGGTGCACCCAGGGCACGGTGGCCACGCGTCTCTGAACCACCTTGGAGTCTAGCTGATGGATGGAGATGCTTTGAATGGTCAACACGACGCTCTGAGACACACTGGGACAACCTGCCTCGCCAAGAAACGATCGGGAGGAGAGAAACTAGGTGTAGAGCACCCGGTTTGCAGGTCAGGGTGGTGGTCACCACGGCCACTCACGCCCATAGGTTTGCAATGGCCAGCCAAACATGTCCAGCATGCAAGGCATACATGCAGAAGGGTAACTCTGGAGTTTGGAGGCTAGTAGAGTTGGTTTGATCTGGCTTTGACTGCTGCAAAGTTCCTAACAGCAAACTTAGAGCTGACAACAGGGGGTCTTAGGTGGGGATCCTTGGGAGAAATTATGTCTTGTAGTGTTAGGCATGAAAGAACTTTAATACTGCAAAGTTTCAGCTCAAGAAAGCAAGTGTAGCTAGTACTTGTTGTACAAAGCCACATTTCAGCCAAAAATGAACTTGAAGAGGTGCTGCTCATTTTTCCTACATGAGCAGTCCATATATTGGTTTGAAATTTTGCATTGACACACTAGAGAAGCTCTGGAAAGAATTGGGGGTGATAGCTTAAGTAGAAGAATGGAATGAGAGGTAAAACAGTGCTGCCAAGGGTGAAAATGAGAGAAAGTTACAAAGGGACCTTCTCCAATAATTGACTAGTGGCCATGGGAAAGTTACTGGAGGTGAAACGTAACTAGGTGAGGCTGTGGTAGAAAGTTGAGCTCAAGGAATAAGGTGGAAGGGGCAAAATAAGCCAAATTAGTGAGTGCACACAAGGTGTTTGATCTGTGGTTAGGCTACTAGATGGATTCCAATGGCTATGAAACTTAGCAGGGTCAAATAATAGAGGAAAATAGGCTTGCACACCAAATTTGGGATTTGCTCGAGGAGTTTTCCAATGTAGACTTGAAAAACCCTAGAAAGGGGCAGAAATGGGTTTCTGCTTAGAACCCTATTCAAATGAATTCCCACAAATCCAATATTTGGTGTAGGGCCATTATTTGATCATTAAGGAATGCACAAAAAGTTTGAGTCCAATTGGACAAACTTTATAATATAAAGTTTGTCAAAGTCAGAAATCAACAAAGTGGGTTTTGAGGGTCTTAGGACAAGTTCTTTTATTCTCCTTCGTGTACCACTTGGTGTGGATTCCTTATTGGAGTATTGGAACTTGTCCACCAAATTTGAGCACAATTGGAGACACTTCACAATGTAGAGTTGCTCAAATTTGATTCTAGACAGATAGGGTTTTAGAGTGATTAGGGGAGCCAAATCAACTTGGATTAAATGGATACTTGGCAAGATCATCAATAATATCATAGATGACATGCTAGAATTTTAGTAAATTTATTGAGAATATTTCTAATAGAAATATTCCAAAATCTTGAAATAGGCACGAATGGTTTTGGAGGGGTTTGCCCAATATTTTGAACATGACCATGTGTTGAAACTCATAGATATGGAATAAATATATCCACTGAGTTTCCCTAAATTTTCTTAAATATTTGAAAAGCAATAAAAATAACTTTCCTTCATAAGAGACCATTTCTGGCCTCGCGGAAGGGCTTTTAAGTAAAATAATAATATGATGGTTTTTGGAAGACATTTTGATAATAGGTTTTAAATAAAAGTATTGGTGCAAAAGAAATTCCCTAATTTGAGGACTTGTAGTACAAACCTCATCTGAGGGGTTTGAAAGTTTAATTCAAAGAAATGCTTTTTGGTGAAAATAACATTTGGTGAAAATAGATATTTGTTCTAAACACATGGCATGATCATTAGGCAGGAGATCGTGGAATGAGGAGGTGATTAGGAGGATGGCAAGAATGAATGGGGAGCAATCACATGCATTCAAGCAAATAGACAAACAATAGTCACTCCAAGCATCACAAGCATTCACACAAAAAAATTGGTCCTGATTTTTGAAATAAGTTAATTAGTCAGGGAAGCCAAAAACAGGGTGTGACACGCCTTACCCTCTTAAGAAAATCTCGTCCCCGAGATTTCTAGGCTAGGGGTTGGTGAGATACAAAATCTTGAGTCGGAGGTAGTCTTCATGTCCCCATGTTGCTGTGGTGGTCTTGAGGTGCTTGATGATACAACTTCGAATGTCCGCACGTCCTTGACTGATCGTGAGTGGGATCTGGCAATAAGTTAGGCTTGACCGAGGTCAAGGACTTGGTAAGCTAAGTCCATCCAAGGTTCTGGCTTGCGGGTGTATTCCAAAGTCAGAATACCTGGCAAGAGGGGTTGTCTGAGATCTGGTCCTGGGCTTCGCATGCCGGTTAGTGACATCAAGATGTCTCGTGTTAGAATGCACTGCCAAAGTCTACGCATGTCTTCCTGCTTACGGGGAAGTCCTTGACTTCCTTTCGGCAGTCAAGCTATGGTCGCAAATAGTCTTCGTAGGCTTCTCGTGAAAGGGTCCGGGTTGGGTCTCACCTACGAGTCTAAGCTCAGAGGCTCAGAGTCCAGAACAGGTCATGCCATCTTGGGAGTTTACGAGGGTTTCTGGATAAGCTGGCTACCCAAGAGTATATACCAGTCATCCATTCCCAAGGTGTGTGACTCGGCAAGCGGAAATCACCTTTAACAGGTTTCCATCACGACCTACTAGTACTTGCGTCCTTAATATGGACCAAGGAGAGGTCGTCTGATTCTTTCGCTTGTCCAAGGGCTTCGTCATCTTGAATCGTCGAGGCTTCTTGACGTCGTTGATGTAGTCGGTGCGCGGTCGGTGGTTGACTTATGTTGCTTCATCGTCATTGTCGTGGCTTCCTCGTCACGGTGGTTCTTCGTCTTGACTTGAGTAGGATAGACTTCCGTCGTCTTGGGACTGCTTCGAGAAGTCCACCCTCTCGAGATAACATTGTACCCTCAAGAGGCATAACAATCAGCGTTCCTGGGCTCGACCAAACACGACTAAGGTGTTCTTCCTCTTACTGGGTGAGTAAGTATGTCGTCAGTGAGGATGACAACCTACCTTCCCAAACACGACATAAGCACAATGCTCAAAAGTCAGGTGAGGAGAACAGGACTTGCTATGGGCGGGTACTGGCCACATTTCAATGACTTAGAGTCGTCTTCTATGGTTGTAGTCCATCCATCTTGTGGCTCAGTGAAGCTTTAGGGTCTCAAGGAATTTAGGATGTGGGCGGACAGTTATCATCTGATCTCTAAGCACATTCCTAGATGCCAACAGTTCGACTGCTAACTTGAGACAACATCACCTCATCTCATCAAGGATATCATCCTACGTGGGTCAACTCTACACCGCTCATGCTAGTCAACTCCGGGTTGAAGGATGATCTAAACCCAAACACTACAAGTATGGTGTAGATACGATGCACATGCATTCCTATGCAATAACCTCGGGAGGCATACGAGCTCCTATGATTGAAGTTAAGACTCCACAAATCCAAATGTCCATCTAAGTCATCCAATGGACAGGGTACTACATTACTATATTATGGAAACACATAGTACACCAATCCAATATCTTTTTTCCCTTCCTATGAATCCGATCAAGTAATCCATCAATCCGATCAATCATCACTGGACGTGTCGCTCCTACAAATCCAACATAGATGGGGTTCTACATAATCTCTTAGAGTCCTCATAATTCACATATTATTGCAAGAATTACGTCATAGTATATCTACCAACTTCACTAATCATGCCCATCTAATCTCCAAGGCCAAACTACATAGGTTGTAAACCAATCTGACAACTCCAAGTATACGCACTCTATATTCACCGAGAAACATGATATCAAGATCGAGATTAACGGCTAAATCCAATTTACTCCGAACCATGTGGTCTTTGTCATCCTCAATACTCTATTAAGATTACCTATTAAATCCATGACTCGGATCCAATAAGAAGTCTACTTGATACCCCAATTCATTATGGTAAAGGCCTCAAATCATGCCAACTACTTGCTAAAGTCATGTATACCACCAAGAAATATATTCGCGATCATAATCGTCCTACTAAATCCAATCTTACTCCATGGATATATATATGTTATGCTACTATATCAACTCATTCCACCGAGTCCACCTACCTTTATAAGGGTCTCACGATCCACCAAAATGGTCTAGCTATAACCTCAAGACACACATATCATCATCACCATGACAGTCTTTAATCTATACTCCATATCCAAAAACGATCCTACTTATGGCATCAGGGTCGCAGTGCTAGCTTAAGATTGAAGGATACTTGTTCATAGTGATCACTCGTTCCATTGAGAACCCGATGCTCAGCGGGGTTTATCGGGAACCTACACGAGTTCTGGCAAGTCCGTGTACTATACACGTGACCAGAAAATTTGAGCCAGAAAGGCTTGTGGAGGTTAGTCTGGTCTAGTGTGGTTTTCCAATATTGAGGGAAAAACACACTCCTATGGGTTGCGTGTGGTTAAGCATATCACAGTCAGTGTCTTCGGCGTCAGCCGTCCTTTGAAGAGGATCCTTGGCGCATCTTGCCTTGTCGTCATCAGTTGTCGAGAGGGGTGAGAGAGAGAGAGCACAGAGAGGAGTGTCTAAGGTTTTCGGTGCAATCAAGAAAGCATTGGAAAGTCGACTCAAACAAGTGCCAAAAATCGTTTTGAACAACAGAATAAGACAAGTGATATAACCGCGTGCTTGTTGCCTAAGCAAAAGCGCGACTCACATCAAGGCACAAACAACAAAATAAGCAACACACAACATGGTCCATCCGAACCATTTCACGGATTCGACTTCGCATAGGGGATCCATGACTCATCCTATCCTAGGTTTTGGGACTCGACAGTCGTGCTTGCTTCTTGCTCCGGAGAGGAGTCCGCTAAGTCTTCTGGACCTTCTTATGGTGTTGTCACGCCTCTTGTTGTTGCTTGCCGAAGCAATTCACTTGAGTTTGCAAGGAACTCTTGTTGTCTTCTCGTCTGGGAAGTTGTTGACGAAGGTAGTTCTTCATTGCTGTCATTGGCAGGATCTTCCTTGTCTTCATGATCTTGTCATCGTCTTCTTGTCTTCTGAGGCTTCGAGGGTCTCAAGGGGACATCTTCATGCACCAATATTTGCATGACATGATAGAGTTTTGATTTGTCAATCATACTAATTGCGATATCGGCACCTAGAGCGGGGAATGAAGAGAACCATTTTCCTGCTCACTAAGGTGAGGCGGACCATATGGCGAGGTTCTCATCCACCGGTGGTGGTCGACACAATTACTTATAACTGACAGGGTCGCTCTATTAGTGATGCAGATCAAGGTTTGCATATATTATGTCCATATTATCATAGGCAAAAGTGGCATCACTCTCGAACAGTGCCCAGGGTTTCACCATTTCTAAGCCTCGATATCCTTGTCCCTCATGGATATACTTTTGTTGGTGCCGTCTGGTCGCGGAGTGGTCTTCTTTGTCCTTCAGCACAGGTGTTTGCCTGGAAAGGTTACTTCCTTCCGGGCTGCCCATGAGGATTTCAATTTATCCCGTGGTCAGAAGGGCATAAGGTTCTAGCGACCATTAGCAAGTTTTGAAAAAGTAGACGAGGAGTGTCAAGAAAATAAGAGTGGAAGGCTAGAGCATAACCTTCAATTTCTTTGAAGTTTTAGGAGAGTTGAGAAAATATATAAGTTTTGTAAATATTTTGAAGGATCTGGAAAGCAGTTTTATCCTAACTAACGTCCATGCTAACTAAGGGCTTCCTACAATCAGGATGGCTCTGATACCAGTTCTGTGGGGACCCCGACTGGTAAGTCGCGATCGCCGTGCCCAGTGATCCCAAGGATCAATGCTCACTGAACACAGATACTGAATAATAGAGTCTTACATCCATACATACCGTTTGATACAATAAATGACCACTTCGGTCGAGTCTTACATACATAGGGCCTTAAAGGCCAAAGCACCAAACTAGACCAATAGCGGAATTATTGGTTGAAAGCGTGAACCCATGCCATCTTGCCTTAACCTACAGGCATTCTGACTGGGAAGCATCCTAGCTCGCAAGAACGTCACCGAGTTAATCTTCACCATATCCTGTCTTTCACACCTGGTCAATGAAATAACCAGTGGCAAGCCAATGAGTACTTTGAATGTACTCGCAAACAGCCCATGATATGAACAATGAAAATGATGGATAACAATATCATGCATTTCTGGTATAACTCATCTAGGTGGAATGATCATGAATATGCATCAAGTTAAAGAATTTCTTTTGAAGAACATGTTACAGATATCAACATATCTGCTAAGGGTTGAACCATCCGGTTCACCCTATATGCCAAGTCATCGGACTTGTCATAACCTCAATGTATCAGCTGAGGGCTAAACCATCCGGGTTTACCCTATATGCCAAGTCACCGAACTTGGTCATATTATTGTGATTATCATAACAACACCTCTTTAACACCACACACACACACTCACTCACACTTGGTTTATGCGGAAATATCAGGACATAGTTTAAGCAGGATTACCCAACTGTCCTCGACCCTGGACACGCCTATTCGAATAGTTTACACTCTACAGAGGTAGTACGCTGGACCCACGAGATCCGGGAAACTCCCGTGTCATCCACGACTCGCGGTATATCACATATACCCGAGGTAAGTACCCGATCATCATCTTTCCCCTGACGATACTAGACAAAGAGGTCCACTCGATTGGTACCCAGCCCACATGTTGTACGTCTTATGAGCACCGACTCTGGACAGTATCAACCATGCGGGGACCAACGGTGTGCCTGGAACTCATAATAATGGCATAGTCCTCCTACCTGGCACGACCCCATCACGAGAGTGACGACAATCACTCCCGCCACTAGTAATGTGGCTCTTTGCTAGTACCGACCAGAGTAATCAACAAAGCCCCGTCCCATAAAGGGGTATCATGGTCGTACTGGTAAGGTTGGGACGGTCGACACATCATAAATCTAATCCCATTTACGAAACCATACTCACACAAAACACCGGTGCATCACTTCACCAGAAGTGACCACCAACTCATCATCACCCTCGGGCATTAGTGGCACCCGACGGGGTTTTCATAAACCTTGTTTTAACTCATCATCATGCTCATGATAATATACTTCTATCTGTCAACGTGTAATTAGCATGACCCTCAAGGGGTAGGGTCAAGCTTAATGCAATGATCCTTTAACTTTGCTAGTCAGCATGACAGTAGCATGATCCTCATAGATGGTAGGGTCAAGCTCATCATGCTTGTGCTCCGAGGAGCCATATGTATATAACATCACCATCATGCAAGTGCTTCGAAGAAGCCTTCGGTACCATCACACTAATGATGAACCGGCATTATGATCACATGCAACGGAAAAGTACTTGCTATTCTAGCATGCATCAGTTCATATGCTCAAGTCATGGTCAAAGGGATGCTTGCCTTTCTCACGTAAGTCCTCGGGGTCTTCGAGGTCTTCCGCTCCAACTCCGAATACTCCGTCTACCATCAACTATCGTCGGAAACAACCATAGTAAGCCACACATCAAGCAGAAATAAAAGTGTTCTACAAATAGAAGTTATATTTTTCTTGGACCTCTCTGGTCATAAGAAAAATACCTGAATCATTTCATTGGAGATTTGGATCCTCAGGGATTTTGAATAGGTGAAAGAAGCAATAAGTGATTATTGAAGGAGTCAACAGAAATCATTCTATTAAAAATGAGTGGATGCACCCATTTAACAGAGAATGATTTTAGCAATATTTAGGAAGTGGTTTCACTGGATTTGGAGTTGAAATGAATATTCTAGGGATTTTACAATGAGGAATAAATAGCAATAGGAGCTATTTATTTATCGCAATAGAAATAAGTCACACAAAAATGTTGACCAGGGTTCTAAAAATAGGGAAGGATTTTAGAAGGCCCTGGAATTTGGAATCACTCTATTTGGAGTTGAATTGGAACCTCTAGGATTTATGCAAGATGGAGCTTTCAATATCCAGATTGGGATTTTAAATAAAACACCACAGAAAGTGGGTAGGGAAAAATGTGCAAAGCACTTATTTGGATAGGCCTCATTTTTAGGAACCTGTAAAAATTTGAACCAAATAAATTGGAGTTAGAATGAATTTATGGTGGAACTTGTAAGTTGAAGCAAATATGAAAAAGGAAAAGCTTAGCTTTGGGTTAAATAACGCTCACGGCGTTGGGTAGGCCCTCGGGCCGGCCCAGTAACTCGGTCTGGCCAGGGAGGAGGCCACGCCGAAGGCCCCTTCTGGGATTATGCCTTCGCAATGGGGAGGCGACAACAAGGGAAGCTCGCGTCCACTTAACCGCACAGGCCGAGCCGCTGTTCCGCTTACAGGCGGGCCCCGCTCGCTAGAGCCTTCTCCTACCTCATGTCCGATCTGAGGCACGAAGGGAGGTAGGGCAGGCTGATGCAGGCCAGCTCCGGCGGCGCTCCGGCCACCCCCAACAGAGGTAGGAGCACCGGCGAGCTCGGGGAGCCACACCGCTCCCATTCCGGAGCTCGGTGCTCGCAGGGAGGGCCGCAATGGAGGCCGATGATGGCGGCTGCGGGGAGGTCATCTACCCCCTAGCTTCGACCATCCGCGAAGGGAGAGAGAGCCGGAGGAGTTGCGGAGGAGCTGTAAAAATTTGAACCAAATAAATTGGAGTTAGAATGAATTTATGGTGGAACTTGTAAGTTGAAGCAAATATGAAAAAGGGAAAAGCTTAGCTTTGGGTTAAATAACGCTCACGGCGTTGGGTAGGCCTTCGGACCGGCCCAGCAGCTCGGTCTGGCCTGGGAGGAGGCCACGCCGAAGGCGCCTTCTAGGAGTACGCCTTCGCAATGGGGAGGCGACAACAGGGGAATCCCGCGTCCACTTAACCACTCGGGCCCAGCCGTTGTTCCGCTTACAGACGGGCCCCGCTCGCTAGAGCCTTCTCCTACCTCCTGCCCGATCTAAGGCACGAAGGGAGGTAGGGCAGGCTAATGCAGGCCGGCTCCGACGGCGCTCCGGCCACCCCCAACCGAGGTAGGAGCACCGGCGAGCTCGGGGAGCCACACCGCTCCCATTCCGGAGCTCGGCGCCCGCACGGAGGGCCGCAATGGAGGCCGGCGATGGTGGGTGCGAGGAGGTCGTCTACCCCCAGGCTTCGGCCAGCCGCGAAGGGAGAGAGAGCCGGAGGAGCTGCGGCGGCCTGGGGTCTCTAGTAGGGGAGGAAACAATCGAGGGGAGACTCCGAGCGTGCTAGCCCCGCGGAGGCCGGAGCTCTACCCCTCGGCCATGGCTATGGCAGGAGGAGGGGAATCTTGGGGAGAAGAAGCGGAGCTCGAGAGGGGTTCCAGGGAGAGAGGAGGAGGGTTTGAGAGGCTCAGGCGCTCGGGGAACGCTCTAAGTGGGGGAAGGGGAGCCGAGAAGGGTCTCGGAGCTCTCTGGTGCACCCAGGGCACGGTGGCCACGCGTCTCTGAACCACCTTGGAGTCTAGCTGATGGATGGAGATGCTTTGAATGGTCAACACGACGCTCTGAGACACACTGGGACAACCTGCCTCGCCAAGAAACGATCGGGAGGAGAGAAACTAGGTGTAGAGCACCCGGTTTGCAGGTCAGGGTGGTGGTCACCACGGCCACTCACGCCCATAGGTTTGCAATGGCCAGCCAAACATGTCCAGCATGCAAGGCATACATGCAGAAGGGTAACTCTGGAGTTTGGAGGCTAGTAGAGTTGGTTTGATCTGGCTTTGACTGCTGCAAAGTTCCTAACAGCAAACTTAGAGCTGACAACAGGGGGTCTTAGGTGGGGATCCTTGGGAGAAATTATGTCTTGTAGTGTTAGGCATGAAAGAACTTTAATACTGCAAAGTTTCAGCTCAAGAAAGCAAGTGTAGCTAGTACTTGTTGTACAAAGCCACATTTCAGCCAAAAATGAACTTGAAGAGGTGCTGCTCATTTTTCCTACATGAGCAGTCCATATATTGGTTTGAAATTTTGCATTGACACACTAGAGAAGCTCTGGAAAGAATTGGGGGTGATAGCTTAAGTAGAAGAATGGAATGAGAGGTAAAACAGTGCTGCCAAGGGTGAAAATGAGAGAAAGTTACAAAGGGACCTTCTCCAATAATTGACTAGTGGCCATGGGAAAGTTACTGGAGGTGAAACGTAACTAGGTGAGGCTGTGGTAGAAAGTTGAGCTCAAGGAATAAGGTGGAAGGGGCAAAATAAGCCAAATTAGTGAGTGCACACAAGTTGTTTGATCTGTGGTTAGGCTACTAGATGGATTCCAATGGCTATGAAACTTAGCATGGTCAAATAATAGAGGAAAATAGGCTTGCACACCAAATTTGGGATTTGGTGGAGGAGTTTTCCAATGTAGACTTGAAAAACCCTAGAAAGGGGCAGAAATGGGTTTCTGCTTAGAACCCTATTCAAATGAATTCCCACAAATCCAATATTTGTTGTAGGGGCATTATTTGAGCATTAAGGCATGCACAAAAAGTTTGAGATCAATTGGACAAACTTTATAATGTAAAGTTTGTCAAAGTCAGGAATCAACACAGTGGGTTTTGAGGGTCTTAGGACAAGTTCTTCTATTCTCGTTCGTGTACCACTTGGTGTGGATTCCTTATTGGAGTATTGGAACTTGTCTACCAAATTTGAGCACAATTGGAGACACTTCATAATGTAGATTGCTCAAATTTGATTCTAGACAGATAGGGTTTTAGAGTGATTAGGGGAGACAAATCAACTTGGATTAAAATGAAACTTGGCAAGATCATCAATGATATCATAGATGACATCCTACAATTTTACTGGAATTTATTGAGAATATTTCTAATAGAAATATTCCAAAAGCTTGAAATAGGCACGAATAGTTTTGGAGGGGTTTGCCCAATATTTTGAACATGACCATGTGTTGAAACTCATAGATATGGAATAAATATATCCACTGAGTTTCCCTAAATTTTCTTAAATATTTGGAAAGCAATAAAAATAACTTTCCTTCATAAGAGACCATTTCTGGCCTCACGGAAGGGCTTTTAAATAAAACAATAAAATAACTTTTAAAATAATAATATGATGGTTTTTGGAAGACATTTTGATAATATCAGTGCTTGCAGAGAATACCTTACTCAAAACCGCTTGCCATTTCCTTCTGCTCCTCGTTGGGTTCGAAACTCTTACTTATTGAAAGGACTACGATAGATACCTTATACTTGTGGGTCATCAAGACCCTTTTCTCGCCGTTGCCGGGGAGTGAAGCGTCTTTAGTAAGTGGAACTTGGTAAGGAAAAAATTATATATTGTGTTGAAATTTACTTTCACTTGTCACTATGAAAAATAATCCTTAGAGGGGCTTGTTCGGGGTATCTTATGTTGGAAATATGCTCTAGAGGCAATAATAAATTGGTTATTATTATATTTCCTTGTTCATGATAATCGTTTATTATCCATGGTAGAATTGTATTGATTGGAAACTCAAATACATGTGTGGATACATAGACAACACACTGTCCCTAGTGAGCCTCTAGTTGACTAGCTCGTTGATCAAAGATGTTCAAGGTTTTCTGGCCATAGACAAGTGTTGTCACTTTACAATGGGATCACATCATTAGGAGAATGATGTGATGGACAAGACCCAAACTATAAACGTAGCATATGATCATGTCAGTTTATTGCTACTGTTTTCCGCATGTCAATGTATCTGTTCCTATGACCATGAGATCATGCAACTCCCGGACACCGGAGGAATACCTTGTGTGTATAAAACGTCGCAACGTTACTGGGTCACTATAAAGGTGCTCTACAGGTATCGCCGAAGGTGTCTCTTGGGTTGGCATGGATCAAGATTGGGATTTGTCACTCCGTGTGACGGAGAGGTATCTCGGGGCCCACTCGGTAATACAACATCACAACAAGCCTTTCAAGCAATGTGACTAAGGAGTTAGTCACGGGATCTTGTGTTCTGGAATGAGTAAAGAGACTTGCCGGTAACGAGATTGAACTAGGTATAGAGATACCGACGATCGAATCTCGGGCAAGTAACATACCGAAGGACAAAGGGAATAACATACGGGGTTAACTGAGTCCTTGACTAGAGGTTCAACCAATAGAGATCTTCGTAGAATATGTAGGAGCCAATATGGGCATCCAGGTCCCGCTATTGGTTATTGACCGGAGGGTGTCTCGGGTCATGTCTGTATAGTTCTCGAACCCGCAGGGTCTGCACACTTAAGATTCGATGACGTTTCGGTATAGTTGAGTTATAGGTGTTGGTGACCGAAGGTTGTTCGGAGTCTTGGATGAGATCCGGGACGTCACGAGGAGCTCTAGAATGGTCCGGAGGTAAATATCAATATATAGGATGTCCTATTTTGATCACCGTAAAAGTTTCGGGCTCATTGGTAGTGTACCGGGAGTGCCGGGAGGGTGCCGGGGACCACCCGGAGGGGTGTGATGACCCAAGAGCCTTATGGCCTATGAGAGGAGGTGGACCAGCCACTGGTGGTCTAGCTTAAGCCTCTCTCAAAAGCCCATGCGACTAGGAGTGGAGATAAAAGGCAAAAGTCCTTTAAAAGGAAAGGAAGGGACTCTTACTTGTAGGGTTCGGCCGACCCCTTCTCCTTGGAGTAGGGTCCAAGGATGCCTCCTCTCTCCTCCTCCTATATATACTAGAGGTTTTGAGGGTTTTGAGACACAGAAATCAGCCACGGCTGCCTCTCTCTCCCTCTTGATATGTTTCTCCTCTAGTCTAGTTCGGCGGTGCTTAGACAAAGCCCTGCTAGATTACTTCACCACCATGCCGCCGTGTTGGAGAACTCATCTACCTATCCACCCCTCTTTCTAGATCAAGAAGGTGGAGATCGTCATCGAGTTGTACGTGTGCTGAACGTGGAGGTGTCGTCCATTCCACACTAGATCGGGATGGATCGTGATGGAATCGCGGGACGGATCGTGATGAGATCGCGGGACGGGCTGCGATTTGGATCGCGAAGATGGTCCACTATGTCAACCGCGTTATATACACTTCCGCTTAGCAATCTACAAGGGTATGTAGATTCACTCTCCCATCATAGATGATCATCACCATGGATAAGTATTGCGTGTGCGTAGGAAATTTTTTGTTTCCCATGCAACGTTCCCCAACAATGGCATCATGAGCTAGGTTCATGCGTAGATGACATCTCGAGTAGAACACAAAAGAGTTTGTGGGTGTTGATGTTCAATTTGCTGCCCTCCTTAGTCTTTTCTTGATTCGGTGGTATTGTTGGATTGAAGCGCCCCGGACCAACTTTACTCGTACGCTTACGAGAGATCGGTTTCATCGACTGACATGCAACTTATTGCATAAAGATGACTGACGGGTGCCTGTTTCTTCAACTTTAGTTGAATCGGATTTTACCAAGGCGGTCCTTGGAGAAGGCTAAATAGCAACTTGCATATCACCGTTGTGGCTTTGCGTAAGTAAGATGCGATCATACTAGATACCCATAGCAGCCACGTAAAACTTGCAACAACAAATTAGAGGACGTCTAACTTGTTTTTGCAGGGTATGCATGTGATGTGATATGGCTAAAGACATGATATGATATATTGGATGTATGAGATGATCATGTTGTAATAGTTAAATATCGACTTGCACGTCGATGTTACGGCAACCAGCAGGAGCCATAGGGTTGTCTTAAATTATTTTTGCGCTTGGAGATGCCTTGCTTTATCACTAGTAGTAGCTTTAGTAGTAACATCATAGTTAGCGTGACAACCTCGATGGAATCACAATGATGGGGATCATGGTGTGACGCCGGTGACGGTGGAGATCATGCCGGTGCTTTGATGATGGAGATCAAGAAGCATAAGTTCATTGCCATATCATGTCACTTATGATTTGCATGTGATGTCAATCCTTTTATGCACCTTGTTTTGCTTAGGATGATGGTAGCATTATAAGGTGATCCCTCACTAAAATTTCAAGATAAAATTGTGTTCTCCCCGACTGTGCACTGTTGCGACAGTTTGTTGTTTGGAGACGCCACGTGATGATCGGGTGTGATAGACTCAACGTTCACATACAATGGGTGCAAAACAGTTGCACACTCGGAGCACTCGTGCTAAACTTGACGAGCCTATCATGTACATACATGGCCTCGGAACACAAGAGACCTAAAGGTCAAGCATGAATCATATAGTTGATGTGATCAACTTGGAGATGTTCACCATTGAAACTGTACTCAACTCACGTGATGATCGGACTTGAGTTAGTGAATTTGGATCATGCGACACTCGAATGACTAGAGGGGTGTCAATTTGAGTGCGAGTTTATTAGTAATATGATTAGCTAAACTCAATTATCATGAACATAGTCAAAAGGTCTTTGCAAATTATGTTGTAGCTCTACTGTTTTTGACATGTTCCTAGAGAAAACTTAGTTGAAAGATGATAGTAGCAATTATGCGGACTGGGTACGTACACCGAGGATTGTCCTCATTGCTGCACAGAAGGCTTATGTCCTTAATGCACCGCTCGGTGTACTGAACCCCGAATGTCGTCTGTGGATGTTGCGAACGTCTCACATACACGTTTTTTATGACTACGTGATAGTTCAGTGTGTAATACTTAACTGCTTGAAATTGAGGCGTCGAAGACGTTTTGAACGTCACAGAACATATGAGATGTTCCAAGAACTGAAATTGTGATTTCAGACTCGTGCCCACGTCAAGAGGTATGAGACCTCTGACAAGTTTTTGGCCTGTGAAGTAAGGGAGAAAATCTCAATCGTTGAGCATGTGCTCACATTGTGTGAGTATTACAATCGCTTGAATCGAGTGGGAGTTGATCTTCCAGATAAGATAGTGATTGACATAGTTCTCCAAAGTCAGTGTCACCAAGCTACACAGCTTCGTGATGAACTATAATATATCAAGGATAGAGATGATGATCCTTGAGTTATTCGTGATGTTTGACACCGCGAAGGTAGAAATCAAGTAGGAGCATCAAGTGTTGATGGTTAGTAAAACCACTAGTTTCGAGAAGGGCAAGGGTAAGAAGGGATACTTCATGAAAGGCAAACCAATTGCTGCTCTAGTGAAGAAACCCAAGGTTGAACCCAAACCCGAGACTAAGTGCTTCTGTAATGAGGGGAACAGTCACTGAAGAGGAACTACCCTAGATACTTGGTAGATGAGAAGGCTAGGAAAGTCGACAAAAGTATATTGGATATACATGATATTGATGTGTACTTTACTAGTACTCCTAGTAGCACTAGGGTATTAGATACCGGATCGGTTGCTAAGTGTTAGTAACTCGAAATAAAGGCTACGGAATAAACAGAGACTAGCTAAAGGCGAGGTGATGATGTGTGTTGGAAGTGTTTCCAAGGTTGATGTGATCACCATCCCACGCTCCCTCTACTTTCGAGATTAGTGTTGAACATAAGATTAGTGTTGAACCTATATGTTGTTTGGTGTTTGCGTTGAGCATAAACATGATTGGATTGTGTTTATTGCAATACGGTTATTCATTTAAAGAGAATATAATGGTTATTCTGTTTACTTGAATAATACCTTCAATGGTCATGCACATAATATGAATGGTTTATTGAATCTTGATCATAGTATTAGACATGTTCATAATATTTGATGCCAAAAGATACAAAGTAATAATGATAGTACCAATTACTTGTGGAACTGCCACTTGAGTCATATTGGTGTATAACGCATGAAGAAGCTCCATACTGATGGATCTTTGGACTCACTCATTTTTGAATCGTTTGAGACATGCGAACCATGTCTATTGGTGTAAACGCATGAAGAAACTCCATGCAGACGGATTGTTTGGACTCACTTGATTTTGAATCACTTGAGACATGCAAATCATGCCACATGGGCAAGATGACTGAAGGGCTCATTTTCAGTGAGATGGAACAAGATAGTAACTTATTGAAAGTAATACATTTTGATGTATGCAGTCCAATGAGTGCTGAGGCACGCAGTGGATATCGCTATGTTCTTACTTCACAGATGATTTGAGTAGATACTGGTATATTTACTTGATGAAACACAAGTCTAAATTGTTGAAAGGTTCAAATAATTTCAGAGTGAAGTTGAAGATCGTCATGGCAAGAGGATAAAATATCTACCATATGATCGTAGAGATGAATATCTGAGTTGCGAGTTTGGTACACATTTAAGACAACGTGGAAATTGTTTCACAACTAATGCTACCTAGAACACCATGGTGTCATGGTGTGTCCGAACGTCATAGCCGCCCCCTATTGGATACGGTGCATACTATGATGTCTCTTATCGAATTACCACTATCGTTTTGGGTTAGGCATTAGAGACAACCGCATTCACTTTAAATAGGGCACCATGTAATTCCATTGATATGACACCATATGAACTATGGTTTGTAGAAACCTAAGTTGTCATTTCTTAAAAGTTTGGGGATGCGATGCTTATGTGAAAAAGTTTCAGCGTGATAAGCTCGAACTCAAAGCGGATAAATGCATCTTCATAGGACACCTAAAACAGTTGGGTATACCTCGTATCTCAGATCCAGAAATAAAGTGTTTGTTTCTAGAAATGGGTCCTTTCTCGAGAAAAATTTCTCTAGGAAGAATTGAGTGGGTGGATGGTGGAACTTGATGAGGTTACTGAACCGTCACTTCAACTAGTGTGTAGCAGGGCGCATGAAGTTGTTCTTGTGGCACCTACACCAATTGAAGTGGAAGCTAATGATAGTGATCATGAAACTTCGGATCAAGTTACTACAAATGTCGTAGGTCGACAAGGTCATGTACTGCTCGAGAGTGGTACGGTTACCCTGTCTTGGAGGTCATGTTGTTGGACAACAATGAACCTATGAACTATGGAGAGGCGATGGTGGGCCCGGATTCCGACAAATGGCTGGAGGCCATGAAATCTGAGAGAGGATCCATGTATGAAAACAAAGTGTAGACTTTGGAAGAACTACTTGATGGTCGTAAGACTGTTAAATACAGATGGATCTTCAAAAGGAAGACAGACGATGATGGTGAAAAGTCACCATTAAAAAAGCTTGACTTGTCGCAAAGATGTTTCCAACAAGTTCAAAGAGTTGACTATGATGAGACTTTATCACTCGTAGCGGTGCTAAAAGGCTATTGGAATTATGTTAGCAGTTGCTGCATTATTTATGAAATCTTGCAGATAGGATGTCAAAACATTGTTTCCTTGACAGTTTCCTTGAGGAAAGGTTGTATGTGATACAACGAGAAGGTTTTGTCAATCCTAAGGATGCTAACAAGTATGCAAGCTCCAACGATCCTTCTATGGACCGGAGCAAGCATCTCGGAGTTGGAATATACGCTTTGATGTGATGATCAAAGTTTCTCGGTTTATACAAGGTTTGTGAGAAACTTGTATTTCCAAAGGAGTGAGTGGGAGCACTATAGAATTTCTGATGAGTATATGTGGTTGACATATTGTTGATCGCAAATAATGTAGAATTTCTGGAAAGCATAAATGGTTGTTTAAAAGGATTTTTTCAAAGGAAAAAACCGGATTAAGCTACTTGAACATTGAGCATCAAGATCTATAGAGATAGATTAAGATGCTTAATAAAACTTTCAATGAAATGCATGCCTTGACGAGGTTTTGAAGGAGTTCAAAATAGATCGGCAAAGAAGGAGTTCTTGGCTGTGTTGTAAGGTGTGAATTTGAGTAAGACTCAAAGCCCGACCATGGCAGAAGAAAGAGAAAGGACGAAGGTCGTCCCCCATGCCTTAGCCATAGGCTCTAAAGTATGCCATGATGTGTACTGCACCTGATGTGTGCCTTGCCATGAGTCTGTCAAGGGGTACAAAGAGTGATCCAAGATTGAATCACTGAACACCGGTCAAAGTTATCCTTAGTAACTAGTGGACTATGGAATTTACTCGATTATGGAGGTCAGTGAAGAGTTCATCGTAAAGAGTTACGTCGATGCAAGCTTTGACACTAAGTAAACCGGATTCGTATAGTGGAGCAGTCATTTGGAATGGTTCCAAATGGCGCATGGTAGCAGCATCTATAGGATGAAATAGAGATTTGTAAAACACACGCGGATCTGAAAGGTTCAGACCTGCTGACTTAAACCTTCTCTCACAACCAAGACATGATCGAACCCCACAACTAGATGGGTGTTAGATTCAGTACAATCACATAGTGATGTGAACTAGATTATTGACTCTAGTGCAAGTGAAAGACTGTTGGAAATATACCCTAGAGGTAATAATAAATTGGTTATTATTATATTTACTTGTTCATAATAATCGTTTATTATCCATGCTAGAATTGTATTGATTGGAAACTCAAATACATGTGTGGATACATAGACAACGCACTGTCCCTAGTGAGCCTCTAGTTGACTAGCTCGCTGATCAAAGATGGTCAAGGTTTCTTGGCCATAGACAAGTGTTGTCACTTGATAATGGGATCACATCATTAGGATAATGATGTGATGGACAAGACCCAAACTATAAACGTAGCATATGACCGTGTCAGTTTATTGCTACTGTTTTCTGCATGTCAATGTATCTATTCCTATGACCATGAGATCATGCAACTCCCGGACACTAGAGGAATACCTTGTGTGTATCAAACGTCGCAACATTACTGGGTGACTATAAAGGTGCTCTACAGGTATCTCTGAAGGTGTTTGTTGGGTTGGCATGGATCAAGATTGGGATTTGTCACTCCGTGTGACGAAGAGGTATCTTGGGGCCCACTCGGTAATACAACATCACAACAAGCCTTGCAAGCAATGTGACTAAGGAGTTAGTCATGGGATCTTGTGTTACGGAACGAGTAAAGAGACTTGTCGGTAATGAGATTGAACTAGGTATAGAGATACCGACGATCGAATCTCGGGGAAGTAACATACCGAAGGACAAAGGGAATAGCATACAGGATTAACTGAATCCTTGACATAGAGGTTCAACCGATAGAGATCTTCGTAGAATATGTAGGAGCTAATATGGGCATCCAGGTCCCGCTATTGGTTATCGACCTAAGAGTGTCTTGGGTCATGTCTGCATAGTTCTCGAACCCGCAGGGTCTGCACACTTAAGGTTCGATGATGTTTCGGTATAGTTGAGTTATAGGTGTTGGTGACCGAGGGTTGTTTGGATTCCCTTATGAGATCATGGACATCACGAGGAGCTCCGGAATGGTCAACAGGTCAAGATATAGGAAGTCCTATTTTGGTCACCGAAAAAGTTCCGGGCTCATCGGTAGTGTACCAAGAGTGCCGGGAGGGTGTCGGGGGACCACCGGGAGGGGTGTGACGACCCAAGAGACTTATGGGTTGTGAGAGGAGGTGGACCAGCCCCTGGTGGGCTGGCTGAAGCCTCTCTCTTAAGCCCATGCGGCTAGGAGTGGAGATAAAAGGCAAAAGTCCTTTAAAAGGAAAGGAAGGAGGAGTCCTCCCAAAGTAGTCCACCCCCCCTTGTGGGAAGGTGGACTCTTCCATGTAGGGTTCGGTCTACCCCTTCTCCTTGTAGTAGGGGCCACGCCTGCCTCCTCTCTCTCCTCCTCCTATATATACTAGAGGTTTTGAGGGTTTTGAGACACAGAAATCAGCCACGGCTGCCTCTCTCTCCCTCTAGATGTGTTTCTCCTCTAGTCTAGTTCGACGGTGCTTAGGCGAAGCCCTGCTGGAATAGTTCCACCACCACCATGCCGTCGTGCTGGACAACTCATCTACCTCTCCGCCCCTCTTGCTGGATGAAGAAGGCGGTGATCATCATCGAGTTGTAGCGTACTGAACGTGGAGGTGTCGTTCGTTCGGCACTAGATCGGGATGGATCGTGATGGGATCGCGGGACGTATCGTGATGAGATCACGGGACGGGCTGCGATTTGGATCGTGAAGATGTTCCACTACATCAACTGCATTATATACGCTTCCACTTAGCAATCTACAAGGGTATGTAGATGCACTCTCCCCACTTGTAGATGGTCGTCACCATGAATAGATCTTATGTGCGCGTAGGAATTTTTTTTGTTTCCCATGTGTTGTTCCCCAACATCTTCACCCTGACCGGAAGCACAAAGAGATGCTCCTCGACCTGCTGCACCTACTGAAAATATTTATTATGAAATTCCTCCGGGTATGATAGAAAAACTGCTAGCTAATCCTTATGCAGGAGATGGTACACTACATCCTCATTTGCACCTAATCTATGTGGATGAAGTTTGTGGATTATTTAAGCTTGCAGCTCTGCCCAAGGATGATATCAAGAAGAAGGCCTTTCCTTTATCTTTGAAGGAAAAGGCGTTGATATGGTATAGGCTATGTGATGATATTGGGTCATGGAATTACAACCGATTGAAATTGGAATTTCGTCAAAAGTTTTATCCTATGCATCTGGTTCATCATGATCGGAATAATATTTATAATTTTTTGCCTCGTGAAGGAGAAAGAATCAATCAAGCTTGGGGCAGGCTTAAGTCAATGTTATATTCATGCCCCCATCATGAGCTCCCGAGAGAAATTATTATTCAGAATTTTTATGCTCAGCTCTCTCGTAATGATCAATCCATGCTCGAAATTTCTTCTGTTAGTTCCTTGAAGAAAGATATTGAATTCAAATGGTACTTATTGGAAAGAATTAAACGCAACTATGAATATTGGGAGCTCGACGAAGGTAATGAGTCAAGTATAAGCCTTAAGTTTGATTGTGTTAAATCCTTTATAGACACCAATGCATTTCGTGGATTTAGCACTAAATGTGGACTTGACTCTGAGGTAGTAGCTTCATTTTGTGAATCTTTTGTTACTCGTGTTGATCTCCCCAAGGAGAAGTGGTTTAAATATCATCCTCCCATTGATTTTAAAGTGGTAGAACCTATTAAAGTTGAAGAAGAAACTACTATCTATAATGTTGATCATGTTATTCCTACTTCTTATATTGAGAAACCACTCTTTCCTGTTAGGATAAAGGAACATGCTAAAGCTTCAACCATGGTTTGTAAGAGTTGTACTAGAACTGTGACGCCCTTGGCTTAATCGTACGCTAATCATACACGCAAATGCGTACGATCAAACCCAAGGACTCACGGGAAGATATCACAACACAACTCTAGACACAAATAAAATAACATCAGCTTCATATTACAAGCCAGGGGCCTCGAGGGCTAGAATACGAAAGCTCGATAAACACACGAGTCAGCGGAAGCAACAAATATCTGAGTACAGACATAAAACATGGGGTGCCTTAGAGAAGGCTAGCACAAAAGATACAACGATCGAACGAGGCGAGGCCTCCTGCCTGGGAACCTCCTAACTACTCCTGATCATCAGCGGCCTCCACGTAGTAGTAGGCACCGTCGGGGTAGCAGTCGTCGGCGGCGGGGACCTCCATCTCCTGGGCTCCATCATCTGGTCGCAGCAAACGGATCAAGGGGACAAGGGGGGAGCAAAGCAGCGGTGAGTACTCATCCAAAGTACTCGCAAGTCTTACATCAGAACTATTCTAATTATGCATCAGTATCAAAGAAGGGGGGTTATATGTGGACTGACTGCAGCAATGCGAGAATAGAGAGAGAAAGCCTAGTCCTATCGAAGACTAGCATCTTCAGGGTCTTGCAGCAATAGACGAGAGTAGAACAGGGGGGGTAAAACATTAATAGTCATATTGTTACAGCAATATTAAAGTGAGGTCACGCCTAAAGATCCTCCCTCGACTCCGTGCGAGGAAGCAATCCCGAGGCAAACTAATTCCAGTTAAGTAACAGTTGTAGTTGTAAAAGATCGGGGCACAACTCCAAGTCGTCCTGTAACCGTGGACACGGCTATCCGAATAGTTAATTTTCATCCCTGCAGGGGTGCACCACATGTCCCGTCACGCTCGATAACACTCTGGCCGGACATACTTTTCTGGGTCCTGCCCGGCCTCGGAATATCAACACATCGCAGCCCCACCTAAGACTAATCAGAGAGGCCAGCCCGCCGGTCTAAATCCTAAGCACAAAGGGTTCGTGGGCCCAGTTCCCCTTCACGCTCCTGCACGTGGCGTGGGCGGCCGACGTCAGTCCTAGCATCCCTTAATCACAAGCGCGATGCATCTCGGGACCACTCGGGCGCGCGCCACTACATTGCTGGCATCTGAAAAGCTTCGGCTGATACCGCGACGCCGAGTACCCATAATTCTTCCCGCGTAGCCGGTTAGTGCGAAAAGGTCTCCGACCAACCCAGATCAAATACCCAAATCCATTAACATTTTAATTAGGCCAACAACACAGTTTCACGGGAATCCACTCGTCTTACAACTAATCACCAATGATCCCAGTAACATGGTCGAGTAACTATGTGGTTGTAACATCGGGGGAAATCCGAGGTATCACCCTCGTTGGATTCCGAACGATGTACCCGTCAAGGTGGGCTTAGAGGAATCACCCTCGGGGGTCCCACACTCGCGAGGTTGCACGACAGAGGCGTCATCGGGAATGGTGAAAGAGGAATCACCCTCGATAACCACGACCGACTAGCTATACTACAGAGATATCATCAGGAGTACTTAGCGAGGTGTCACCCTCGGTACCCGATAGTATCCCTATAGCGTCGTACAACGAAGGGGGGGTGAAGGTGCTGTGTCGGGTCTGGCTCGTCGATCAGAGATCGAGATTTGAAAACAAGCGGGGCAACTGAACTACGGGGTCAGAGGGGATGACTGCTCCACCTATACCAAGCATATTTAAAGTACAGGACTGAAAGTAGCAGTTCAACAAAAATAGGCTATGCATCAGATATAGGAGCTAACTACAACAGTAGCAAAATACTAATGCAAGCAGTAGGAAGAAAGACATAGGCGATATAGGAATGATCAAGGGGAATTTGCTTGCCTTGCTGCTCTGCGGCAAAGGACTGATCGGCAGGGTCGAAGATGTACCCGCAGCAGCGTCAGTCTCGGGGTCTACCGGTAAGAAGAGGGGGAAGAAACAATAAATAATAGCACCGATGCAACGCAAAGCATGACATGGAAAGATGCAGGCTAGACATGAGCTAACGCAGTAACATCCGTCATAGACGGGTCGGAAGAATATCTGACGATATTTTTCCGGGTCTCGGGCTACTACCGGTTATACTGGAAACGATGGAAAAGTTCCATGTTTGCTATGCTAGGGACGCGTGACAGACGAACGGGCCGTGCATCCGGGTTCGTCTCGCTTTGCTGATCAACTTTCATGTTGAAAATATTTCGATCTGACTTACGGATTATTTAATATTAATTTTCAAAGTTTTATTAATTATTTAGGAATTAAAAACAGATTTAGCTATTTTAATAAAATCCTATTATGACATCATCGCGATGTCATGCTCACATCAACATTTGACTGGTCAACTGACCTGCGGGTCCCGAACGTCATAGGCACAAGTTTTTATTAAGATTAATTATTAATTAATCAGATTAATTTAGTGGGGGGCCCGCGTGTCATACTCTAATTATGTTAATTAATTATTCTAATTAACAGATTAACATATATATTTATTTAACTAATTCATTAACTCATTAAGTAATTATTATATCTATTTATTTATTTATTTAATAAAAACATTATTTTTATTTTTATTTTAACTATCACGTGGGGCCTCCCTGTCATAGACAGCGGGTGCATTGGCCCCACCGGTAAGTGGCCTAAGGCGAAAATACACGATTTTTTACATAGATATAAACATGCAAATATCGTATTCCTCCAATATCTATATACGCAATACATACATAAATACAGGTATCAAATACATACATACATACATACGGAATACAACATTTGTTTTTCTTTATTTCTCTCAAAACTCTCAACACTCATCTCTCTCTCTGTTAACAAACAGAGAACAACTCTCTGCTCCAACTCAACATAGAAGAACATAAACTTCAATCCCTCCTACCGGAGTCTACCGTCGACGGATCGGGGCCTCGTTTGCCGGAACGGTACCGGGACGGCGAGGAGAACGACATGGTGGGAGGAGCCCGAGGAGGGGCTCGCCGACGTTGACGGGAGGGGCCGGTGAAGCCGGAGTTCGCGGGAAGGGGCGGAGGAGACGGCGTGGTTCCGGCGAGGAAGAGGCGTAGGGGAGGCCCGGTGGGGGAGGGGCTCGCCGGCGTGATGAAGGGGCCGAGGGGGGCCGGTCTCCCTGCCCGGTCCCTCCTGGACCGAGCGGGAGGAAGGGGCGCGACGGGGAGGGGGGGTCCCTCGGTGAGGAGAGGCAGGGGGGCCGCCGGCGGGGAGTGAGGGGTGGAGAGGAGGGCCGGTGGAGGGAGGCCGTGGGGGGGCTGCTCGCCGGCGGGGGGGGGCGAGGCGCGCCGGCCAGGGAGGGGTGGATCTGAGAGGGGGGGCGACGGGAGGTACGGGAGAGAGAGGGATCGTGGGGAGGGAGAGGGGTCTGCGGGAGGGAGTGGGGGATCTGGCGTGGGGTGGGGGCTCTCGTGGGGGAGGGTTACGGGAGAGAGAGAGCGTGAGGGGTGGGGCCCCCCACGAGGGGGAGGCTGGCGGCGCTCGGGGGGGGAGGGAGTAGCGAGGAGAGGCTCCCTCGCCAGGGGGGCGCTAGGGTTTTGAGCGGGAGGGTGGCGCGGGGTGGGCTGGCCAGTTGGGCCTTTTGGCCCAGCTCGGCCACGGGGGTGGGGGTTGCTTTTTTTTCTTTTTCCTTTTTTTTTGTTTCTTACATTATTTATTTTACTATTCAATTTTTCTTTTCAAATACTTTTATTTTATACTTTATTTTCTCATTATTATTTTTAATACTTTCCTTTTTATATATATTCTTTTAATATTTGTAATGAACTTATAAAGTACTTTTCTTTTGTTTTCAAATTTTGGATCCGGACAGACTCGAATCAACGCGGGTCTGAGATGGGAATTCGATGACGTGGCATCATTAGCGGTTGATCACTGTAGCTTAATTACAATAATTACTGTTGCAAAAGTCGAGGATGTCACAATTCTCCCCTACTAACAAGAATTCTCGTCCCGAGAATTAAGAGGTAGAGGGAAAGAGCCCGGGGTATTCATCACTAAGATGATCCTCGCGTTCCCAAGTGGCTTCATCTTCAGAATGATTTGACCACTGCACCTTAAGGAACTTGGTGACCTTGCGACGAGTCTTACGTTCAGCTTAGTCGAGAATGCGGACCGGATGCTCCTTATAAGAGAGGTCTTGTTGTAGCTCAAGCATATCGTGATCCACTGCTCGAATAGGGTCCTTGAAGCAGCGACGGAGCTGAGAAACATGGAAGACATCGTGAACCTGAGAAAGGTTCACCGGCAGTTCCAATTGATAAGCCACTCTTCCACGCCTTTCGAGAACAGTGAAAGGACCAATATAACGAGGAGATAACTTGCCCTTGATTCCGAAACGGTGTGCACCTCTCATTGGTGTGACACGAAGATAAGCCTTTTCGCCAGGTTGATAGACCATATCTTGATGATGACGGTCATACTGACTCTTCTGACGAGACTGAGCAGCCTTCAGATTCTCATGAATAATGCGGACTTGATCTTCGGCATGTTGAATAATATCCGGACCGAAGAGTGATTGTTCCCCAGTTTCTGACCAATTCAGAGGAGTTCGACACCTTCGCCCATACAATACTTCGGAAGGGGCCATCTTCAGACTAGCTTGATAGCTATTGTTGTAAGAGAACTCGGCATACGGGAGAGATTCCTCCCATTTCTTACCGAAAGAAATGACACAAGCTCGAAGCATGTCCTCGAGAATTTGGTTGACTCGTTCAACTTGTCCCTGGGATTGAGGGTGAAATGCAGTGCTGAAGGACAGATGAGTCCCCATAGCCTTCTGAAAACTTTCCCAAAATTTTGAAGTGAACAAGCTGCCACGGTCCGAACTGATTACCAACGGAATACCGTGAAGTGAAACAACTCTTGACATATAAAGATCTGCCAGCTGACTAGCATTAATCGTTTCTTTGACGGCCAGGAAATGTGCAACTTTGGACAGTCGATCAATGACGACAAGAATAGCATCATTACCTTTCTGAGACCTGGGAAAACCAGTGACGAAGTCCATTTCAACGTGGTCCCATTTCCACTCGGGAATAGAGATAGGTTGCAGAGTTCCAGCAGGCTTTTGGTGTTCTGCTTTGATACGCCGGCATATATCACATTCTGCCACATAGCGTGCAATGTCTTGTTTCATATTGGGCCACCAGAATCTTTGCCGGATGTCTTGGTACATCTTGGTACTACCCGGGTGAATAGACAATGGTGTGTCATGAGTTTCTTCCATCACCTTCCCAGTCATCCTGAGATTTTCCTTCTTATTTGGGACGAATAGGCGACCCTTGAAATACAAGGCGCCACCTTCATCAACAGTGAAAAAGGAGGGTTTACCCTTCGCAATATAGCTCTTAATCCTGTCGACATCATCGTCAAAGTCTTGCAGATTCTTTATGGAGCTCACAAGATCTGGTTCAACCACTAGGTTACTGAGGGAACCCTGATTAACAACACGAAGGTTCATCTTTTGACACTCTTCAGGAGGGGGAACAAGGTAACCCTGAGGAACAATGTGGAGGTTCAGCTTACGGAATTCCTCTTGCAGACGATCGTGAACCTGATGAACCTGGAGGTGGTTGCAGTATGACTTGCGACTTAAAGCATCAGCCATTACATTAGCCTTGCCAGGGGTATATGATATACTACAGTCAAAATCTGCTATACGCTCCATCCATCTTTGTTGACGCAGATTCAGCTCCGGTTGAGTGAACAAGTACTTCAAACTTTGGTGGTCGGTGTAGATTTCACAGCGATTACCGACAAGGTATTGTCGCCATTCTTTCAATGCATGAATGACTGCGGCAAGCTCGAGATCATGAACTGGGTAGTTCTCTTCATGAGCACGCAGTTGACGTGAAGCATAAGCGATCACCTTGCGATCCTGCATTAGGACACAACCTATTCCTTGACGAGAAGCATCACAGTATATGACGAAATCCCTTTTCGTATCTGGAGGAGCAAGTACTGGAGCGGACGCCAGTTTGTCCTTGAGTGCCTGGAAACTTTCCTGGCATTTATCAGTCCATTCATATTTAACACCTTTGTGAAGCAGGTTGGTTAAGGGCTTCGCAATCTTGGAGAAGTTCTCGACGAATCGACGGCAATAGCTGGCGAGTCCGAGAAAACTTCTGACTTGCTTGACATTCTTCGGGGTAGTCCAGTCAAGAATAGCTTGAATTCGTTCGGGGTTGACCGCAATACCATCCTTGGAAATCACATGACCAAGGTAAGTCACTTCGTCTAGCCAGAACTCACATTTGGAATACTTCGCATAGAGTTTATGCTCCCGAAGCTTATCCAGTAGAAGACGAAGATGCTCAGCATGCTCTTCTTTGTTCTTCGAAAATACCAGAATATCATCTAGATATACCACGACAAATTTGTCGAGGTAGTCCATGAATATATAATTCATCAGTCGAGAGAAAGTTGCCGGTGCATTGGTTAAGCCGAAGGACATGACGGTGTACTCGTATGATCCATATCGAGTAACAAAGGCGGTCTTTGGAATATCCTCCTTGCGAACACGGATTTGGTGGTATCCCAATCTCAAGTCGAGCTTAGAGAAAACGGTGGAACCAGCAAGTTGATCATACAAATCATTTATCCGAGGGAGAGGATATTTATTTTGAATAGTGGCCTGGTTGATAGGACGATAGTCTTGGACCAATCGATTTGTCCCATCCTTCTTAACAAAGAGAGAAGGTGCTCCCCAAGCAGAGGACCTCGGACGGATGAAACCCAGACGGAGCGAGTTGTCAATTTCTTGCTAAAGTTCAAGGAGTTCATGTGGTGGCATTTTATAAGGACGCTTGGCAATAGGAGTGGTACCGGGTACCAAGTCAATGACAAACTCGATAGCTCGAGCAGGGGGAATCCCCGGGAGTTCTTCTGGAAAGACATCTTGGAATTCTCGGACCACTGGAATGTTTTCAATCCCTTCAAGAGGCGACGCATTTAATGCATTCAAAGCATACAGTCGTGCCTCAGCATTACGGACGAGATGAGCATGGTAGCTTATTACTTCATCTGAAGGGTGTAGGAGGTGGACGGTCTTGGTGGCACAAACGATCGATGCCGTATGAGCTTTCAACCAGTCCATCCCCAATATGAGATCAATGTTGGATGACTTTAGTAGGATGGGGTTGGCAAGGAATTGTAATCCTTCAATTTCAACCGGAACATGGGGGCAAACCACAGAGGTTCGGCATTCGCCCCCAGGGGTGTTTACCACTATCGGGATGTTCATCTCTTCGCTCCTAATGTCATGCATGTATGCAAAATTTTCCGACATAAAGGAATGTGATGCTCCTGTATCAAACAATACAGAAGCATGTACTGAGTTAACGAGAAGTGTACCCATCACGGTAGCAGGCTGGTCTTGAGCTTGACCCATATCAATGTTGTTGGCCTGACCACGAACATAAGCAGGCTTAGTGTTGAAGTTGCGGTTCTTGTTGTTGCCACTGCCAGTTGCGGGAAGTGCCAGCTGATTCGGATTCTGCCTGCAGTCTCTAGCACGGTGACCTGGACGGCCACACTTGAAGCACAGCCCGTCCTCAGGACGGGAAGGAGGAACTCGAGGAGGTGGAGCTGGGAGCCTCGGTTGCCTAGGTGGTGGAGGAGGCAGGCGAGGTGCAGCATAGGACGGCCTCGGAGTAGGAGCAGGTGCATGATACATGTTGTTGGGAATCCAAATCTTCCGCTTCTGTGCAGATGAGCCCGAAGATGAGCCCATGTCACGGTTGCGCTTGCTGCTATCTTTGTATTCCTGCACACCAGTCTCAACCTGAATAGCCTTGTTCACGAGGGTGGCGAAATCAGCATAGTCCTGAACGAGGAGTGTCAGCTTGATATCAGGGTGGAGGCCTTCAGGGAACTTCTCCTGCATGCGTGCATCAGTCGCAATGTCTTCTTCAGCATAGCGAGATAATTCCAGAAATTCCCGCTGATAAGCATCCACAGTCTTGTTGCCCTGGACCAAGTTGCGGAATTCACGCTTCTTCCGGTCCATGATTCCCTGGGGAATGTATCGAGCACGGAAAGAAGCCTTGAATTCTGCCCAAGTGATGATAGTTCCATCGGGCTGAGAGCGCCTGTGGCTGTCCCACCATTGAGCAGCGGGACCCTTCAGAAAGTAGGCGGCAAAGTTGACATAGCTCGCCAGGGGCACATTGGCAGACTCCAGCTCATAAGAAATGTCACGGAGCCAGTCATCAGCATCTAGAGGCTGAGTTGAGCTGCGGTAGATCGCAGGGTTGAGACGGCAGAAGTCTTGCAGTGTCACGCCTTGTGGTTGGTTCATGTTCGGCCTTTGGAACTGATCCATGAGCCCTTGCATAAACTGGCGGTTCAGCTCAAACTGTTCGATCATCCCCGCCATATACTCGGGAGGCGGGGGTGGTGCATCGTTGGCAGGGCCACGCGGGCGGCCAGCTGGTCTAACCATCCTGTTAAATATTTAGCAGGGGTAGTTTAGCTTAAAGTAATTGCAAAGACATCGCACGCATTCATGAAGTAATTAAGCATAATGAAAGGGAAATGGGATAGATACTCCATAGTAGTTGAGTTCGACATACAGACCCATACATAAGTTCGATTACAGACTAACGATTACAAATTCGAAATTTGGCGATAGCCCGGACGCATTTGACGATACCCTGGACTCACTAGGCGGCGCGCAGGCACGCGGTGGAAGAGTACCACAACGAGATGTAGCGATAAGGCTACATCAACGTCGGAGAGGACGATCGAATCCTGGTAGCTGGCGGTGATAGAAGGTAGGGACAGGACCTTGTGTCCCGTTGTGACTCTGGTGACGGTACCGCATCCAGTCGAGGAGCTGAGGTCCAAGTGCAGGGGTTCTACCCCCAACATCAGTCCACTCGAGAGCTGATGGTAGCTCTGTCCTGCTCGGCTCGCGGATGCGCATAGGTGGAACCCTCGGACAGTGTGATGGTTGTAGCTCTGTCAACGCGTCGTAAAGACGAGCGCGTGTAGCATACAGCTCCACAGTCAGAGCTCGGAAAGCACGATCCATTGCCTTAGTGTACTGCACCAGAACCCGCGCGTCGTAGCGACGCGTCACGTAGGGGGCGCAGACAGCGACGTAGGAACGGTCGCTGCGCTCCCGAACGTCAGAAGCGTAGGCAGTGAGATCAGACCCAGTCTCATCCCCAGCAGGAGCATGCGGGATGTATCTGAAAGGGCTCTCCTCCAGGTGAGGGTACGCTCCACGGAGACGGGTGATGGCGATGTAGGCCGCATCATGGACGGCCATCTCGACCGACACTCCAATACCACAGAACACGTGGCGCTCAAGGGTCTCGCCGCCCCTCTGGTCGAAGATGCGAACCTCAGCCTGGTACTGGTACTGGTTGTACTCGCGGAAATCCTCGAACATAGTGTACTCGGGGTACCAGCGATATCCCAGCCTGGTCAGGAGATCGACCAAAATGGCCGGGAACCCAGTCGTCTCAGTGGCCTGTTTCAGGCGCACGTGCTGTCTTGCGGGACGCATCTGAAAATAAGATTGACAGATGTCAATGACAGTGTGTGTAATACATATTGAGGAGAAAAAGAGTAAATAGTCCAGCGCTCCGGATCGATGTGATTCGAGAACCTAATGTTAGAGTTAGTAAAATATTTGACCCGAAGGAGAAGAGAAAGTAGAGCCCAGAGTATAGGAAAGGAGTAAAAGATACTAATACCACCCAATTAAGATGTGGGCCCGTAAGCCACAACATCAGTGTTAGTAAAGTTTTTCAAACACTAGACTCAACTTCGGCCAAGGAGTTGGAAAGGGGGCTACCTACAGGCAGTTGGCTCTGATACCAACTTGTGACGCCCTCGGCTTAATCGTACGCTAATCATACACGCAAATGCGTACGATCAAACCCAAGGACTCACGGGAAGATATCACAACACAACTCTAGACACAAATAAAATAACATCAGCTTCATATTACAAGCCAGGGGCCTCGAGGGCTAGAATACGAAAGCTCGATAAACACACGAGTCAGCGGAAGCAACAAATACCTGAGTATAGACATAAAACATGGGGTGCCTTAGAGAAGGCTAGCACAAAAGATACAACGATCGAACGAGGCGAGGCCTCCTGCCTAGGAACCTCCTAACTACTCCTGATCATCAGCGGCCTCCACGTAGTAGTAGGCACCGTCGGGGTAGCAGTCGTCGGCGGCGGGGACCTCCATATCCTGGGCTCCATCATCTGGTCGCAGCAAACGGATCAAGGGGACAAGGGGGGAGCAAAGCAGCGGTGAGTACTCATCCAAAGTACTCGCAAGTCTTACATCAGAACTATTCTAATTATGCATCAGTATCAAAGAAGGGGGGTTATATGTGGACTGACTGCAGCAATGCGAGAATAGAGAGAGAAAGCCTAGTCCTATCGAAGACTAGCATCTTCAGGGTCTTGCAGCAATAGACGAGAGTAGAACAGGGGGGGGGGGGGGTAAAACATTAATAGTCATATTGTTACAGCAATATTAAAGTGAGGTCACGCCTAAAGATCCTCCCTCGACTCCCTGCGAGGAAGAAATCCCGAGGCAAAACTAATTCCAGTTAAGTAACAATTGTAGTTGTAAAAGATCGCGGCACAACTCCAAGTCGTCCTGTAACCGTGGACACGGCTATCCGAATAGTTAATTTTCATCCCTGCAGGGGTGCACCACATGTCCCGTCACGCTCGATAACACTCTGGCCGGACATACTTTTCTGGGTCCTGCCCGGCCTCGGAATATCGACACGTCGCAGCCCCACCTAAGACTAATCAGAGAGGCCAGCCCGCCGGTCTAAATCCTAAGCACAAAGGGTTCGTGGGCCCAGTTCCCCTTCACGCTCCTGCACGTGGCGTGGGCGGCCGACGTCAGTCCTAGCATCCCTTAATCACAAGCGCGATGCATCTCGAGACCACTCGGGCGCGCGCCGCTACATTTCTGGCATCTGAAAAGCTTCGGCTGATACCGCGACGCCGAGTACCCATAATTCTTCCCGCGTAGCCGGTTAGTGCGAAAAGGTCTCCGACCAACCCAGATCAAATACCCAAATCCATTAACATTTTAATTAGGCCAACAACACAGTTGCACGGGAATCCTCCCGTCTTACAACTAATCACCAATGATCCCAGTAACATGGTCGAGTAACTGTGTGGTTGTAACATCGGGGGAAATCCGAGGTATCACCCTCGTTGGATTCCGAACGATGTACCCGTCAAGGTGGGCTTAGAGGAATCACCCTCGAGGGTCCCACACTCGCGGGGTTGCACGACACAGGCGTCATCGGGAATGGTGAAAGAGGAATCACCCTCGATAACCACAACCGACTAGCTATACTACAGAGATATCATCAGGAGTACTTAGCGAGGTGTCACCCTCGGTACCCGATAGTATCCCTATAGCGTCGTACAACGAAGGGGGGTGAAGGTGCTGTGTCGGGTCTGGCTCGTCGATCAGAGATCGAGATTTGAAAACAAGCGGGGCAACTGAACTACGGGGTCAGAGGGGATGACTGCTCCACCTATACTAAGCATATTTAAAGTACAGGACTGAAAGTAGCAGTTCAACAAAAATAGGCTATGCATCAGATATAGGAGCTAACTACAACAGTAGCAAAATACTAATGCAAGCAGTAGGAAGAAAGACATAGGCGATATAGGAATGATCAAGGGGAATTTGCTTGCCTTGTTGCTCTGCGGCAAAGGACTGATCGGCAGGGTCGAAGATGTACCCGGCAGCAGCGTCAGTCTCGGGGTCTACCGGTAAGAAGAGGGGGAAGAAACAATAAATAATAGCACCGATGCAACGCAAAGCATGACATGGAAAGATGCAGGCTAGACATGAGCTAACGCAGTAACATCCGTCATAGACGGGTCGGAAGAATATCTGACGATATTTTTTCGGGTCTCGGGCTACTACCGGTTATACTGGAAACGATGGAAAAGTTCCATGTTTGCTATGCTAGGGACGCGTGACAGACGAACGGGCCGTGTATCCGGGTTCGCCTCGCTTTGCTAATCAACTTTCATGTTGAAAATATTTCGATCTGACTTACGGATTATTTAATATTAATTTTCAAAGTTTTATTAATTATTTAGGAATTAAAAACAGATTTAGCTATTTTAATAAAATCCTATTATGACATCATCGTGATGTCATGCTGACATCAACATTTGACTAGTCAACTCACCTGCGGGTCCCGAACGTCATAGGCACAAGTTTTTATTAAGATTAATTATTAATTAATCAGATTAATTTAGTGGGGGGCCCGTGTGTCATACTCTAATTATGTTAATTAATTATTCTAATTAACAGATTAACATATATATTTATTTAACTAATTCATTAACTCATTAATTAATTATTATATCTATTTATTTATTTATTTAATAAAAACATTATTTTTATTTTTATTTTAACTATCGCGTGGGGCCTCCCTGTCATAGACAGCGGGTGCATTGGCCCCACCGGTAAGTGGCCTAAGGCCAAAATACACGATTTTTTACATAGATATAAACATGCAAATATCGTCTTCCTCCAATATCTATATAGGCAATACATACATAAATACGGGTATTAAATACATACATACATACATACGGAATACAACATTTCTTTTTCTTTATTTCTCTCAAAACTCTCAACACTCATCTCTCTCTCTGTTAACAGACAGAGAACAACTCTGTGCTCCAACTCAACATAGAAGGACATAAACTTCAATCCCTCCTACCGGAGTCTACCGTCGACGGATCGGGGCCTCGTTTGCCGGAACGGTACCGGGACGGAACGACATGGTGGGAGGAGCCCGAGGAGGGGCTCACCGACGTTGACGGGAGGGACCGGTGAAGCCGGAGTTCGCGGGAAGGGGCGGAGGAGACGGCGTGGTTCCGGCGAGGAAGAGGCGTAGGGGAGGCCCGGTGGGGGAGGGGCTCGCCGGCGTGATGAAGGGGCCGAGGGGGGCCGGTCTCCCTGCCCGGTCCCTCCTGGACCGAGCAGGAGGAAGGGGGCACGACGGGGAGGGGGGGGTCCCTCGGTGAGGAGAGGCAGGGGGCCGCCGGCGGGGAGTAAGGGGTGGAGAGGAGGGCCGGTGGAGGGAGGCCGTGGGGGGGCTGCTCGCCGGCGGGGGGGAGGCGCGCCGGCCAGGGAGGGGTGGATCTGAGAGGGGGGCGACGGGAGGTACGGGAGAGAGAGGGGTCGTGGGGAGGGAGAGGGGTCTGCGGGAGGGAGTGGGGGATCTGGCGTGGGATGGGGGCTCTCGTGGGGGAGGGTTACGGGAGAGAGAGAGAGCGTGGGGGGTGGGGCCCCCCCACGAGGGGGAGGCTGGCGGCGCTCAGGGGGGAGGGAGTAGCGAGGAGAGGCTCCCTCGCCAGGGGGGGCGCTAGGGTTTTGAGCGGGAGGGTGGCGCGGGGTGGGCTGGCCAGTTGGGCCTTTTGGCCCAGCTCGGCCAGGGGGGTGGGGGTTGCTTTTTTTTCTTTTTCCTTTTTTTTGTTTCTTACATTATTTAATTTACTATTCGATTTTTCTTTTTAAATAATTTTTTTATACTTTATTTTCTCATTATTATTTTTAATACTTTCCTTTTTATATATATTCTTTTAATATTTGAAATGAACTTATAAAGTACTTTTCTTTTGTTTTCAAATTTTGGATCCGGACACACTCGAATCAACGCGGGTGTGAGATGGGAATTCGATGACGTGGCATCATTAGCGGTTGATCACTGTAGCTTAATTACAATAATTACTGTTGCAAAAGTCGAGGATGTCACAAGAACACCTATACCTCCCGAACAAATTAAATTTGAATCTAATATTGCTATGGTTAAAGATCACTTGGTTGATAATATTGATGGGCATGTCATTCATTTCTGTGATGAAGCTGCTAGAATTGCTAGACCTGATACTAAAGGTAAACATAAACCTATTGTTGGTGTGCCTATTGTTTCTGTTAAAATAGGAGATCATTTTTGTCATGGATTATGTGATGTGGGTGCTAGTGTGAGTGCAATTCCCTTTACCTTATACCAAGAAATTATGAATGATATTGCACCAGCCGAATTAGAGGGAATTGATGTTACCATCAAGCTTGCTAATAGAGATACTATTGCACCAATTCAGATTGCTAGAGATGTTGAAGTCGTGTGTGGGAAAATAAAGTATCCTGCTGATTTTCTTGTTCTTGGTTCCCCACAAGATGATTTTTGTCCCATTATATTCGTTAGACCCTTCTTAAATACTTTTAATGCTAATATTGATTGTGAAAAAGAAATGGTTACTGTAATTTTTGGGGATGCATCTCATGAGTTCAATTCTCTAAATTTCATAGACAAGCGCATGACAAAGAATTGCCTGGTAAAGATGAAATTATTGGTCTCGCTTCTATCATTGTGCCTCCTACCAACCCCTTAGAACAATATTTGCTAAACCATGAAAATGATATGCATATGAATGAAAGGAATGAAATAGATAAGATTTTCTTTGATCAACAGCCTATTTTGAAACACAACGTGCCTGTTGAAATACTTGGGGATCCTCCTCCACCTAAGGATGATCCCGTGTTTGAGCTTAAACAATTACCTGATACTCTGAAGTATGCTTATCTTGATGAAGGAGAGATATATCATGTTATTATTAGTGTTAAGCTTTCATAGCATGAAGAAAATAGATTATTGAAAACTCTGAGGAAGCATCATGCCGCTATTGTATATTCTCTTGATGATCTTAAGGGCATTAGTCCCACTCTATGTGAGCACAAAATCAATATGGAGCCTGCTGCTAAACCAGTTGTTGATCACCAACGACGATTAAATCCTAAAATGAAGGAAGTGGTAAGAAATGGAATACTAAAGCTTCTGGAGGCAGGTATAATTTATCCTATTGCTGATAGTAGATGGTTTAGTCCCGTTCATTGTGTTCCTAAAAAGGGAATTATTACAATTGTTCCTAATGATAAAGATGAATTGATCCCGCAAAGAATTGTTACAGGATATAGAATGGTAATTGATTTCAGGAAACTAAATAAAGCTACTAGGAAAGATCATTAGCCGCTACCTTTTATTGATCAAATGCTAGAAAGACTATCCAAACATACACATTTTTTGCTTTCTAGATGGTTATTCTGGCTTCTCTCGAATACTTGTATCAAGAGAGGATCAAGAGAAGACCACTTTTACTTGCCCTTTCGGTACCTTTGCTTATAGACGTATGCCTTTCGGTTTATGCAATGCACCTGCTACCTTTCAAAGATGCATGATGGCTATATTATTTATATTCTTTAACTTTTGTGAAAATATTGTTGAGGTTTTCATGGATTACTTTTCCGTTTACGGAACTTCTTTTGATGATTGCTTGAGCAACCTTGATCGAGTTTTGCTCAGATGTGAAGAAACTAATCTTGTCTTGAATTCGGAGAAGTGCCACTTTGTGGTTAATGAGGGCATTGTCTTGGGACACAAAATCTGTGAAAGAGGTATTCAAGTTGATAAAGCTAAAGTTGATGCTATTGAAAAAATGTCGTGTCCAACAGATATCAAAGGTATAAGAATTTTCCTTGGTCATGTTGGTTTCTATATGAGATTTATTAAAGACTTCTCTAAGATTTCTAAGACACTCACTAATATTTTGCAAAAGGATGTTCCATTCGTTTTTGACGATGATTGTGTAGAAGCATTTGAAATTATTAAGAGAGCCTTGAACAATGTACCTATTGTTCAACCACCTGATTGGAACCTACCCTTTGAAATCATGTGTGACGCTAGTGATTATGCTATTGGTGTTGTTCTAGGACAAAGAGTTGATAAGAAATTAAATGTCATCCATTACGCTAGTAAAACTCTAGACACTGCTCAAAGAAACTACGCTACCACTGAAAAGGAATTTTTAGGAGTTGTCTTTGCTTGCGATAAGTTTAGACCTTATATTGTTGATTCCAAAGTAACTGTTCACACTGATCACGCTGCTATTAAGTACCTTATGGAAAATAAAGCTGCTAAACCTAGACTTATTAGATGGGTTCTTCTGCTACAATAATTTGTTTTGCATATTATTGATAGAAAGGGCGTTGATAACCTCGTAGGAGATAACTTGTCTAGATTAGAGAATGTTCTTGATGACCCACTACCTATTGATAATAGCTTCCCTGATGAACAACTAGCGGTCATAAATGCTTCACACAATGCTCCTTGGTATGCTAATTATGCTAATTACATCGTTGCTAAATTTATACCGCCTAGCTTCACATACCAACAAAAGAAAAAGTTCTTCTGTGATTTAAGACATTACTTTTGGGACGATCCCCACCTTTATAAAGAAGGAGTATATGGTATTATTAGACATTGTGTACCTGAGCATGAACAGGGAAAAATCCTATACAAGTGTCACTCCGAGGCCTACGGAGGACATCTCGCTGGAGATAGAACTGCACACAAGGTATTAAAATTTGGTTTTTATTGGCCTACTCTCTTCAAGGATGCTCGTCAGTTTGTCTTGTCTTGTGATGAATGTCAAAGAATTGGTAATATTAGTAGACATCAGGAAATGCCTATGAACTACTCTATAGTTATTGAACCATTTGATGTTTGGGGTTTTGATTATATGGGACCTTTTCCAATGTCCAATGGGTATACTCATATTCTAGTTGTCGTTGGTTATGTTACTAAGTGGGTAGAAGCTATTCCAACTAGTAGTGTTGATCATAACACTTATATTAAAATGCTGAAAGAGGTTATTTTCCCTGGATTTGGAGTCCCTAGATATTTAATAACTGATGGTGGTTCACACTTTATTCATGGTGTTTTCCATAAATTGCTTGCTAAGTATGATGTTAATCATCGAATTGCATCTCCTTATCATCATCAGTCTAGTGGGCAAGTAGAATTGAGCAATAGAGAAATTAAATTGATCTTGCAAAAGACCGCTAATAGATCCAGAAAGAATTGGTCTAAGAAACTTGATGATGAATTATGGGCCTATAGAACCGCTTACAAAAACCCTATGGGCATGTATCCTTATAAAATGGTTTATGGTAAAGCATGTCACTTACCTCTAGAGCTAGAACATAAAGCTTATTAGGCAATTAAAGAGTTAACTATGATTTCAAACTTGCAGGTGAAAAGAGGTTATTTGACATTAGCTCACTTGATGAGTGGAGAACCCAGGCCTATGAGAATGCCAAGTTGTTTAAATAAAAGGTTAAGAGATGGCATGATAGAAGGATACAAAAGCATGAATTCAATGTAGGTGGTCATGTCTTGCTATACAACTCTCGTTTAAGATTTTTTGCACGAAAACTTCTCTCTAAATGGGAAGGTCCTTACATTATCGAGGGAGTATATCGTTCTGGTGCCATCAAGATCAAAAATGTCAAAGGCACAAATTTGAAGGTGGTAAATGGGCAAAGAATCAAACATTATATCTTAGGTACTCCTATAAATGTTGAAACTAATATTATCAATACCATAACTTCGGAAGAGTACATTAGGGAGACCTATGAGAACATCCGGACCTCGAAAAGGAATAGATATGTGCTACGGTAAGCAAACCGACTCCGAAACATTTTCAATGGCAATTTTTACCAGTTTTGGAATATTTAAAAAATTAGGAAAATTTAAAGCAGTCCGAAGCATGCATGAGGAGGCGACAAGCCAGGAGGGCGCGACCTACCCCCCTGGGCGCGCCATGCAGGCTTGTGGCTACCCCATGCACCCTTCGGACTCCGTTTCCTTATGGAATACTACCTCGGGTCGGCAAAAAATCATTATATGATCTCCCGAAGGTTTTGACCTTTGTATCACGACAATATCTCCTGTTTTTGTTTTGATATGTTTCTGTAACACATTTAGATCAAAATGACATCTTCAAGTACTCTGAAGTACCGTTATTTGAGAGAGTCATCAAACCCTACCTTGCGGAGGTGCTGCAACACCCTCAAACCATTGAGATGCATGAGGGGGTGCTGCACATCCATGATGTTGAGGGACCAAATAAGATCAGAAGCGTGGAGGCAAGGCTCGAAGCAATGGAGCAACAAGTCTTCAAGTGCCAAGGAATGGTGGAACGAGGACTTAATGCCAATCACCTAATGATCACGGAGTTTACCCATCAACACAAGTTGGACGCCAATAACCTATGGGATAACATCTTCAAGATTTACGAGAAAATCGAGCACCTCCAAGATCTATGACCTACAAAACCAAAACTATGAGTATGAATACAAATTTAAGAAAATGAGTTTGGCTGCAGGCTTGAGGATTTCGGAGACTAGTTCGTCTTTTCACGATGGTGAGCCCATGCCTTGGAAGACGGAGGACAAACTTCCAACCTCAACCACAACTCCAACATCACCACCTCCGAAGAAAGACAACTGAACACATGTGTATGGGCACTCCCCTTGGCTTGTGCCAGGCTTGGGGGAGGTGCCCCGGTATCGTATCACCATCACACCTTTTTACTTTTTTGTTTTTCTTTGTTCGATCCTTTTAGTTATATCTTGATCTAGTAGAATAAAGTTTTAGTGTGATCTAGTTTTGAGTTTTTCTTTATGTTCCCCCTATGTAAGCAAGTCCGAGAGTTATATAATAAAGAGTAGTTTTGAGTCGAGGGCTTTGCTTGCTTGCTATGATCTTGAAAAAAAGAAATAGAAAGAAGTATAGAATAAAAGCAAAAGAGCTATATAATGATCTTATGGGGAGTGATGACTTCACATATAAAAAGTATGTCGATTGAAATTTGTTGAGAGTTGACAAACAAGACTATTGGTCATTGTTGAAATTAAAAGGAAGTAATAAAGAAAGAGAGGTTCCCATATAAATATGTTATCTTGGACATATTTTATGATTGTGAGCACTCATTAAAATATTATATGTTAAGAAGTTGATGTTGGACAAGGAAGACAACATAATGAGTTATGTTTGCTTATTTCCGAATAGAAGTTATATGGTTCTAGATCCTTCAACATGTGTTGCTTGCTTCCACCCCATATTAGACAAAAACTTTTGCACCAAGTAGAGATACTGCTTGTGCATCCAAAAACCTTTAACCCAGTTTTGCCTTGAGAGTCCACCATACCTACCTATGGATTGAGTAAGATCGTTCAAGTAAGTTGTCATTGGTGCAAGCAATAAAAATTGCTCTTTAAACATGTGTGGTTTATTAGTGCGAGGAAAATAAACTTTATACGAACTTGCGATATAGCAGAAATAAAAGCGTCACACTGCATAATAAAGCTCTTTATCACAAGGGGCAATATAAAGTGAAGTTCTTTTGCATTAAGGGATTGTGCATCCAACTATAAAAGCGCATGACAACCTCTACTTCCCTCTACGAAGGGCCTATCTGTTACCTTTACTTTCTATTACTTATCTTTATGTAAGAGTCATGGTGATCTTCACCATTTTCTTTATTTCGCCTTTATCTTTTGGCAAGCGTCATGTGTTGGGGAATGATCTAGACAAATATATCCACTCGAATGTGGGTGATCATGAGTTACTACTGTTGACATTACCCTTGAGGTAAATAGTTGGGAGGCAAAATTATAAGCCCCTATCTTTCTCTGTTTCCGATTGAAGCTTTGACCCCATAGGTACCGCGTGAGTGTTAGCAATTATGAAAGACCATAAGATGATTGAGTATGTGGATTTGCTTTACAAGCTCTTATATTGACTCTTCCCTACATTGCGATAAATTGGAGTTGCTTCAATGACTGAAATCATAGTTTGTTAGTTCTCAATAGAGTTCTTGATTCATATTTTGCCTTGTGAATGAATTGTTACTCTAGTATAAGATATTCTATGTCAATATGTATTGTTGTTCTAAAGATAACCATGATGCCTTCATGTCCGTATTTTATTTTATTGACACCTCTATCTCTAAACATGTGGGCATATTTATTGATCTCGGCTTTCGCTTGAGGACAAGCGAGGTCTAAGCTTGGGGGAGTTCATACGTCCATTTTGCATCATGCTTTTATATCAATATTTATTGCACAATGGGATGTTAATACACATTATGGTCCAATACTTATGCTATTTCTCTCTTATTTAACAAGATTTACATGAAGATGGAGAATGCAAGCAGTTGGAATTCTGGACTGGAAAAGGAGCAAATCTGAGAGACCTATTCTGCACAGATCCAAAAGTCCTAAAAAGTTACGGAGAATTGTTTTGGAATATATAAAAAATAATGGGTGAAAGAAATACCGGAGGGGACCCACCAGGAGGTCACAAGCCAAGGGGCGCGACCTACCTCCCCTGGCTGCGCCCTGCAAGCTTGTGGGCCCCTGACACGTTTCTGGTGCCCATCTTCTGCTATATGAAGGGGTTTGACGTGGAAAAAAAATTCATATCAGAGCTTTTGGGATGCAGCGCCACCGTCTCGAGGCAGAACTTCGAAAGAACCAATATAGAGCTCCGGTGGAGCTATACCGCCGTGAAAACTTCCCTCCCGGAGGGGAAATCGAAGTCGTCGTCATCACCAACGACCCTCTCATCGAAAGGGGGTCAATATACATGAACATCTTCATCAACATCTTCTCCTCTCAAAACCCTAGTTCATCTCTTGTATCCGATCTTTTTCTCAAAACCTCAGATTGGTACATGTGGGTTGCTATTTGTGTTCATTAATCCTTGTAGTTGATGCTAGTTGGTTTATTTGGTGGAAGATTATATGTTCAAATCCTTAATGATTATCAATACTCCTCTGATTATGAACATGAATATGCTTTGTGAGTAGTTACGTTTGTTCCTGAGGACATGGGATAAGTCTTGTTATATGTAATCATGTGAATTTGGTATTCGTTCGATATTTTGATAAGATATATGTTGTGTCTCCTCTAGTGGTTTCATGTGAACGTCGACTACATGACACTTCACCATTATTTGGGCCTAGAGGAAGGCATTGGAAAGTAATAAGTAGATGATGGGTTGCTAGAGTGACACAAGCTTAAACCCTAGTTTATGTGTTGCTTCGTAAGGGGCTGATTTGGATCCATATGTTTCATGCTATGGTTAGAGTTATCTTAATTCTTCTTTCGTAGTTGCGGATGCTTGCGAGAGAGATTAGTCATAAGTGGGATGTTTGTCCAAGTAAGGGTAGCACCCAAGCACCGGTCCACCCACATATCAAATAATCAAAGTAATGAACGTGAATCATATGAGCATGATGAAAACTAGCTTGACATAAATTCACATGTGTCCTCGGGAGCGTTTTTCCTTATATAAGAGTTTGTCTAGGCTTGTCCTTTGCTACAAAAAGGATTGGGTCACCTTTATGCACCATTGTCACATTTGTTACTTGCTACTCGTTATGAATTACCTTATTACAAAACTATCTGTTACCGATAATTTCAGTGCTTGCAGAGAATACCTTACTGAAAACCGCTTGTCATTTCGTTCTACTCCTCGTTGGGTTCGACACTCTTACTTATCAAAGTACTATGATAGATCCCCTATACTTGTGGGTCGTCAACCTTTTCGCACTCACCGTCCACGTGGGAGAAGTTATGAGTACTCGACGTCGTGGTATCAGCCGAAGCTCTTCAGATGTCAGCATCGGAGCGTTGCGCGCCTGACTGGTCTGGATAAGCATCATTCTTGTATAAGAGGTTCCAGGATTTACATCGGGCACCCACGCAACATGCAGGAGCGCAAAGGGTGATGGGCCCATGAACCCTCCGCGCTTAGGAGTTAGACCGACGGGCTGGCCCCTCTGTTGAGCCTAGGTAGGGCTTCAACATGTTGATGTTCCGAGGCCAGGCATGACCCTGGAAAGTGTGTCCGGCAAGAGTTTATCAAGCGTGATGGGTAAGATGGTGGACCCCTGCAGAGATGAAAATTAACTATTTGAATAGTTGTGTGCACGGTTACAGGATGACTTGGAGTTGTGCCCTGATCTTATACAACTAGAACTGTTACTTAACTCGAATGTTGTTCCGGGATTGCTTTCTCGCAGGGAGTCGAGGAAGAATCTCTGGGCGTGACCTTAATTAATATTGCTACAACAATATGACAATATATTTGTGTTGCTTGCTCTACTCTCGTCTATTGCTGCAATACCGTTGAAGATGCTAGTCTTCGATAGGACTAGTCCCCCCTCTCTATTCTCGCATTGTTGCAGTCAGTCCACATAAAATTCCTTTCTTTTGATACTGATGCATACTTAGCATAGTTCTGATGTCAGTCTTGCGAGTACTTTGGATGAGTAATCACTGTTGCTTTGCTCCCCCTTTTCCCCTTGATACATTGCTGCGACCAGATATTGGAGCTCAGGAGATGGAGTATCCCGCCGACAACGACTGCTACCCCGACGGTGCCTACTGCTACATGGAGGCCGTTGATGACCAGGGGTAGTTTAGGAGGTTCCCAGGCCGAAGGCCTGGCCTGTTCAATCGTTGTATCTTTTTGTGCTAGCCTTCTCTAAGGCATTATCCTTGTTTTATGTCTCTACTCAGATATTTGTTGCTTCCGTTGACTCGTGTGTTTGTCGAGCTTCTGTATTCTAGCCCTCGAGGCCCGTGGCTTGTAATATGAATCTTGTATGTTTTTATTTATGTATAGAATTGTGTTGTGATATCTTCTCGTGAGTCCTTGAGCTTGGTCGTACACATTTGCGTGTATGGTTAGCGTACGATCAAATCGAGGGCGTCACAGACGTCAACATGGTGGACACACCTAACGGCCACACCCGCGTGCCACAAAACGACGATAAGTCTGTGGACAAGCCATCAAGGGGTCGAAAGAAACGCAAACAATCCAAGGCGAACAAGGGAAGGGGGGCCATACAGGGTACCGGGGTGAACACGACCCAACAGGACACCGGTAACCTCGGAGCTCCCGAGCAACCACCAGAGGATCCGAACAAGCCCAGAGGCCAGTTTGATCCCGACGACCCCGATGATTCAGACGATGAAAACTACCTCCCTCCTGACGGCGTGGAGGACAACTTGGAGGCCGAGGACTTCAGAGTTCCTGAAGGACCCTGAAGGGCAGGAAGGGTAGCAGCTCATAGCTACCGCCGCAGACTTCACGCGAAGCAAGAGTGGCTTCAAGCTGAAGAAGAAACCATCAACAATAGATGGACAAAAGTATTGGTAGCTGAAGAAGGATATGGCACCGAGTGGCCGGCTCAAAACAAAAGCTACCCACACCAGTGCTTGCTGCCTCAGTTCGATGACGAGGCCCCAGAACCCATGTCCCCCTGGCTCACATAGTAAGGCGAGCCCGATCGTCCACCTTGAGGGCGCGACAGAGCGACCGAAGAAGCTGAGTATAGACCCGAGCATCCTCGGAGGAAAGGAAAGGAACACGTGCAACCCAGGGGCGAACATGACCTACATCATGACTTAGACAACAAAACAGGTCGCGGCAGATCCATCTATGGATCCAGAAGGCACTCTCCCACTCAATGGAATGGAGATCAACCTTGGCGTGCCCACAACAATAGAGATCGGGAATCATACCGGGCACAACCAACATCCAATCTCTGGCATAGTATAGCCCGGGTCAGAGGCGTCGCTCACCCACTGTGCTTCATAGATGAGGTCATGCAATAGAAATTCCTCGAAGGGTTTAAACTCGTAAACATAGAGCAATACGACGGGACTACTGACCCCGCCGTGTGGATATAAGATTTCCTTCTCCACATCCATGTGGCCATGGGAGATGACCTCCACGCCGTCAAGTACCTACCCCTAAAGCTAAAAAGGCCAGCATGACACTCGCTAAACAGCTTACCCGAAGATTCTATCGGAAGTTGGGAAGAGCTCGAGGAAGCCTTCCTGTCTAATTTTCAGGGAACCAATGTTCAACCCCCGGACTCCTCCCATCTTAGCAACGTTGTCCAAAAGGTGGGCGAGCCGACCAGAGAATTCTAGAATAGGTTCCTAACCAAGAAGAACCAAATAGTGGACTGTCCGGATGCTGAGGCAATAGCCTCCTTTAGGCACAACATCCGTGACGAATGGCTGGCTCTCCAGCTTGGTCAGGATAGCCCGAGAACAATGTACGCCCTCACTTCCCTCATGACCCACTTTTGTGCGGGCGAGGATAATTGGCTAGCTTGACGCAGCCATAATGCGGACGACCCCGGTACCACTGAAATTCGAGACGGGAATGGTAAGCCAAGGCGAAACAAGAGCAAACGCCGCCACTGTAACGGCGACGCGATGACACAGTCGTAAGTGTCGGCTTCCGCAGTTCAAAATCTGGACAGCGGAAGAAACCCTTCAAAGGGAACATGGATGGACCGACTCCATTAGATTAGATTATGGAGAGGTCCGGCCAGATCCATGGCACCCAAGATAAGCCCCCCACCCACACCAACTGTTACTGTTGGGTGTTTAAGCAGGCTAGCAAACTAGCAGCCGAGGAACAAGGCAAGGGCCAACGAAGCGAGGACGATGAATAGCCTTGTAGTCCGAACACTGGGGGCTAGAAACAGTTCCCCCATAAGTGAAACCTGTAAACATGATATATGTCCCTCACATACCAAAGAAGGAAAGGAAGAGAGCCCTTCGGGAGGTCTACACCGTAGAGCCCATAGCTCGGAAGTGTAACCCATGGTCGGCTTGCCCGATCACCTTTGATCGTAGGGATCACCCGACTAGTATCCGTCATGGAGGGTCGGCCTCCCTCGTCCTAGACCCCATCATAGACTGGTATCACCTCACCAGAGTCCTTATGGATGGAGAAGTAGCCTTAATCTGATATATTCAGACACGTTGAAAAAGATGGGCATAGACCCATCAAGAATTAAACCCAGCAACACTACCTTTAAAGGAGTGATCACATGTGTCGAAGCCCGCTGCTCGGGCTCGGTAACACTAGAGGTTGTGTTCGGATCAACCGACAACTTCTGCAACAAAGACTTAATCTTTGACATCATCCCTTTCCTGAGCAGATACCACGCTCTACTCGGCCGCACATCATTCGCCCACATCAATGTTGTGCCTCATTATGCTTACCTAAAGATCAAGATGCCCGGACCCAGAGGTGTTATCACCGTCAACGGCAATACAGAGCGAACTCTCCGGACCGAGGAGCACACAACGGCCTTGCCAGTCGAATGCTAATACAACACCGAAGCATCAGGCAACAAGCTCGCCATCGAGACATGACAAACGGGTAAGCGAGCCCGGGCTCAATCGGATACCCCGGAGACGTCCTCAACCCAAAACAAAATAGGGATACGCTCCCCACAGCACAGCCCGGTCACCAGTCAGGTATGTCCCTTGTAGACACAATTTCATTCTCAAAATACCATGGGCAGTTGTGGGGATACACAACCAAGGACCATATGTTCGGTTCAATCGAACTATGGACCACATGTCTTCACAGGCAAAGAACGAGATGTCGTTAAGGATCTCTCAAGCGTCAAGTTCACCTATAGCAGGACAACTTCTCAAGACCCCCTATTCAAGGTCCGTGTGCCGACAATAAACTACCTTTAAAGGATTCTACCCCTCCTTTCTAAGAAGCATAGGAGAAACCGCACAGCTGGAAGCAAGGCAGACGTCAAGTCACCCATGATAGGCCAAGGAGAAAAGGTCGCCTTGAAATATGATGATCCGAACAATAGTTCCCTGTAATAGCTACCTTGGCATCATGAATTATAATAAATATTATCCATATACTTCTTTTACAGTATCCTTACATTTATATGTGTTTTGTTCATCGGCGCAGAAGGGTAGATTTGTCTGATAAGTATCATGTGTGGTCGGCTAATAAACCCAGGGCTTGGATAAAACACCGCCCCAAGCACTATCCCGTCACTACCTTTTTTATTGTTCGGTTTCTTGGATATTTCTTTGTATGCATCAGTTCCGAATTATGTCTTGGGTCAATAGTTGGGTTGCTCCGCTCCTGTGCTTACCCCCTTATGTTCTGCTAGTTCGACTAAAGGGGGTAAATAGAGAACCACTGCGATTGTATTCCCAGCTGGCCTGGCTAAAAATACCTCAGTGGAGAAAGCTAATTGACTATCATAATAAGTGAGAACCGGTTTGCAATCAGAGTTAAAAACTAAAGACCCATGGAGGTTTTATTCCGTGTTATATGGAGAGGTTTGTACTTTTTCAAACTTGGTGGTAACTATTTGAAAAATTCGGTTCATCCGACTACTACACGAAAATGAGGGCTAGCGCACGCATTCAAGCTCCTAAGGCTAAGTGAAAGCACTAAAGCCTAATAGTCCGATTGCCTCGTTTCCTCCACACACTACCGCCTTCGGGCACCGATACATGGGTTAAGGGTTACAGTGCGGATGTCGAAACACCCTTTGTAGTCTATACATGGGGGCTGAAGGTGACGACTGGAAACTTTCAGATTAAACAGCCAAAACAGCAGTCAAAATAATAACTCATAGTGCATTACATCTAGACAAGTATTTTCATAGATTGTTCCAAGGCACATTACAGTATCCCTACTCGTCAATTACATCTTTGGGACATTGGGCTTCGATCGCCCGAGCACCCTCCACCGTGACAGAGAAATAAAGCTCTCTTCGCCTATGTTCCTTTCCAGGAGGCGGAGTTGCCATCGTGAGGGTCTTCGCTCCTAGCCAGTGCATCATAGTCCTCGCAAAAGGCCATCCGAGCTCCCTCTATGCAGAGGGTGCGCTTCAGGACCTCGATATGAGGCATGGCGTCATACAATTTTTTGCACTGAGCCGAAGTAACTACTCGACACAGGATCATAAGGACAGAGTCTTACAGCCCAATGCCGACATTCCAGAAGATTCCCCTTTTCTTTCCGTTTTCGTCGTGTGTCTATTTTTCTTTTGTCGCATCATCAGCATTGCATCGGCATCCCGTTGCCGCCAGTTTTCAAAACTTGCATCCGTTAGTGGTTGTCGGTTCTCGTCGTTGTCTGTTCTGAGTCCGACCGCACACGCACGCGCCCGCGGCATCGTCAAAACCCTGTTTTAAAAGTGTGTTGAAAACTTTCTCTAGTTGGGGTGAAACTTGGCATGCGGTCGTGATTAGTTATAGGTAGGCCGCTTGTCAAATTTCGTCGCGATCGGAGTCCGTCTCGTACCCGAACGGTCGACCGTAGCAGCACCATATTCGATCTACCGTCGGACGTCTGTCGGTGTTTTAAAATTCGTGTCGCACCGCCCGTTTTCCCTCTCGTCTCCGGATAACTACTCTTCAGAGCAAACCCTAACCCGCCTCTCCGATCGAACCGCACGATCGCGATCGGAGGGTCGAAAACCCCTAGATACCCTCTAACCTAGCCCCTTCCTATAAATAGATGCTCCCCCTCCATTTTAGGCAAACCCTAGCCCTACCTCGGGATCCGTGCCCGCAGCTCTCCCCCACCTACCACCCAGCCGCCTCAGCCTCTCCCACTGCGCTCCAGGCCCGCCCGGGCCCGGATCGGGCCCTCTCGGGCCCATCTGCGCACCGCCGCCCGTCCTGGCACGAGCCAGCCGCAGCTCCCGAAGCCGTCGCCGCTGAGCCTCGCGCCTCCCTGGCCTCCCCGAGGCCGTCTCCTGCCCGTTGTTGGCCTCGCCCCGCCATCCCCCGTCGTCCCCGCCTCCGGCCGCCGCTCGTCGGAGAGCCGAGCCGGCCGCCTCCCCGAGCCGCCCTGTGCTGCGAGCCGGCCCCGCCCTAGCTCCGCCAGCCTCCGGCACCGGACTCCCGTCGCCAGATCCGCTCCTGCGACAGCCCGTGTCCTCGCCAGATCCGTCCCCGTTGTCCGAAGCCGTCCCGTGCCGCAGCCCCGCCTCTCATCGTCGCACGAGGTCGCGAGCACCTCCGGGTCGCTGCCCCATCTGGATCGGGCAGGAGCCCCTCGCTCCTCCTCCCGTTGACCGCGGTGGAACCGCTCGCCTAGCCGCGTGGGCCTCGTGCCCGACCGGCCTCGGCCCAGCTCATCCCCCCGCTTGGCCCGGCTCTCCCACGCGGCCCGGTTCCCCCGAGGCCTCCTTCGGCTAGCTCCATCCCGAGCTCACTGCACCAGGCCGGCCCAAGGTGACCATCCCCCCTGCTTCTCTATTTTACGCTTAGGGCGATGTCTAGTTATTCTACGCCCGAGTTAGGCCCGGTAGATTATTTTTCTTTTAGGGATTTTTGGTTTGGTTAATTCCAGGAATTATATAGATATTAAAACGCCCGTAACTTTTTAACCGTAATTCGGATCGCGATGAATTAGATATGGTTTTCGTGTAGTTTCTCGTGTAGAATCCGTTTTTGCAACTTGCATATTCGTTTGGAATAGTTTGATGTGCCTAGTGTATAGTTTTACGTGCTGTCTCGATAGGTTTATTGCGCGTAGTTATTTTTTGCGTTTGTCCGGATTGCCCGAATCCCGTAGATAAAATGTTCAAGTTTTAGGAACCACTTTTCCATGTATTTTAGAGTGGACGTTGGTATTTTTGCGCGTAGGGATGTGCCGCTAGTTTATTTTCCGTGTTTAGGATATTATTGCGCATTTACGTGTGGTATTATTTTGTTGTGCAACCCCACATATTTTATATGTTTTCGGGGTAGAAAAATCCATATGATTTTTCTGTGCAATTAGTTTTAGCATTCGAGCAAGTTAGTTCGCGCGATATTTTGCTATGTTGCCCTCTTGTCTATTTCGTAGGATTTATTCCGTGTGTGCTATGATCAAGTTGTCAACTAGAGAGTTGTTCTTTGATGTTTACTCTAGCCCCTGGTATTTTTGGTTGCAATAGAAAGTCATGTTTAGGTGTGGTTTGCTTGCTCTCAAGTTGCTAGAAATAGTGCTGATTTGGAGGAGCTGAAATATTTCTAAGTCTGGAATCTGTTTTATTTTGTTGTTGTCTTGTCTTGCTTGTATCTTGTGATCTGTAGCTCTTTTGAGGTTGGTCCAATGGAGTTAGTTGTATCCCTTGTGTTTCTATAGCTTGCTATAAATTTTCATGCCATTTGGAGTCCTGTAGCTTACGATTTTGCTGCTGTCAGTATGCCTTCAAACTGAAAACTGCACTTTCATGAAGTGTAATTTTCACTAAGTCTGAAATAGTGTGCGAGAAGCCATTTTTTGTGACTTCTTTTCCTAGTGATTCATGATGCCATGCTAGTTGTTGATAGTTGTTTGTCGTAGTGCTTCTTGCCCTCTTTCGTGCCGTGTCTTGGTTGAGTATATCAGAGTTGTGTAGCTCGTAGTTGTGGGGTGTAGGAAATGCTATGTGGCTGATTTTGGCAGATTGTAGTGATTTCTTGTTTTGCTCGTAGTTGTTGAACCGTAGCTCCGATTTGATCGTGTCCTACATGAAACTTGCTTAGAATCTCGTGTAGTTTCATTTTCCCTTGCTGTTTGTATGTTTTGAAGTGCTCGTGACCGTCGTTGCACACATATTGCATTCATGCCATCATATCTTGCGGTGCTTGTATGTTTTGATCCGTAGCTCCGTTGGAGATGTTCTCTATGTGTAAATTGCTTGTATCGATGCGTAGAATCACGAGAACCTATTGGTTTTGCTGTTTAACAACTAATTAAGTGTGTTAGTTCAGATCTTCACAGAATTGTAAATTAACATGTGAGGTCGTCTCGGAGGTGCTATATGTCATTTCCGACCTCATTTAAAATGCCTAGATAGGTAGATTAATTACGCTTCACCTCTTTACATGTGTAACCACATTTAATATTGCCATGTACCCAATCGGGATAGAACTAAATAATTAACGTGGAGTTTCATCAATATGCAACTCGTTGCATATTGAACTTCACTTAATGTGTAGTGTTTGTTTGTGTGATTTGCCATGCCGTGACTTGCATGTATTCAGCTGCTCATGCATCATTTGTGTTGTGCATCGTGTGGTGAATTCCGTGTGTTGATTTGTGTTTCCGGTTTGCTTCGTCTCGATAGAGTTCCGCAGCGTGCCGGATTGTGAGGACCCGTTCGACTACATCGGTTCGTCTGCTTCACGGAGGCATTCTTCTTCCAAGCGGGATCTCAGGCAAGATGACCATTTCCCCAGATACCATTACTATCATTTCCATGCTAGTTTTATCGCTTCTATCGTTTATGTCTCGTTGCCTACCACTTGTTAAATATCAGCCTCTCAACAATGCCATGAAACCTTCAACCTGTTCGACCTAGCAAACCACTGATTGGCTATGTTACCACTTTATTAACCTTGTGTTAGCGTTGCTAGTTGCAGGCACAATTGCTTCCATGTGAAAGCATGGGTTCCTTGTTATATCACCATATTTAATGCTATTTAATTTAATGCACCTATATACTTGGTAAAAGGTGGAAGGCTCGGCCTTTCTAGCCTGGTGTTTTGTTCCACCTTTGCCCCCTTAGTTTCGGCTACCGGTGTTATGTTCCATAATTGAGCGCTCCTAACACGATCGGGGTTGTTATGGGGACCCCCTTGATAATTCGTTTTAAATTAAAGCTGGTCTGGCAAGGCCCAACATTGGTACTACTTTTGCCTAATAACCTAATAAAATTGCATAAGGACTTTCCGGACCCCGAGGATAATGTAATCAACCCCCCGGGCCAGTGCTCCGCATGAGTGTTGGTCCACCCACCTAGCAGTCGGCGGTGCCACCTCGGGGCAACTCGAGGTTTGCCTACCGTCCACTATGCATAGACGGTGTGTCCTGAGAACGAGATACGCGGCTCCTATCGGGTTCGTCGACACACTCGGTGGCCTTGCTGGATTAGTTTTACCTTTGATGAAATATCTTGTGCATCGGGATTCCGGTGATGCTTTGGGTAATCTCAGAGTTGAGGTTTTCCACTAAGGAGTCCGACGAGATCGCGAGCTTCGTGATTGAGGATTTCTATGCGGCTTGTGGTAATTTGTGATGGACTAGTTGGAGCACCCCTGCAGGGTTAAATCTTTTCGGAAAGCCGTGCCCGCGGTTATGTGGCAACGTGGAAACTTTGTTTAACACTGGTTCTAGATAACTTGAAGTTAACTTAATTAAAATATGCCAACTGTGTGCGTAACCGTGACTGTCTCTTTCGTGAGTTCCTTCTCCGATCGAGGACACGGTGGGGTTATGTCTGACGTAGGTAGGTGTTCAGGATCATTCATTTGATCATTAGTAGCTCACGTACGTTATGCGTAGATCTTCCCCCTCTTATTTCTTGTACTCGTAAGTTTAGCCACCAAATATATGCTTAGCCGCTGCTGCAACCTCATCACTTAACCTTGCCTCACCCATTAAGCTTCGCTAGTCTTGATACCTTTGGAAATGAGATTGTTGAGTCCCCTATGGCTCACAGATTACTACAACACCAGTTGCACGTACAGGTAAAGGTTACTTGACGCGAGCGCGTTGATTGTTCATTTGGAGTTGCTTCTTCTTCTTCTTCTTCATCGATCTAGGATGGGTTCCAGGCCGGCAGCCTGGGATAGCAAGGATGGACGTCGTTATTTTTTCTCGTTTGTTTTCGTCCGTAGTCGGACCCTACTCTGATTCATGATGATTATCTATTGTACTGTTGTGACTCTGATGTAGCTTGTGGCGAGTGTAAGCCAATTCTATATATATATATATATATATATATCATCTTTTCAGTACATGTACTTGTAATGATATCCATTCTTGCGACACGACGAGATGCGCTTCTATCCCTGACGAGGCCTTTGTGCCAAATTGAGGATAGGGTCGCATCTTGGGCGTGACACAGAGCCAGATGCAGATGTCCTTCATGGCTGGCTCCGCCATCCTGTGCAGCCTCACAAGCTACTTCATTTGATTAACAAGAAGGGGGTTGGCCTCGGGAGTTTCAAACTGTGCCCAGAAAAGCCTCTGCTCAGCATCCCCGTCATGGACGGCGTAGTGTTTGGTCGTGTCTACTACACTCCACGGGAGGTCCATAAAGGCGCTTAGAGAACTCCATAGCCGTGTAAGGAAGGCAAACATGATTCCACCAAAGGGACTTTGCAGTAAGTGTGGCTTACCATCCGCAATCTTCTTGACCTATCACACTTCTTCTTCGAACAAGTGCCTCTCTACCCGCTCCGATTTGAGCGCGGAGGACAACTTGGAGAGCTCGATCGCTTGTTCCTCGAACTTTTGTTCCAAGGCCTAATTTTTAGCACTCGCATCTTGCAGCTCCTGTTGGACCTCATCCGCTCTAGCTTTGTGCCCGCCGCTCTCGATGTTGAGTGAGTCTAGCTCGGCGACGGTGTTCTCCGCCACCATCCTATGAGTGGCGGGCTCCTGCTTGGCCTTCTCCAATTCAGCCCAGAGTTTCTACAACTCCAAGTCCATGGCTGCTGACATAATCAGAAACACGATGTCATGTATGAAAGCCAGACAGTGCTAGACTATTCAGGTACTACAAAAGTCTCAATGGCATGCATTAAGCTTACCTTGCTTCTCGTCTAACCGACTATTAAGTCAGCTAAGTTCCTCATTGGAAACCTGGAGTTTCTAGTTCAGCTCGGCTAGTTCAAGGGCATTAGTAGACACAGCCGAGGATGAGGCCTGCAAAAACTGGATAGGATTTTATAAGCATCCACGTCAACTAGATTTGGTTATTTGGCTGAATTACCCCACTGAGTTGTTATAGTTCATGGGTCCCCGAACTGATTTCGCTCAAAGATAATAAGTTCCTTCGAGCCACGGGCAAGATTTTCAACTCACCCATGGCTCGAGGGGTTATCATACCTATAAGGCATATAAAAACCTTATAAATAAAAATAAACACTAATCGGTTTCCTCGAAGCCTGTCAGCAAACCTCTTAAGGCTCCCTTTAGTTTGCTATCAATAGACTAAATGCTTTGCATATGGGTGCGATGTTCATGAGTGATGGACACGCCGGATAGGGCTCTGCCACCTTGTGGGCCATTTGGCCGCGGCCTGCTCTGCCAAAGGTGGCGTCAGAGGCAACGGTGAAGTCGCCGGAGTGGGAGAGCTCCTTGGAGCTGTGTCCGGAGAAAGCTCGGATGAATCTAGGTCCCCCTCTCCACTCGTCGAGAGGGGATCAACCTCCTGGGTCCCGGTAACCAAGGCATGAACCTCGGCTGGGGCCTCCTGGTCTTCGGTGGCCGAAGTATTGACCTTGGCCATCACCACCTCGCCCCCGTGTTCAGAGGGGCTTGGCGAGATATCACCTCTTCAGCCTCATCCGACGATGGAGGGAGAGTGGTGCAGGATGCATTCCCGCTCTTCGCCAGTTCGGCTAGTAGTGAACCCCTCGAGACTTGTCCGTCGAGAGGTCTTGGGCTGGTTCGCATCGGAGAAAAGAGAATGTATGATTAACAAAGAAAGCACAACATAATTCATTAAATACAAGTTGGATTCCGTACCTTTGGGTCAGGGGCTTGACCCTGGGGGTCCTTTGGAGAACCCTCTCAAAGGCCTCAGAGTCCTCACCAGAATCCGGGCTGTCGTCGGGAAGGACCACCTTGCCTCTACAGGGTTTCTTTGGGGCCTAGGGAGGCAAGCCCTCCTTGGCGTCCTCCAGCGCCGCCCTCTTCCTTGTTTGGAGGAAATCTTTTCCCCCTCCATCCTCTTCCTCTTCCTCCTCATAGGCGGAGGAGGCATTGGTCTTTCCGGACTTAGTATCCGGAGGACCCCTTGGGCGGAGACCCACGCGGGTCTCCTTCTTCTTCTTCTCCTCCTTTTTATCCAGCGTCGTGTATGGGGCCACCACCAGCATCACGGTTAGCAATTGCAACCTAGGTTCCTCGGGCAGGGGGGCTTGGCCATCTATTTTCTTGGCCTTTCCTAGCCAGCCCTGCAGGGACGATGGGGAATAAAATGAGATCCCTCATAAAGATTAAAATCTTTAATAAATAATAGAAGGCTTGATCATACCTCCAAAGGAGGGTTAGCGGCATCCAAGCCGACGACTTCTTCCTCGGCTGGCCACTCATGTTGAGGTTTGAATAACACCTTCCACAACTTCTCGAGGGTAATGTGGTAGAACTGGTTCACGCTGTCAGGGTCGCCGATCTTGTAGGACCACGTGAGGGTGTCCCGACATTGGCAGGGAAGGATGCAATGATGGAGCATCACCTGAACCACGTTGGTCAGCTCCACATTCATCTCCACCATCTCCTTGATACGCTTCTGCAGCGCCTTCACGTCCGAGGACGACCCCCAATCGAGGCCCCTTTTCACCCACGAGGTTAGTCTCTCAGGGGGGTGGATCTAAACTCGGCAGGAGCCAGCCAACTTGCTTCCCGAGGCTCGGTGATGTAAAACTATTCCTTCTGCCATGCCTTGATGGTGTCAATAAAAGTGCCCTTCGGCTACTCAACTCGGGGAAGCTTGCTGGTTACAACTCCTCACAGTCGGTGCGTTGACAGGTCTTGAGCCATAAGCGGAAATGCGGATGAACCCGCAGGAAGGCCTCGCAAACGATGATGAAAGAAGGAATGTGCATGAAGGAGTTCAGGGGAAGATCATGAAAATCTAACCCATAGTAGAACATCGGACCCCTGACAAAGGGGTGGAGTGGGAAGCTTAGTCCCCGTACGAAGTGGGGGACGAACACCACTCTTTTGCCCGGCCTTGGAGTGGGCACCACCTGACCTTCCTCCAGCACACGATGAGCGATATTCGACCTCCTTCAGCTCCTAGATGTATTTGTCGGAGATGCACGAGATCTCCCACTTGCCGTGAGAAGCTGATCCGACCATTGCTGGGTTTGGGGGAGGACGGAAAGCGAAACGGATCTGAGCTCTTGGAATCTAGGATGGGAGGGGGTCGAGTGTGGAATGCCTGTGGATGCCCTATGGATCTTTTTCTCTTTTATGGGGGGCGTTGAGCCAAGGGTTCCCGTTTATTGTGTCGTAGGCCACGCCACTTCCCGAAACGACCGAGCCGGTGAATGATACGTCTCAAACGTATCTATAATTTTTGATGGTTTCATGTTGTTATCTTGTCATCTTTGGATGTTTTATGTACCTTTTATATCTTTTTTGGGACTAACTTATTAATTCAGTGCCAAGTGTCAGTTCCTGTTTTTTCTGTGTTTTTCACTCTTTTCAGATCTGATTTTGGAAGGAGTCCAAACGGAATAAAATGCCCGAATTAAATTTTTCCCGAACGAAAGAAGATCAGGGGGCTTGTGGGCCAAGCCAGGAGGGCTACAGGGAGCCCACAAGCCCCCCATCCGCCACCAGGGGGCGGCGGATGGCAGGCTTGTGGCCTCCCTGGCGCCCCCTGACCTAGATCCTTCGCCTATATATTCCCTAAAATACAGAAAAAAAATCAAGGGATCCATGAAAATACTTTTCTACTGCCGCAAGCTTCCGTTTCCGCGAGATCTCATCTGGAGACCCTTCCCGGTGCCGTGTCGGAGGGGACTTTGGAGTTGGAGGGCTTCTACATCAACATCATCGCCCCTCCAATGACTTGTGAGTAGTTCACTTCAGACCTACGGGTCTGTAGTTAGTAGCTAGATGGCTTCTTCTCTCTCTTGGATCTTCAATACAAAGTTCTCCATGATCTTCATGGAGATCTATCCGATGTAATCCTCTTTGGCGCTGTGTTTGTCGAGATCCGATGAATTGTGGATTTGTGATGAGATTATCTATGATATATATCTGAGTCTTTGCTGATTTCTTATATGCATGATTTGATATCCTTGTAAGTCTCTCTGAGTCTTGGGTTTTGTCTGGCCAACTAGATCTATGATTCTTGCAATGGGAGAAGTGCTTGGTTTTGGGTTCTTACCATGTGGTGACCTTTCCCAGTGACAGTAGGGGCAGCAAGGCACACATCATGTAGTTGCCATCAAGGGTAACAAGGTGGGCTCTGTCGTAGATATGAGATTGTCCATCTACATCATGTCATCTTGCTTAAGGCGTTACTCTGTTCTTTTGGACTTAATACACTAGATGCATGTTGGATAGCGGTCGATGTGTGGAGTAATAGTAGTAGATGCATAAAGTATTGGTCTACTTGTTTTGGACGTGATGCCTATAGATATAATCATTGCCATAGATGATGTCACGACTTTGCGCGGTTCTATCAATTGCTCGACAGTAATTTGTTCACCCACCGTCTACTTGCTTTCATGAGAGAAGCCACTAGTAAACACTACGGCCCCCGGGTCTATTCACACCTATCGTTTCCACTTTCGTTTTTACTTTGCTTTGTTACTTTGTTGCTTTCAGTTCTCACTTGGCGAACAATCTATAAGGGATTTACAACCCCTTCATAGCGTTGGGAGCAAGCTTTTTGTGTTTGTGCACGCACTTGAGATACTCCTTCACTGGATCGATACCTTGGTTCTCAAACTGAGGGAAATACTTACACTGCTGCGCTACATCACCCTTTCCGCTTCGAGGGAACACCAACGCAAGGCTCCAAGGCCACGGGGGAAATCCTTTGCATATTTGCCTAGGAAGTCCCTTAAGGCGTAGCCGTAGCACAAGGATTACTAGTGTCGTTGCTCAGGAGAATCAAGACAAGAATAGTCTCCCGTTAGCACGTGTTTCTCGCGCCATTGGAAGGTCTTTTGTTGCAGTAGCAGAAGTATTTCTGGCGCCGTTGCCGGGGAAGGAGAGATCTATCCAAGTAGGTCTCACAAACTCATCTCTTGCATTTACTTTTTTTGCCAGTTGCCTCTCGTTTTCCTCTCCCCCACTTCACATTTGCCGTTTTCATTTGCCTTTCTCCTTTGCCGTTTTCTTTTTGCCTTTCTCCTTTGCCGTTTTCTTTTTGCCTTTTGCCTTTTGCCGTTTTCCTTTGCCGGTTTTCTTGCTTGCTTGTGTGCTTGTTTGTTTGTTTAAGTCATCATGGCTGAAAACACCAAACTTTGCGACTTCTCGAGTACCAATAATAACGATTTTATTAGTACTCCGATTGCTCCCGCCACTAGTGCGGAATCGTATGAAATCAATGCAGCTTTGTTGAATCTTGTTATGAAAGAGCAATTCTCGGGCCTTCCTAGTGAAGATGCCGCATCCCATCTCAATACCTTCATTGAGCTTTGTGATATGCAAAAGAAATGAGATGTGGATAATGACGTGATTAAGTTGAAGCTTTTTCCTTTCTCATTGCGAGATCGCGCAAAAACTTGGTTTTCTTCTTTGCCTAAAAATAGTATCAATTCTTGGGATAAGTGCAAAGATGGTTACATATCCAAGTATTTTCCGCCGGCTAAGATCATCTCCTTACGTAACGATATCATGAATTTCAAGCAACTTGATCATGAACACATTGCACAATCTTGGGAGAGGATGAAGCTTATGATTAGAAATTGTCCCGCTCATGGCTTGAGTTGGTGGATGATTATACAAATCTTTTACGCTGGTTTGAATTTCGCTTCTCACAATATCTTGGAATCCGCCTCAGGTGGAACGTTCATGGAAATCATGTTAGTAGACGCTATAAAACTCCTAGACAATATCATGACCAACTACTCTCAGTGGCACACTGAAAGGTCGCCTGCTAGCAAAAAGGTGCACGCTATAGAAGAAATTAACTCGCTTAGTGCTAAGATGGACGAGTTGATGAATTTGGTTGCTAGTAGAAACGCTACTGTAGATCCTAATGACATGCCACTATCTTCCTTGATTGAGAGTATCAATGCTAGTTTGGACGTGAATTTTGTTGGTAGGAACAATTTTGGCAACAACAATGCTTTTAGAGGAAACTATGTTCCTAGGCCTTTTCCTAGTAACTCTTCTAACAATTATGGCAGTTCCTACAACAACACTTATGGAAATCCCAACAAATTACCCTCTGATTTAGAGAGTAATATCAAAGAGTTCATCAACTCTCAAAAGATTTTCAATGCGTCCATAGAGGAAAAACTACTCAAAATAGACGATTTGGCTAAGAGCGTTGATTGGATGTCTTGTGATATTGATGCTTTGAAAGTTAGATGCGCTCCTCCGAAGGTCAACTTGGATGAAACTTTGAAAGCTATGTGTGTCTCCATGAATGAGAACAAAGAAATAACCGCCCAAATTCGCGCAAGGCATGAATGGTTTAAAAGGGTCCGTTCTGGTGATGCAAATCTCAAAGATCTTAAAGTGCTTGGTGTGTCTCCTCTTGAATCTTTGTTTTCGCGTGTCAAACCTATTGATGGAGGGGCTGGATATGAATCCACTTTGGTTGAAAAATGCCCCAATGATTCAGAGTCCACCCATCTTGATGATAAAGGTGTGGAGAGTGTAGTAGAAGAAATCAGAATTTTGGGTAGTAATGAAACTCCCACTTTGGATTTCAAGGGATTCAATTATGATAATTTCTCCTTGTTTGAATGCATTTCTTTGATGCAGTCCATTGCAAACTCTCCACATGCTTATAGTCAAAGCAAAGCCTTAACCGCGCATATCGTAGATGCTATGATGAAATCTCTTCAAGAGAAACTCGAATTAGAAGTCTCTATACCTAAAAAACTTCATGATGAGTGGGAACCTACTATCAAAATCAAGATCAAAAACTATGAGTGCAATGCTTTGTGTGATTTGGGTGCTAGTGTTTCTGCGATTCCAAAGTCTTTATGTGATATTCTTGGTTTTCATGAGATTGAAGAGTGTTCTCTTAATTTGCATCTTGCAGATTCTACTGTCAAGAAACCCATGGGAAGGATCGATGATGTTCTTATTGTTGCAAATAAGGACTATGTACCCGTGGATTTCATTGTACTTGACATAGATTGCAATCCTTCATGTCCCATTATTCTTGGTAGACCTTTCCTAAGGACTATTGGTGCTATCATCGATATGAAGGAAGGGAATATTAGATTTCAATTTCCTTTAAAGAAGGGCATGGAGCACTTTCCTAGAAAGAAAATAAGACTGCCTTATGAATCTATGATGAGTGCTACTTATGGTTTGAGCACCAAAGATGACTATACGTGATTCCACCACCTTTTGCCTAGCTAAGGGCGTTAAACAAAAGCGCTTGTTGGGAGGCAACCCAACGAATCTATCCTTTTTCTTTCTGTTTTGTGTTTTTCACACTTTCATAATTCTGTTATGATTGTGTTTTTTGTGTGTTTCTTTTTGCATTTGTGCCAAGAAAAACCGTTATGATTAGTCTTGGGGATGATCGTTTGGTCATGCTGGAAAAGACAGAAACTTTCTACTCACAAAAAGAATTTTCATTTTTTTGTAAGAGATTTTGAGTGGATTCTTTTTGATTCTGATTGCTATGCAAACTCTTCAGACTGTCGTAATTTTTCAGAATTTTCGAAGTACCATAAGTATACGAAATATACAGATTGCTACAGACTGGTCTGCTGTTAACAGATTATGTTTTTGTTGTGTTGGTTGCTTATTTTGATGAAACTATGGATAGTATCGGGGGGTATTAGCCATGGAAGATTGAAAATACAGTAACCCAACATCAGCATAAGTAGAATTTAAGTTTTCTACAGTACCTAAGGAAGTGGTGGTTTGCTTTCTCATACTAATGTTATCACGAGTTTCTGTTTAAGTTTCGTGTTGTGAAGTTTTCAAGTTTTGGGTGAAGTTATTATTGACAAAGAGATAAAGAGTGGCAAGAGCTCAAGCTTGGGGATGCCCAAGGCACCCCAAGAGATTCAAGGATGTCGTAAAAGCCTAAGCTTGGGGATGCCCGAGGAAGGCATCCCCTCTCTCGTCTTCAATCCATCGGTAACGTTACTTGGGGCTATATTTTTATTCACCACATGTTATGTGTTTTTGCTTGGAGCGTCTTGTATCGTAGGAGTCTTTTATTTTTGTTGTGTCACAATCATCCTTGTTGCACACCTAGAGAGAGATACATGCACTCACCGTAATTTTGTCGAGCTGCACTTATATTCTTTGGTACACAATTCAGCTCACATGTGCTTCACTTATATCTTTTGAGCTAGATACTTTTGTTGTGTGTGCTTCACTTATATCTTTTAGAGCACAGCGGTGCGTGGCTTGGTACTTGATCTATGCTTTGAAAGTAGTCTCAAAAGGGGTAGTTATCCAAAGGGATACGAAAACTTCCACCTTCATGTGCATTGAATAGTTAGAGAAGTTTGATTCATCTCAATTAGTTTTGAGTTGTGGTTGTGGTAATATTGAAGTTATGCTGGTAAGGTGTTGTGGATCTAGAAATACTTGTGTTGAAGTTAGTGATTCCCGTAGCATGCACGTATGGTGAACCGCTATGTGATGAAGTCTCAGCATGATTAGTCTATTGATTGTCATCCTTTGCGTGGCGGTTGGGATCGCGCGATGGTTTATACCTACCAACCCTTCCCCTAGGAGTATGCATCGAATGCTTTGTTTCGATTACTAATAAAAAATTTGCAACAAGTATATGAGTTCTTCACGACTAATGTTGAGTACATGGTTAAATGCACTTTCACCTTCCACCATCACTATCTTCTTTAGTGTCGTGCAACTTTCGCCGGTGCACAAAACCCACCATTAGCCTCCCTCAAAACAGCCACCATACCTACCTACTATGGATTTTTCAAAGTCATTCCGAGATATATTGTCATGAAACTACCATCATGACATGTGCCACCACTTCTACAATGCCATTGCATGATCGTAAGATAGCTAGCATGATGTTTCCATTCAATGTCTATGCCATGCTAGATCATTGTCACGGTACACTACCGAAGGCATTCCATATAGAGTCATCGTTGCTCTAAGTTTTGAGTTGAAAGTGTGATGATCATCATTGATGGAGCATTGTCCCATGTGAGGAAATAAAAGAGGCCAAAGATGTTGGAATTATGCTCTAGAGGCAATAATAAATATACTTATTATTATAAGTCCTGTATCAAGATAACCGTTTATTATCCATGCTATAATTGTATTGAATGAAGACTTATATACATGTGTGGATACATAGACAAAACACTGTCCCTAGCAAGCCTCTAGTTCGCTAGCCAGTTGATCAAAGATAGTCAGTGTCTTCTGATTATGAACAAGGTGTTGTTGCTTGATAACTGGATCACGTCATTAGGAGAATCACGTGATGGACTAGACCCAAACTAATAGACGTAGCATGTTGATCGTGTCATTTTGTTGCTACTGTTTTCTGCGTGTCAAGTATTTGTTCCTATGACCATGAGATCATATAACTCACTGACATCGGAGGAATACTTTGTGTGTATCAAACGTCGCAACGTAACTGGGTGACTATAAAGATACTCTACAGTTATCTCCGAAGGTGTTCGTTGAGTTAGTACGGATCGAAACTGGGATTTGTCACTCCGTGTGACAGAGAGGTATCTCGGGGCCCACTCGGTAATACAACATCACACACAAGCCTTGCAAGCAATGTGACTTAATGTAAGTTGCGGGATCTTGTATTACGGAATGAGTAAAGAGACTTGCCGGTAAACGAGATTGAAATAGGTATACGGATACTGACGATCGAATCTCGGGCAAGTAACATATCGAAGGACAAAGGGAATGACATACAGGATTATATGAATCCTTGGCACTGAGGTTCAAACGATAAGATCTTCGTAGAATATGTAGGATCCAATATGGGCATCCAGGTCCCGCTATTGGATATTGACCGAGGAGTCTCTCGGGTCATGTCTACATAGTTCTCGAACCCGCAGGGTTTGCACACTTAAGGTTCGACGTTGTTTTATGCGTATTTGAGTTATATGGTTGGTTACCTAATGTTGTTCGGAGTCCCGGATGAGATCACGGACGTCACGAGGGTTTCCGGAATGGTCCGGAAACGAAGATTGATATATAGGATGACCTCATTTGATTACCGGAAGGTTTTCGGAGTTACCGGGAATGTACCGGGAATGACGAATGGGTTCCGGGAGTTCACCGGGTGGGCAACCCACCCGGGGAAGCCCATAGGCCTTGGGGGTGGTGCACCAGCCCTTAGTGGGCTGGTGGGACAGCCCAAGAAGGCCCTATGCGCCATAGGAAGAAAATCAAAGAGAAAAAAAAGAGGAGGTGGGAAAAGGGGGAATGACTCCTCCTTCCAAACCTAGTTGAACTCGGTTTGGAAGGGAAGGGTTCCCCCTTAGGCTCGGCCGACCCCCTTGGGAGTCCTTGGACCCCAAGGCAAGGCTCCCCCTCCTCCCCCTATATATACGGAGGTTTTAGGGCTGATTTGAGACAACTTTGCCACGGCAGCCCGACCACATATCTCCACGGTTTTACCTCTAGATCGCGTTTATGCGGAGCTCGGGCGGAGAACTGCTGAGACGAGATCATCACCAACCTCCGGAGCGCCGTCACGCTGCCGGAGAACTCTTCTACCTCTCCGTATCTCTTGCTGGATCAAGAAGGCCGAGATCATCGTCGAGTTGTACGTGTGCTGAACGCGGAGGTGACGTCCGTTCGGCACTAGATCGTGGGACTGATCGCGGGACGGTTCGCGGGGCAGATCGAGGGACGTGAGGACATTCCACTACATCAACCGCGTTCACTAAAGCTTCTGTTATACGGTCTACACGGGTACGTAGATCACACATCCCCTCTAGATGGACATCACCATGATAGGTCTTCGTGCGCGTAGGAAAATTTTTGTTTCCCATGCGACGTTCCCCAACAGTGGCATCATGAGCTAGGTTCATGCGTAGATGTCTTCTCGAGTAGAACACAAAAGTTTTTGTGGGCGGTGATGTGCGTTTTTCTTCCCTCCTTAGTCTTTTCTTGATTCCGCGGTATTGTTGGATCAAAGCAGCTCGGACCGACATTACTCGTACGCTTACGAGAGACTGGTTTCATCGCTACGAGTAACTCCGTTGCTCAAAGATGACTGGCGGGTGTCAGTTTCTCCAACTTTAGTTGAATCGGATTTGACCGAGGAGGTCCTTGGATGAGGTTAAATAGCAACTCATATATCTCCATTGTGGTGATTGCGTAAGTAAGATGCGATCCTACTAGATACCCATGGTCACCACGTAAACCATGCAACAACAAAATTAGAGGACGTCTAACTTGTTTTTGCACGGTATGCTTGTGATGTGATATGGCCAACAATGTGATGTGATATATTTGATGTATGAGATGATCATGTTGTAATAGATTATATCGACTTGCACGTCGATGGTACGGCAACCGGCAGGAGCCATAGGGTTGTCTTTATACTAACGTTTGTGCTTGCAGATGCGTTTACTATTTTGCTAGGATGTAGCTTTAGTAGTAATAGCATGAGTAGCACGATAACCCCGATGCGACACGTTGATGGAGATCATGGTGTGGCGCCGGTGACAAGAAGATCGTGCCGGTGCTTTGGTGATGGAGATCAAGGAGCACGTGATGATGGCCATATCATGTCACTTATGAATTGCATGTGATGTTAATCCTTTTATGCACCTTATTTTTCTTAGAACGACGGTAGCATTATGAGGTGATCTCTCACTAAAATTTCAAGACGAAATTGTGTTCTCCCCGACTGTGCACTGTTGCTACAGTTCATCGTTTCGAGACACCACGTGGTGATCGGGTGTGATAGACTCAACGTTCACATACAACGGGTGCAAAACAGTTGCGCACGCGAAACACTCGGGTTAAGCTTGACGAGCCTAGCATGTGCAGACATGGCCTCGGAACACATGAGACCGAAAGGTCGATCATGAATCATATATATGATATGATTAGCATGGGGATGCTTACCACTGAAACTATACTCAACTCACGTGATGATCGGACTTGAGCTAGTGTAAGTGGATCATGAACCACTCAAATGACTAGAGAGATGTACTTTTTGAGTGGGAGTTTTGCGAATAATTTGATTAAGTTAAACTCTAATTATCTTGAACATAGTCTAATTCCACTTTGAATATATTTGTGTTGTAGATCATGGCTCACGCGACAGTCACCCTGAATTTTAATACGTTCCTAGAGAAAGCTAAGTTGAAAGATGATGGAAGCAACTTTGTAGACTGGGCTCGTAATCTTAAGCTAATCTTACAAGCTGGGAAGAAGGATTATGTCCTTAATGCTGCGCTAGGAGATGAACCACCCGCTACGGCTGATCAGGATGTTAAGAACGCTTGGTTAGCACGTAAGGAGGACTACTCAGTAGTTCAATGTGCAGTCTTGTATGGCTTAGAACCGGGACTTCAACGTCGCTTTGAGCGTCATGGAGCATTTGAGATGTTCCAGGAGTTGAAGTTTATCTTTCAGAAGAACGCCCGGATCGAGAGGTATGAGACCTCCGATAAATTCTATGCTTGCAAGATGGAGGAGAACTCGTCTGTCAGTGAACATGTGCTCAAAATGTCTGGGTACTCAAACCGTCTAGCTGAGCTGGGGATTGAACTCCCGCAAGAAGCTAGTACTGACAGAATCCTTCAATCACTGCCGCCAAGCTATAAAGGCTTTGTGTTGAACTACAACATGCAAGGGATGAACAAGTCTCCCGGCGAGTTGTTTGCGATGCTGAAAGTCGCAGAGTCTGAACTCCGTAAAGAGCATCAAGTGTTGATGGTGAATAAGACCACTAGTTTCAAGAGAAATGACAAACGCAAGAAGGGTAATTCAAAGAAGAGCGGCAAGCCTGTTGCCAATCCGACGAAGAAACCCAAAGCTGGACCTAAGCCTGAAACAGAGTGTTACTATTGCAAGGGTATGTGTCACTGGAAGCGCAATTGCCCCAAGTATCTGGCTGATAAGAAGGCGGCCAAAGGAAAATCAAGCATATTTGATATATATGTTATTGATGTGTACTTAACTGGCTCTCGTAGTAGTGCCTGGCTATTCGATACCGGTTCTGTTGCTCATATTTGCAACTCGAAACAGGAACTGCGGAATAGACGAAGTCTGGCGAAAGATGAAGTGACGATGCGCGTAGGAAATGGTTCCAAGGTTGATGCAATCGTCGTCGGCACAGTTTCACTTCAGTTACCATCAGGATTAGTTATGAACTTGAATCATTGTTATTTAGTGCCTGCGTTGAGCATGAACATTATATCCGGATCTTGTTTATTGCGAGACGGTTACTTTTTTAAGTCAGAGAATAATGGTTGTTCTATTTCTATGAGTAACATCTTTTATGGTCATGCACCCAATGTGAGAGGATTGTTCATATTGAATCTTGATAGTGATACACACATACATAACATTGAGACCAAAAGAGTTAGAGTTAACAACGATGGCGCCATATTTTTGTGGCACTGCCGCTTAGGTCATATTGGTGTAAAGCGCATGAAGAAACTCCATGCCGATGGACTTTTGGAGTCACTTGACTTTGATTCACTTGACACGTGCGAACCATGCCTCATGGGCAAGATGACTAAAACTCCGTTCTCCGGAACAATGGAGCATGCAAGTGACTTGTTGGAAATCATACATACCGATGTGTGTGGTCCGATGAGCGTAGAGGCACGCGGCGGATATCGTTATTTTCTCACCTTCACTGATGATTTGAGTAGATATGGTTATGTCTACTTAATGAAGCACAAGTCTGAAACATTTCAAAAGTTCAAGCAATTTCAGAGTGAAGTTGAAAATCATCGTAACAAGAAGATCAAGTTCCTACAGTCTGATCATGGGGGTGAATATCTGAGTTTCGAGTTTGGTGCTCACTTAAGACAATGTGGAATTGTTTCACAGTTGACACCGCCTGGAACACCACAACGTAATGGTGTGTCCGAACGTTGTAATCGTACTTTATTAGAGATGGTGCAATCTATGATGTCTCTTACCGATTTGCCGTTATCATTTTGGGGTTATGCATTAGAAACAGCTCCATTCACTTTAAATAGGGCACCATCAAAATCCGTTGAGACGACACCATACGAACTGTGGTATGGCAAAAGGCCAAAGTTGTCGTTTCTTAAAGTTTGGGGATGTGATTCTTATGTCAAAAAGCTTCAGCCTGAAAAGCTGGAACCCAAAGCGGAAAAGTGCATCTTCATAGGTTACCCAAAAGAGACAGTTGGGTACACCTTCTATCTCAAATCCGAGGGCAAAGTGTTTGTTGCTAAAAAACGGAGCTTTTCTCGAGAAGGAGTTTCTCTCGAGAGAATTGAGTGGGAGGAAGATAGAACTTGATGAGGTTGTCGAACCTCTCATCCCTCTAGATGGTGGCGCAGGGCAAGGGGAAACCTCTGTCGTTGCGACGCCGGTTGAGGAGGAAGTTAATGATGATGATCATGAAACTCCGGTTCAAGTTTCTGTCGAACCACGCAGGTCGACGAGACCACGTGCTGCTCCAGAGTGGTACGGTAATCCCGTCTTGTCAATCATGTTGTTAGACAACAATGAACCTGCAAATTATGAAGAAGCAATGGTGGGCCCAGATTCCAACAAATGGCTAGAAGCCATGAAGTCCGAGATAGGATCCATGTATGAGAACAAAGTGTGGACTTTGGAAGTACTACCTGAGGGTCGCAAGGCTATTCAGAACAAATGGATCTTTAAGAGGAAGACGGACGCTGACGACAATGTGACCGTTTATAAAGCTCGACTTGTGGCAAAGGGTTTTTCACAAGTTCAAGGAGTTGACTACGATGAGACATTCTCACCCATCGCGATGCTTAAGTCCGTCAGAATCATGTTAGCAATAGCTGCATTTTTCGATTATGAAATCTGGCAGATGGATGTCAAAACGGCGTTCCTTAACGGTTTCCTTAAGGAAGAGTTGTATATGATGCAACCCGAAGGTTTTGTCGATCCTAAGAATGCTAACAAGGTGTGCAAGCTCCAGCGATACATTTATGGACTGGTGCAAGCATCTCGGAGTTGGAACAAACGCTTTGATGAGGTGATCAAAGCATTTGGGTTTATACAAGTGGTTGGAGAATCTTGTATTTACAAGAAAGTGAGTGGGAGCTCTGTGGCGTTTCTAATATTATATGTGGATGACATATTGCTGATTGGAAACAACGTAGAGTTTTTGGGGAGCATAAAGGATTACTTGAATAAAAGTTTCTCTATGAAGGACCTAGGAGAAGCTGCTTACATTCTAGGCATTAAGATCTACATGGATAGATCAAAACGCCTGATAGGACTTTCACAAAGCACATACCTTGATAAAGTTTTGAAGAGGTTCAAAATGGAACAGTCCAAGAAAGGGTTCTTGCCAGTTTTACAAGGTACGAGATTGACTAAGACTCAGTGCCCAGCAACTGATGAGGATAGAGATCATATGAGCACCGTCCCCTATGCTTCAGCCATAGGTTCTATCATGTATGCAATGTTGTGCACTAGACCGGACGTTAGCCTGGCCATAAGTATGGCAGGTAGGTTCCAGAGTAATCCAGGAGTGGATCACTGGATGGCGGTCAAGAATATCCTGAAGTACCTGAAAAGGACTAAGGAGATGTTTCTCGTGTATGGAGGTGACGAAGAGCTCGCCGTAAAAGGTTACGTCGATGCAAGCTTTGACACAGATCCGGACGACTCTAAGTCGCAAACCGGATACGTATTTATTCTTAATGGGGGTGCGGTAAGCTGGTGCATTTCCAAGCAGAGCGTCGTAGCAGATTCTACATGTGAAGCGGAGTACATGGCTGCCTCAGAGGCGGCTAAGGAGGGTGTCTGGATGAAGCAGTTCATGACGGATCTTGGAGTGGTGCCAAGCACACTAAATCCAATAACCTTGTTCTGTGACAACACGGGTGCCATTGCCCTAGAAAAAGAACCACGGTTTCACAAGAAGTCCAGACTCATCAAACGACGCTTCAACCTCATCCGCGACTACGTCGAAGGGGAGGACGTGAATATATGCAAAGTGCATGCGGATCTGAATGTAGCAGACCCGCTGACTAAACCTCTTGCACGGGCAAAGCATGATCAACACCAGAACTGTATGGGTGTTAGATTGATTACAATGTAATTCGCATGATGATGTCAGGGCTAGATTATTGACTCTAGTGCAAGTGGGAGACTGTTGGAATTATGCCCTAGAGGCAATAATAAATATAGTTATTATTATAATTCATGTATCAAGATAATCGTTTATTATCCATGCTATAATTGTATTGAATGAAGACTTATATACATGTGTGGATACATAGACAAAACACTATCCCTAGCAAGCCTCTAGTTCGCTAGCCAGTTGATCAAAGATAGTCAGTGTCTTCTGATTATGAACAAGGTGTTGTTGCTTGATAACTTTATCACGTCATTAGGAGAATCACGTGATGGACTAGACCCAAACTAATAGACGTAGCATGTTGATCGTGTCATTTTGTTGCTATTGTTTTCTGCGTGTCAAGTATTTGTTCCTATGACCATGAGATCATATAACTCACTGACCCCGGAGGAATACTTTGTGTGTATCAAACGTCGCAACGTAACTGGGTGACTATAAAGATACTCTACAGGTATCTCCGAAGGTGTTCGTTGAGTTAGTATGGATCGAAACTGGGATTTGTCACTCCTTGTGACGGAGAGGTATCTCGGGGCCCACTCGGTAATACAACATCACACACAAGCCTTGCAAGCAATGTGACTTAATGTAAGTTGCGGGATCTTGTATTATGGAACGAGTAAAGAGACTTGCCGGTAAACGAGATTGAAATAGGTATACGGATACTGACGATCGAATCTCGGGCAAGTAACATACCGAAGGACAAAGGGAATGACATACGGGATTATATGAATCCTTGGCACTGAGGTTGAAACGATAAGATCTTCGTCGAATATGTAGGATCCAATATGGGAATCCAGGTCCCGCTATTGGATATTGACCAAGGAGTCTCTCGGGTCATGTCTACATAGTTCTCGAACCCGCAGGGTCTGCACACTTAAGGTTCGACGTTGTTTTATGCGTATTTGAGTTATATGGTTGGTTACCGAATGTTGTTCGGAGTCCCGGATGAGATCACGGACGTCACGAGGGTTTCCGGAATGGTCCGGAAACGAAGATTGATATATAGGATGACCTCATTTGATTACTGGAAGGTTTTCGGAGTTACCGGGAATGTACCGGGAATGACGAATGGGTTCCGGGAGTTCACCGGGGGGGCAACCCACCCCGGGGAGGCCCATAGGCCTTGGGGGGTGGCGCACCAGCCCTTAGTGGGCTGGTGGGACAGCCCAAGAAGGCCCTATGCGCCATAGGAAGAAAATCAAAGAGAAAAAAAAGAGGAGGTGGGAAAAGGGGGGAAGGACTCCTCCTTCCAAACCTAGTTGAACTCGGTTTGGAAGGGGAGGGTTCCCCCCTTAGGCTCGGCTGACCCCCTTGGGAGTCCTTGGACCCCAAGGCAAGGCTCCCCCTCCCCCCCCCCTATATATACGGAGGTTTTAGGGCTGATTTGAGACAACTTTGCCACGACAGCCCGACCACATATCTCCACGGTTTTACCTCTAGATCGTATTTCTGCGGAGCTCGGGCGGAGCCCTGCTGAGACGAGATCATCACCAACCTCCGGAGCGCCGTCACGCTGCCGGAGAACTCTTCTACCTCTCCGTCTCTCTTGCTGGATCAAGAAGGCCGAGATCATCGTCGAGCTGTACGTGTGCTGAACGCGGAGGTGCCGTCCGTTCGGCACTGGATCGTGGGACTGATCGCGGGGCGGATCGAGGGACGTGAGGACGTTCCACTACATCAACCGCGTTCACTAACGCTTCTGCTGTACGGTCTAGAAGGGTACGTAGATCACACATCCCCTCTTGTAGATGGACATCACCATGATAGGTCTTCGTGCACGTAGGAAATTTTTTGTTTCCCATGCGACGTTCCCCAACAAAAGATGCCCACCAAATAAAATAAAAATAAAAATAAGAGGCCAAAGAGCCCACCCAAAAAATGAGAGAAAAAGAGAGAAGGGACAATGCTACCACTTTTCCACACTTGTGCATTTTAAGCACCATGATCTTCATGATTGAGAGTCTCTCGTTTTGTCACCACCATATAGCTAGTGGGAATTTTTCATTATATAACTTGGCTTGTATATTCCAATGATAGGCTTCCTCAAAATTCCCTTAGGTCTTCGTGAGCAAGCAAGTTGGATGCACACCCACTAGTTTTCTTTAAGAGCTTTCACATACTCTTAGCTCTAGTGCATCATTTGTATGGAAATCCCTACTCATTCACATTGATATCTATTGATGAGCATCTCCACAGCTCATTGATATGCCTAGTTAATGTGACCGTCTTCTCCTTATTTTGTATTGCAACCTCCATCACACTCCACACCACTTATAGTGCTAAAACCATGGCTCACGCTCATGTATTGCATGAGAGTTGAAAAGGTTTGAGAAAGTAAAGGTGTGAAACAATTACTTGGCCAATACCAGGGTTGTGCATGATTTAAATTCGTTGTGCAATGATGATAGAGCATAACCAGACTATATGCTTTTGTAGGGATAACTTTCTTTTGGCCTTGTTATTTTGAAAGTTCATGATTACCTTGCTAGTTTGCTTGAATTATTATTGTTTCCTCGTCAATAGCAAACTATTGTTTTGAATCTAATGGATCAGAACATTCACGTCACATAAGAGGAGTTACAAAGGACATCTATGCTAGGTAGCATGAAAGCATCAAAAATTCATTCTTTATCACTTCCCTACTCGAGGACGAGCAGGAGTTAAGCTTGGGGATGCTTGATACGTCTCAAACGTATCTATAATTTTTGATGGTTTCATGCTGTTATCTTGTCATCTTTGGATGTTTTATGTACCTTTTATATCTTTTTTGGGACTAACTTATTAATTCAGTGCCAAGTGCCAGTTCTTGTTTTTCTGTGTTTTTGACTCTTTTCAGATCTGATTTTGGAACGGAGTCCAAACGGAATAAAATCCCCGAATTAAATTTTTCCCGAACAAAAGAAGATCAGGGGGCTTGTGGGCCAAGCCAGGAGGGCTACAGGGAGCCCACAAGCCCTCCATCCGCCACTAGGGGGGCGGCGGATGGCACGCTTGTGGCCTCCCTAGCGCCCCCCTGACCTAGATCCTTCGCCTATATATTCCCTAAAATACAGAAAAAAATCAAGGGATCCACGAAAATACTTTTCCGCCGCCGCAAGCTTCCGTTTCCGCAAGATCGCATCTGGAGACCCTTCCCGGTGCCCTACCGGAGGGGACTTTGGAGTTGGAGGGCTTCTACATCAACATCATCTGAACCACGTTGGTCAGCTCCACATTCATCTCCACCATCTCCTTGATACGCTTCTGCAGCACCTTCACGTCCGAGGACGACCCCCAATCGAGGCCCCTTTTCACCCACGAGGATAGTCTCTCAGGGGGGTGGATCTAAACTCGGCAGGAGCCAGCCAACTTGCTTCCCGAGGCTCGGTGATGTAAAACTATTCCTTCTGCCATGCCTTGATGGTGTCAATAAAAGTGCCCTTCGGCTACTCAACTCGGGGAAGCTTGCTGGTTACAACTCCTCACAGTCGGTGCGTTGACCGGTCTTGAGCCATAAGCGGAAATGCGGATGAACCCGCAGGAAGGCCTCGCAAACGATGATGAAAGAAGGAATGTGCATGAAAGAAGGGACTTTGCAGTAAGTGTGGCTTACCATACGCAATCTTCTTGACCTGTCACACTTCTTCTTCGAACAAGTGCCTCTCTACCCGCTCCGATTTGAGCGCGGAGGACAACTTGGAGAGCTCGGTCGCTTGTTCCTCGAACTTTTGTTCCAAGGCCTAATTTTTAGCACTCGCATCTTGCAGCTCCTGTTGGACCTCATCCGCTCTAGCTTTGTGCCCGCCGCTCTCGATGTTGAGTGAGTCTAGCTCGGCGACGGTGTTCTCCGCCACCATCCTATGAGTGGCGGGCTCCTGCTTGGCCTTCTCCAATTCAGCCCAGAGTTTCTGCAACTCCAAGTCCATGGCTGCTGACATAATCAGAAACACGATGTCATGTATGAAAGCCAGACAGTGCTAGACTATTCAGGTACTACAAAAGTCTCAATGGCATGCATTAAGCTTACCTTGCTTCTCGTCTAACCGACTATTAAGTCAGCTAAGTTCCTCATCGGAAACCTGGAGTTTCTAGTTCAGCTCGGCTAGTTCAAGGGCATTAGTAGACACAGCCGAGGATGAGGCCTGCAAAAACCGGATAGGATTTTATAAGCATCCACGTCAACTAGATTTGGTTATTTGGCTGAATTACCCCACTGATTTCATGGGTAATTATCCCACGTCAACTAGTTGTTCTAGTTCATGGGTCCCCGAACTGATTTCGCTCAAAGATAATAAGTTCCTTCGAGCCACGGGCAAGATTTTCAACTCACCCATGGCTCGAGGGGTTATCATACCTATAAGGCATATAAAAACCTTATAAATAAAAATAAACACTAATCGGTTTACCTCGAAGCCTGTCAGCAAACCTCTGAAGGCTCCCTTTAGTTTGCTATCAATAGACTAAATGCTTTGCATATGGGTGCGATGTTCATGAGTGATGGACACGCCGGATAGGGCTCTGCCACCTTGTGGGCCATTCGGCCGCGGCCTGCTCTGCCAAAGGTGGCGTCAGAGGCAACGGTGAAGTCGCCGGAGGGGGAGAGCTCCTTGGAGCTGTGTCCGGAGAAAGCTCGGATGAATCTAGGTCCCCCTCTCCACTCGTCGAGAGGGGATCAACCTCCTGGGTCCCGGTAACCAAGGCATGAACCTGGGCTGGGGCCTCCTGGTCTTCGGTGGCCGAAGTATTGACCTTGGCCATCACCACCTCGCCCCCGTGTTCAGAGGGGCTTGGCGAGATATCACCTCTTCAGCCTCATCCGATGATGGAGGGAGAGTGGTGCAGGATGCATTCCCGCTCTTCGCCAGTTCGGCTAGTAGTGAACCCCTCGAGACTTGTCCGCCGGGAGGTCTTGGGCTGGTTCGCATCGGAGAAAAGAGCATGTATGATTAACAAAGAAAGCACAACATAATTCATTAAATACAAGTCGGATACCGTACCTTTGGGTCAGGGGCTTGACCCTGGGGGTCCTTTGAAGAACCCTCTCAAAGGCCTCAGAGTCCTCACCAGAATCCGGGCTGTCGTCGGGAAGGACCACCTTGCCTCTACAGGGTTTCTTTGGGGCCTAGGGAGGCAAGCCCTCCTTGGCGTCCTCCAGCGCCGCCCTCTTCCTTGTTTGGAGGGAATCTTTTCCCCCTCCATCCTCTTCCTCTTCCTCCTCATAGGCGGAGGAGGCATTGGTCTTTCCGGACTTAGTATCCGGAGGACCCCTTGGGCGGAGACCCACGCGGGTCTCCTTCTTCTTCTTCTCCTCCTTTTTATCCAGCGTCGTGTATGGGGCCACCACCAGCATCACGGTTAGCAATTGCAACCTAGGTTCCTCGGGCAGGGGGGCTTGGCCATCTATTTTCTTGGCCTTTCCTAGCCAGCCCTGCACGGACGATGGGGGAATAAAATGAGATCCCTCATAAAGATTAAAATCTTTAATAAATAATAGAAGGCTTGATCATACCTCCAAAGGAGGGTTAGCGGCATCCAACCGACGACTTCTTCCTCGGCTGGCCACTCTTGTTGAGGTTTGAATAACACCTTCCACAACTTCTCGAGGGTAATGTGGTAGAACTGGTTCACGCTGCGAGGGTCGCCGATCTTGTAGGACCACGTGAGGGTGTCCCGACATTGGCAGGGAAGAATGCAACGACGGAGCATCACCTGAACCACGTTGGTCAGCTCCACATTCATCTCCACCATCTCCTTGATACGTTTCTGCAGCGCCTTCACGTCCGAGGACGACCCCCAATCGAGGCCCCTTTTCACCCACGAGGTTAGTCTCTCAGGGGGGTGGATCTAAACTCGGCAGGAGCCAGCCAACTTGCTTCCCGAGGCTCGGTGATGTAAAACTATTCCTTCTGCCATGCCTTGATGGTGTCAATAAAAGTGCCCTTCGGCTACTCAACTCGGGGAAGCTTGCTGGTTACAACTCCTCACAGTCGGTGCGTTGACAGGTCTTGAGCCATAAGCGGAAATGCGGATGAACCCGCAGGAAGGCCTCGCAAACGATGATGAAAGAAGGAATGTGCATGAAGGAGTTCAGGGGAAGATCATGAAAATCTAACCCATAGTAGAACATCGGACCCCTGACGAAGGGGTGGAGTGGGAAGCTTAGTCCCCGTACGAAGTGGGGGACGAACACCACTCTTTTGCCCGGCCTTGGAGTGGGCACCACCTGACCTTCCTCCAGCACACGATGAGCGATATTCGACCTCCTTCAGCTCCTAGATGTATTTGTCGGAGATGCACGAGATCTCCCACTTGCCGTGAGAAGCTGATCCGACCATTGCTGGGTTTGGAGGAGGACGGAAAGCGAAATGGATCTGAGCTCTTGGAATCTAGGATGGGAGGGGGTCGAGTGTGGAATGCCTGTGGATGCTCTATGGATCTTTTTCTCTTTTATGGGGGGCGTTGAGCCAAGGGTTCCCGTTTATTGTGTCGTAGGCCACGCCACTTCCCGAAACGACCGAGCCGGTGAATGATACGTGTCAAACGTATCTATAATTTTTGATGGTTTCATGTTGTTATATTGTCATCTTTGGATGTTTTATGTACCTTTTATATCTTTTTTGGGACTAACTTATTAATTCAGTGCCAAGTGTCAGTTCCTGTTTTTTCTGTGTTTTTCACTCTTTTCAGATCTGATTTTGGAAGGAGTCCAAACGGAATAAAATGCCCGAATTAAATTTTTCCCGAATGAAAGAAGATCAGGGGGCTTGTGGGCCAAGCCAGGAGGGCTACAGGGAGCCCACAAGCCCCCCATCCGCCACCAGGGTGCGGCGGATGGCAGGCTTGTGGCCTCCTTGGCGCCCCCTGACCTAGATCCTTCGCCTATATATTCCCTAAAATACAGAAAAAATCAAGGGATCCACGAAAATACTTTTCCGCCGCCGCAAGCTTCCGTTTCCGCGAGATCTCATCTGGAGACCCTTCCCGGTGCCCTGCCGGAGGAGACTTTGGAGTTGGAGGGCTTCTACATCAACATCATCGCCCCTCCAATGACTCGTGAGTAGTTCACTTCAGACCTACGGGTTCGTAGTTAGTAGCTAGATGGCTTCTTCTCTCTCTTGGATCTTCAATACAAAGTTCTCCATGATCTTCATGGAGATCTATCCGATGTAATCCTCTTTGGCGGTGTGTTTGTCGAGATCCGATGAATTGTGGATTTGTGATCAGATTATCTATGATATATATTTGAGTCTTTGCTGATTTCTTATATGCATGATTTGATATCCTTGTAAGTCTCTTCGAGTCTTGGGTTTTATCTGGCCAACTAGATCTATGATTCTTGCAATGGGAGAAGTGCTTGGTTTTGGGTTCTTACCGTGTGGTGACCTTTCCCAGTGACAGTAGGGGCAGCAAGGCACACATCGTGTAGTTGCCATCAAGGGTAACAAGGTGGGCTGTGTCGTAGATATGAGATTGTCCATCTACATTATGTCATCTTGCTTAAGGTGTTACTCTGTTCTTTTGGAGTTAATACACTAGATGCATGTTGGATAGTGGTCGACGTGTGGAGTAATAGTAGTAGATGCAGAAAGTATCGGTCTACTTGTTTTGGACGTGATGCCTATAGATATAATCATTGCCATAGATGACGTCACGACTTTGCGCGGTTCTATCAATTGCTCGACAATAATTTGTTAACCCACCGTCTACTTGCTTTCATGAGAGAAGCCACTAGTAAACACTACGGCCCCTGGGTCTATTCACACCTATCGTTTCCACTTTCGCTTTTACTTTGCTTTGTTACTTTGTTGCTTTCAGTTCTCACTTGGCGAACAATCTATAAGGGATTTACAACCCCTTCATAGCGTTGGGAGCAAGCTTTTTTGTGTTTGTGCAGGCACTTGAGATACTCCTTCACTGGATCGATACCTTGGTTCTCAAACTGAGGGAAATACTTACCACCGTTGCGCTACATCACCCTTTCCGCTTCGAGGGAACACCAACGCAAGGCTCCAAGGCCACGGGGGAACTCCTTTGCATATTTGCCTAGGAAGTCCCTTAAGGCGTAGCCGTAGCAGAAGGATTCCTGGTGCCGTTGCTGAGGAGAATCAAGACAAGAATAGTCTCCCGTCAGCACGTGTTTCTGGCGCCATTGGAAGGTCTTTTGTTACAGTAGCAGTGAACACACATGGGATTACCTGAACAATTACCAATATCCCCTTAAATGCGGGGCATGATCTCCACGTTGACAAGACGTGCCCGTGGGAAAGTGGCCTCGAACCACGAATTGAATTTTTTACACAACTAACTATTGCGACCTTTCGTCACAAAGGTTGTCAAATTAGGAACTATTCACACTCGGGCCTTTTGGCCTTCTGATTAACCAGTGCGCGTTTTAACCAAATGACCAAGTCTTACCCAGCCGATCACTTTGAATGCAAGAAGCTACTGAAGACCGTGTACACTAACATTGGATGCATGTTCGGGGGCTACTGAGGGAGTCCTGGATTAAGGGATCCTCGGATGGCCGACCCATCTTTTAAAAGACGACCATATGGGCCGTATTATTGAAGACTGGACTACACGACGACTTCGTGTTCAGGACGGAAAACTCCGAAGACTAGCATGTCGTCCAAGTTTAGTAGGCTAGATCGGCGCATCTATCCCTGGCGAGGTCAGTTGTATGTAACCCTAGGGACCCTTGGTGTCTATATAAACTAGAGTGTTTCATCCACATAGGCAAGTTGATTCATCTAGGGTTTAGCTCATACGATCTCGAGGTAGATCAACTCTGTAATCCCCATACTCCATCAATATAATCAAGTAGGATGTAGGGTTTTACCTCCTCAAGAGGGCCCGAACCTGGGTAAAACAATGTCCACTTCGTCTCATGCAGCCCATCGACCCAAGGTCCACAGTTCGGGAGTCCCTACCCGAGATCCGTCGGTTTTGACACCGACAGATGGCCTGAACCTAGTGCACCCCTTCGCAAGAGTTGTGCAGCTCGGTCGAGTGCGTGAATTAGTCACGGAGGGGCTCGTCCGCCGCTTGGATGCACATGGCCAGCTCGCGGGGACGATCCGGGCGCTTGTAGGTGCCGATGGAGTTATGAACGAACGCTTCCTCAAAGTCCACCCAAGCGTTGATGATGCGAGCCGGCACGTTGTTAATCTAAGTCCGTACCGAGCCGGTCAACATGAGGGGGACGTAGCGCACCGCGACACACTTGATTCCCGTGGCGATGCCGACTGTAGTGGTGTAGTCGATCAACTAATCTTCTGGTTTGGCCATACCGTTGTACTTTGGAGTGTCTCGGGGAAGCATGAAGTCGGTGGGAAATGCCTCCTCGCGAATCCGGGGGCCGACGCACGCCGAACCGATTGGGCCCTCCTCCTCTAGGAGGGCGGATTGCGCCAGCCGATCAAGATGAAGGCGGGCATTATTCTCTTTTCGGAGGACGAGCGGTCTAAGCCGGACCATGAGCTCGGCCCGGAAAGATAGAGCCGGCGAGCGCACCCGCTCCTATCGCGGGGGTGGGGTGCGGGCGCAAGTTGTTCGGCCGCCTCCCTAAGAGACGTCATTGCACCGGCTAGAGATTGCCGACTACTCGATCCCACATTGGGAACGCTTGCCGCGACTCCCGTCGGCGCGCCGACCGGAGCCGCGGGAGGGGGGGGGGAAGAGTGTTGGGCCTATTGGCGGCCGCTGGCAGCCCGCTGGTCCTCGTCCTCGAGGTGAGGAGACCCGGAGCCGACATGGGCCGGGTCGAGGTGAGCCTGTTGTAAGTTGGCAGCATTGATGATGTCTTGGATGTGCTTTTCCTGTTGCGGGCTCTCCTCAACCTCCACGGTGGCCATATCCTCATAGGCCACCTGGACGGCCCTTATGTTGGCCGCGGTGGTGTCGTAGGTGGGTAGCCTGCCGCCTAGGATTTTGGCGACAACGCGACCGCGGCTACGAACCTCACTCGTTGGCTGGGCTTGTTGCCAGCCGGGGTGAGGCCGTAGGCGGAGTTATACTCGCGCTTTGCGGACTACATCCGGCTTCAGGCGGTCGCGAGGGTAGTGGCCTCCATGAGTAGCTGCTTGCGGGCCGCCTCCAGCTGGGTTGGTCGTCGACGCGATAGGGGGTCCTCAGTCCCTGAAGAGTGGAGCGGAGAGGGGTCGAAGGGACCAAGACGAGTCGTGGTGGCGGCCGCGTGCGCCTTGTCCCTGGCGTGAGACGCAGCGGAAGCTGCGTCTGCTTGCGCCATGGCGCGACCGGAACTCGTAGAGGAGCCGGTGGCCATTACCTCTGCGAGGACCGATGGCACAACTCGAGGCGGTCGCTGCTACGGCAACAAAAGTCCTTTCCCGGCAACGCCAGGAATTCTTCTTGCTACTTCTCTTGCTTGCGTCGGTTTTTCCCTTGAAGAGGAAAGGGTGATGCAGCACAGGAGCAGTAAGTATTTCACTCAGTTTGAGAACCAAGGTATCAATCCAGTAGGAGAATCTCGTCAAGTCCAAAGTACCTGCGCAAACACAAAAGAGCTTGCACCCAACGCCATAAAGGGGTTGTCAATCCCTTCAAGATTGATTGCAAAGTGAGATCTGAAGGCGGAAAGTGTAACGAAGAAAAAGTGTAAGGCTGAGAATATGGTGTGGAGTAGACCCGGGGGCCATAGTGTTCACTAGAGGCTTCTCTCAAAACAGCAAATATCACGGTGGGTGAACAAATTACTGTCGAGCAATTGATAGAACCGCTCAAAGTCATGACGATATCTAAGGCAATGATCATACATATAGGCATCACGTCCGAGACAAGTAGACCGATACTTTCTGTATCTACTACTATTACTCCACACATCGACCGCTATCCAGCATGCATCTAGTGTATTGAGTTCATGACGAACAGAGTAACGCCTTAAGCAAGATGACATGATGTAGAGGGATAAACTCAAACCAATGATGAAACCCCCATCTTTTTACCCTTGATGGCAACAACACGATGCGTGCCTCGCTACCCCTTCTGTCACTGGGTGAGGTCACCGCACGGTATGAATCCAAAACCAAGCACTTCTCCCATTGCAAGAATCATAGTTCTAGTTGGCCAAACAAAACCCACAACTCGAAGAGAATTACAAGGATATGAAATCATGCATAAGAGAAATCAGGAGAAACTCAAATAAGATTCATAGATAATTTGATCATAAATCCACAATTCATCGGATCTCGACAAACACACCGCAAAAGAAGATTACATCGGATAGATCTCCATGAAGATCATGCAGAACTTTGTATTGAAGATCCAAGAGAGAGAAGAAGCCATCTAGTTACTAGCTATGGACCCGTAGGTCTATGGTGAACTACTCACGCATCATCAGAGAGGTCATGGTGTTGATGAAGAAGCCCTCCGTATCTGAATCCCCCCTCTGGCAGGGCACCAGAACGTGCCCCGGATGGGATCTTGCGGAGACAGAAGCTTGCGGCGGCGGAAAAGTACTTTCGATGATCTCTTGATTTTTATGGAATTTTAGAGAATATATAGGCACAAAACCTAGGGCAAAGGAGGCTCAGGGAGCCCACAAGCCAAGAGGGCACGGGCCCCCCTGGCCGTGCCATGAGGGCTTGTGGGGTCCCTGGTGGCCCCCTGCCCTGATTCTCCGGCTTCCCGATCTTTTTCTGTTCCGGAAAAAATCTTTTTGGCAGTTTCATTCCGTTTGGACTCCGTTCAAAATCCTCCTCTGAAAGGGGTCAAAAACATGGAAAAAACAGGAACTGGCACTTGGCACTGAGTTAATAAGTTAGTCCCAAAAATATATATAAAAGGCATGCAAAACATCCAAAGTTTGACAAGATAATAACATGAAACAATCAAAAATTATAGATACGTTGGAGACGTTTCAGTCGCCCACGTGAATGGTGGTGGGTCGGAGCAGTCGAGCACCTCGCTGGGGTACTTGTCAAGTGCCAACGCGTCATCAAGTCGCAGCTTGCTAAAGAGCATGCAGAGGTTGTCGACGTCGAACGAGGCGTGGTCACGACACAACTCGTCATGGGGACCGGTGGCGAGGCTTGTGGGCAGGCGGAGCGAGGGTTCAACGCCACAAAAGCTTCCACGGAGGCGAAGCTCCACAGACGTGCTGATCAGACCGGACGCGAAGTGCCCGACGAAGTTGGCGAGGGGTCCTGCCCGGAGCGTGACTCCGGCCAGCGCCGCGGACGACCCCACGTGGGCGCCAACTGTCGTCGTTTTCTCACGGCACATTCCATGGGTTGGTTTATCGAGAGGAGTTAGGACTGTAAGGATGCCGACATGCTGCGAAAACGAGATCGGGACAAGCGGTGCGAGACACACGATGTATCGAGGTTTGAGGCCCTCCGTGGGAGGTAACGCCCCTAGCCCAGCTGGTTTGGTTGATGAACCGGCCGAGTTACAATGGTGCTCCTTGAGCTGTGTGGCGGAGGAGGAAGAAGCTAGTTTCTTTCTCTAGCTCTCCTATATATATATATATATGTGTGTGTGTGTGTGTGTGTGTGTGTGTGTGTGTGATCGGCCGGCCCCGTGCATGGGTTGGCACCGGGGGTTTTTATAGGCCAACCCCTGGCTTAGAATAAGTATAAATAGTACGGGGGGGGGGCTCGGCTCGCAACCTCTCTGACTGGCCAAGGGGCCCACCGAATGAGGAGTCCTGTCGAGTGTAGGGCCCGTCGACTGCAGGGCCACGTCGAGAGCCGGGGCCCGCCGACCAGTCGTTGCTATTGGCGCGTGCTCGTCATGCAGCGGCATGGGCCGCACTGTGCGGCGTCCTCTTGCGGCAGCCGACTATAGTCAGCGGTATGGCCGGGTGCACTGTAGCCACGCCGGGGCAGGTAATGTAGTGGATGGGGGGCGTGCCGTCACTGTGCCACCTCGACTAGTCATAGTCGGCTATGGTCAGTGGTACGACCACCTCCACTATAACCACGCGCGGGCAGGTCAGCGGTACCTGAGCCCGCTGTAGCCATGCCTTTGATGATGCGTCCTTAACACGCCCGTCAAGGCGATGTGACGAGGGCTGACCCATCCGTCTGATGGGTCGTTCCCGAGCCGGATGGCGGGCGGCTCCGCCCCGAGCCGGTCCAGCTGTGTAGCCGGCCTTGTGGAAAGAAGCGTCCGCCGAGTGTTGTTTTTGAAGGAAGATGGGGAAGTGCTCGGTTTGGCATACCGTGGGGTTATCCCCGCGTCACTCGCTATGCACAAATCGCTTGGAGAGAAAAATTTCCTTGTTTTTATGGTCACACTTTAGGCTATCTTGGTAGCACATCCAAAAATGATGTGTGAAGACATTTTCCAACATCCGCATGCCATTCATGGATTCATTCAGTCATATGTTGCTGAGATCAACGCCATTCAGATAGCTGATGCCACAGGACAAAGTGCACCACAAAGTGGACCAAATCATTGGTTTGCACCGCTGCCCGACCTTGCAAAAATTAACACTGATGCGGCCGTTGGAAGGGGGAGATCTAATGGCTCGGTTGGTGCTATTTGTCGAGATCAACTGGGTTGTTTTTTGGGCGTTTCGGTGATAGTTTTCCCATACATATCGGACCCGGTCACCCTAGATGCACTCGCCATAAGAGCATGGTTAATAGTATAGCCAACTGCTGGTTATAAGTCATCTTATAGCCATCTTAAAGTTAGCTTGTACAATAGTTAGCTATAAAAGAGTACTACTTTTTATCATATATGGCCCACATTTCATTCTCACAAAGTACCTAGGGGCACGTGCTAGAGCTGTCTCTTCACGAAGAGCCCGCTTTCCTTCTCTCTCATCCAACTCAGCAAAAATATAATACTTTAATCCTTACAGACCGCTGAATGTACCTTATTGTACTTGCTCTAAGGGAGTCCCTAGCACTAGGAGATGATCTATATGAGAGGAAAGTTAAAGTTGCTTCAGATTATAAGGTGATTGTTGGTGGCATCGAGCAGAAGAACGGAGGAGCATATGAGACGATTGTTCGTGAAATTATACAATACAAGTCTACCTTTCTTATATGTAATATTAGTCATGAATTTAAGAGCTTAAATATCGAGGCTCACAAACTCGCGAGGCACATATTATCTCTGGGGCTGATCGCCATGTCTGATTAAGCCAAACCAATAGTCTTAAAATTTCGTTTTTGTAAACATTATGACGAATGAATAAAGCTTTGAAGTTTGTCAAAAAAATTCGAGATTCATGTCGAACGGAGGAACGATAGAGCGAAAGTTCACTCATTGTATTTTCCGTAAAGAACATCTATAAATCCTTCATTGTCGGAGAGATATCGGCCCCACCCGTCAGATACGGCCCGCTCTCTGCCCAAACGCCCTATATTAGCCCGCCGCGCGCCCCCATCCCCCAAGCGCCAAAGCGAAAGCCCCTTCCTCCTCGCCGCGGAGCTCCCAAATCCCGCACCCTAGGAGGCGACCCTACCGCGCGCGAGAGAGCGGGTCACGAGCCTGTAGCGACGGCGGCTGCGGTCACCGGCCGCAGAGACAGCGGGCGAGATGACGGACGGCCACCTCTTCAACAACATCTCCCTCGGCGGCCGCGTCGGCAACGTGAGTGCGCCGCCCTCCCCCCGCCCCCCGTCCTGGTCGAGTTCGTTCGCCGTGATTCGATTCGTTGTTTCGGTAGGGTTTTCCGCTCGACTGTTCGATTCCGCGCTGGCGAGTTTGCCGGACGGGCTCGTCTAGCTGAATTTGTTCTGCGGTATTCTGCGAACGGCGCCTGTTTTTTCTAGGGTTTACGCGCTAGGGTTTGTTTCTTCTCTGCGGCACGGAACCTGCCCCAGAGGGTAACTTTGGGATCCGCCGTTGGTTGTTGGATTTGAACACCAATGTTGGTCAGGCAAAATGAATATCCCATATCCAATTAGTTTGTGATGGAACAAATTGTAAGCTCCACTACAAACAGGCGCTAATCTAGGGATTCGAGGAACATGTTCATGCAACAGATACATAATGTCTTGTGCAATTCCTACCATCACCCAGGCGCCGTCCATTTTGGTATTCAGTGTGCCCATTGGTGCTATGTCTGCACTATGTTGGAAGATCACAGCAAATGGCCTTCATAATCGCTTTCTATTTACACTTCGCACATGTGCTTTAAGGATTATCCTCCTTATCATTGTTCAGCGTACCTATATGTGATTGAAACACTTGTTGGTTCATTTTGACGAATTGGAATTGTGAATTTGTGTTCATTCGTGGTTCATATTTTCTTGAAACTTAGTGAAGACCCTATTCCAATTATTTTTTTGGTAAAAAGTACATAGATCAATTCCAACAGAACCCCTATTTTCTATGACTGTTGTTGAATTGGTCACTGTTAGTGGCATCATCATGATGCTGAAATTTTCGTCGTGCTGTTATAGACTGATGTTTTGTGCGCTTGTAGAACCCTGGTCAGTTTAGGCTTTATTCGGGAGGGCTTGCATGGAAGAAGCAAGGTGGAGGAAAGACTATTGAGGTTGATAAAGCTGATATAGTTTCTGTGACGTGGATGAAAATCCCCAGATCTTATCAGCTTAGTGTTGGGACCAAAGAGGGCATCCGGTACGTGTTCAAAGGCTTCCGTGAACAGGTAATAGCCTACCCCCCTCCCCACGAAGAAATTAGTTGATTGTTCACTTGACAATGAAGAGATGCAGTTATACAATCACAGTTACACCTGCTTTCTGTGTCAAGGTTCAATCTTTCTTGGATAAATGAAACTCTAGTTGTAACCTGAGAAATATTTTGTTCATATTGTTCTGTAGGATGTTAGTAACCTTACTAACTTCATACAAAAGAACACGGGAACCACACCAGAGGAGAAGCAGCTTTCTGTTAGTGGACATAATTGGGGCGCGGTCGACATCAATGGTTACTGAGCTCTCTATAGTCTGTCTGGTCGTGGGTACTCCATTCCCTTTTTGTAAATTTTGTTTCATTTTCCCATTCTTCCCATTTCAGGCAATATGCTTAGCTTTAATGTTGGCTCGAAGGAAGCATTTGAAGTCTCTCTATCAGATGTATCACAAACTCAGTTGCAAGGAAAAACAGATGTTGTTCTTGAGTTCCATGTTGATGATACTACAGGGGCTAATGAGGTCTGTTGTCTGCCTGTATATTTTGATCAAAGTTACTTTGTAGTTTTGTAAAGTGTTGCCGGTGTAAAAAGGTACTTCCTCATTTCAGAATTAACTGTCGCTGAAATGAGTGAATCTACACACTGAAGCGCGTCTAGAACTCTAGATACACTCATTTCAGAGACAGTTAATTACAAGTGGAGGTAGTAAATTTTTGTGTCTGAATCTCAACATTGGTGTATATTTTTAAACTAGAATATGTGTTTTTACTCTCTTTATAGAGACTCTTATTAGTTTCCTTGCCTGTGTATGTAAAGATTATGTGCCTATAGCTGTTCTTTCAATCTTGTTTTAGGCATTTTAGGTCTAACTTGCTCCTGTGGTTAGGCCATACACATAAGAGATACAATTTCCAAATCTTCTATTGTGCTGAATGTAAATGCACCATTGAGCACCATCTGAGGATTCTGATCTTCCCCCAAAAACCGTGCATTTTTAATGCTCTACATTTTGTGGTTGCAAGTGTCTAGCTACAGTTCTTTGTAAGATCATTAGCAAAACAAGTGATTTTAACTACCCTTTTCATCATTTTCTGCAGAAAGATTCGCTGATGGATTTAAGTTTTCATGTACCAACTTCAAATACACAATTCCTTGGAGATGAGGAACGTCCTTCGGCTCATGTGAGTTCACTTGATAGACACGCTATATGACAACATGCATGCATATTTTGCGCAAATAGTGAAACGTTCTCTCTTCAGATTTTTTGGCAGAAAATCTTGGCTATAGCTGATGTTGGCTCATCAGAAGAGGCTGTTGTCTCATTGGAGGGAATTGCCATTCTTACCCCAAGGTGGGAAAATCTTGTAACTGTAGACTCTGCCTTTCCTAAAATAAGCATATCCTATGCTTATTTATTTCCATTTCATGTCATAGCTAACTGCTCATTTTTAATTCAGAGGTCGATACACTGTTGAGCTTCATATGTCATTCTTGCGTCTCCAAGGACAAGCTAATGATTTCAAAATCCAGTATAGCAGTATTCTTCGGCTCTTTGTTTTGCCAAAGGTTCACTAGTTTCATGCTTTGTGAATATTATCAAGAATTCAAGAATTCATTGCCTTCGTATACTGTCAAGCAGCTAATATGATTTCATGCTTATACTTTGTGCCCTTCAGTCAAACAACCCTCATACCTTTGTGGTCATCACACTTGATCCGCCAATTCGCAAAGGACAAACATTATATCCCCACATTGTTATTCAGGTATTATATTATGATACATTTTACACTAGCTTGGCTGCAGTTCCTGTATGACATTTAATAACTGGTTCCTCTATGAACAGTTTGTGACAGAGAATGTAGTTGAGAAGGAGCTGTCATTAAGTGAGGAGGTTTTGGCTGAAAAGTACAAGGACAGGCTGCAGAGTTCTTACAATGTGATATGCTTATTCATTTAATGGCTGACTTTCCTTGCATCTCTTTTTGAGTTTAACGCGACATATTTCACCTCAAAGTTGATCATACCTCTTGTTTTCTTTTGAACTTTGATCTTAGCTCGTGTTTATTTTATTTTCCTTTGTCAGTGTTTTGAACTATTATTGATTAGTAGGTACAAGAAATGATACAAGAATTAGTAATAGAATAATACAAGAGTTAATGGCATACTACTCATAAAGCATACTGTATATATTACTGATTATGTATTGTTGAAACACAAGTAGTAACCCTCCAATACACTTATTACCTAACTCTTGGGGTTTATTAGAAAATGATCTGTGTTTATATTTGTAAAGTTTCATTCAGAACTTAATTATAGAGCCACTGACATGCAATTTTTCTGCTTGCAAGTATGTTTAGTGAAAGAATGCCCCCTTATATTCTGTTTTCTACTTGTGCACAGTTTTCTGGGATCTTAATTTATTGTATAATACTCCAGATAAACTAATTAACTCACAAAATGTTTGGTTTACACATAGGGTCTAGAACATGAGGTATTCTCCAAAATCCTTCGTGGCCTGTCTGGTGCTAAAGTGACGAGGCCAAGCACATTCCGCAGTTGTCAAGATGGATATGCCGTGAAATCATCACTTAAAGCTGAAGATGGATTGCTGTATCCTCTTGAAAAAGGCTTTTTCTTTTTGCCAAAGCCCCCGACACTCATTCTGCATGAGGAGGTCTGTTATTTACATTTTGGCATGCCTAATTGTTCTTCATCCATTTGTCCTCTGCTAAGCTGTTATTTACTGCAGATTGAGTATGTTGAATTTGAGCGCCATGGTGCTGGTGGTGCTAGCATGTCATCTCACTATTTTGATCTCCTGGTCAAGCTAAAGAATGACCAAGAACATCTCTTCAGAAATATACAAAGGAATGAATACCATAACCTCTTCAACTTCGTAAGGTAAATGCTGATGTCTTGTTGCTTTAATCATCAGTTAATTCATACGGGGATGATAAGTTCTTGTTTCTTTCCTCTCTTCAAGTGGTAAGAATTTGAAAATCCTGAATCTTGGAGAAGATGGCCAAGATAGAACTGGTGCCGTCGCGGCTGCTCTTCAGAGCACTGATGATGACCCTGTTGATCCACATTTGGAGCGAATTAAAAATCAGGCTGGTGATGAAGAAAGTGATGAAGAGGTACTTTGTGTGTGCAATCTTTGCTCTTCTTTGCCTATATTGTCATGGAGTAGAATGGGTAATTTTTTTGTTTGTAAATCTTACTGTAACTCGTTCCAACTTCAGGACGAAGATTTTGTGGCGGACAAGGATGATAGCGGATCCCCTAGTGATGATTCTGAAGAGGGTTCTGATGCCAGCATAAGTGATGGAGAAAAGGAGGTAACTAAATTTACGCTGCCAGTATCCCTAAGAAAACTTACCTGAACCAAAATACATGTATCAAGCCACTGCTTCAATAACTTCTTGTTTCAGAAATCTTCCAAAAAGGAAGCTAGTAGCTCAAAGCCACCTGTGAAGAGGAAACCAAAGAGTGTGGATGTGGAAAGTTCAGAGAAGAGAAAGCCGAAGAAGAAGAAGACGAAAGATCCCAATGCCCCCAAAAGAGCAATAGCACCATTCATGTACTTCTCAAAGGCTGAGCGAGCTGTAAGTTACTGGCACCCATCCATATTTAAATTTTCTGCTTTCATGGTGACAAAATTTTAGTCCAAACACATACCCGCTCCATCCAAACTGCATCAAACCAATACCAATAGATGCGTCATGAAACATATTTTTCATACGTTATTTGGTATTATAGATCACTATTATTTCTATGAACTTGGTCAAAGTTAAATAAGAGTATCCTGCATTGTTTTTGATGAATTTTAGTTCATTTCTGTCGTTGCAGTTGCTATGTTAGGTTTTAGAATTGATTTGATATTCTTTCTCAAGACATTTAGCCTGCACTGTTAAATTAAGTAAACAATGGATCTTCGATTGATATTTTTCTAATGCAGAATTTGAAGAACATCAACCCCGAACTCAGCACCACAGATATTGCAAAGAAGCTTGGAGAGAAATGGCAAAAGATGTCAGGTAACAATGCCCTAAGTTCAATAGCAGTACAGTGCACTTCATACTGTCAGTTCTTTTAAGGAAAAAAACCCTCCTGTTGTAATCATTTCCAATTGTCATATTTGCAGCTGAGGAGAAGCAGCCATACCTTGAGCAGTCCCAAGTGGATAAGAAACGCTATGCAGAGGAGACTGCTGCTTACCGCGGTGCTGGTGCAGCTCCTGTAGACGTGGACTCTGCAGATGGATCGTCCGATTGAATTGGAAGATTGGCCGGTTGCCGAAAGGAACATACTTTCGAGTCATGGTACAAGTAGACATCCGATCTATCTTGGCTGTAGTAACTTGGGAGGTGTGATCCTTACGTTTCTGAGTTAACAAAGAACAGTTAATGGATATGTGTAGGTTTCCAAGGTACTGTTGCTTTGCTACTAACTGTCAGCACCCGCGACAGGTGTTTTATTCGCTCCCTGGTTGTGCAACTTTCTTTTTTGGTAAAATACTCTAATTTTCATTGGAAATACAGAGCATCCTAAACCTGATAAAAATTACATTGAAATCCTGGAACCATTGAATGACCAATACAGCCACAGAACCAGCCGCTGATGCTTCCCAAACTACAAGTGCCCTAGTTGCCGCCTTCATATAGTAAGCCGGCCTGCCCTTGTCATCATAACAGAGAAGTCTCCATGCATATCTCTAAGGGCTTGTTTGGTTAATCCCTTCCTGGAGGGGATTGATGTGGAATTTGATTTTTAAGGGATTTAATCCCTCTTAATCCCTACCCCCTCCCTGACCAACCTCAATATATATGGTTTGCCATACCAATCTTATCTTATCTTACCTATTAATAAAGTAAATAGTGCTTCTTCTTTATCCAAATTTTTCTTAAAGTTGATTAAAATTACCCATCAATGCTATCTATAAGTCATAAAAACGTTTCAAATAGAAAAATCCTCGGACTGGGCCGGTCAATGTATGCACCTCCTATATTATGTTCTGGTCGTTGAAAAAAAATGCAGCACACCTGTTTGGGCCGGCCCATGCGTGGGCGCCTGTTTTTTAGTTTTAGTTTTTTTTATTTTTCTTTTTAATTCCATTTTGTTTTTCTACTTTAAATAATTTAGAACTTCAAACAATTTTTCTCAATTTTTAAAAACTGAGAATTTCGAAATAAAATATTTAAAAAACATATTTTTTTTAGAATTCAAAACTACTCACGAGTTTTGAAAAATGTTTGCATATAAAAAATGTTTAAACTTTAAGAAAATATCCATAAAATAAAAAAGTCAACGATTTTAAACAAAAGTCCGTGTAAAAATCTTAAAAACAGTTTGTGCCTCTGTTTTTAGTCTCATTTTTTATTTTCATTTTTCTATTCCATTTTTTAGTTTAAATAATTTAGAACTTTGAAAAACTTCTGCAATTTATAAAACTGGGAATTTTGAAATAAAAGTTTGAAGAAAATATAAAATGTTTGTGAATTCAAAAAATGCTAAGGATTTTTGTAAAATTATTCACATATTCAAAAAAATGTTCATAATTTTGTGAACAATGTTGGTGAAAACAATAAAATTCTATGTTTTTGAAAAAAAGTTTGTGTGTTATTTTTTGGGTGCAATTAAAAAAATGTTTGCTAATTCAAAAAATGTTCATGCATTTCAAAAAATGTTCTAAAATTTTAAAGATATAATATGATCAGCATCATTGAAGATTATAATTGTTTTTCTTCCATTGCAACGCACGGGTCCTTTTGCTAGTTGATCATAAAGAGACCCCCTCCCTCATCAACCTCAATATATATGGTTTGCCATACCAATTGATCATAAAGAGCCCGTAATATGAATGTATTAGAACTTCTCATGTAATTATTTAGTAATATATTTATAAAAAATAATTAATCAAGGTCAATCTCTAACCAAAGTTAAAGACCAAATCTAAATTAAGTAACTTTATCATATGATTACTCGATCGCATTAATTAATTTTTCTATATATCACCCAAATTATGCTCCCTCCATTTCGAAATTCTTGTCGCTGGCGCATGCAATGGTAGTTTTGCAAACAAAACCTCAGATTCTTAAATCTCTTACTAATCGACCCCCACTCTGCTTCTTCCTCCCATCGTCCTCCGCGCGCCCCAGCCACCGCCGGCAGCCGGCAGTACGGCCCAGCCAGCACCGGCGACCATCTGCGTGGCGACCCTGCCCACCAGCGGACGGCGATTCCTCCTCGTCGCCCTGCTCGCGTCTCCACCCACCCACTCCGGTGGGGGAGTTCGGAAGTACCCTGCCGCCGCTGCTCCCTCCCCGCCTAAAGACGACCGCGCGCCGAATCGAGGTCTGCGCCACTGCTTCTCCTTCCCTGGTTTTGCTCCTTCCAGATCGAGGTCCAGCGCCAATGCTTAGGATTCCATCTCCTGGAAGTTGTGTCAAGATTTGTCAATAACTGAATATTTTCAGCATGCTGCTGTACAAAACCTGAAAAAAAATCAGTCAAAGAAGAAGTGCTTAGTTTATGTAACAGAGAATTCAGTTATGTCGGAGAAAATTCAGAGAGTATGTAAGAAGTGCAGAGTGTATGTAAGAAAAATGGAGTGGATAATTTTCAAAATACAAAAATGGAGTACCTGCTACTACTAGTTTAGTTTCGTACTGCGAGTTTGGAGTACCAAATACAGTGTATATAACTTGAACATAATTCAGTTTGGTACTGCCAGTTTGCTAACAAGCTGAGAAACTGGACCTTGTTAGAGAACTTTGCCTTTGGACTCAACAACGTTGATGGGATGATACGAGGAGTATGCAAATTCATTGAACACACATGAAGTATGCAAATTGATGCAAATGTTCAGTGAACACACATGCAGTTTGCAAATTGATGCAAATGTTCAGTGAACACACATGGAGTATGCAAATCGATGCAAATGTTCAGTGATCCATGCAAATTCAGTGATCCCTGCAAATTTGAACATGTGCATATTGATGAAAATTCAGTGAACACATATGGATTATATTGATGAAAATTCAGTGAACACATATGGATTATATTGATGAAAATTGTGCAAATCTTCCGAATAAAACTGTAATTCAGTTAGCTATCAATTTCATTGAAATTTGTGCAGAAATTCCGAAAACAAATCCAGTACCAAGCTTCTGAAATTTGGAGGAGAGAATAATTTTCCATATTCATTCAGCAAAATTCAGTCCAAATCTACTAGTATACTTCAACATTTCCTAATCCGTCAGTATACTTCAGTGCATGAGTTTATCTAAGAAAAAGTATGAACTTCAGTTCAGAACTAGAACATGAATTTGAGTACAACTTCTGCAAAGAATTACTGAAGCATGAACTTGAATTTACTCAGCGAAGAAAAAGGGTACCTTTGAGCAATGCAACATTGAACCTGAACCTTTTTGGACAGCCACTGACGAGGAGATCAATGAAGCCGTGGAGAGTTGATCTTTTTTTGGACAGGAAGCATGAGACTTCATACAGAGTCCAGAAACACTGCATGCCGCTAATCAAGCTGAAGAAACTTGAAACGAGCAACTTTGATCCCCATACTATCGGTGAAATCGATGTTCGGACTTGAGCACGTGGAGTAATTTTGGATGTCTAGTGAAGCCGTGTAGCGCTCCAGCGAGCTTGGCGGTGAGCTCCTCCACCTTGAGCTTGTAGCCTTCCGCGGGGTGGAAAGCACCCGTGCTTCCCACTTTCGACGTAAAATTAGCCCTCTTTTGATCCATATTTAACATGCTTCGGCACAAATTGCACAATAATAATTATATTTTTATCGTATAATTCATTACAGAAATCAATATAAATTAAAAAATAGTTTAACAGTCAATACAATTTAAAAATCGAGCTAGGCGTCGCCCTTGAGCCTCCACAGATACTTCACTAAATGGTGCTGTAGTTGTTGATGCATCTGTGGATCTCGGATCTCCTGATGCATGTTGAGGAAGACAGTTCAGGTTGCCGGTAGCTCGTGATCAACCTGGGCAAAAGGACCTTGCCTGTAACATGGTTTAATGTCAAACGCTGGCTCCTCATGCTCTCTCTCAACGATCATGTTGTGCAAGACAACACAACAAGTCATGACTTCCCACATTTGATCTTTCGACCAAGTATGAGCAGGGTACCAAACAATAACAAAACGAGATTGAAGCACATCAAATGCCCGTTCGACATCCTTCCTGCAAGCTTCTTGACGTTTGGCAAAATAGGAGCGCTTGCCTCGTGATGCAGGATTTGAGATAGTCTTCACAAATGTGAACTATCTCGGATAGATGCCATCTGCTAGGTAGTAACCCTTGTTGTAGTGGTGCCCACTGACCTCGTAGTTAACCAGAGGAGCGTGACCTTTAACAAGCTTGGCAAAGTCATTTGAGCACTGCAGTACGTTGATGTCATTATGAGTTCCTCGCATACCAAAGAATGAGTGCCAAATCGAGAGGTCATGTGTGGCCACTCCCTCAAGTACCACACTGCAACCTCCTTTGACACCTTTGTACATCCCTTGCCAAGCAAATTGATAGTTTTTCCATTTCCAATACATGTAGTCGATACTTTCAAGCATCCCAGGAAATCCTCTTCCTGCATTCTGTGCTAGGATCCGAGCAGTGTCTTCAACATTTGGCGATCGTAAATAATGAGGTTCAAAAACTCCCACCACTACCCTGCAGAACTTGTAGAAACACTCAATGGTGGTGGACTCGGCCATGCGTTCATAGTCTTCCAGAATATCACCGGGAGCTCCGTACGCAAGCATCCTCATAGCTGTCGTGCACTTCTGGAGCGAGGTGAATCCAAGTGTGCCGGTGCAATCCTTTTTGCACTTGAAGTAGCTGTCGAACTCCCTGATAGAATTCACAATCCCAAGAAAGAGCTTCCGGCTCATACGATAACAACACCGTAATACTTTATCACCGCGCAGAGGAGCGTCGACGAAGTAGTCGGCGTATAGCAAGCAATAGCCTTCCAGTCGATGCCTCTGCTTTGCTTCCAGCCTGCCCGACGCCAAGCCACCTCGCCGCGGCTTTGCATTGCTCGCGAACAGGCCGGCCAGAGCGGTGAGGACCATGAGGTGCTCTTCATCCTGTGCGTCGACATCGCCTTCCTCCTCCAGTAGCGCCACGAACGCCTCCTCGTCATTGGAGATCATCGCCTAGGAAAATCGCCGAACACCTGGCAGGCGTGGCAGACGCGCAACCGCGTACGTCCCCGGAGCGCCGGGAAAACTCGCCAAGAAGCGGGGGGCGGGGGAGGGGGGCAAAGCTGCGGCGAACCCTACATCCGTCGACGGGGAGATGGCCTTTGTAGCGGCGGTAGGTAGGTGGACGGTGCCGGAATAGGCACGATGGCGAAAGGTGTGGTGCGCGAGGGGCGGTTCTGGAGAAGAAAAAGCCTTTTTTCGCGTGACACGGGGGCCCGACGCGTCATTTTTCCTTTCGCCGGCGTCCTCGGGCACCCCGAGTGCGTTGGGTTCGGACTGGGACCGCCGGGGCCAATTTCGGCCCTAACCGGCAAAAAAATGTCTCCTCGGGGCACGACTGGGCCATTTTCTCCTCGCCGACGGGAAAAAATGGCGTGGGGGAGGGCGTGTTGGGGACGCGGCCTGAGATGCTCTACATTCATATGTTGCCAAATCTCTACTTCTAAGGGGGGTGGTAGGCCGTGACTTGCGGTATATTTTCGCCTCATCGGTTTATTTTCACTTAACCGTTCATCATCCTTTTCACGCTGGTTTTTTCCTTGCACATTTCCGTTGTTTTTTATCATCTAAAGCGAACCTTCCCATTTGTCATGTTGATTTTTATAAGTTGCAAAAATGTGAACATATCCAAACTTTTCACGTGGGTGCAAGTTATTTAATAATGTCTTTATGAGCAAGAATCAATGAGGGTCTATCTTTAATCAATCTCTAAACACCAAATCTAAATTTATTGAACTTACCATATGTCTCTCAATCGTATTAATCAATCTTTCCATACGTCGCTTAATTGAATTAATTAATTTATCCATACTTCGCTTAATCACATGCTCAATCACATTAATTAATCTCAACTCCTAAAGAGAAGTTGGTAGGTGGTTTCGCTTCGTTTTGTACCCTATCGAACAACGACGTCCGCTCCTTCACACTCCCGCGTCGCCAAGCCCACCCCCGTGAGGCAGCCCACAATGCAACGAGCCCTAGCCTGTCCCTCGTTTCCTTGGACGCGCCTCCGACTTCAGTCTCTGTTCCATGCCACCATCTTGACTACTCTCTACATCTTACTAGAGCGCCTCCAGCCGCCGCTTCGCCCACGTCATGTCAACCTCTCTGACCCTGTGGGTACGCTCTCCCTTGTCCCCGCTATCATCACAACTGGAGGCGATGTCATACCACCACTGTCGTGGTGTCGGGTCCTTTATGTTGCTATATCGCCTCGTAGCCGAGGAGACTTCTTGCTATCCACTAACGTGACCCTGCCCTGGTTTCCACCATCGATTCCTCAACATCTCATACCCATTTCTTCGTTGTGTGCATCTCGTAGACGACTACGATGAATTCCCCACCACGGCTAAGGTCATATCTGACATGTCAAGGGTGATGAGGTCACCATGCACGCGTTGTAGGAGGAGCTCGCACAGGTCGCCATACTCGAGGATTCAATGGCCTCGTGTACACCAGCAAGAAGCGCACCACCGTCCTTGCACAGTAGTGGTTACTCCGTGCGATCGTCAACCATCTACCCCTAGGTAAATTTAGGTATTTAAATGTCTCTTAAGTCTCCTTGGGTGAACTCCGGTACAATTCCATTGTATGTAGAACAATAGAAGCAGATGGCTTCATGGAGCTGTTCAATTCATATAGAGGCCTAAGATAACAATGTGAATGATGACAATGTTATCGACAGAGATCCTATATAATTGAGTATTGAGAGAGAGAGAGAGAGAGAGGGAGAGAGATAGAGAGAGGAGGAAGGGAGAGAGAGAGGGGAGGGAGGGAGAGAGAGGGAGAGCGAGAGCGCGCGCGCGAGAGAAGGAGGGATGGAGAGAGCGAAAGATCGAGTTAGTGGGCTCGCAATATGGTGGAACTGTAGGCTATGCATGATAGTGAAGTGGCGTGGCCGTCGGTGTGTCCTGACCTCTGCCTCAACTATTTTGTGTCACCGTCCTTCCCCTACACCATCACCACCCCTCCCTCCTGTCTTGGCCCGCTCGATGTGTTCCAATTCCGCGTGATCCCGCCTCCTATTTCTCACCGGATGGCTACACGAACACGACTAACGTCCATGTACCTTCGATGTTGAGATCGCCGACCTAAGTTTCAATGCACATCCTAAGTTTGAGTTACTTGAAATCAAGGCGATTTTCACACGATGCCAAAGTAAACTACCACATGTAAGATTTGGTGATGAGGACATGACTACCTTGGATACAACCAAAAATATTTCATATTTGCATATTTGCGATGTGATTTCTTATAATAGTTATGCAATAATTTCTTTATGTTATCCAGAACAAAAATACTTCACCTATTTTTATGTTGGAAATATGCCCTAGAGGCAATAATAATTAGTTATTATTATATTTCTTTGTTCATGATAATCGTTTATTATCCATGCTATAATTGTATTGATTGGAAACACAATACTTGTGTGGATACATAGACAAAACACTGTCCCTAGTAAGCCTCTAGTTGACTAGCTCGTTGATCAAAGATGGTCAAGGTTTCCTGGCCATAGGCAAGTGTTGTTACTTGATAACGGGATCACATCATTAGGAGAGCCATGTGATGGACTAGACCCAAACTAATAGACGTAGCATGTTGATCGTGTCATTTTGTTGCTACTGTTTTCTGCGTGTCAAGTATTTGTTCCTATGACCATGAGATCATATAACTCACTGACACCGGAGGAATGCTTTCTGTGTATCAAACGTTGCAACGTAACTGGGTGACTATAAAGATGCTCTACAGGTATCTCCGAAGGTGTTCGTTGAGTTAGTATGGATCAAGACTGGGATTTGTCACTCCGTGTGACGGAGAGGTATCTCGGGGCCCACTCGGTAATACAACATCACACACAAGCCTTGCAAGCAATGTAACTTAGTGTAAGTTGCGGGATCTTGTATTACGGAACGAGTAAAGAGACTTGCCGATAAACGAGATTGAAATAGGTATGCGGATACCGACGATCGAATCTCGGGCAAGTAACATACCGAAGGACAAAGGGAATGACATACGGGATTATATTAATCCTTGGCACTGAGGTTCAAACGATAAGATCTTCGTAGAATATGTGGGATCCAATATGGGCATCCAGGTCCCGCTATTGGATATTGACCGAGGAGTCACTCGGGTCATGTCTGCATAGTTCTCGAACCCGCAGGGTGTGCACACTTAAGGTTCGACGTTGTTTTATGCGTATTTGAGTTATATGGTTGGTTACGAATGTTGTTCGGAGTGCCGGATGATATCACGGATGTCACGAGGGTTTCCGGAATGGTCCGGAAACGAAGATTGATATATAGGATGACCTCATTTGATTACCGGAAGGTTTTCGGAGTTACCGGGAATGACGAATGGGTTCCGGGTGTTCACCGTGGGGGGGGGGGGGCAACCCACCCCGGGGAAGCCCATAGGCCTTGGGGGTGGCGCATCAGCCCTTGGTGGGCTGGTGGGACAGCCCAAGAAGGCCCTATGCGCCATAGGAAGAAAATCAAAGAGAAACGAAAAAAAAGAGGAGGTGGGAAAGGAGAGAAGGACTCCACCTTCCAAACCTAGTTGGATTCGGTTTGAAAGGGGAGGACTTCCCCCCTTGGCTCGGCCGACCCCCTTGGGGCTCCTTGAGCCTCAAGGCAAGGCCCCTCCCCTCCCTCCTATATATAGTGGGGTTTTAGGGCTGATTTGAGACAACTTTTCCACGGCAGCCCGACCACATACCCCCACGGTTTTTCCTCTAGATCGCGTTTCTGCGGAGCTCGGGCGGAGCCGTGCCGAGATCAGATCACCACCAACCTCCGGAGCGCCGTCACACTGTCGGAGAACTCATCTACCTCTCCGTCTCTCTTGCTGGATCAAGATGGCCGAGATCATCGTCGAGCTGTACGTGTGCTGAACGCGGAGGTGCCGTCCGTTCGGCACTAGATCGTGGGACGGATCGCGGGACGGTTCGTGGGACGGATCGCGGGACGGTTCGTGGGACGGTTCGCGGGGCGGATCGAGGGACGTGAGGACGTTCCACTACATCAACCGCGTTTCTTAACGCTTTTGCTGTGGGATCTACAAGGGTACGTAGATCGGAAATCCCCTCTCGTAGATGGACATCACCATGATAGGACTTCGTGCGCGTAGGAAAATTTTTGTTTCCCATGCGACGTTCCCCAACAGTGGCATCATGAGCTAGGTTCATGCGTAGATGTCTTCTCGAGTAGAACACAAAAGTTTTTGTGGGCGGTGATGTGCTTTTTGCTGCCCTCCTTAGTCTTTTCTTGATTCTGCGGTATTGTTGGATTGAAGCGGCTTGGACCGACATTACTCGTACGCTTACGAGAGACTGGTTTCATCGCTACGAGTAACCCCGTTGCTCAAAGATGACCGGCTAGTGTCGGTTTCTCCAACTTTAGTTGAATCGGATTTGACCGAGGAGGTCCTTGTATAAGGTTAAATAGCAATTCATATATCTCCGTTGTGGTGTTTGCGTAAGTAAGATGCGATCCTACTAGATACCCATGGTCATCACGTAAAACAAGCAACAACAAAATTAGAGGACGTCTAACTAGTTTTTGCAGGGTATGTTTGTGATGTGATATGGCCAACGATGTGATGTGATATATTGGATGTATGAGATGATCATGTTGTAATAGTTAATATCGACTTGCACGTCGATGGTACGACAACCGGCAGGAGCCATAGGGTTGTCTTTAAACTAACGTTTGTGCTTGCAGATGCGTTTACTATATTGCTAGGACGTAGCTTTAGTAGTAATAGCATGAGTAGCACGACAACCCCGATGGCGACACGTTGATGGAGATCATGGTGTGACGCCGGTGACAAGAAGATCGTGCCGGTGCTTTGGTGATGGAGATCAAGAAGCGCATGATGATGGCCATATCATGTCACTTATGAATTGCATGTGATGTTAATCCTTTATGCACCTTATCTTGCTTAGAACGACAGTAGCATTATGAGGTGATCTCTCACTAAAATTTCAAGACGAAATTGTGTTCTCCCCGACTGTGCACCGTTGCGACAGTTCTTCGTTTCGAGACACCACGTGATGATCGGGTGTGATAGACTCAACGTTCACATACAACGGGTGCAAAACAATTGCACACGCGGAACACTCGGGTTAAGCTTGACGAGCCTAGCATGTGCAGACATGGCCTCGGAACACATGAGACCGAAAGGTCGAGCATGAATCGTATAGTTGATATGATTAGCATAGAGATGCTTACCACTGAAACTATTCTCGACTCACGTGATGATCGGACTTGAGATAGTGGATTTGGATCATGTACCACTCAAATGACTAGAGAGATGTACTTTTTGAGTGGGAGTTCTTAAGTAATATGATTAATTGAACTAATTGTCATGAACATAGTCTAATGGTCTTTACGAATTACGATGTAGCTTGCGCTATAGCTCTACTGTTTTTATATGTTCCTAGAGAAAATTAGTTGAAAGTTGATAGTTGCAAACTTTGAAGAGGATTGTCCTCGTTGCTGCGCAGAAGGCTTATGTCCTTAATGCACCACTCGGTGTGCTGCACCTCGAGCGTCGTCTGTGGATGCTGTGAACATCCGACATACACGTTTCTGATGACTACACGATAGTTCAGTGCAAAATACTTAATGGCTTAGAAGCAAGGCGCCGAAGACGTTTTGAAACGTCACGGAACATAAGTGATGTTCTAAAGAGATGAAATTGTGATTTCATGCTCATGCACTTGTTAAGAGGTACGAGACCTCCGACAAGATTCTTTGTCCACAAAGTAAAGGAGAAAAGCTCAATCGTTGAGCGTGTGCTCAGATTGTCTGAGTACGACAATCGCTTGAATCAAGTGGGAGTTAATCTTCCAGATGAGATAGTGATAGTTCTCCAAAGTCACTGCCACCAAGCTATGAGAGCTTCGTGATGAACTATAACATATCAAGGATAGATACAATGATCTTTGAGTGATTCACGATGTTTGACACTGCGAAAGTAGAAATCAAGAAGGAGCATCAATAGTTGATGGTTAGTAAAACCACTAAGTTTCGAGAAAGGCAAGGGCTAGAAGGGATACTTCGTGAAACGGCAAAACAGTTGCTGCAGTAATGAAGAGACCCAAGATTAAACCCAAACCTGAGACTAAGTGCTTCTGTAATGAGGGGGAACAGTCACTGAGGCGGAGCAACTCTAGATACTTGGTAGATAAGTAGGCTAGCAAAAGTCGAAAGAAGTATATTTGATATACATGATGTGTACTTTACTAGTACTCCTAGTAGCATGAGGGTATTGGATACCAGTTCGGTTGCTAACTGATTAGTAACACGAAATGATAGCTGCGGCATAAACGGAGACTAGCTAAAGGCGAGGTGACGATACGTGTTGGAAGTGTTTCCAAGATTGATATGATCAAAACGTCACACGCTCCCTCTACCATCGGGATTGGTGTTAAACCTAAATAATTGTTATTTGGTGCTTGCGTTAGGCATGAACATGATTGGATCGTGTTTATTGTAATACGATTATTCATTTAAAGAGAATAATGGTTACTCTGTTTGCTTGAATAAACACCTTCAATGGTTTATTGAATCTCGATCGTAGTGTTACACATGTTCATAATATTGGTGCCAAAAGATACGAGGAAATGATGATAGTACCACTTACTCGTGGCACTGCCGCTTGAGTCATGTTAGTATAAATTGCATGAAGAGGCTCCATGCTGATGGATCTTTATATTCACCTGATTTTGAATCACTAGTGACATGATAATCATACCACATGAGCAAGGCCTTGTTTTCATTGAGATGAAACAAGATAGTAACTTGTTGGAAATGATACATTTTGATGTATGCAGTCCAATGGGTGCTGAGGCACGCAGTGGATATCATTATGTTCTTACTTCAATGACGATTTAAGTAGATACAAGAGTATTTACTTAATGAATCACAAGTCTGAAATATTGAAAAGTTCAATTCTGTTTCAGAGTGAAGTTCGTCGTAACAAGAGGATAAACTGTCTACGATATGATCATAGAAATGAATATCTGAGTTACGAGTTTTGGTACGCAGTTAAGACAATGTGGAAATTGTTTCGCAGTTCATGCCACCTGGAACATCATAGTGTGATGATGTGTCTGAACGTCATAGCCACACATTATTTGGTATGGTGCATGCTATGATGTCTCTTATCGAATTACCACTATCGTTTATGGGTTATGCATTAGAGACAACCGCATTCACTTTAAATAGGGCACCGCGTATTTCCGTTAAGATGGCACAATATAGACTGAGGTTTAGAAAAATCTAAACTGTCGTTTCTTGAAAGTTTGGGGCTTCGACACTTATGTGAAAAAGTTTCAGTCTGATAAGCTCGAACCCAAAGCGGATAAATGCATCTTCATAGGATATCCAAAACAGTTGGGTACATCTCCTATCTCAGATCCGAAAGCAAAGTGTTTGTTTCTAGAAACGGATCCTTTCTCGAGGAAAGGTTTCTCTCGAAAGAATTGAGTGGGAGGGTGGTAGAACTTGATGAGGTTATTGAACCATCACTTCAACCAGTGTGTAGCAGGGCGCAGGAAGTTGTTCCTGTGGCGCCTACACCAATTGAAGTGAATTTGATGATGGTGATCATCGAGCATCGAATCAAGTTACTACAAGCCTCGTAGGTTGACAAGGTCGCGTACTACTGCGGAGTGGTACGGTAACCCTGTCTTGGAGGTCATGTTGTTGAGCAACAGTGAATCTACGAGTTATGGAGAAAGCAATGGTGGGACCGGATTCCGACAAATGGCTCGAAGCCATGAAATCCGAGAGAGGATCCATGTATGAAAACAAAGTGTATACTTTGGAAGAACTACTTGATGGTCATAGGTCTATTGAGTAAAGATGGATCTTTAAAAGGAAGACAGACGACGATGGTGATAAGTCACTATTAAGAAAAGCTCGACTTGTCGCAAAGATGTTTCCGACATGATCAAACAGTTGACTATGGTGAGACTTTCTCACTCGTAGCGATGCTAAAAGTCTGTTTGAATTATGTTAGTAGTTGCTGCATTATTTATGAAATATTGCACATAGGATGTCAAAACATTGTTTCCTCGACGGTTTCCTTGAGCAAACATTGTATGTGATACAACCAGGAGGTTTTGTCGATCCTAAGGATACTAGCAAGTATGCAAGCTCCAGCGATCCTTTAATGGACTGGTGCAAGCATCTCGGAGTTGGAATATACACTTTGATGAGATGATCAAAGATTTTGGGTTTGTACAAGGTTTATGAGAAACTTGTATTTCCAAAGAAGTGAGTGGGAGCACTATAGAATTTCTGATAAGTATATGTGGTTGACATACTGTGGATCACAAGTAATGTAGAATTTCTATAAAGCATACAAGGTTGTTTGAAAGGAGTTTTCACAGGAATACCTGGATTGCGCTACTTGAACGTTGAGCATCAAAGATCTATGGAGATAGATCAAAAGCGCTTAATGGAAGTTTCAACAAGATGCATGCCTTGACAATTTTTTGAAGGAGTTCAAAATAGATCAGCAAAGAAGGAGTTCTTGGTTGCGTTGTAAGGTGTGAATTTGAGTAAGACTCAAAACCCGACCACGGCAGAATAAAGAGAATAGACGAAGATCGTCTTCTATGCCTTAGCCGTAGACTCTAAAGTATGCCATGCTGAGTACCGCACCTGATGTGTGCCTTGCAGCAAGTCTGTTAAGAGGTACACAGAGTGATCCAGGATTGAATCACTGATCAGCGGTCAAAGTTATCCTTAGTAACTAAATAGACTAAGGAATTTTTCTCGATTATGGAGGTGGTTAAAGAGTTCGTCGTAAAGGGTTACGTCGATGCAAGCTTTGACACTAATCCGAATAACTATGAGTAGTGAAACGGATTCGTATAGTAGAGTAGATATTTGGAGCATTTCTAAATAGCACGTAGTAGCAGCATCTATAAGATGACATAAAGATTTGTAAAGAACGCACGGATCTGAAAGTTTCAGAACCGTTGACTAAAACCTCTCTCACGAGCAAGACGTGATCAGACCCCAGAACTATATGGGTGTTGGATTCGTTGAAATCACATGGTGATGTGAACTAGATTATTGACTCTAGTGCAAGTGGGAGACTGTTGGAAATATGCCCTAGAGGCAATAATAATTAGTTATTATTATTATATTTATTTGTTCATGATAATCGTTTATTATCCATGCTATAATTGTATTGATTGGAAACACAATACTTGTGTGGATACATAGACAAAACACTGTCCCTAGTAAGCCTCTAGTTGACTAGCTCGTTGATCAAAGATGGTCAAGGTTTCCTGGCCATAGGCTAGTGTTGTTACTTGATAACGGGATCACATCATTAGGAGAATCATGTGATGGACTAGACCCAAACTAATAGACCTAGCATGTTGATCATGTCATTTTGTTGCTACTGTTTTCTGCGTGTCAAGTATTTGTTCCTATGACCATGAGATCATATAACTCACTGACACTGAAGGAATGCTTTGTGTGTATCAAACGTCGCAACGTAACTGGGTGACTATAAAGATGCTCTACAGGTATCTCCGAAGGTGTTCGTTGAGTTAGTATGGATCAAGACTGGGATTTGTCACTCCGTGTGACGGAGAGGTATCTCGGGCCCACTCGGTAATACAACATCACACACAAGCCTTGCAAGCAATGTAACTTAGTGTAAGTTGCGGGATCTTGTATTACGGAACGAGTAAAGAGACTTGCCGGTAAACGAGATTGAAATAGGTATGCGGATACTGACGATCGAATCTCGGGCAAGTAACATACCGAAGGACAAAGGGAATGACATACGAGATTATATGAATCCTTGGCACTGAGGTTCAAACGACAAAATCTTCGTAGAATATGTGGGATCCAATATGGGCATCCAGGTCCCGCTATTGTATATTGACCGAGGAGTCACTCGGGTCATGTCTGCACAGTTCTCGAACCCGCAGGGTCTGCACACTTAAGGTTCGACGTTGTTTTATGCGTATTTGAGTTATATGGTTGGTTAACGAATGTTGTTCGGAGTCCCGTATGAGATCACGGACGTCACGAGGGTTTCCGGAATGGTCCAGAAACGAAGATTGATATATAAGATGACCTCATTTGATAACCGGAAGGTTTTCGGAGTTATCGGGAATGTACCAGGAATGACGAATGGGTTCCGGGTGTTCACCGGGGGGGGGGGGGGGGGCAACCCACCCCGTGGAATCCCATAGGCCTTGGGGGTGGCGCACCAGCCCTTGGTGGGCTGGCGGGACAGACCAAGAAGGCCCTATGCGCCATAGGAAGAAAATCAAAGAGAAAAAAAAGAGGAGGTGGGAAAGGAGAGAAGGACTCCACCTTCCAAACCTAGTTGGATTCGGTTTGGAAGGGGAGGACTTCCCCCCCTTGGCTCAGCCGACCCCCTTGGGGCTTCTTGAGCCTCAAGGCAAGGCCCCTCCCCTCCCTCTTATATATAGTGGGGTTTTAGGGCTGATTTGAGACAACTTTTAGCCCGACCACATACCTCCACGGTTTTTCCTCTAGATCGCGTTTCTGCGGAGCTTCGGCGGAGCCCTGCCGAGATCAGATCACCACCAACCTCCGGAGTGCCGTCACACTGCCGGAGAACTCATCTACCTCTCCGTCTCTCTTGCTGGATCAAGAAGGCTGAGATCATCGTCGAGCTGTACGTGTGCTGAACGCGGAGGTGCCGTCCGTTCGACACTAGATCGTGGGACAGATCGCGGGACGGTTCGCGGGGCGGATCGAGGGACGTGAGGACGTTCCACTACATCAACCGCGTTTCTTAACGCTTCTGCTGTGTGATCTACAAGGGTACGTAGATCGGAAATCCCCTCTCGTAGATGGACATCACCATGATAGGACTTCGTGCGCGTAGGAATTTTTTTGTTTCCCATGCGACGTTCCCCAACATTTTACTCCATGCCTAAATGCAGACTTGTCAAACGCTTGCACGGACCACGTGTGAAGATAAAAGAAGAAGAAATGATTAAGTATTGTTCAAGAAGTCCTCTCACATCAAAGGAAATGATTATGTGTTATTCAAGAAGTTCTCTCACATCACATTTAGCCCAAGAGAAGATAAAGTCCAAGTCTCACACATTCTGGACTCAGATTCGGACTGCACAGACATATCTGTCTCAAAACATCAACAACTTTTTAATATGGACTATGAATTCGGTGATTTTTTTTTTTGGAAATTAGATTTTATGTACGTTCCATCCCAAGTGTAATTACCTTAAAATTCGTTCGGAGCATGCATATATTGATGAAACAATCTGACGTTGCATCAGAATCTGAGTCAAACTATAAGTCTAAAGGTGTTGCATCACCTCCACTTGGGTCCATAGGCCTTATACAACCTAGGGTTAGTTTTAGTCTGCCTTAGGACGTCCTCCCACCTCCTTGGCTGCCACCCCTTGCTCCTATATAAGTAGATCAACCTAGTAGCTTTTTGCTTGGGATTTGTTTAGTTAAAAGTTAGCCATTGCAACTTCATGTACTTCGTTTTTGTCCAACGACCAGACCAAGACCTCTTTCAGATCCCCACCCTTATCAATACTTCATATATATTTGCAATATTCAGATTGCTTTTATCATATCTTGCTTGTTCTTCGATTGCTTGCAGGAAGAGACCTTCGTGGTTAGGTTGATCGTGCTCCGGCGTGGTCAATAACCTCTTGGAGTTGGTTCTATGATTGTTAAGGCGCAACGTCGTGCACATTTGTAGTCAGATCATCAAAGTCATCTTCACCAAATTGATAGCCATCATCTCATCGAAAGATCGGGACCCTCGCCTCTATCATTAGGGGCACACATTAATTTCATGCTAGGGATTTCATGGTTGCTGAACTTTTGCTCACATGGTGTAGTAGAAATGCAGGCTTCATTATCCTACAATTATCTGATTTTTTCCCGAACTACACTCTTCTTGCCTTTAGTTGTGTTCTTAACCAATGAATCATTACTTAATTAGCATATGCTTGTTTGCTTTTCTCACCAGTATATTCAGACGAGGGTTACCCCATGATGTTGTTAGATTAATTATGAACCAACAGTGCATAGTGGAGGGAGGGGAGAAATCAATATATTTCTCTTCCATCGAGGCTAAAGAGAATTGAATTTGATTCATCGAGGCTACGCAAAATGGTATTTATTATTTACTAAGGATATTCAGTAGGAGTGAAAGATATATATTTGATTGGACGATGAGGTATAGACGAATCTATTTATATAGGTGGTTCATCAAAATATGGATTTTCTGCAAATGTTATTTAGGACAGTAAAACTGCACCCAAACCGGGCTCTCTCACGTATTGAGTGATATCGACCGTCGGATTTTTCTTTGAAATCGTCCCTGGCCGTGGGATCACCGTTCCAGCGCAAGTTTCCGCGATCTGGACCTCATGTCCTAAGGGTCCGCTACTCTTGTGACTTTTTCTAAGCACCGTGGTTGATTGGGCTTCGGCTGGTATGGAAAGCCCATTTACAGAGCGATCTATCACTCACTCGCTTTAGTCGTAAAAAACGGCTCGCTCTAGGGATCCAGACGAGGTAGTCGATGCAGGCAGGATGCGGCGGCGTGGTGTGGTTGGGGAACAAGTAGAGGAGACGCTCGCGAGGGTATCCGACGCGGGAGGGAGGTGAGGCCCTTGAGCGACAGTGATGGGGTGATGCCAGTTGCTTCGATGGCCTGCTGCACCCGCTCTGCCGTCATGATTCCTCATTGATCAGCCTGTCTCGGGATATGAAGCGGCGAAATCATGGCGCTGAAACTTGATGTGCGCTTTTGTAAGACTAACTGCTGCTTGTGGTGGACATGAATTGTTCTCCCTTTGCCTACTTTTTTGCGGAGCTTTTTCTTCATACGATTGTTTCAGATACATCTCCCTTTTTACTCATGCCCTCTGTTTCTGTATTTTTATATGATGACTGTAAAGACAGGTTAGGACTATGACCTATTCTGTAACTGCTCTCCCGCACATCTCCAGGAATACAAAATAAGAGATCGAATATATTTGCCGCTTATGATGCTCTAACTGCTTAGGGCATTGGTTCATGGCATCATGCTCTTCTTGAGCACGTAACACCCAACTTCTACTCTGGTTATTTGAACAGTACATCATTAGCAAGGAGTTATTATCATTTAAGCCTTCTCATAGGATGTTGTTTTAGTTGTCTGATCACTGGAAGTGTTAAGGCAATTTTATGGATTGTTAAGGCAATTGCAAAGATTGTTTACTTAGGCATCCCCAACTAGGAATTTCTTTGCTGGTATGAAGTCACAACTTTGTTTTCCTTTACTAAGTATTTCCCTGAACTTGCACATCTTGATATTGGTGATTTCAAAACTGAATGCAACCCAGCTTCTAATGCCTTTAGATTAGTCTATATTTTGTTCTCGTGGGAAGCTATAAAGTTTCTTGACAATGGAAAGTATGATATTTATTTACATGGAGTTCTAGAGCAGTAGAATGAAGGACATCTATGCGGATTAGAAATCGAGAAAGCGTGATTTCAGAAAATACCGGGAAGGAGAAGAAATAGTTTAGAACCATCAAATAATCCAAACCAGAGCCAAGAGGATCGTAGGACACTTCATGTATAGCTCATCAACAATTTACTCTCCTACCTATTTATCACACATGCTCCTCTATCAAGGCTTTATAACTTCTCCTTTCAAATATCAAATGCTTCTACCGTGCCAAATATTCTCTCGTTGATGCCATTAACCATTAGTACCGAGTGAAGTGACTCTTGCCGGTGGTGATCTGTTGATCTGAATTTGCGGGGCCTGATGATGACGATGACTTTCGACTGACGTGAACCTAGCCTTGATGTGGATGGTGTAGTAGGCAAAAGGCAACACCAGGAAAGGGCCAACAACATGGGCAAGTGAAGCAGACACTCCTATTGGCGACGACTGAGATGCCACAAGACATATATTATCATATTAGAGGCTCCTCTTTGCTGTTGTAAGTACAACATGCTACATATGACATCTCACATTGCGCCTACACAAGAAATTATAACATGCGTTCCAAACATAATATGTGTGAAGAGCACGAAGAGTATTGATATGGGATTGTGCTGTGTCCGAATTACCATTTTTTTGAAAACAAGTCCCTCAAGAATCCTCCAAAGATACTCCCGGTTCCACTGTCGATGCCTTCTTAAGTGCTATCATAAAATAAAATCTGTAGCTACAATTGCTTAAGTACAATTCATGTTTTGGTTATGGATTTATGGTTTATGCATCATGGCCATGTTCTGAACTTCTCCGTGTGCTTCTGCTCCTGTGTCGTGTATGTTTGCTTCACTGTAATCTTAGCAATAGCTCTTTAACAGGCTTATGGGACATTTTTCTAGTATCAATTCTTAATTTTCTCTATGCATGATTCCTTATTCAATTTGTAGTTTACAATCATTCATTATTTTAGCTATTCTTAAAGATTATTTTGAGTGCCTATACGAGTAATATGTTAAAATTTGCAACTGTTAACATAATCAAACAGAGGTTTAGCATGTGTCTTTGTTTAGCGTAGGAGGCCTTCACCTTGACCAAGGATGATGGCGCTCTGTGTGTGTGTGTGTTATAATTTAGTTGTGATATTGCAGTTGCACGATGCTTGTATACAAGGCTGTCATTTGCCGTTAAAACAGGGAAGGGAATGGATCCAATGGAAGATTTGTTTATCTTGGTTCCTGTTCCTGCTCGTCTTTGCACTTTCATATTTTATAATACTAAGATTTGTTCACTTTGTCTTCACATATTTTTGCTGCTTGGAGGTGAGCAGAGCGAAGGCATCCCATTATGATGATTCAGAGGGGGTATGTTATTCTCTTTATTGTCATGCAAGTGCTTCAGGTTTATCTTCTTGGAAACAAAGATGCCTATATGAACCCGGCTTCTTATGTACCTATGCCCAATTAACAGAGCAACATGTTGTTGGGCTGCAGACATCCTTGTTCTGCGACCTGTGATGCATAGGAAATTATAGTTTTACAAAATTCCTCTTTACATAAATATTGGGAATTAAAGCATGTAAGTGCGGACATATATGAACAGTGATGGAGCTTGGGCTGAGATCGGGGGGGGGGGGATACTATCACTGTAAACTCATTTTTAGTGGACAATTTTGGCATGACTGTATATATATACACATGGTGTTCTATGAGCCGGGGGGAGGGGGTGATACGTCCATTTTGCATCATGCTTTCATGTTGATATTTATCGCTTTTTGGGCTGTTATTTCACTTTACGGTACAATACTTATGCCTTTTCTCTCTTATTTTGCAAGGTTTACATGAAGAGGGAGAATGCCGGCAACTGGAATTCTGGCCTGAAAAAGGAGCAAGTTTGAGATGCCTATTCTGCGCAACTCCAAAAGCCGTGAAAATCAACGTGGATTTTTTTTGGGATTTATAAAAAATACTCGGCCGAAGAAGTGCCAGAGGGGCGCCAGCAGGTGGCCACAAGCCTGCTAGGCGCGGCCACCCCCCTGGCCGTGCCTAGGGGCCTTGTGGGCTCCTTGCTGGCCCACTGCCCCCCTGTTTTGCTACAAGAAGGGTTTCAGTCTGGAAAAAATCAAGAGGAGGCTTTTCGGAGGATTCGCCGCCGCCACGAGGCGGAACATGAGCATAACCAATCTAGAGCTCCGGCAGGACAATTCTGTCGGGGAAACTTCCCTCCCAGACGGGGAAATCGTCGCCATCGTCATCACCAACACTCCTCTCATCAGAGGGGACTCGTCACCATCAACATCTTCATCAACACCATCTCATCTCCAAACCCTAGTTCATCACTTGTAACCAATCTCCGTCTCGCGACTCCGATTGGTACTTGTAAGGTTGCTAGTAGTGTTAATTACTCTTTGTAGTTGATGCTAGTTGGATTAGTTGGTGGAAGAGTTTATGTTCAGATCTTTGATGCTACTCATTACCTCTCTGGTCATGAATATGATTATGCTTTGTGAGTAGTTACTTTTGTTCCTGAGGACATGGGATAAGTCATGCTATAAATAGTCATGTGAATTTGGTATTCGTTCGATATTTTGATGCGTTGCATGTTGTTTTTCCTCTAGTGGTGTTATGTGAACGTCGACTACATAACACTTCACCATTATTTGGGCCTAGAGGAAGGCATTGGGAAGTAGTAAGTAGATGATGGGTTGCTAGAGTGACACAAGCTTAAACCCTAGTTTATGCGTTGGTACGTAAGGGGCTGATTTGGATCCACTAGTTTCATGCTATGGTTAGACTTTGTCTTAATTCTTCTTTCGTAGTTGCGGATGCTTGCGAGAGGGGTTAATCATAAGTGGGATGCTTGTCCAAGTAAGGATAGTACCCAAGAGCCGGTCCACCCACATATCAAACTATTAAAGTAACGAACGCGAATCATATGAACATGATGAAAACTAGCATGACAGAAATTCCCGTGTGTCCTCGGGAGTGTTTTTCCTCCTATAAGAGTTTGTCCAGGCTTGTCCCTTGCCACAAAAGGGATTTGGCCACTTTGCTGCACCGTTGTTACTTTTGTTACTTGCTACTTGCTACAAATCATCTCACCACACAACTACTTGTTACCGATAATTTCAGTGCTTGCAGATATTACCTTGCTGAAAACCACTTGTCAGATCCTTCTGCTCCTCGTTGGGTTCGACACTCTTACTTATCTAAAGGACTATGATAGATCCCCTATACTTGTGGGTCATCAGGGGGGCACTGCCTAGGTTGGCCCCCATGAAACTCCGCCACTATGTATGAACGTGGGATATTCTGCATCCATTTGAAGATTAAATTCAGTTAGCTATGTTCCATGCCATGTGATGTTTAATAGTTTAATATACTATTCAAAATTCAGTTAACTATATCTTGAAGAGTTGAAATAAGGAATTTCACCTCGGATTACTTAAGCTAACTTCATATTTACCAATGGCTATCTCAGCTTTAGTTTTCAAAAACATATGTCATCCAAAAGTTACCCTTTAATTACCTTTATACTTGATTAACTCGACTATATCATGGATTTGTCAACTTTCAAGTTAAAATAAAACCCATGGTTGTTTTCTTTCCACTCTTAAATTGCCTTTTAGACAACAACAAAAAACTATGGTAATTGGAATTTATGGTTCCTCTTTTTCTTGAAATTTTTTTTGTATCAGAAAGAATGGTTCATGCGCCATTTATCCGTTTCATGTAGTCATTTCAACTTGACCATTGAGAGAGCATCATGATATTATTTACGGTTATTGCTATCGTACAAGTGTTAAAAATATAAAGTATGGAAGATGTAATTTCATGAAAGTGCTTAGTAATATCAGCTTCCTTTGCATGATTAATTGATGTTGCTTTACATTCTTATTTGTCAGCATTTTATTTGGGGAGTTTATGCTTTTGTCATGTTCTGAGATCATATCTGTTGCATCGCAAAGATTTTGCAGAAGACACCTAAGCAAGGCATTATACTCAAGAATAGTAAACACAATGCTCTGGCTCTAGCATTAGTTACAAACACGCATATTTCCTAGACTCCTAGACTGTTATATCAATATGTAAAAAGAATTGCTATATCAGATACACATTTATGACCAACACACACGATCTTCGTTGTGTCAATGCTTACCCTGCTTAAAGTTATCTACCTGGGTCTGGTTCCTTATCAATATCAATACTTGTCATCACATTCTGATATACATTGTTTCAATCCCAAGTATATAGGGTACAAATTATCTACATTTAGTTGACTAAGATTTTCTTTTCTTGATGGACTGCTTATTTATCTCAATATATTTTTATAATATGATTGATCAATTTAGTTTTCCAATATATTTTCAACTTCTCATACAATGGATGGTACGAAAATATATGGACTAGTCTTATGCACAATTTATTTGTTTTTCTTGACTAATGTACTTTCCAAAATTCCTACCATTTTATTTAAAAAATGGATGGGCGCGGCAACGCGCGCCATCAACGATCTAGTGAGACCTATCAGTGTGTTAAATAGAAAGCTTGTGCTAAAAGTTTAGGGGACATGGTATGTTTTCACTTTTGATTTCAATATTGTATGTCGATTTTACATCTGGAGGTGCGATAATAGCCAGGAAGCTACTATTTAGTTATTGAGATATTCTATCGTCGCTTTGAGAAAGACACATATTATGAAAAGATTAGACTCCTACCTTTTTCGACAACTAGCTCCTGAGATACAAAGTTTAAGAAAAAACACATACATATTGTGATATACGTGATCATCATTTTACATATGTATATGTAAGGCAACTTCAGATCAAATTTTATAAGATATGTTAATGTCTTATAAGCTGGTCTCTTTGCGCTAGGCTATTAGGAATTGTTCTTAGAATATTTGTTTGATATGAGATGACTCAATACTCTGAAATCTTATGTATTGCGGATTTACTCTTTCCGATGCATAATGTGTATGACCAAACACTCTAAATCTAGGAATGCAGTGTGTATGTGATGTATTTGTTTCCTGATGTGCATGCTAATAAAGTTGAATAATTGTTTGAGAAATTTATGTTTGAAATTGAAGACGGTACCATAAAATAGTTGCTCCGGTCTTCTGAAGTTTCTCGGTGAAGTGTAATATATTTGAACATTAGCGACACTTCTTCACCACAAGGCGTAGATGTACCATGATATTATTTCTTGAAGTGAAGTTGAAATTTGTGTCCATTATTGTTACTAACAAGTAAACTGTTTAGGTTGATCAAATTTGTATAGTTTATGTTTCCTAATATCAATATTTGAAGAGTGAAGTTTAGTCCAAATATAATAAGTATACTTTATTTGGTTTAGTACAGGACATAGTAAGTATGCTTTAGAAGAAACAATTAAAATTATTTGATGCGAAGATCACATTGGGCTTGCATTTTCAATCCCCATTTACTTCCGTTCCAAATCTGGTCCTATAGGTTTGTTATATATTGTTTACTTGAAGAACTGTGATGCAAGTTAGTTTGCTCTTGAAGCAATATCCATTTGATATAACATGGTTAGTTTGTTCTTGTCAGTGATTCCTAAAGGTAATTCAAAGAGATGCGCAGAAGGAGATTCAACACACATGCTGGTTCGACAACCACAACCTCGCAGGGTCATCCCCGTGGTCCGACAAACCTCTTTTAGGTTTGGCGCTTGCTCCCTACCTAGCAACTCTCCATTCCTCCACTGTTTTCAGGACATGGATGCTGCTGATGCATTCAAATGGATATGGAAATCTAAATGCACAGATAAATGGAGGGTGTTCGTGTGGCTCTTGTTGGCATATAGGTTGAACACGCGAAATATGTTGAGGTGGCGAAACGTGGTGCTCGAGGACAATACATATGCATGCTTGGTGTGTGTGAACCCTCCGAGGATACGAGCGAACATCTATTGTTTTGTTGTCCGTTTAGCGCTCCTTGCTCGGACAAATTAGGAATCCATTGGGAGGGAGCATGAGATAGACTGCAGATGTTGCATGGGGCGAAAGGCAGATGGTCGAAACCCATGTTCATGGAAGTCTTTATTGTGGCTTCGTGGAGTATATGGAAAGAGAGAAACAACAAACACTTTCGAGGTATGGTGCCAACCGTGGATGGCTCGAAGCAAAGATTCATAATGGACTTTGGGATGCTGAAATACCATTCTAAAAAGAGCCTATGGCCCTTTACCCTCCTCGTAATTTACTCTCTGTAACTCCTTGCCATTGTATGGTTTCACTTGGCTAGTCCCCCCCACTCTCTCCCTCCGCACAACATGTAATCCAGTGTGTGCCTTTGTCTTAATATAAAGTCAGTGGGTGCCCCCACTATCTAGAGCTTAAAAAAACTCTCCATTGGAAGGTATTACTGTGGTTACTCTATCGACATATAATTTGTTTCCATGGTTACTCACTGGACAAATATGACTTTTCCAGTTGAATATTTTGTTGGGGAACGTCGCATGGGAAACAAAAATTTTCCTACGCGCACGAAGACCTATCATGGTGATGTCCATCTACGAGAGGGGATTTCCGATCTACGTACCCTTGTAGATCGCACAGCACAAGCGTTAGTGAACGCGGTTGATGTAGTGGAACGTCCTCACATCCCACGATCCGCCCCGCGAACCGTCCCACGAACCGTCCCGCGATCCGTCCCACGATCCGCTCCGATCTCGTGCCGAACGGACGACACCTCCGCGTTCAGCGCACGTACAGCTCGACGATGATCTCGGCCTTCTTGATCCAGCAAGAGAGACGGAGAGGTAGATGAGTTCTCTGGCAGCGTGACGGCGCTCCGGAGGTTGGTGGTGATCTAATCTCAGCAGGGCTCCGCCCGAGCTCCACAGAAATGCGATCTAGAGGAAAAACCGTGGAGGTATGTGGTCGGGCTGCCGTGGCAAAAGTTGTCTCAAATCAGCCCTAATACCTCAGTATATATAGGAGGGAGGGGGAGGGAAGAGGCAGCCTCAAACCCTCAAGGTTTGGGCGAAATTGGAGGTGGAGGAGTCCTACTCCAATCCTACTTGGAGTAGGATTCCACCTTCCCACTTGGAAACTCTTTCCACCTTGTGTTTTTTCCTTCTCAAACCTTATGGGCCTTAGTGGGAACTTATTCCAGCCCACTAGGGGCTGGTTTATCTCTTCCCATAGCCCATGAGACCCCTTGGGGGGTGACACCCCTCTCGATGGTCCCCGGCACCCCTTCCGGCACTCCCGGTACACTACCGATGAGCCCGAAACTTTTCCGGTAATGCCCGAAAACTTTCCGGTAACCAAATGAGGTCATCCTATATATTAATCTTCGTTTCCGGACCATTCCGGAAACCCTCGTGACGTCCGTGATCTCATACGGGACTCCGAACAACATTCGGTAACCAACCATATAACTCAAATACGCATAAAACAACGTCGAACCTTAAGTGTGCAGACCCCGCGGGCTCGAGAACTATGTAGACATGACCCGAGTGACTCCTCGGTCAATATCCAATAGCGGGACCTGGATGCCCATATTGGATCCTACATATTCTACGAAGATCTTATCATTTGAACCTCAGTGCCAAGGATTCATATAATCCCGTATGTCATTCCCTTTGTCCTTCGGTATGTTACTTGCCCGAGATTCGATCGTCAGTATCCGCATACCTATTTCAATCTCGTTTACCGGCAAGTCTCTTTACTCGTTCCGTAATACAAGATCCCGCAACTTACACTAAGTCACATTGCTTGCAAGGCTTGTGTGTGATGTTGTATTACCGAGTGGGCCCCGAGATACCTCTCCGTCACACGGAGTGACAAATCCTAGTCTCGATCCATACTAACTCAATGAACACCTTCGGAGATACCTGTAGAGCATCTTTATAGTCACCCAGTTACGTTGCGACGTTTGATACACACAAAGCATTCCTCCGGTGTCAATGAGTTATATGATCTTATGGTCATAGGAACAAATACTTGACACGCAGAAAACAGTAGCAACAAAATGACACGATCAACATGCTACGTCTATTAGTTTGGGTCTAGTCCATCACATGATTCTCCTAATGATGTGATCCCGTTATCAAGTGACAACACTTGCCTATGGTCAGGAAACCTTGACCATCTTTGATCAACGAGCTAGTCAACTAGAGGCTTACTAGGGACAGTGTTTTGTCTATGTATCCACACATGCACTGTGTTTCCAATCAATACAATTATAGCATGGATAATAAACGATTATCATGAACAAATAAATATAATAATAACTAATTTATTTTTGCCTCTAGGGCATATTTCCAACAGTCTCCCACTTGCACTAGAGTCAATAATCTAGTTCACATCACCATGTGATTCCAACGAATCCAACACCCATATAGTTATGGGATCTGATCACGTCTTGCTCGTGAGAGAGGTTTTAGTCAACGGTGCTAAAACTTTCAGATCCGTGTGTTCTTTACAAATCTTTATGTCATCTTATAGATGCTGCTACTATGTGCTATTCGGAAATACTCCGAATATCTACTCTACTATACGAATCCGTTTCACTACTCATAGTTATTCGGATTAGTGTCAAAGCTTGCATCGACGTAACCCTTTACGACGAACTTTTTAACCACCTCCATAATCGAGAAAAATTCCTTAGTCCATCAGTCACTAAGGATAAATTTTGACCACTGCTAGTGATTCAATCATGGATCACTCTCTGTACCTCTCAACAGACTTTGAGTCAAGGCACACATCAGGTGCGGTACCCAGCATGGCATACTTCAGATTCTACGGCCAAGGCATAGAAGACGACCTTCGTCTATTCTCTTTATTCTGCCGGGGTCGGGTTTTGAGTCTTACACAAATTCACACCTCACAACGCGACCAAGAACTCCTTCTTTACTAATCTATTTTGAACTCCTTCAAAAACTTGTCAAGGCATGCATCTTGTTGAAACTTCCATTAAGCGCTTTTGATCTATCTCCATAGATCTTTGATGCTCAACGTTCAAGTAGCGCAATCCAGGCATTCCTTTGAAAAACTCCTTTCAAACAACCTTGTATGCTTTACAGAAATTCTACATTACTTCTGATCCACAATATGTCAACCACATATACTTATCAGAAATTCTATAGTGCTCCCACTCACCTTTTTGGAAATACAAGTTTCTCATAAACCTTGTACAAACCAAAAATCTTTGATCATATCATCAAAGTGTATATTCCAACTCCGAGATGCTTGCACCAGTCCATTGAAGGATCGCTGGAGCTTGCATACTTGCTAGTATCTTTAGGATCGACAAAACGTCCTGGTTGTATCACATACAATGTTTGCTCAAGGAAACCGTCGAGGAAACAATGTTTTGACATCCTATGTGCAATATTTCATAAACAATGCAGCAACTACTAACATAATTCTAAAAGACTTTCAGCATCGCTACGAGTGAGAAAGTCTCATCATAGTCAATTGTTTGATCTTGTCGGAAACATCTTGGCGACAAGTCGAGCTTTTGTTAATAGTGACTTATCACCATCATTGTCTGTCTTCCTTTTAAAGATCCATCTTTACTCAATAGTCCTATGACCATCAAGTAGTTCTTCCAAAGTCTACACTTCGTTTTCATACATGGACCCTCTCTCGGATTTCATGGCCTCCAGCCATTTGTCGGAATCCGGGCCCACCATTGCTTTCTCCATAACTCGTCGGTTCACTATTGCTCAACAACATGACCTCCAAGACAGGGTTACCGTACCAATCTGCAGTAGTACGTGACCTTGTCAACCTACGAGGCTTGTAGTAACTTGATCCGATGCTCGATGATCACCATCATCAGCTTTCACTTCAATTGGTGTAGGCGTCACAGGAACAACTTCCTGCGCCCTGCTACACACTGGTCGAAGTGATGGTTCAATAACCTCATCAAGTTTTACCACCCTCCCACTCAATTCTTTCGAGAGAAACCTTTCCTCGAGAAAGGATCCGTTTCTAGAAACAAACACTTTGCTTTCGGATCTGAGATAGGAGATATACCCAACTGTTTTGGATATCCTATGAAGATGCATTTATCCGCTTTGGGTTCGAGCTTATCAGACTGAAACTTTTCCACATAAGTGTCGAAGCCCCAAACTTTCAAGAAACGACAGTTTAGATTTCTCTAAACCTCAGTCTATACTGTGCCATCTCAACGGAAATACGCAGTGCCCTATTTAAAGTGAATGCGGTTGTCTCTAATGTATAACCCATAAACGATAGTGGTAATTCGATAAGAGACATCATAGCATGCACCATACCAAATAGTGTGTGGCTATGACGTTCAGACACATCATCACACTATGATGTTCCAGGTGGCATGTTCTGCGAAACATTTTCCACATTGTCTTAACTGCGTACCAAAATTCGTAACTCAGATATTCATTTCTATGATCATATCGTAGATAGTTTATCCTCTTGTTACGACGAACTTCACTCCGAAACAGAATTGAACTGTTCAATATTTCAGACTTGTGATTCATTAAGTAAATAATCTATTATCTACTCAAATCGTCATTGAAGTAAGAACATAATGATATCCACTGCGTGCCTCAGCACCCATTGGACTGCATACATCAAAATGTATCACTTCCAACAAGTTACTATCTTATTTCATCTCAATGAAAAACAAGGCCTTGCTCATGTGGTATGATTTGCATGTCACTAGTGATTCAAAATCAAGTGAGTATAAAGATCCATCAGCATGGAGCCTCTTCATGCAATTTATACCAACATGACTCAAGCGGCAGTGCCACAAGTAAGTGGTACTATCATCATTACCTCGTATCTTTTGGCACCAATATCATGAACATGTGTAACACTACGATCGAGATTCAATAAACCATTGAAGGTGATTATTCAAGAAAATAGAGTAACCATTATTCCTTTTAAATGAATAATCGTATTGCAATAAACACGATCCAATCATGTTCATGCTTAACGCAAGCACCAAATAACAATTATTTAGGTTTAACACCAATCCCGATGGTAGAGGGAGCGTGCGACGTTTGATCATATCAACCTTGGAAACACTTCCAACACGTATCGTCACCTCGCCTTTAGCTAGTCTCTGTTTATGCCGTAGCTTTCATTTCGTGTTACTAATCACTTAGCAACCGAACCGGTATCCAATACCCTCATGCTACTAGGAGTACTAGTAAAGTACACATCAACATCATGTATATCAAATACACTTCTTTCGACTTTTGCCAGCCTTCTTATCTACCAAGTATCTAGAGTTGCTCCGCCTCAGTGACTGTTCCCGTCATTACAGAAGCACTTAGTCTCGGGTTTGGGTTTAATCTTGGGTCTCTTCATTAGTGCAGCAACTGTTTTGCCGTTTCACGAAGTATCCCTTCTAGCCCTTGCCTTTCTTGAAACTTAGTGGTTTTACAAACCATCAACTATTGATGCTCCCTCTTGATTTCTACTTTCGCAGTGTCAAACATCGCGAATCGCTCAAGGATCATTGTATCTATCCTTGATATGTTATAGTTCATCACGAAGCTCTCACAGCTTGGTGGCAGTGACTTTGGAGAACCATCACTATCTCATCTGGAAGATTAACTCCCACTTGATTCAAGTGATTGTCGTACTCAGACAATCTGAACACACGCTCAACGATTGAGCTTTTCTCCTTTACTTTGTGGACAAAGAATCTTGTCGGAGGTCTCGTACCTCTCAACAAGGGCACAAGCATGAAATCACAATTTCATCTCTTTAGAACATCTCTTATGTTCCGTGACGTTTCAAAACGTCTTCGGTGCCTTGTTTCTAAGCCATTAAGTATTTGTACTGAACTATCATGTAGTCATCAGTAACCTGTATGTCGGATGTTCACAACATCTACAGACGACGCTCGAGGTGCAGCACACCGAGTGGTGCATTAAGGACATAAGCCTTCTGCGCAGCAACGAGGACAATCCTCGGTTTTACAGACTCAGTCTGCAAAGTTTGCTACTATCAACTTTCAACTAAATTTTCTCTAGGAACATATAAAAACAGTAGAGCTATAGCGCAAGCTACACCATAATTCGCAAAGACCATTAGACTATGTTCATGACAATTAGTTCAATTAATAATATTACTTAAGAACTCCCACTCAAAAAGTACATCTCTCTAGTCATTTGAGTGGTACATGATCCAAATCCACTATCTCAAGTCCGATCATCACGTGAGTCGAGAATAGTTTCAGTGGTAAGAATCTCTATGCTAATCATATCAACTATACGATTCATGCTCGACCTTTCGGTCTCATGTGTTCCGAGGCCATGTCTGCACATGCTAGGCTCATCAAGCTTAACCCGAGTGTTCCACGTGTGCAACTGTTGTGCACCCGTTGTATGTGAACGTTGAGTCTATCACACCCGATCATCACGTGGTGTCTCGAAACGAAGAACTGTCGCAACGGTACATAGTCGAGGAGAACACAATTTCATCTTGAAATTTTAGTGAGAGATCACCTCATAATGCTACCGTCGTTCTAAGCAAGATAAGGTGCATAAAGGATTAACATCACATGCAATTCATAAGTGACATGATATGGCCATCATCATGTGCTTCTTGATCTCCATCACCAAAGCACCGACACGATCTTCTTGTCACCGGCGTAACACCATGATCTCCATCAACGTGTCGCCATCGGGGTTGTCATGCTACTCATGCCATTACTACTAAAGCTACATCCTAGCAATATAGTAAACGCATCTGCAAGCACAAACGTTAGTTTAAAGACAACCCTATGGCTCCTGCCGGTTGCCGTACTATCGACGTGCAAGTCGATATTAACTATTACAACATGATCATCTCATACATCCAATATATCACATCACATCGTTGGCCATATCACATCACAAGCATACCCTGCAAAAACAAGTTAGACGTCCTCTAATTGTTGTTGCATGTTTTACGTGGTGACCATGTGTATCTAGTAGGATCGCATCTTACTTACGCAAACACCACAACGGAGATATATGAATTGCTATTTAACCTCATCCAAGGACCTCCTCGGTCAATTCCGATTCAACTAAAGTTGGAGAAACCGACACCCGCCAGTCATCTTTGAGCAACGGAGTCACTCGTAGTGATGAAACCAGTCTCTCGTAAGCGTACGAGTAATGTCGGTCCGAGCCGCTTCGATCCAACAATACCGCGGAATCAAGAAAAGACTAAGGAGGGCAGCAAGACGCACATCACCACCCACAAAAACTTTTGTGTTCTACTCGAGATTACATCTACGCATGAACCTAGCTCATGATGCCACTGTTGGGGAACGTCGCATGGGAAACAAAAATTTTCCTACGCGCACGAAGACCTATCATGGTGATGTCCATCTACGAGAGGGGATTTCCGATCTACGTACCCTTGTAGATCGCACAGGAGAAGCGTTAGTGAACGCGGTTGATGTAGTGGAACATCCTCACATCCCTCGATCCGCCCCGCGAACCGTCCCACAGACCGTCCCGCGATCCGTCCCACGATCCGCTCCGATCTAGTGCCGAACGGACGGCACCTCCGCGTTCAGCACACGTACAGCTCGACGATGATCTCGGCCTTCTTGATCCAGCAAGAGAGACGGAGAGGTAGATGAGTTCTCTGGCAGCGTGACGGCGCTCCGGAGGTTGGTGGTGATCTAATCTCAGCAGGGCTCCGCCCGAGCTCCGCAGAAATGCGATCTAGAGGAAAAACCGTGGAGGTATGTGGTCGGGCTGCCGTGGCAAAAGTTGTCTCAAATCAGCCCTAATACCTCAGTATATATAGGAGGGAGGGGGAGGGAAGAGGCAGCCTCAAACCCTCAAGGTTTGGGCGAAATTGGAGGTGGAGGAGTCCTACTCCAATCCTACTTGGAGTAGGATTCCACCTTCCCACTTGGAAACTCTTTCCACCTTGTGTTTTTTCCTTCTCAAACCTTATGGGCCTTAGTGGGAACTTATTCCAGCCCACTAGGGGCTGGTTTATCTCTTCCCATAGCCCATGAGACCCCTTGGGGCGTGACACCCCTCTCGATGGTCCCCGGCACCCCTTCCGGCACTCCCGGTACACTACCGATGAGCCCGAAACTTTTCCGGTAATGCCCGAAAACTTTCCGGTAACCAAATGAGGTCATCCTATATATTAATCTTCGTTTCCGGACCATTCCGGAAACCCTCGTGACGTCCGTGATCTCATCCGGGACTCCGAACAACATTCGGTAACCAACCATATAACTCAAATACGCATAAAACAACGTCGAACCTTAAGTGTGCAGACCCCGCGGGCTCGAGAACTATGTAGACATGACCCGAGTGACTCCTCGGTCAATATCCAATAGCGGGACCTGGATGCCCATATTGGATCCTACATATTCTACGAAGATCTTATCGTTTGAACCTTAGTGCCAAGGATTCATATAATCCCGTATGTCATTCCCTTTGTCCTTCGGTATGTTACTTGCCCGAGATTCGATCGTCAGTATCCGCATACCTATTTCAATCTCGTTTACCGGCAAGTCTCTTTACTCGTTCCGTAATACAAGATCCCGCAACTTACACTAAGTCACATTGCTTGCAAGGCTTGTGTGTGATGTTGTATTACCGAGTGGGCCCCGAGATACCTCTCCGTCACACGGAGTGACAAATCCTAGTCTCGATCCATACTAACTCAATGAACACCTTCGGAGATACCTGTAGAGCATCTTTATAGTCACCCAGTTACGTTGCGACGTTTGATACACACAAAGCATTCCTCCGGTGTCAATGAGTTATATGATCTTATGGTCATAGGAACAAATACTTGACACGCAGAAAACAGTAGCAACAAAATGACACGATCAACATGCTACGTCTATTAGTTTGGGTAAATTGATACGTTTCATAAGGGAATCATGTGATAGTGGTTGTTAAAATGCTTGTCAATATTATATGTAAATTGCAAGATTGTATATATACATCAAACTACATGATATATGGAATATTTATTAGGTGAACTGATGCTGATTGACACTATTTCTATATTTCTTTTAAAAAATTGACGAATTATTTTTTCTCTATTACTTATATGGTTATGACATATGCCTCAACAACTATGTGTTCAAACTTGAAATACGCCAACAAGAAAATTTAGTTGTATTGACTTTGGGATGTATTATGCGGGAAAACACGGATGGTCAATGTGACATCCTCGGATTATGTTACAGTGATCAATGTAATTATGCTACCGTAAAATTAGGATTAAACTAACACATTTTCTTAATCCATGTGTGATCACCTTAGGATCAAATCCTAATTCATTTTTCCTTTGCAATTCAAATTCATCTTGAAATGTGGATTTAAAAGTTTTGCAAACCTGAAAACAAAAATCATGGATGGGTTGAAAATATTCCACAAGTAATTATAAAATTGTAAACAATATTTTATAAAATGTTTTGGTGCCTCAAAATAAATAAAACATAACCCAAAAGCATTTAATTTGCCCTTTAAATTTCATGGAAGATTCAAACAGACTTATTAAGGCCCCAAACTTTTTATGGCACTGTCAAATATTATAACTTTAATATTTGATCAAGTGGCATGATTTTACAAAGATATTTTCTCACCAATTTTTTAAAAAAGAATAGGAAAAGAAAAAGAAAAATAAAAAAGAAGAAAAGGAGAAACCCTCCAGCCACCCCCAACCGACCCATTCTCTCCTCACCGACGGCCACCTACCCCCTCACTCCCTAGGGCTATAAACGGGGGTTGGCCCCCTCGAACCTAATTTTCCCTCACCACTCTCCCTCACCCCCGACGACGCCCCCGCGCTTCCCACGACGCGATGCCCTCTCGACACCCCGGCCGCCCCGTCGGCATCGTCCACCCCCGTCGGACCTCGTTGCTGGGCCTCCTCACCTCCCTCCCGCAGAACCTCCCCAGCCACGCCGCCCCTTCTCACGAATGGAAGTGAACACCCTCTCCCCCTTCTCTTCCACCCGCTTCGGCCATCCTCCGGCGAGCCGTCGCTGCGCTCCCCTGGCCGCAGCCGTGCACGCACGCCGCTCCTCCCCTCGTGCTCATGCAGCCCCCGTACCGCGTCCGAACCCCCGGTGACCGCAGCCCTGATCATGCCCGCCTGAGTTGCCCCACTGCCCGCTCCCGCGACCCGCTGTGCATCCGACCCCGTCGACCGCGCATTGGCTCCGCCCCGGCTGCGCCCTGGCTCTCGCATCGGGCACACCCCGCGCCGCATCTCGCACGCCGCACCACGCCCCTCGCTTGGCCGTTGCTCGCCCCACCACCGGCCACTTCCGCGTGCACCGCCCCACCGGCCACCCCGTAGGTAACGTGATCCCTCCGGCCGCTTGGCCATGGGCTTGGCTTTGGCCGGCCGGCCCTCCCTGATAATCGTAGGGATAACCCCCCACTAGGGCTAATCCCCCTCCCCTCAGAGTGTATGACAGATGGGCCGAGCACCTTAAAACATGGTTAAATAATAGTAAGAAATAAAAAAATTAAAAATAGGAAACTTAATCAATTAATAAAATTAATTAGTTAATTAATTAATAAGTTAATTAGTTAACTTAATTAACCTCTAATTAATTTGTCTAACTAGTTAGAATAATTAATTAGATTAATTAAACCTGACGTGTCTAATTAATTATGTTAATTAATTAAAATAATATGACATGTAGGACCGAGTCATCAGTTTGACTAGTCAGACTAGACCGTTGATTGATGATGTAATAATTGCATTTTTTGATTAAAACCAATGAATTTAATTTCAAAATAATAAATAACTTTAAAAAATAATATAAAAACTTGGATGAAAATATTTTGTACATGAATGTTGTTTAGAAAAACGAGACGAACCCGAATACGCTATTCGTTCTTGTGTCAAATGCCCCTAGCATAGCGAACATGGAAATTTTCCATCAAAGTCATCTCTTCGGTAGTAGCCAGAGACCCGAAAATATCGTCAGCTATTTTTCCGCTCTGTCCATTACGTGTAGTACCACGTTGTAACGACTAAGACGCGGTCCTTCCCGATTTGGGGAACGAGGCCCCGAATTGGAAAGAAGCGCATCTAAGCGTTTCGCAAGAACGGTAACATAGCACATACATAATAATAGAGGAATGACAATAAGGGATTCAACTGTCATCTCATAAATATATCAGAGTTACATCACGCATCCAAACAAGGTAGTTCCGCTACAGACTACAAAACATGAGAAATGACTATGCTACCCTGCATGCTTGCCCACGATCACGACCACGCCTCAATCTTCTGGATAGTTCACGTACAGGCAGTCCTTCTCCTCATCGTACTGCCATGCCAGCTGCGTGCCGTCGGGATCACCTGTCTCGGGGGTACCTGAACCTGTTGGTGTTGTGAAGGAATCTGTGAGCCACGGGGACTCAACAATCTATGACCTCGGTGCCAGAACTAGTCAAGTTATTAGGTAAGGAAGGTGGAGTGTTTAGGTTGCAGCATCCTAAGCATATATGGTGGCTAACTTACGTAGAACATGTATTGAAGGTGGTCTATACTAGCGGTCGATGATAGATGATCACTAAGTGATCCTGAACACCTACTTACGTCAATCATAACCCCACGGTGTTCCTGATCGAAGAGAGGTCTTCGAAGGGGACAGTCACGGTTACGCACACAGCTGGCAATTTTATTAGAGTTATGTTTAAGTTATCTATAACTGGATGTTAACAAATATTCCAAGTTGCCACATAACCGCGGGCAGGACTTTCCGAAAGATTGAACCCTGCAGGGGTGCTCCAACTAGTCCATCACAAACGTACACGGGCCGCAGAGTAATCCTCTATCACGAATCTCGTGATCTCATCGGATTCCTTAGAGGAAAACCTCGACTCTGGGGAGAACCAAAGCTTCATCGGGATTCCTATACGCAAGATATATCACTAAGGTAAGACAAGACTAGAAGGACCTCGCGACGTCTCGACGACCCTGATAAGAGCCGCGTATCTTAGTCTCAGGACACGCCGGATAAGCGAAGCGTACAGTGGCCAGAGAAATCTCCCGAGCTGCCCCGGGATGGCCCGCATGGTGCTCTAGTTTGGACCAACACTCATGAGGAGCACTGGCCCGGGTTGTTGATTAAATTCCTCGGGTAGGCCATTCCCTATGCAGATTATTAAGTGGTTAGCAAATTAACACCAATGTTGGGTCCTGCCGGACAAGTCTTAGAACTACGCGATTTATCGAGGGGGTCCCCATAACAACCCCGAACATGTTAGGAGCGATCATTATGGAATCAAACACCGGTAACCGGTTACTATGGCGGCAATAACGGAACAAAACACCAGGCAAAAGCCTAGGCCGTCTGTTATTTACCAAGTATATAGGTGCATTAATTAAATAACAGATTTAACATAATGATAACAAACTCATGTTATCACATGAGACAAATGCACCTGCAACTAGCAACGCTAACATTAGTAGCTGAGCAAAGCCTACTTAGCCATTCAAGATTTGTTAGGAAGGGATAAGTGTTTGGGTTTCATGGCAATATCAGGAGGCAATTATTTCAGTGGTAGGCAGTGAGCATATGCCGGAAGAAACGTAATCTAGCGTAACAAGTCTAGAGATGGAATCAAGGTCATATCATCTTGCCTGTGATGTCCTCAGCTTGGAACTGCTCTTGATCGTCCTGCACGTAATCTCCCAGATCCACATACTCCTTCTCTGATCCCGGTGCTACCCAACATAAAATAACATCCAATGAACAATAACACCTCAAGATTCAACAAGCACATGATGCATGAGATGAAAATGAACATGCATCTCTATTCTACTCACTTGCACATGCACGAGAAGGAAATACAAGTTCCTGGACAGAACTACACCATAAGCTATCTTGACATGCATGATAATGACATGAACATATGCGTCACGCGAAAACGATGCAAAACCATATAAAGAACATTACAAACGGAGCTACAGATCAACGGGAAACAACGAAACAAGAAATGAAGTGCTACATGTCAAATACATCACAACACACTCCAATGGCATAACTCTGGTGTTTCCAGGTAGCCAAGACATAAAACAAACCAACATGGATGGGGTGGTGCAAAGAATATCACCACACCATCAACTATGCACTCACAAGCATCAAAACACCAAAACTACACAATCTGCCATAAACAGCATCATAGCCTTTTGAGAGCTACATGCAAAACACCTACAACCACCCCAACATGCCAAATAAGATATGTGGATGGAGTTATTCAAGAGTACTACAAGCACAAGCAAAAATTTCTCACAAAGGAGTTACACACAGAAAGTTACACAGCTGCTAACTTGGACAAAAATATCAATTTTCAGGGACTTAGTGAAATTTCCAGATTCTCACTAGCTGTTTATGCTCTGAAGCATTTTGAGAGCACCCAAAAAAATATCTACAGGAATCCAAATGGAATGAAAATTTACAGAGAGCTAGAAAAACACAAAAGTACAACTTCCCAGTTGAAAGCTGAGGCTGAATCACAACACATGGATCTCTACAAGCACAACAACAGGAGAAGAAAATATAAACATATTCTCAGACTTAGTGAAAATCACATATTTTCACTAAACTGGAATTTCAGCCACATGCCTACTTTGACTTAGCACCACTTGCACCTATGAGTTCCTAGACATGAAACAAAACCAACATGCCATAGAGGGGGTCACCCTCTAATGCCCCAACAAAGAATCAACCTCTTGGGCTCACCACATCTCATGGAACCAAGCTCTAAACATAGAACAAATCTGAAATAAGTCATCTCCAAAAGTGTTCCAAAGGCACAACTGACTTAACCAATGGATTCCTGGGATGATTCTACCCCAAAAACATATATAACACCTATGCACTTGTATAGATCAAGTGGGCACAAACTAGAAAAGAAAATCTACATGGAATCATATGTAGTGAATAGTACATCATCACATGTGCTATTCACTAGAACAACACCCACATAAGCATAAGCAAACTCTCACAATTCCAATGGTACACATGAGGGGCAGACCTCATGCTCTTATGCCTTAGCACACCACCACACACCACACACATCAAGCACTAGCAAGAAGGCACCTACACATGATAAAAAGAACACCCACTAGCTTATGCTCACAAATGCATCCTATACCTACACATACATCTCATGTGCTTATCATGGCACACCATTCCATGGCATGTGTGAGACACACACACATAAGCACACACACACTCACATACACCACATGCTTGCACTAGATAGGACACACACAAACAACATGCACATGGGAAACACCCACACTAACATCTCACTTGCACAACATGGCTTCACCTCATTAGTGCCATACACCCACAAGGTGCACACACACATACATAACCCTACACATGCATTTATGCAATTGAACCTACACATGCTTCACTACCAAGAATAAACCTACACACATGCTCACAAGTCTACTCCAACAACTATTCACAATTTAGCAAAACACTATGAAGAACAAGCTGTTTTAAGGGGAGACAAAACTGCCCCCATGGTGTAAGGCACACCACAGGCACAACTACATCAAGCCAAAGGTGTACAACACAAGAATGCAAAAGGAAAAATAAAAGGAGGGGCTAGGAATCGAACCCTGCACCCCCTAGTCACAACACAGGAACAACACCACTGGACTACTGCTTATTTGCTTGACAGAGATGGGAAGTTAAGCAGGTTAAACTGCTACTGAACCCAGATCTGCTACTGTCTCGAAAACCCGAATTAAAAAGGGGGCAAGGCTGGGAATCGAACCCACAACCTCTTCGCAACTACCCCAACACACTAACCACTGGGCTACACTTTGGGATCTGACACAGAGGAGGGGTACTACTAGGTAACACTATAGAGAACACGATCGCCCTGCTCTGCAAAGTACAGAGATGCCTACGACAGAGTCTTCGCTGGAGCTTGCCCTTGCCACTGTTTCTACGCCGCGGGATCGTCTACGCTAGCAACCTACTGCGCACGAGGGGTGCCAACTCACTGAGCCACGACGAGCAGAGCCAACTACCAGGGACAACACACAAAACGCACAACATCACATGCACTGCATCTGTCGAGCTCCTATCGGGACAGAGGCACACCATCGAACCCTCAGCGCATATACCATGGGGAAGGAGGGAGGAAGAACCTTGCTCACCTAGGGGAAGGAAGAAGGGGCCGATCTGAAGGGGAAGAAGCCGGAACGAAGACGATCTGACGAAGATGCAGGGGAGCGGTGCAGAACCGACGCAGGGGAGGAAGAACACCGAGTACACGTCAATGGCGAGCTCCTACCCGTCGGTGAGGTTGCTCCTCGACCTCAGCGACGGCGAGAATGGAGCGGGGGGGGGGGGGGGGGGGGTTCCCCGAGCCCCTAGACACGGCGGCCGGCGCCGGAGACGACGGGAGCGGGGTAGACGTCGCGGCGATCTTCTCTCTCTCTCTGCTTGACACTACAGAGAGCTTACCTAATGGGGAGGGAGATATGGAGGGAGATGGAGAGAGGTGGCGGCGGTGCAAGGAGAGGAGGCAAAACCCTAGGTAAGGGGGGGGGGCACGGACACCAATGATTTATGGGGGCCTCGACGTCTGTAGCCCTCACGGCGGCTCGCTCTCTGTCTGTGAAGCAAGACAGAAAGCAGGCACGGGGTGGAACGACGTCAGGAGGTGGAAGGAGGGACGCGATAGCTGGGCTGCCACGCGGGACAGGGAGGAAATGGGCCACGCAGGGGGGAGGGAGCCCACCAGTGCGCCATATAAGAGGAAAGAGATCCTCGGGCTGCTTGCTAATTGAAATAAACCAGAGAAAAGAATCAAAAGCACAAGCTAAATATATAAAGCTAAAAATAAAACAAAGGTACCCCTGGACATAAGAAATTATGCCCTATTTAATAAAAATAGAAAAAGGATTTTAGGAGCAAGTAAATATTTACAAAACAGAATATGTTGGGCTGTTTTGTGAATATTTGCACCCTCACTACAAAGTTTCAAAACAGCAAAATCACATGTACATACCCACCACAAAATATGCTAAACCTTCGGCATTTTTAAAACAAGGAAGGAGCAAAGATATTTGGGCTTGAGATAAAAGAGAGAGATGGTTTTGAAACCCTAGTTGAAATCCACAAGCTTCCTACTAGAGTTGCAGCACACCACACAATTCACAAAACCACATATCACACAAGATATCACATCACCTCATATGATCACAATGCAACAACACAATGACATGGATGTAATGATGGTGATGCATGCATGCAAAGGAACATGAAGCAAGGTGGCACACATGAAATCATAACACATTGAGCTCTCATATCAATGACAAGGTGGACCCACATAGGGAAGGTTCCAAAAAGGGAAAGATACACTCTTGGGGCATTACACACGTTAACTCATGCCTAACACTACATATAGCCATGCCATGCATCGTGATGCTTCTGCTTGCTGTTATTTATTGTTTCTCCCCCTCTTCTCTCCTGTAGAAGCCAACACTGACACTGGTGCCGGGTACGACTACCCTCGTGACGACCAACCTATTTCCGCAGAGCAACAAGGCAAGCAACCCCACCTTGGTCATTCCTATATCACCCATTCTTTCTCCCTCATGCTTGCAATAGATTTTGCTACTCTTGTAGATAGCTCCTATTATAATTCATAACCTATTTATGATAAACTGTTGTTATACTCTACTGCACCTTAAATGCTTAGTATAAGTGGAGTAGTGATCCCTATTGACCCCTTAGTCCCAGTTGTCCCCGATTTATCATCGAAGACTCGATCAACTGATCGATGAGTCAAGACCCGTCACATCACTTCACACCCCCTAGTTGTACAACTCTGCAGAGCTACTATCGAGTATCGAGGGTGATACCTCGTTACGTACTCCTGATGTTAGCTCTGTAGTGAGGTTAACCGGCGGTGGTTTACGGAGGGTGATTCCTCCTTCACCACCTCCGATAAAGACCGCGTCATGCAACCCCTCAAGCATGGACCATCAAGGGTGATTCCTCCCTGGTCACCTTGACGTTACATAATTCAGAATCCATAAAGGGTGATACCTTGGATCTCTCTCATGTTAGAGCCACACGGTTACTTGACCTTACTACTCAGAACATGTTGAAAGGTGTTTTGCGGGTGGATTCTCGCGTGGATGTGATGAGGCATGGCCGGGCATTCTGGGCCCTTGCCACACATCCTCGAGTCGGGGCGATGGTACCACATATCGTGGATGGATGATCGTTCCCACAAGTTAATTAAAATGCTAATGGGATTTGGGTATTTGATCTGAGTTGGTCGATGACCTCTTTCTCACTAACCTTCACGTGGGAGAAGTTATGGGTACTCAACATTGTTGTATGAGCCGAAGCTCTTCAGACGTCAGCATTTGAGCGGCGCATGCCCGAGTGGTCCGCGTAAGCATTGATCTTGTATTAGAGGTGCCAGGACTGATCTCGGCCACGAAACGTACCAGAACGCAAAGGGCGATTGGCCCAAGACCCCTACGTGCCTAGGAGGTATACCAGTGGGCTGGCCTCTCTGTTGAGCCTAGGTAGGGATGGGACGTCTTGATCTTTTGAGGCTGGGCATGACCCAGGAAAGTGTGTCTGGCCAGAGTTGATCAAGTGTGTTGGGAAATGTGGTGCACCCCTGCATGGATGAAATATATCTATTCGAATAGCCGTGTCCATGGTAACAGGATGGCTTGGAGTTCTATCCTGATATAATACAACTAGAACTGTGACTTAACTGGAATGTTTGGCTTCAAGATTACTTTCTCGTAGAGTCAAGGAAGAATCTTTGGGCGCGACTTAATTAATTTTACTGCAACAATATGACTATATATGTGCTATTGCTGTACTCTCTTCTAATGCTGCAAGACACTGAAGATGTTAGTTTGTGATAGGACTAGCCCCTTCTCTCCATTCTCACATTGTTGCAGTTAGTCTAGATATAACCCCATTTCTTTGATACTGATGCATACTTAGCATAGTTCAGATGTCAGTCTTGCGAGTACTTTGGATGAGTACTCACCGTTGCTTTGCTCCCCCTTTTCCTCTTGATACAATTGTCGCGGCAAGATGGTGGAGCCAGGAGATGGCGTATCCCGCCGCCGACGACTGCTACCCCGATGGTACCTACTGCTATGTGGAGGCCGCTGATGACGAAGAGTAGTTTAGGAGGTTTCCAAACAGGAGGCCTCAGCTCTTTTGATCTATGTATCTTTTGTGCTAGCCTTCTGTAAGGCAAAACTTGTTTCTATGTCTATACTCAGTTATATTTGCTTCCGTTGACTTGTGTGTTTTCGAGCTTAGGTATTCGTGCCCTCGAGGCCCGTGTATTGTAATATGAAGCTTGTATGACTTTTATTTGTGTCTAGAGTTGTGTTGTGATATCTTCCCATGAATCCCTAATCTTGGTCGTACACATTTGCGTGTATGATTAGCATACGATTAAGCCGGGGGCGTCACAAGTTGGTATTAGAGCCGACTGCCTATAGGTAGCCCCCTTTACAAATCCTTGGCCGAAGTTGAGTCTAGTACTTGATTTTTTAACTAACATTATTGTGTGTCTTACGGGCCCACATCTCAATCGGGTGGTAATAGTATCTTTTACTCCTCTTATATACTCTAGGCTCTAATTTCTCTTCTCTTTCGGGTTAAAGATTTTGCTAACTCTAACATTAGGTTCTCGTAATCACATCAACCCGGAGAGCTGGATTATCTACCGCTATTCTTCTAAAACTATATTGCACACACTGTCATTTGACATCCTTGAACATTCCTTTTCAGATGCGCCCCACAAGATAGCTCGTATGCCTAACTATGGCTGTCGATGCGACTGGGTTCCCGACCATTCTGGTCGATCTCTTAACCAGGCTCGGATATCATTGGTACCCCGAGTACATTGTATACATGGACCTCCGTGAGTTAAACCAGGAGCAGTACTAGGCTGAGGTTCGCATCTACGATCGAGAGGACATCTCCATCATTGAGCTGCACACCTTATGCGGTGATGGGGTGACGATTGATATGGACGTCCATGATACTGTTGGGGAACGTTGCATGGGAAACAAAAAATTTCCGACGCACACGAAGACCTATCATGGTGATGTTCATCTACGAGAGGGAGATTGGATCCACATACCCTTGTAGATCGCTAAGCGGAAGCATTAATAAACGCAGTTGATGTAGTGGTACGTCTTCACGATCTGTCCCACGAATTGTCCCACGATCCGTCACACGAACCGTCTCGCGATCCGTCCCACGATCCGTTCCGATCAAGTGCCGAACGGACGGCACCTCCGCGTCCCGCACACGTAAAACTTGATGACGATCTCCGCCTTCTTGATCCAGAAAGAGAGACGGAAAAGCAGTTGAGTTCTTCGGCAGCGTGACAACGCGCCGGTGATGGTGATGATCTATTCCTGCAGGGCTCCGCCCGAGCTCCGCAGAAATCCGATCTAGAGGAAGAACTATGAGGTAGAGGTTTGAGTTGCACGTGACAAAGTTGTGTTTCAAAAGCCCTAAACCTCTAGTATACATAGGAGGAGGGAGGAGACAACCTTGGCGCCACAAGGGAAACTCCCTTGGGTCGGCCGAAGTGGAGGAGGGAGGAGTCCTCCTCCAATTCCACTTGGATTAGGACTCCTTCCTTATTTTCCCACCTCTTTTGGATTTTCCACTTTTTCCTCATGGGCTTTCCTTGGATGACTTTGTCAGCCCATTATGCCTTATTGCGCATCCAATAAACCACGTGGACCCCTTGGGGCGTGGTGGGTCCACCCAGTGGGCCCCCGGAACCCATTCGTCACTCCCGGTACACTGCTGGAATGCCCGAAAACCTTCCGGAATCCAAACACGAACTTCCTATATATCAATCTTTGTTTCCGGACCATCCCGGAACTCCTCGTTACATCCAGCATCTCATTCGGGACTCCGAACAAAACTTTGGTCACCAACACATAAAACTCAACTATAACGAAACGTCACCGAACCTTAAGTGTGCAGACCCTGCGGGTTCGAGAACTATGCAGACATGACCTGAGACACTGTCTGGTCAATAACCAACAGCGGGACCTGGATGTCCATATCGGTTCCTACATATTCTACGAAGATCTCTGTGGGTTGAACCTCTATGTCAAGGATTCATATAATCCCTTATACTATTCCCTTTGTCCTTCGGTATGTTACTTGCCCGAGATTCGATTGTCGGTATCACCATACCTAGTTCAATATCGTTACTGGCAAGTCTCTTTACTCGTTTTGTAATACAAGATCCCGTAACTAACTCCTTAGTCACATTGCTTGCAAGGCTTGTTGTGATGTTGTATTACCAAGTGGGCCCCGAGATACCTCTCCACACGGAGTGACAAATCCCAGTCTTGATCCATGCCAACCCAACAGACACCTTTGGAGATACCTGTAGAGCACCTTTATACTCACCCAGTTACGTTGCGACGTTTGATAACTCACAAGGTATTCCTCTGGTGTCCGGGAATTGCATGATCTCATGGTCATAGGAACAGATACATTGACATGCAGAAAACAGTAGAAATAAACTGACACGATCATATACTACATTTATAGTTTGGGTCTTGTCCATCACATCATTCTCCCAGTGATGTGATCCCATTATCAAGTGACAACACTTGCCTATGGCCAGGAAACCCTGACCATGTTTGATCAACGAACTAGTCAACTAGAGGCTCATTAGGGATAGTGTGTTGTCTATGTATCCACACATGTATTTGAGTTTCCAATCAATACAATTATAGCATGGATAATAAACGATTATTCTGAAAAAGGAAATATAATAATAACTAATTTATTATTGCCTCTAGGGCATGTTTCCAACAATCTCCCACTTGCACCACAATCAATAATCCAGTTCACATCACTATGTGATTGTAATGAATCTAACACCCATACAGTTCTGGGGTTCGATCATGTCTTGCTTGTGAGAGAGGTTTGAGGCAACGGTTCTGATCCTTTTAGATCCGTGTGTGCTTTACAAATCTTTATGTCATCTTATAGATGCTGCTACTATGTGCTATTTGGAAATATTCCAAATGTCTACTCTACTATACGAATCCGTTTTACTACTCAGAGTTATTCGGATTAGTGTCAAAGCTTGCATCGACGTAATCCTTTACAACGAACTCTTTAATCACCTCCATAATCGAGAAAATTCCTTAGTCCATTAGTTATTAAGGAGAACTTTGACCGCTGTTTAGTGATTCAATCCTGGATCACTCTTTGTACCCTTTGACACACTGATGGCAAGGCACACATCAGGTGCGGTACACAACATGTCATACTTTAGAGTCTATGTCTAAGGCATAGGGGACGACCTTCGTCCTTTCTCTTTCTTCTGCCGTGGTTAGGCTTTGAGCTTACTCAAATTCACACCTTACAACACAACCAAGAACTCCTTCTTTGCTGATCTATTTTGAACTCCGTCAAAAACCTGTCAAGGCATGCATTTCATTGAAAGTTCTATTTAGCGTTTTGATCTATCTCTATAGATTTTGATGCTCAATGTTCAAGTAGCTATATCCGGGTCTTCCTTTGAAAAACTCCTTTCAAACAACCCTTTATGCTTTCCGGAAATTCTATATTATCTCCGATCAACAATATGTCAACTACATATACTTATCAGAAATTCTATAGTGCTCCCACTCACTTCTTTGGAAATACCAGTTTCTCATAAACCGTGTACAAACCCAAAAGCTTTGATCTTCTCATCAAAGCATATATTCCAACTCCGAGATGCTTGCACCAGTCCATAGAAGGATCGCTGGAGCTTGCATACTTGTTAGCATCCTTAGGATCGACAAAACCTTCTGGTTGTATCACATAGAACCTTTCCTCAACGAAACCGTCGAGGAAACAATGTTTTGACATCCTATGTGCAATACTTCATAAATAATGCAGCAACTGCTAACGTAACTCCAATAGACCTTTAGCATCGCTACGAGTGAGAAAGTCTTATCATAGTCAACTCTTTGAACTTGTTGGAAACATCTTTGTGATAAGTCGAGATTTACTTAATGGTGACTTTTCAGCATCACCGTCTGTCTTCCTTTTAAAGATCCATATGTACTTAATAGTCTTACGACCATCAAGTAGTTCTTCCAAAGTCTACACTTTGTTTTATGCACATATCCTCTCTCGGATTTCATGGCCTCCAGCCATTTGTCGGAATCCGGGCCCACCATCGCTTCTCCATAGCTCGTAGGTTCATTGTTGTTCAACAACATGACCTCCAAGACAGGGTTACCATACCACTCTGTAGTAGTACGCGACCTTGTCGACCTACCAGGTTTGTAGTAACTTGATTCGAAGCTTAATGATCACCATCATCAGTTTCCACTTCAATTGGCGTAGGCGCCACAGGAACAACTTCCTGCGCCCTGCTACACACTGGTTGAAGTGACGGTTCAATAACCTTATCAAGTTCCACCACCCTCCCACTCAATTCTTTCAAGATAAACCTTTCGTCGAGGAAGGACCCGTTTCTAGAAACAAACACTTTGCTTTCGAATCTGAGATAGGAGATGTACCCAACTGTTTTGGATATCCTATGAAGATGCATTTATCCGCTTTGGATTCGAGCTTATCAGACTGAAACTTTTTCACATAAGCGTCGCAGCCCCAAACTTTCAAGAAACGATAGCTTAGGTTTCTCCAAACCATAGTTCATACGGTGTCATCTTAAAGGAAATACGTGGTGCCCTATTTAAAGTGAATGCGGTTGTCTCTAATGCATAACCCATAAACGATAGTGGTAATTCGATAAGAGACATCATAGTATGCACCATATCAAATAGGGCATGGCTATGACGTTCGGACACACCATCACACTATGGTGTTCTAGGTGGCATGAATTGCGAAATAATTTCCACATTGTCTTAACTGTGTACCAAAACTCGCAACTCAGATATTCATCTCTATGATCATATCGTAGACAGTTTATCCTCTTGTCCCGACGATCTTCACTCTGAAATAGCCTTGAACTTTTCAATATTTCAGACTTGTGATTCATCAAGTAAATACTCCTGTATCTACTCAAATCGTCAGTGAAGTAAGACCATAATGATATCCACTACGTGCCTCAACATTCATTGGATTGCACACATAAAAAATGTATTACTTCCAACAAGTTACTTTCTTGTTCCATGTGCTATGATTTGCATGTCTCAAGTGATTCAAAATCAAGTGAGTCCAAACGATCCATCTGCATGGAGTTTCGTCATGCGTTTGTACCAATAGGTATGGTTTTCATGTCTCAAACGTTTCAAAAATTAGTGAGTACAAAGATCCATCAGCATGGAGCTTCTTCATGCATTTTACACCAACATGACTCAAGCGACAGTGCCACAAGTAAGTGGTACTATCATTACTACTTTCTTTCTATTGGCATCAATATTATGAACATGTGTATCACTACAATTGAGATTCAATAAACTATTGAAGGTCTTTATTCAAGCAAATAGAATAACCATTATTATCTTTAAATGAATAATTATATTGCAATATACACGATCTAATCATGTTCATGCTCAACGCAAACACCAAATAACAATTATTTTGGTTTAACACTAATCCCGATGGTAGAGGGAGTGTGCGATGTTTGATCACATCAATCTTGGAAACACTTGTAACACCCTCGATTTTGCCCATTTCTTTTTTCCTTTGATTTTGATCTGGTTTCGCTTTTTGTGACTTAATAGTTTTGAAACCTAAAGGGATCACCCTTGATTTCTTTTTCCTAGTGGCTTTACAACCTTCAAACCGCCCCAATACCTAGCCATTTCCATCTTGAGACAATCTCAATATTCTTTTCCCTCAGAATATTCCTTTTTCTTTTAAAGGAATAATCCTGTCTGCCTTGAGTTGTGGAGCAACCCCCATTTCTATCTCTCCAAAAATTCCCAAATAATTCTCATAAATATCTTGGGTTATATCTTCCTCAGATATGACAAAATATTTCCTTGTCATGTTCAAAAATATTTGCCAAAAATTCCTTTTCTGATTCTGCCCTATCTGTCATGTTGTGAAGCAAGTACCCTTTTAATTAGCTTGATTGCTCTCAAAATTTGTGGACACTCTTTCCTATCTATATCATAGCCTCATGCCAAAATTCAACTCAATTTAGCTATTAAATATTTCTTGGCAAATTTCCAAAGTTTCTTATCCAGAGAAAGCTTTGTGAAGCAAGTGCTAGCTAGGAGTGTTCAAATGAGTTGAAACTTTGTCATCATATCAATATGCTCAAATTACGCCTCTCCACCAAATTTGAGCATCACTCCTTCAACCATGTGACCATAGCATCAAATCTTTGTCTTTGGTTATTATTTGGATTTGTGAAGCAACTATATTTTATATTGCTCCATAAATTCTGAAATTTTACCACGACATTCTCCTATCTAGAAAACCTTGCTAAATCAATTTTGAGCTCATTTTTATCTAGCCAATTATTCCCAGTAATTCTCTTAAGTTTCTGTCCAGTAGGATACTGTGTGAAGGAAGTGCCATTTTGGCTTATCAAGGTGGCATGAAATTTATACAACATCTTCATAACCCTAAAATATTCATCTCCTCCAAGTTTCAGCTCCATCCAAGCAAGTATGTGAGTGCCACATACAAATCCTTGTTCTCGACCAGATTAGTTAGTTCCAAAGCAACTATATTAAATCTTGATCCTCTTCTTTTCAAATTTCACAGGATTGTAGTCCTTCCTACCCTAAATCTCCAAGACATCGTAGTTTGCTCTTATCTTCTTCCTGTTGATCACAGTGAGGTGCCCTAGCTTGCTGCAGGAAACTTCAGGTGATCACTCCCATCTAGCCACAGTCCATTGCTTCGAGCCATCACCTCTAGGGAGCTATTTCTTTAAGGGACTTCACTCAGACACGTTTTGGGCACTCAGACGCGTGGCATCGCCGAGTTCACGCGGTGACCACCGCCCTGGCATGCCATGGATGCGAGCTCCGTGTTTGCTAGCTCGGGCCCCTCATTTGTTTGTCGTTTCCGCACGCCTCGTCGTGTCCAACAACTTCCCTGCGTCGTCCTCTTCTCCTTGGAGCCCTCTACCCCTCCTATTTCCCCCTCCCCACGCCACGACAGTCGCCGTCGCGGCACTGTCCCATTTGTGAGCATCATCTTCCTCCCTCTCTTGGCTTCTTCCTCCCCGAGCCGTCTCATCCCTCTGTTGAGTGTCAGGTCGGCACCACCGATCGCTTGGCACCTCACCGGAGCGCCAGTGTGTGACTAAGAACGCAACGGTGGCCATTCCTATCCGCTTCGGTAGACCGGCTATAAAAGCCACAGCCTCGAGCTTTCCCCAGCATCCCGAAGCATCTCCAGCTCCTCTCCTCCACCCCAGCTCACGCGGTCGAGATCCGGCAGCTCCCTTCGCTCCAATTTGGCCGAGCCGCCACGGATCTGCCGCCACCGCAGCATCACCTACGGCCGCCCCAAGCTACGGGAAGCCCACCAGTGGAGGCGGCGAGCCACTGCGGATCCATCCCCGCCCTCGCTTGGACTCCTCGCTCACGAAGCTCCATCGGCCACCGGAGACGGAGGCCTCTGGTGCTGCGTTGGGAACAGGTGGGAGGACGAGGAAGAAGATGGAAGGAGGAGAGAGAGAGAGAGGAGCTGACAGGTGGGGTCGGGACCCACCTTGTCGGCGACTGGAGGCCGGCCGCATCGGTTAAGTGGAGGCTCCTCGGCGTGGAATACTCCTTCCCTTCTGGGAAACGTGTTTCCTCAAAGTGTGCGACTAGCCGTTCTGCCGAGGGACCGAATGTAAATAATGTTATTGCAGAATAGTCCCTGATTCCAAAACCCTCATATCTTTTTATCTATAACTCCGATTCCGGTGATTCTAAAGCCTACGTCTTCGTCTCGCCGAGCCCATCATGATGGTACCATTTTCACTATGTGTCCACACAGTGGAAATGACCATGTTGCCCTTGCCGTAAACAGCCCTCCTCCGAGAGAGAACTGTTTCCGGCAATTCCTTCCGTGAGTTTCTCGCACTGCTTCCAAGTGGTTTCATCATCCCAGGCAAGCCACAACTCTCATTTTCTTAATCACACTTCAATACCATAGCTGAGTTAACTATTTTAATCATAAATATATCTGCTTGTAGTTTGGAATGTGAGCATGCACTCGCTGAATAGATGACTACCATGTTGAGTACAAGACCGTTAGTAACTAATATTTTCACTCACTAATTTACCTTATACTGTTGAGATTACTGCCTATGATTAGTTTGTGAATATGGATCAACAATAGTGGCTTGAGCTTGTTATTTACCAGATCACTGTGACGACAGAGCGTCAGAGATAACCTAGTTGGTTGATCGGAGTCACCTGTCCGGGCTCATCAGTGCAACCACATTCGCCGACATGGGATGGCCTTGACTTGGTCTGATTGCGTGCTCTTTTACTGGTACCTCCAAAGAGGGAGGGTTATGCACGCTTGCTACCTTGGCCCGGTAGGTGGTGATAACCCTGTGATCCAGTTGAGTTGTTTGTGTCGGCGTCCCGGTTTGGGACAGTTCAGTTTGGCCACAACGGTGGTAGGTGTCATGAGGACACAGGGCCACCCACGACAAGACTCCGAGCAAGGATGATTTTCGGTGGTACGATGGAAGAGTCACGGGTTAGACAAGTTTCGTTGGAGCATCACTGGTCCACCCGAATGGGATCACGAGGTCAGTGCTCCATAGTGTGGGTAAAGTGTGCAACTTTTAAAGAGGGTCAAACCTATTCGAATAGCCGAGTCCATGTTATTGGACAACCCGAACAGACCTCAGTAGGTGGTGAACCGTAACTATGATATAAATGATGGAAGAACTCGTCTGAGTATGATAACAGTTGGGCATCGTGCCGATGATAAGTCTTGGTATCCATCTAGACGATACTCGCTAAAGTATCTTGGTAAGATCACATGAGTTGGTATCACCCGAGTACGGTGAGAGTAGCCTGGTATAGTGTCGGGACCCCGATCCTAGGCCATAGGAATCCAGCCTGTAACACATCGCATCCCTTTGCGGTCTCACGCACGGTTAACTCCACGGCTGCAGCCTTACCTTAGCCGGGACCGTTTGCGTCTTTTGACTCACGTATGCAATAGTGTCGCTAGCATTCCAATGTCAAAGAACCGGATCGACATGTCTAGTCATAAACGAAAGTGGCAGTACCGTACAAGGACAGACATACATGACCCAACAAAGCAGGTGTCGGTCATCAGCGAATGTAGATGAGTCGTAGCAAGCTACAAGGACTCCATTACATCGCGTGATATTTCCCCAGAGGGGACAGACACAGCAGCTAAGAAGGACACATGCCGGTCAACCAATGTGTCCGGAGCAGTAGCGAACTACCAAGGCCCATTGGATCGCAAAGGGGCATTTCCTTGTAAGGAGTGCTACTAAAGTTCACGACTAGGTAATCGAACCCCATACATATCAAGCACGACACACGTACGCATGGCATACCGATATGTATAGATACATCGATGGCATCACAACATAACCATAAACATACAAGCTTTATTTAAGAGGCTCGGAAGAGCCACACACATAATATTACACATTAAGGGTCTCACGACCCATAATAGCAGTCATTCAATTACAAGCCAGCGGAAGAGTTTAAAACTGTCTGAGTACAGACAGGGCAACTAGACGGCACATGGCCTGACTATACTATAGATCCAACGTAGGGCCAGATCGTAGCTGGGACACCAGCTACTCGTCGTCGTCGATGTCTACGAAAAACCCTCCATTAGGGTCATTAGCAACCTCTGCAACATTTATTAAGCAAACATGAGTACGAAGGTACTCAGCAAGACCTTAGGGTAACTAACTACTCATGCAAGGTATCAAAAGGTATTGTGGGGTTTCATGCGGAAAGCCAGCATTTGACTCGTGGCTAGACAACTTGCATTTTTAAATAGTTTTGACATCTTGATTTCTCACACACGAGTCCACAAACACCACAACAATACACTATCGTGGAGTAATTCCGTCTCCATACGGAAATGCTGTCCACGACACTCACGCTTATCTTGGCAATTTTATGAGTAGCCATTGAAGTTATCTATGAACAACATATGTCTCCAAGTAGTCCATATCCGCGGATGCGGCTATTCGAATAGATCATAACCCTGTAGGGGTGTACTTCGTCACACACGCTCTCGCCACTTATCGCCATGTGCACGTCATGCACCTCGGCAACCTTCAAGCGGAAGCCCAGCGAGGGAGTCGGCCACGACCGTTAACCACGCTAGTACCTAGTCCAGGTTTATCGCCTATCTAAGAGTAATCCGTACGGAAGTCCGGCCGAGGTTTCCGCCACGGCCTCAAACGATGTGCGCAGGGTTCCCAAGCCCACCATCCGGGTGCCACTTGGTACACCGTGCCATTGCCTACCGCATCACGGCCCACCTCTCAGGTCAGCACCATGCACGGCCTCCAACATTACTATAAACACCAGAAACTACTTGCAACTCCTGGACCGAGTACTAAGCGATTAATAAGTCGAGAGGGTCAATTAAGTATCCCAACGTGTGGTAGTATCTAGTCTTGGATTACATACACGAAACTCAGTTCCTAAGGACGGTTCCAATGAAACAACCCGCCATGTACTCGTACACAGCCTTTCACCGGTACCTTTACCAAATCAGGTTCACACACAACCTTTGCTTAACGAACACATTCTCACAATTCTGTTCATCTCCCAGATGACAGACCATACACAACTCTAAGCATAGCATGCATAGCAGGATAAGGCACATCAAGGCTCAAGCAACTACCAGGTATGCTAGGTTGCAAGGTTCGGCTATTTACTGTGACAAGGTTAGGTCATGCAAAGGAAGTGGGTTCAACTAATCGTGGCAAAAGCAGTTGAAGCATTTGATCCTAATGCAATAAATAAGTGCAGGAGCAAGAACATGGGATTTATCGGGATGATCAAAATGGTTGCTTGCCTTGTAGCTCAGAGGAGTGACAAAATCCGTCAGACGGATATTCAGTGGAATCCAGGGGTGCGGAGCCTACCGAAATGAATGGCAACAATCAATAACAATCATATGCAAACAAGATGATGCATGAGCATGGCATGAGAATGCAAGGTGACAAACTATTAAAATCAACATGTGTTAGGTTTGAAGTTGATTTTAATCACCTTCAAATATCAATTCAAACGAGGTATTCTCGAATACCGATTTAATTGATTCGACCTGATGCTCAGATCAACTTGATGTTAACATGCATGAGATGTCATGTTAGGGTACTGATTTGTAATTAGGACAGTGTGTGATCATGACATTCATGATGAAATTTGAATATTTTCCAAATTCCTTTTATAAAGTATTTATAAGAATTGGCTTATTCATTAATCTACATGTTTGGGTTCTATAAATTTTTCAAACATGAATGAAAATAGCATATTCAGATTCCTTGAATTTTTCTGATACTTTTTCATATATAAATTATTTTCATTGGAGTTACAGATTAATTTCTATGAATTTTTGAAGTTTTAAACATTTCTGGAATTATTTTTATACTAGAAAATACTTTTATTGCATCAGCATGACATCAGCAGGTCCATCTGGCCGTTGAAAGTCAAACCTGACCAGTGGGACCCACTGGTCAGTCTCTCTGGTCAATTTTAGATTAAGTTTAAACTTAATTAACTGATTAACCTTACTGGACCCACATGTCAGTGACTGATTAACTTATTTGATTTATTTTTATTAACTTTAAACTTGCCAGAGGCTGGCCCCACTGGTCAGTGGCTCAGGCCAGCCGAGATCCACCGGCGGCGAGGTCGTCCTCGCCGGCGGGGAGCCTCCGGCGAGCATCAGAACCTCGAGGGGGCTCGGAAATGGCGCACAGAGGGCCAATCGCACGGTTGAGACCATGGAAGGAACGACCACTCGATGGCGCGCACGATGGGACAAGCCCCAGGGGATGGGGTGGCCGGAATCAACGCCGGCGACGAGCTTGGCGGCGACCAAGTTCGGTCATCGTCGAGGCCATCGGATACGGGGTCAAAACGCTCGGGGTTGGGCACCTATCGCATCTACACAACGTCCTGAGGCTGTTGGTAGCCTCAGACGGACCAACACTTCACTGGAGGGTTACCGGCGACGAGCTGCAGCGGCGGTCCTCGTCGGATTCTGGTGAAACTAGGGCTAGAAGAGGGGATTGACGGGGAAAACTTAGGGGAAATGACCGCATGCTCACGGGGAGTGCAGAGCAGGGCTTAGACGGCTCGGGGAAGGCCTGGGGGCGTCGAATCGAGCAGAGCTCGCCGGCGGCCGAAGGTTGAAGACGACGGTGCCGTGGGCGTTGCAGGGCTCAGGGTAGCTTCGGCTTCTGCAGGGAGGACCAGACCGACGAGGCGGAGCTAACGGCGTGCTCAGCAGGAGGATCCTATGGCTAGGGGCACAGGCAGCTCGAGCTTTGCTCGGTTCCAATGGCGGCAGAAGGGGGAGGAGAGATCCGAGAGGAGGGGGAGGATCTGGCGCTGGGAATGGATAGGGTCGGAATCGGGGAGCTTATCCCCGGCCTTGCCAGCGCGAGACGGTGGCCAGGCAGGCGCACAGGTGCGTGGCCGCGCCCGAGAACGCGACGGCCACCTCCTGCTGCCTACTGGCGGGAGGAAGACGACAGGGCTTAGATGGGCTGGGCCAGGCTATAGGCGACAGGTAACCTCTTTTCCATTTCCTTCTGTTTTATTTCTGTTTTAATTTCTGACATTGATTTGCTATTTATTTCAGTTCCCAAACAAATTGTAAGAACTATGTTAAGCACCCTAGAATATTAGTTGGAATATTTCCAACTATTTCCAAAGTTTTCAACAATTTTGAAAATTTAAAGTTTCTGATTTCAAATTTAAAATTTGAAACCAATAGCTTTTTGCACTTATTTAAAATGCTTAAAGTGTCAAGATTTTTTTTTTCTGCATTGCTCATTTACTTTCATGATTTATCAGAAAGTTTGAACTTTTCTTGAGGCCATTTTGGATTCATTGATTTTGACTAGTTTGAGATTCCTTTATTTAAAGTAATGGCTAGGGTTTTGAGTTTTTCCTTTGCCACTTTCTTGTTCTTGTTGACAAATTCTTAGATGCAATGCAAGAAGACATGAGCACAAGACTAACTTGCTTAAGGGGTCAGGGATGTGACATATAGTTAGTTCCCTGCTACTCCTTTAGTAATAACATATCTTTTCCTAATCTTGATTGCTATGATGTTGTCTTGCCTTAATGCTGATGTTTGTTGTGAGCTTGCGAGTACATTCAAAGTACTCACCTGGCTTGTCATGCCAGTTTGCAGGTCATGCCTTGATTGTTTGCTTGCTGAGGATTCCGAGTTGCGAGCTAGGATGCGCGTTCCAGCCAGAGTCCATGCGGAGTGGAGTTCATCACATCGTTCGTTATTCCGCTGCTAGTGTAGGATTTACCTTTAGGCTGGTGTAGCATCGTCAAGGCGATGTAATCCATGTATCCTTGTAATTTTTTCCATAGTAATAAAGAGCTGATTTGTTTTGTGCCAACGGTTCCGTATTCCAGAAGACTTGTCCTTGGGATGGAATACGGGGTGTTCCGGTTTCCTGTGAGCCGGGGTGCCACAAGAGTTGGTATCATAGCAGGTCTGGGTGTAGGACGCCCTAGACCGGGCGAGCGTTAGTAACCGGTAGTATAGGATCCAGTTGGTTTTCCGCACTTGTTTGTTGCATTTGATTGTGCATATCATGCATATAGACTAGATATGTTATTACTAACGATGGATCTGGTGAGTGTAGGTGGCATCGGTTTCGATTCACCACATGCACTCCCCAGCCTGCTTTCTTCTTCCTTGGTGTGGTGTCATCTTCGCTGCAGCGTAGTGATGCCAAGGTGCCTGGTGATGTCGATCCCTTGTCGGATTGATGCACCGGTACCACACCAATGCATTCTCTTCAGCCGCCCTATTGTGTCGGTGATAGACATGCTTCTATCCCAGATCTTGACCATCCCTCTAGCCGCGTTGGCAACCCTTACTGACCTTGCTTATCAGAAAAGGGCAATGCCTGCAAGCCCTTCTTTTCATAGTTATCCCTCCCTGCCATTCGTTCTCTCGACGAGTACGGTTTTATCCGTACGCTTGATGATGACGTGGCCGAGACCCCTGTGTTCCGACCCATGATCACCAAGTTCGTCCTTGCCACTGTGTCCGCCCAGACGAAACCGGTGTAAGCCCCTGTTTGGTGTAGCTTTGTTTACACCGACTCCCTTCCACACATTGATTCACCTTCGTGCACACCGCCACCGCAAGTTAGACCGTAGTACCGGAGTTCTTGCGAGATTTTTGTGCTGAAGTAGGAATGCATATCATTGTTGTGAATAGCAGTAGAATGTGTGCTATTACCGGTATGTGATTTTGCTGCTTTGTGTGTTTGTCATTCGCTTCTTTCTTTGGGCCCTTGGTGTTACCTTATTTCCCCCTTATGGAAGTTGGTCACCAACATTGGACTCAAAGAATCTGTGAAGGGACAGTCATTTGGAAGCTCAGTTCAGCAATATGGAATGTTCACCAGAATGCATTATATCAGGAATATCGAGCTCAAATATAAATGGTATCCTGACCAGATGAATTATCAGCATCAAGTATACATCCGTGCATCTTTTCCAGCAACAATCATGGAATCAGTAAGAAGGAAGAGATGCATACAGTTCGAGTCAAAGGTCTAATTCATATATGCGGTTGAGTCTGAGCACAATTTGAAATCTTCTATACTACGGAAGGAAGTCAGAATGAACTATGAACCTAGTGTTCAGCAAAAAGAACAGCCGAATACCCTGTTGCATACCACAAGTAATCAACAATAGGAACGAGAAGATATATACATGCACTTAGCTTGCATATAGCAGAAGAAAGCTTCGGGTGTAAGCAACCCAGTCGTTCCCCGCAAGCTACCCGGAAAGCTTATGGCACAAGATTCATGTGACTTACTCAATGTGACATGCGGATCCTTGTTCAAGACACCCATGCTTCTCCAGTAAGACATCACAACAAGCTTCTAGCATAAGGTACCGGGTCTCACCCAGCAAGTCTTCAAGAAAGGAAAGCACTTGAGATATTGTCGTGGGTATAAGTCTGACAGTAGTTGTGTAGGGTACGAAAGGATGGGCAGAGCCTTAGCTACGGCGATGTTGTATGAGTTCAGGCCCCTCTACGGTGGAGGTAAAAGCCCTACGTCTCAGTGCTCTTGGGAGCTTAGTGTCGAGTGGAATATAGGATTACAGTAAATGCCAACCCCCGCACGAGTGGGGAAGGGCGGCTTATATAGAGTGCGCTGCCCTTCATAATGGCCCGGTGGACAGGGGTGGAATAGTGACGAATAAATGCCTACGTTACATGTAACATATGCCTTAAATGCTAATAATGGTGTATGAAAACGTACGACCGTTGCCCTCCTGGGAGGTTACGATGTACAGAGTGGAATTCAGTCGGTACGTTAAATACTCTCCGAGTGTTCGTCACCGACTGGATGATGGGGGGAGTCCTTAGTTCAATCGGAACTGTCTAAGGGCCTTGTCCTCTATGAAGGGTAGTCCTTGGGTAGGACCTATAGGGCAGGCCTATGACCCTACCCTAGGACTATAACCCCATCATTAGTCCCCGAATGGATCGGGGTTGGAACGATGAAGTGATGCCTGGAGCACGGATCCGACTGGTATGGATGTGACTTTGGCGTTGTTTGCCTCGATCCATTTTATCCTTTCAAGCAATGATCCGAGTGAATATACCAGTGAAACGAACCGTCAGGGACCGAGTGCTTTCGCGGAATCTTTTGATGTGACCGGTCAAACTGACAGCGGCGGATTTTCTGGGATCCTCAAATTTTGGTTGCCGTGCACTCAACGGTGATGACGACATCGCCATCGAGTAGTTTCTGCCGCCTCGATTACCGCGCCTTTATCTTCTCCACTAACATCGCAGCAGCCGGTCGGGGGGATAAGATTTCGGGGCCACCTGTTAGTGACTCAGTCGGAAGCTTATTTAAGCCCCTCCGGCGGGGATTTCTTGTTGCGCTGCTCTTCCTCCTCGCATTAACCTCGCTCCTCCCGTAGCTCCCTACGCGCTCCAAGCCTCCTCCTTCCTCTCCTCCTCTGTGGATCTGTTGCCTTCACCATGACGAAGGGGCACACCAGCAAACTCGAGTCGTAGAAGAAGAAGAAGGGGGCGGCCCCTGCTCAACGACGACAGCGGGCACTGCCGGCGGGTTGGATCCAGGGGGATTTCCTCCCCTCCACGGTGAGGGCGGACGACTTGCTGGAGCTAGTGGAGCACGACATGATCGCCAACAAGTCATGGAGGCTGCCGGCGGAGGACGAGACGGAGCCGGCGCCGCAGGAGTGGGAGCGCGTCCTGCTACTCAGCCACGTGTTCAGGGGCTTCTCCTTGCCTCCCCACCCCTTCTTCCGAGGTATTATGAATCACTTCGGGGCGCAGCTCCATCATTTTCCTTCAAACGTGATAGCCCATGTTGCCGCATTCGTCACCCTTTGCGAGTGCTGTCTTTAATCTTGCCCTTTTTCTGTAATCTCATGTTGTTCAGTCGGGCTTCCTTCGGAGGTGATTCATCTGGAGGACGACGACCAAAGGGGGTCAGGGCCAGCTTTGGCGCCTGTCCATGAGGTTGTCCCATCTGCTGCTGCTCCCACCATGGACGCGCCGCCGACCGAGACGATGCCGCCGACTGAGACGGTGCCTCTCGCGGCGGAACCGACTAGAGCGGAGCTTGGGATGCCCAAGGAGTCCTCTGTCGTGCCGGGTCCGTCGACCGTTCAATATGACGCCCGACACCTCCCGGAAGACCAAGTGGGGGCCGCCAAGGAGGCCATGGTGCAAGCGGAGCTGATGGTGGGTGACGCCAAGGGAGCGTATGACTCAATCGCGTCTTTGTACAAGAAAAGCTTGGAACTCCGGGACGATATCCGAGTAAGTGCGCTAGTAAGTGTTTACTTTCCTCTTGTTACCCACTGGGGGTTTAAGTGATATACTCGGATACAGTAGGATTATTTTGCAGTGGGTTCACTCCGAGTGAACCCAGTGGGTGTAGTCCCCGAGACTTCTGTCGAGTGCTTGCACCGACATTTGTGTTTATATGCATTTTCCGTGACCTGATCAGATCAGAGCTGATCTGCCCGAATGGTACCAGTGGGGGCACTCCGAGTGCACCCACTGGGTGTTGTCCCCGAGAGTAGTGTTACTCAGGTCGGGTAATAGTAGTCTCATAGGTTTGTCTGTTTGTCATGTAGCTCAATAGGGCCGACCTGTTCGAGCTTCATGCCAGTGGGTCACTCTTAGTGAACCCACTAGGTGTAGTCCCCGAGACCGCTGTCGATTGCTTGCATCGGCAGGGGTCTGAAGAACTTTGAGCTTTGATTGTTTTCCTTGTTGAATGTGTCTGATCTTCCCTTTGCGCTTATTTGGCTGAAGACTTGCGAAACGGGATCCGCGTACAATGCTTTGAAGGCTGAAAAGATTCAGCTTGCTGCGGACTTGGAGGCGGCTGTGAATGACCTGACTGGTGTGAAGCGGGCTCTTGCTGACCGAGAGAAGTCTTTGGAGGAGTCCTGGGAGACCAACAAGGCATTGGTAGCCGAAATTGAAAAATTGAAGAGTCAAAGAACCAAACGGATGAGTCAGTTGAAGTTGATGAACAATCGGTGCATGGCGCAGGAGAAGTACGTGAGCGACTGGGCAAGGAAGATGGTTGCACTGCTCGGTGGTAAGTTTTTTGCCGAGTGCTTCTCGACTTTGGAGTTCATTCTGCGCTTACTTTCTGCTTGTCTTTTCTTTGTAGATTTTTGCCTGGACACTGAGGCTGAAGCAGCCGACATTGAACGGTCGGTTGTTCCAAACGTTCCACTCGGCGATGAAGCCAACCGGGACTTGCTCCGAGTGCATATTCGCCTTGGCAGAGTGGGACCTTTCATTGGCCGCCCGAGAGAAGTCATCGGCTGGATCGACAAGGAGCTGTGGCCCGAAGACGATTCCCGGTGAGAAATAGAAGGGTTGATGACTCGGCTGGAGGACGTCCCGAAGAGAGTGCAGGCATGGAAGAAGTCTGCCGCTCGTTGTGGTGTGGACGTGGCGCTATCGCTGGTCCGAGTGCACTGCAAGGAAGCTCGCAAAGAAAAGCTGAAGGCGTTGCAGGTCGCCAACATGAAGAAGCTTCGATTCGAAGATTTCATGGAGACCTTCCTCGACACGGCCACTCGCATCACAGACGGGATCGACCTTGACACCTTTGTGGAGCCTGCCAGTCCTGGTGACGCTTGAAAAACTTTATGGTGAACATACATTTACCTCGGTATGCCGAGTGGTATCTGTATCAAACTTTGGCCACTGCTGTTGGCCGTCACATTCGTGGTTCGGTGTGGATAAGCTTGATCCACACCGAGCCGACTGATTGTAGATCCAACTTTGAATTCGAATCGAATATTTTTCTCTTCTTTCGCCAAGTTTTTTTGACACAATTTTGGCTCGTGGTTTTTGTTTGGCGTTTCTTGGTGAAGCCAATGGCAAACATGCGGAGCATGTAGTTGTCAGTAGTCTTCACATCTACATGAGCCTCAATGAGGGTCTGCTAAGCCTCCGAGTGGATCTCGAGGATACACTCGAAGGAAGCTTTTTACTTAGGCGATTCTGGATCGCAGCTAAGTCTCCGAGTGCGGCTTTTAGTGCGCACTCGGAGCGAGTTTGTACTTAGGCGATTCTGGGTCGCAGCTAAGTCCCCGAGTGCGGCTGTAAGCTCGCACTCGGAGCGAGTTGTTACTCATGTAGTTGTCAGTTGTCTTCACATCCACATGAGCCTCAATGAGGGTCTGCTAAACCTCCGAGTGGATCTCGAGGATACACTCGAAGGAAGCTTTTTTACTTAGGCGATTCTGGATCGCAACTAAGTCCCCGAGTGCGGCTTTTAGTGCGTACTCGGAGCGAGTTTGTGCTTAGGAGATTCTGGGTCGCACCTAAGTCCGCGAGTGCGGCTTTTAGTGCACACTCGGAGAGAGAGTTTTTTACTTTGGTGACTTTGGGTCGCAGCTAAGTCTCCGAGTGTGACTTTTAGTGCACACTCGGAGAGAGTTTGTACTTAGGCGACTCTGGGTCGCAGCTAAGTCCCCGAGTACGACTTTTAGTGCGCACTCGGAGCGAATTTTTTACTTAGGCAATTCTGGATCGCAACTAAGTCCCCAAGTGTGGCTTTTAGTGCACACTCAGAGAGAGAGTTTTTTACTTAGGCGACTCTGGGTCGCAGCTAAGTCTCCGAGTGCGACTTTTAGTGCACACTCGGAGAGAGTTCGTACTTAGGCGACTCTGGGTCGCAGCTAAGTCCCCGAGTGCGACTTTTAGTGCGCACTTGGAGCGAATTTTTTTACTTAGGCGATTCTGGATCGTAGCTAAGTCCCCGAGTGCGGCTTTTAGTGTGCACTCGGGGTGAGTTTGTACTTAGGCGATTCTGGGTCGCAGCTAAGTCCCCGAGTGCGACTTTTAGTGCACACTCGGAGAGAGTTTTTTACTTAGGCGACTCTGGGTCACAGCTAAGTCCCCGAGTGCGACTTTTAGTGCACACTCGGAGAGAGTTTGTACTTAGGCGACTCTGGGTCGCAGCTAAGTCCCCGAGTGCTACTTTTAGTGCGCACTCGGAGCGAATATTTTAGACCGGAGTCTGCAAACGCGGAAGAATTTTGAACCTGCAAGAAATCAATCTGCTTTGTATTACTTCAATGATACTTGTTCTTTACATTGTCCCCGTCGGCGGTCATGTGTAGAAGCGCTTCAGGAGATCTCCGTTCCATGCTCGCGGCTCGTCCATTTCCCTGTCGAGGTTGTAAAGTCAATATGCCCCATTGTTCAGCACCTTAGAGATGATGAAGGGTCCTTCCCAGGCGGGAGCCAACTTGTGTGGTCTCTGCTGATCCACTCGGAGCACCAGGTCACCTGCTTGGAATGTGCGACTCCTGACGTGTCGCGCATGAAATCGCCGCATATCTTGTTGATAAATTGTTGAGCGAGTCAGTGCCATCTCGCGCTCTTCTTCTAGAAGATCCACTCCGTCTTGCCTGGCTTGTTCTGCTTCAGCTTCGGAGAAGAGTTCGACTCGTGGAGAGTTGTGAAGCAAGTCACTCGGAAGGACTGCCTCTGCTCCATAAACGAGGAAGAACGGGGATCGCCCTGTAGATCTATTTGGAGTTGTGCGGAGGCCCCACAACACTGAAGGCATCTCGGTGACCCATGCACCGGCGGCATGTCCAACTTCTCGCAGGAGTCGAGGCTTCAACCCTTGAAGAATAAGTTTATTCGCCCGCTCTGCTTGCCCGTTTGTTTGGGGGTGCGCCACAGATGCAAAATCCACTCGGATACCTTGGCATGTGCAAAAACCTTTGAATCTGTCCGAGTCAAAGTTTGTGCCATTGTCGGTGATTATGCTGTGCGGAACCCCGAATCTGGCGATGATGTCTCTGACGAATTTGATGGCCGTAAGGGCGTCAAGCTTCTTGATGGGCTTGGCTTCAATCCACTTGGTAAACTTGTCGACTGCTAGTAGCAGATGAGTGAATCCTCCTTGGCCTGTTCTGAATGGTCCGACTGTATCTAATCCCCATGCGGCGAACGGCCAAACAAGAGGGATTGTCTTTAGCGCAGATGTGGGCTTGTGGGACTTGTTCGAATAGAACTGACAGCCTTCGCATCGGTCGACCATATCTTTTGCCATTTCATCCGCCTGCAACCAGAAGAAACCAGCTCTGAATGCTTTGGCGACGATTGCTCTTGAGGAGGCATGATGGCCGCAGGTTCCCGAGTGAATTTCTTCCAAGATCAACTGTCTCTCCTTAGGGGAGATGCACCGCTGAAGGACGCCTGAAACACTTTCCTTGTACAACTGTCCATCGATGACGGTGAAGGACTTCGACCTGCGGACGATCTGCCTAGCTTGGAATTCGTCTTCTGGTAACTCTTGCCTCAGGATGTACGCGATGAACGGCACAGTCCATTCGGGGACAACGACAAGAATCTCCATAATCAAATCAACCACAACGGGGACCTCGACTTCAGTCGGATCTGTTGAACTCTTCGGTTGTACCGGTTCCTCTGTAAAAGGATCTTCTTTCACCGAGGGGAGATGTAGGTGTTCGAGGCAGACATCACTCGGGACTAGTCTCCGAGTGGATCCAAGTTTTGCCAATTCATTAGCTGCTTGGTTTTTCAGTCGCGGAACATGGTGAAGTTCCAGACCTTCAAACTTCTTCTCGAGTTTCCTTACTGCGTTGCAGTATGCAGTCATGGTGGGGTTCCTTACATCCCACTCCTTCATCACTTGATTAACCACCAAATCCGAGTCGGCATAGACCATCAGGCGATGGACGCCGAGTGTGATGGCCATGCGCAATCCGTAAAGGAGAGCTTCGTACTCCGCCTCATTGTTGGAAGAATCAAAATGTATCTGCAACACATACTTGAGTTTATCACCTTTTGGCGATATGATCACTACGCCATCGCCGGAGCCATTCAACATCTTGGACCCATCGAAGAACATGGTCCAATGAGCCGAGTAGATGTGAGTCGGTTGCTGTTGTTCTACCCATTCTGCTATGAAGTCAGCCAGAGCTTGAGACTTTATAGCCTTCTTGGCTTCGAACTTGATGTCGGAGTATAACATCTGCATTGCCCACTTCGCCACTCGACCTGATGCATCCCGATTGTGGAGGATTTCCGACAACGGAGCATCAGAAATGACAGACACTGAGTGGTCTTAGAAATAATGAGCCACCTTCTTTGTAGTCATGTAGATCCCGTAAATATGCTTTTGATAATGGGGATACCTCTGCTTAGAAGGAGTCAGGACTTCGGAGACATAATATACTGGCCGCTGAACCTTGTACGCTTTGCCTTCTTCTTCACGTTCGACTTTGGGAACAGTGCTGACGACTTGATTTGTAGCCGCGATGTACAGAAGAAGGGGTTCTTTACTGAGCGGGGCAGTAAGAACTGGCTGGGTGGAAAGCAGGGCTTTGAGGTCGTCGAATGCAATTTGGGGTTCGTCTGTCCACTTGAAAGTATCTGATTTCTTCATGAGTCGGTACAGAGGTAACGCCTTCTCGCCGAGTCGAGTGATAAACCTGCTCAAAGCCGTTACGCAACCTGTGAGCCTTTGAACATCATGTATTCTGACCGGCCGTTCCATTCGGATGATGGTCCTGATCTTTTCGGGGTTGACATCGATCTCTCGTTCGGAAACGAAGAAATCGAGTAACTTCCCGCTGGGAACACCGAATGAACACTTTGCTGGGTTGAGCTTGATATCGTACCTACTTAGGTTGGCGAATGTTTCTGCCAAGTCAGTCAGCAAGTCAGAACCTTTGCGTGACTTGACTACGATATCATCCATATATGCCTCCACATTTCGACCAATCTGGTCAAGGAGGCATTTTTGGATCATGTGCATAAAAGTTGCTCCTCCATTCTTCAATCCGAATGGCATAGTGATGTAGTAGAAACACCCAAATGGGGTGATGAAGGCTGTTTTTAATTCATCCGGACCATACAGACGGATCTGATGATAGCCCGAATAGGCATCAAGAAATGATAAACGCTCGCAGCCCGCAGTCGAATCAACAATTTGATCAATGCGGGGGAGCGGGAAATGATCTTTCGGGCAGACCTTATTGAGATGCTTTAAATCGATGCACATACGGAGAGACTTGTCCTTCTTGGGCACCATGACAACATTGGCGAGCCACTCAGAGTGGTGTACCTTGCGAATGAAGTTGGCCGCCAAAAGTTTAGCCACTTCCTCTCCGATTGCCTTCCTTTTGTGCGCGGCGGACCGACGCAGGCGTTCTCGGACGGGCCGAGAAGCAGGATCCACATGCAGTCGGTGCTCAGCCAACTCCCTAGGTACACCTGGCATGTCAACGGGATTCCATGCGAAAATGTCCCAGTTCTCACAGAGGAATTGGATGAGCTCGGCTTCCTATTTTGGATCAAGGGTGGTGGAGATGTTCGTCGGGGCAGCGGCGTCGTCTGTCGGGTGGATGCTGACTTTCTTTGTGTCTCCCGTCGACTGGAATGCGGACTCCGAAGCTGGCTTCTTCGAATGCATCAAGTCAGCGGGGTCGGCTGTCTTCTTGTACTCATCCAGCTCGAGGATAGCCATCTGCTGATCGGCAATCCTCGATCCCTGCTGCAGACACTCCTCGGCCCGCTGCCGATTGCGTGTGACCGTGATCACACCTTTGGGACCCGGCATCTTCAGTTTCAAATACACGTAACATGGACGGGCCATGAAACGTGCATACGCTAGACGACCCAGAATCGCATGGTATGCACTCTGGAAGTCCGCCACCTCGAATGTCAGATTTTCCTTGCGGAAGTTCTTGTCGGAGCCGAAAACGACGTCCAACGCGATCTGGCCGAGTGGCTTGGCCTTTCGTCCTGGGACGACTCCGTGGAACTGCATGCTGCTCTCGTTAAGTTTGGACATCGGAATGCCCATCCCCTTGAGAGTGTCGGCGTACATGATGTTCAAGCCGCTGCCGCCGTCCATGAGGACTTTGCGTAGTCGGACTCCTTCCACCACCGGGTCGACGACCAGAGCTTGCCTCCCTGGGGTGGGCACGTGTGCTGGATGGTCCGACTGATCAAAGGTGATCGCAGTCTGAGACCATTTGAGGAACGTGGGGTTGGTAGGGGTTGCCATGTTCACCTCCCTGTTCACCAGCTTCAGTCGACTCTTGCTTTCCACGTCAGCAAAAATCATCAATGTTGGATGGACATGGGGGAACGGATCCTCCTTGTCCTCATCATCCTGCTCGTTGTCCTTTTCACTCGGTTGCCCTTCGCCGAACCCTTGGATCAGGAGCTGACATTGCCGAGTGGTGTGCTTCGGGAATATGGCGTTGCCTTCTTCGTCCACCTTCGTGTGGATTGGACATGGCTGATCCAGGATGGAATTCCCGAACTGCTTCTTCTTGGGGGTGTACTGAGCTTTCCCCTTGCCCTTGAACTTGGCATTTGTAACGGCTGCTGCCTCTGCCTGCGGAGTGGACGGAGCTTTCTGCTTTTGCTTCCGATTGTTGTTCCCATCTCCGTCGGCGACTGCCTTATGCTTGCCGCTACCTATGCGGTCCTGTTCTTCGCCATTCGCATAACGTGCGGCTATCTCCATCATCTTTCTCATGGAGATGTCGCCTGTCCAACCGAACTTCAGGTACAGATCTCTATACCGCATGCCTGCCTTGAAGGTGCAGACTGCTTGGTGCTCTGTGACGTTCTCCACCGTGTGGTAGAGGGTCGTCCAGCGCTGGATGAAATCGTGCAGGGGCTCATTCTGCTTCTGGACACAGTGCTGGAGTTCCACGAGACCAACAGGGCGTTTGCACGTGCCCTCGAAGGTCTTGATGAAGACTCGGGACAGATCTGCCCAGCTGTAGATGCTTGACGGAGCCAACTGGTTCAGCCACGCTGGTGCCGAGCCGTCGAGCATCAGGGGAGATGTTTCATGGTGACCTGGTCATCTCCACCACCGATCTGGACCGTCACTCGGTAGTCGTCCAGCCATGTTTCTGGCTTGGACTCTCCTGTGAACTTGCTGATTCCCGTCGCCAATCGGAAGTTGGGAGGGATGTCAGCTGAACGGATGACCCGACTGAAGCACTCGGGACCAGAGACGATGATCCTGCTTCTACTCGGACGGTCTCTATCGTGACCATCACGGTGGGCTCGGCTCCTGTCGACCTTCCTCTGGGCGATGTACCCTCTTGCGTCGGGCCTTGGATCATACGCGTCATCGACTGAACGCCGATCATCATGATGCCGGGGCCCGTAAGGCCCACCCCACGGAGGGGTGCGTGAACGACGACAATCTTTGGGATTCATGGAACGGCTACCCCCTGTGCGTCGCTGATGAGAGTCGGGGCTGAAAACCGACCGATGCGTGTTCGCGTGAACAGAACTGTTGTGGATCCTGTTGTGCGACTGGGAGACCGCCGAATTCTGCTGCTGCACCGTATGCAACAGGGCACGGATATGCTCGATCCCTCTACCAGCCTCTGAATCAGTCAGTTGGAGGGAATCGGCTATCTTGGTAGCAGCAGCCAGGTTGAGGACGGGTGTGCGGAACACCTCGACGTTGCTCTAACGAGTGCGTCGACTGGCAGAACGGTGGTGTTGACGACGAGCGCCGGATGATTCGCCGACCTCATGCTCGTTCCGACCAGTTCGGCGGGACTTTCATGGGAATCGGCCATGAGAACTTCGGCTGCAGGCCCGCGACCCAAGTACTCGGAAGGTAACTCAGTCAGAACTGAGTCCAAGCACTGGGACGGCGGCGCGACCGCAACCGACTCAAGGACCGCCACTTGAGAGGACGCGTTCTGTCGCGCCTGGGCGTGTCGCACCCAACGCTGGAGCCGCGGACGGCGGGACCGCTTGTTGCGGCGCGTGACGGGGGCGAAGATCGACGCCGGGGTCGATTGCTAGAGAAGAAGGACGCCGCGGGCACCAGCACAGAAGTGCGTAGCCCCGCGACTGGGGAGCGCCTCGACGTCGAGAGGCGCATCCCGAAGCCATGCCGAATCGTCGATGATGAAGGAGAGTGCGCCGAAGAGGATCTCACGACCCATGCACAAATCTCCGCCGGACGACATGATGAAGAGATGAAGTTGCAAACTCGCCGGAAGTCGCTTAGACGCCTGCCCCACGGTGGGCGCCAACTGTCGTGGGTATAAGTCTGACACTAGATGTGTAGGGTACGAAAGGATGGGCAGAGCCTTAGCTACGGCGAGGTTGTATGAGTTTAGGCCCCTCTATGGTGGAGGTAAAAGCCCTACGTCTCAGTGCTCTTGGGAGCTTAGTGTCGAGTGGAATATAGGATTACAGTAAATGCCAACCCCCGCACGAGTGGGGAAGGGCGGCTTATATAGAGTGCGCTGCCCTCCATAATGGCCCGGTGGACAGGGGTGGAATAGTGATGAATAAATGCCTACGTTACAGGTAACGTATGCCTTAAATGCTAATAATGGTGTATGAAAACGTATGACCGTTGCCCTCCTGGGAGATTACGATGTACAGAGTGGAATTCAGTCGGTACGTTAAATACTCTCCGAGTGTTCGTCACCGACTGGATGATGGGGGGAGTCCTTAGTTCAGTCGGAACTGTCTAAGGGCCTTGTCCTCTATGAAGGGTAGTCCTTGGGTAGGACCTATAGGGCAGGCCTATGACCCTACCCTAGGACTATAACCCCATCAGATATAGTACCCAAGCTTCTTCAGGAAGCTAGCCCGACAGAAACTCCGAGCACAAGCTATCCAGTTTTCCTTGACACGATACTCTTGATGACTTACAAGACAAGCTAAGTAACCTTTGTCGGGAAGGCATCACGTTCTCACTAGTACAAGTTATTCCACTCACAGTTGGCAACATATACAAGGATCAGATCCGCAACAGTTGGTCAGAAGGCAAAATAGTCAAGACACAAGCATGCTTCAGGAATCATGCACTAAGCCACATATACCCAATATATGGTGGACATGCTACCAAGGCCATAGGAGTTAATCATACAATGACATCAGCCCGATGAGGATCCAACTATTGCATGAGCTACGTGAGAAGAAGGACGCCCGTTGTAAACTTCAGTAAGATGACCAACAACCTATGGATAAGCTGTATGGGACACAAATGAACCTTTGCCCGTCTTTATTTGGTAATGGCACCACACCTGAGTACTGAGCTGTTTTCTGCCATCTGGGGTGGATGCCGACTTTTATTTCTCTTGTCAGCAATTGGTCCGTCTTCTGAGCTGCTTTTTCGGCCATCTCGGACAGTTGTTGAATTTATTTTCGTAGTAGTGACCCTTTTCTTTGACCTGTTTCTCGGCTGTCTTAGGGGACTGTTACTTTCTTCTTATTGACACCGTCTCATGCTCTGAGCTGCTTTTCATCCGTCTTGAGTCGGGGTTGAGTTACTCCAGTAATGTCCCAGATCCAAGTTGTAAAGACCATTCTGGTGGCTACTAGTTTATTTGTCGGTTTTATCCGAGGGTTCAGACAGACATTACCATACAACTACAACTTGTTAAGTAATAGGCTTGCCGGAATATGGTACCTTGCGGCACCCATGGTCATCCGAAGGAATGAAGAATACATGAGACCAAGCTCTTCCAACTAAGGATCCAGGCAAAGAGAAAGAGCAAGATTGCCCATACAGGTATGATAATGGTTACAAGATCAACATTATGCAGATGCTCAAAATAGTCTGGTTTGATACCACTCACCGTGGGAACACACCCATGAGGTCTATTCCATTTGCAAGGACCATATATCGAGGCAACCCACTCAACCCAACCAGATACGACATCGTCAAAAGAAGATACTCAAATCTATGAGGACCACTCAGCAGTTAGATTGCAACAATAGTGTCAATAGATTACACGCCCCATTATCCACTTAAAGGTGTCGACAGACGGGACGACCAGAATGTGGGACAACAACCTCGAAGCATGTGTCCACACATATGGGAATCAGTCAACGGACAGTTTGCCATGAACAAGATCTCTGTGCCGGTACCTCCAACAGTCAAGTCAGCATATATAAACAGATGGAAGTTAGAGTAACATATGAGGATCTAGTGGAACAAACCACCCTGAAGCCAGACAGTTAGTCAGCTAAGATTTATTGGAAGTATAATATTAAGGTAAAAAGGAAACCCTAGTTGGAAACAGTTTCCTCAAGTAAGGATATTTATGTTGAACCTTGAGCAATCAAATCTCGAGGACGAGATTTCTTTAAGAGGGGGTAGGTTTGTAACACCCTGGATTTTGCCCATTTCTTTTTCCTTTGATTTTGACCTGGTTTTGCTTTTTGTGACTTAAAAGTTTTGAAACCTAAAGGGATCACCCTTGATTTCTTTTTACTAGTGGCTTGCCAACCTTAAACCACCCCAAGACCTAGCCATTTCCATCTTGAGCCAATCTCAATATTCTTTTCCCTTGGAATATTCCTTTTTCTTTTAAAGGAATAATCATGTTTTCCTTGATTTGTGAAGCAAACCCCATTTCTATCTCTCCAAAAACTCCCAAATAATTCTCATAAATATCTTGGGTCATATCTTCCTCAGATATGACAAAATATTTCCTTGTCATGTTCAAAAATATTTCCCAAAAATTCCTTTTCTGATTCTGCCCTATCTGTCAAGTTGTGAAGCAAGTACCCTTTTAGTTAGATTGATTGCTCTAAAAATTTGTGGGCACTCTTTCCTATCTATATCATTTCCTCATGCCAAAATTCAACTCAATTTAGCTAGTAAATATTTCTTGGCAAATTTCCAAAGTTTTTGATCCAGAGAAAGCTTTGTGAAGAAAGTGCTAGATAGGAGTGTTCAAATGAGTTGAAACTTTGCCATCATCTCAATATGCTCAAAATATGCCTCTCCACCAAATTTGAGCATCACTCCTTCAACCATGTGACCATAGCATCAAATCTTTGTCTCTGGTTATTATTTGGATTTGTGAAGCAACTATATTTTATATTGCTCCATAAATTATGAAATTTTACCAGGACATTCTATTATCTAGAAAAGCTTGGTAAACCAATTTTGAGCTCATTTTTATCTAGCCAATTATTCCCAGTAATTCTCTTAAGTTTCTGTCGAGTAGGATACTGTGTGAAGGAAGTGCCATTTTGGCTTATCAAGGTGGCATGAAATTTATACATCATCTTCATAACCCTAAAATATTCATCTCCTCCAAGTTTGAGCTCCATCAAAGCCGGTATGTGAGTGACACATCAAAATCCTTGTTCTGGACCAGATTAGTTAGTTCCAAAGCAACTATATGAAATCTTGATCCTCTAATTCTCAAATTTCACGAGATTGTAGTCGTTCCTACCATAAATCTCCCAGACAAGGTAGTTTGCTCTTATCTTCTTCCTGTTGATCACAGTGAGATGCCCAAGCTTGCTGCAGGAAACTTCAGGTGATCACTCCCATCTAGCCATAGTCCATTGCTTCGAGCCATCACCTCTAGGGAGCTATTTCTTGAAGGGACTTCACTCCACACATGTTTTGGGCACTCAGACGCGTGGCATCATCGAGTTCACGCGGTGACCACAGCCCTGACGTGCCATGGACGCGAGCTGCGTGTTTGCTAGCTCGGGCCCCTCCTATGCTCGTCGATTCCGCACGCCTCGTTGTGTCCAACAACTTCCCTCTATCATCCTCTTCACCTTTGAGCCCTCTCCCCCCTATTTCTCCCTCCCCACGCCACGGTAGTCGCCGTCGCGGCACTGTCCCGTCCGTGAGCATCATCTTCCTCCCTCTCTTGTCTTCTTACTCCTCGAGCCATCTCATCCCTGTGTTGAGTGTCAGGTCGGCACCATCGAGCGCTTGCCACCTCACCGGAGTGCCAGTGCATGGCTAAGAACGCCACGGTGGCCGTTCCTATCTGCTCCGGTAGACCGGCTATAAAAGCCGCATCCTCGAGCTTTCCCCAGCATCCCGAGCATCTCCAGCTCCTCTCCTCCACCCCAGCTCACGCGGTCGAGCTCCGGCTGCTCCCTTCGTGCCAATTTGGCCGAGCCGCCACGGGTCTGCCACCACCGCAACGTCACCTCCGGCCGCGGGAAGCCCACCAGTGGAGGCGGCGAGCCACTTCGGATCCATCCCCACCTTCGCCTGGACTCCTCGGTCACTGGAGCTCTGTCGGCCATCGGAGCCGGAGGCCTTTGGTGCTCCGCCGGGAATAGGTGGGAGGATGAGGAAGAAGATGGAAGGAGGAGAGAGAGAGGAACCAACAGGTGGGGTCGGGACCCACCTGTCGACGACTGGAGGCCGGCCAAGTCGGTTAAGTGAAGGCGCCTCGGCGTGGAATACGCCTTCCCTTCTGGGAAACGTATTTCCTCAAAGTGCGCGACCATCCATTCAGTCCAGGGACCCAGATGTAAATAACGTTATTACAGAATAGTCCCTAACTCCGAAACCATCATATCTTTTTATCTATAACTCTCATTCCGGTGATTCCAAAGCCCACGTCTTCGTCTCGCCGAGCCCGTCATGATGGTACCATTTTCACTATGTGTCCACACAGTGGAAATGACCATGTTGCCATTGCCGTAAACAGCCCTCCTCCGAGAGAGAACTGTTTCCGGCAATTCCTTCCGCGAGTTTCTCGCGCTGCTTCCCGGTGGCTTCATCATCCCAGGCAAGCCACAACTCTCATTTTCTTAATCACACTTCAATACCATAGCTCAGTTAACTATTTTGGTCATAAGTATATCTGCTTGTAGTCTCGAATGTGAGCATGCACTAGCTGAATAGATGACTACCGTGTTGAGTACAAGACCGTTAGTAACTAATATTTTCACTCACTAATTTACCTTATACCGTTGAGATTACTCTCTATGATTACTTTGTGAATATGGATCAACAGTAGTGCCTTGAGCTTGTTAGTTATCAGATTACTATGACGTCGGAGCGTTAGCTATAACAGAAATATTATTCGGGATAAGATAACCTAGTTGGTTGATCGGAGTCACCTGTCCGGGCTCATCAGTGCAACCACATTCGCCGACATGGGACGACCTTGACTTGGTCTGATTGCGTGCTCTTTCACCGCTACCTCCAAAGAGGGAGGGTTATGCACGCGTGCTACCTTGTCCCGGTAGGCGGTGATAACCCTGTGAGCTAGTTGAGTTGTTTGTGCCGGCGTCCCCGTTTGGGATAGTTCAGTTTGGCCACGATGGTGGCCGGTGTCATGAGGGCACAGGGCCACCCAGGGCAAGACTCCGAGGAAGGATGATTGCCGGTGGTACGTAGGAAGAGTCACGGGCCAGACAAGTTTCGTTGGTGCAACATTGGTCCACCCGAATGGGATCACAAGGTCAGTGCTCCATAGTGCGGGTAAAGTGTGCAACCTCTGCAGAGTGTCAAACCTATTCGAATAGCCGAGTCCACGGTATTAAACTGCCCAACCAGACCTTAGTAGGTGGTCAACCATAACTATGATATTAATGATGGAAGAACTCGTGTGAGTATGATAACAGTTGGGCATCGTGCCGATGATAAGTCTTGGTATCCGTCTAGAGGATACTCGCTAAAGGATCTTGGTAAGATCACATGAGTTGGTATCACCCGAGTACGGTCAGAGTAGCCTGGTATAGTTAGTTCTCTGCTACTCCTTCAGTAATAACAGATCTTTTCCTAATCTTGATTGCTATGATGTTGTCTTGCCTTAATGCTGATGTTTGTTGTGAGCTTGCGAGTACATTCAAAGTACTCACCTGGTTTGTTGTGCCAGTTTGCAGATCATGCCTTGATTGTTTGCTTGCCTAGGATTCTGAGTTGCAAGCTGGATGCGCGTTCCAGCCAGAGTCCCTGCGGAGTGGAGTTCATCACATCGGTCGTTATTCCGCTGCTAGCATAGGATTTACCGTAGGCAGGTGTAGTATCACCAAGGCAATGTAATCCATGTATTCTTGTAATATTTTCCATAGTAATAAAGAGCTGATTTGTTCTGTGCCAACGGTTCCGTATTCCAGAAGACTTGTCCTTGGGCTGGAATATGGGGTGTTCCGTTTTCCTCTGAGCCGGGGTGCCACAACACTTCCAACACATATGGTAACCTCGCCTTTAGCCAGTCTTTGTTTATTCCGTAGCTTTTATTTAGAGTTACTAACACTTAGCAACTGAACCGGTATTTGATACCCTCTTGCTACTAGGAGTACTAGTAAAGCACACATCAATATCATGTATATCAAATATACTTCTATCGACTTTGCCAGCCTTCGCATCTACCAAGTATCTAGGGTAGCTCCGCCTCAGTGACCGTTCCCCTCATAACAGAAGCACTTAGTCTCGGGTTTGGGTTCAACCTTGGGTTTCTTCATTAGAGCAGCAGCTGGTTTGCCGTTTCATGAAGTATCCCTTCTAGCCCTTGCCCTTCTGGAAACTAGTGGTTTTACTAACCATCAAAAATTGATGCTCCTACTTGATTTCTACTTTCGCAGTGTCAAACATTGCGAATCGCTCAAGGATCATCATATCTATCCTTGATATGTTATAGTTCATCACGAAACTCTAGCAGCTTGGTGGCAGTGACTTTGGAGAACCATAACTATCTCATCTGGAAGATTAACTCCCACTTGATTCAAGCGATTGTTGCACTCGGACAATCTGAGCACATGCTTGATGTCCCACAAGCGTATGGGATCGCTACCGTTTTCGAGGGTAGAGTATTCAACCCAAATTTATTGATTCGCCAAGACGGGAAGCGAAAGAATATTTTCAAGTATTAGCAGCTGAATGTGTCAGATTCAACCACACCAAAAAGATTAGTGTGTGCAAGCAAAGTATCAGTAGCTAAGTAGTATGATAGCAACGGTGCCAGAAACGATCTGTTGACAAGGCAGACTATTCCTAACTTTTGTATCAATGGCGCTAGCACGTTGACGGGGGATTATTCTTGAGAAGAATGATTCCCCGACTACGGCCCTAACAAAGTCTAGCAACAAGTAGCAGCAAAGTGGCAAGGAACAACAGTAGCAGCAGCAACAAAGTAACAAGTAACAACAGTAGCAAAGTGGCCCAATCCCTTTTGTAACAAGGGACAAGCCTAGGCAAAGTAACATAGCGAGGACCAGTAGTAAAAGACTCGTAGGCAGTGGATCGGTGATGGATGAGTATGATGGATGTGATTCATCATGTAACAACTATAACACGGAGAGATATGTGACTAGCCCCCGTTCGTCAATCTAATGTAGGCATGTATTCCGTATGTAGTCATACATGCTTAGGGAAAAGAACTTGCATGCCATCTATTGTCCATCCCTCCCGTGGCAGCGGGGTCCTAATGGAAACTATGGGATATTAAGGTTCTCCTTTTAATAAAGAACCGGACCAACACATTAACACGCGGTGAATACATGAACTCCTCATACTATGGTCATCTCCGGGAGTGGTTCCGGCTATTATCACTCCGGGGTTGCCGGGTCATAACACATAGTAGGTGACTACAACTTGCAAGATAGGATCTAAAACACAAATATATTGGCGACAACATAATAGGTTCAGATCTGAAATCATGGCACTCGGGCCCTAGTGAGAAGCATTAAGCATAACCAAGTAGTAGCAACATCAATCTAGAACATAGTGGATACTAGGGATCAATCCCCGTCAAGAACTAACTCGATTACATGATAGATCTCATCCAACTCATCACCGTCCAGCAAGCCTACGATGATATTACTCACGACCGATGAAGATCATCATGGAATTGTCGATGGAGAAAGGTTGATGATGACGATGGCGACGATTTCCCCTCTCCGGAGCCCGAAACGGACTCCAGATCTGCCCTCCAGATGAAGAACAGGATGTGGCGGCGCCTCCGTATTGCAAAACACGATGAAACCTTCTCTCTGATTTTTTCCAGGCGAAACGGAAGATATAGAACTGAGATTGGGGGCGGTGGTGCCATGTGGGCCCCACAAGCCTGCACGGCGCGGCCATATGGGGTGGCCGCGGCCTGTGGGCTTGTGGCCCACTGGCACGCCCCCTCCGGTGGATCTTTGCGCAAGTATTTTTATTTTATTCTAGAATAAATCTCTGTAAATTTTCAGGACATTCTGAGAACTTATATTTCTGCACAAAAACAACACCATGGCAATTCTGCTAAAAACAACGTCAGTCCGGGTTAGTTCCATTCAAATCATGCAAATTAGAGTCCAAAACAAGGGCAAAAGAGTTCGGAAAAGTAGATACGACGGAGACGTACCAATGGTCAATGATTGAGCTTTTCTCCTTTTACTTTGTAGACAAAGAATCTTGTCGGAGGTCTCATACCTCTCAACAAGGGCACGAGCATGAAATCCCAGTTTCATCTCTTAGAACATCTCATATGTTCCATGATGTTAAAAAATGTCTTCAGCGCCTCAATTCTAAGCCGGTAAGTATTACACACTGAACTATCACGTAGTCATCAAAACGTGTATGTCAGATGTTCGTAACATCCACAAATGACGTTTGAGGTGCAGCACACCGAGTGGTGCATTAAGAACATAAGCCTTCTGCGTAGCAATGAGGACAATCCTCAGTTCACGGACTCAGTCCGCAAAGTTGCTACTATCATCTTTCAACTAAATTTTCTCTAGGAACATATAAAAACAGTAGAGCTACAATACAAGCTACAACACTATTTGCAAAGACCTTTTGACTATGTTCATGATAATTAGTTGAATTAATCATATTACTTAAGAACTCCCACTCAAATAGATATCCCTCTAATCATTCGAGTGGCGCATGATCCAAATCCACTAACTCAAATCCGATCATCACGTGAGTTGAATATAGTTTCAATGGTGAACATCTCCATGTTGATCATATCAACTATATGATTCATGCTCGACCTTTCGGTCTCTTGTGTTCCGAGGCCATGTATGTACATGCTAGGCTCGTCAAGTTTAACCTGAGTGTTCCGCGTGTTTAATTGTTTTGCACCCGTTGTATGTGAACGTTGAGTCTATCACACCCGATCATCACGTGGTGTCTCGAAACGACGAACTATCGCAACGGTTTGCAGTCGGGGAGAACACAATTTTATCTTGAAATTTTAGTGAGGGATCACCTTACAATGCTACCGTTGTTCTAAGCAAGATAAGGTGCTTAAAAGGATTAACATCACATGCAATTCATAAGTGACATGATATGGCTATAATCTTGTGGTTCTTGATCTCCATCACCAAAGCACCGGCATGATCTTCATTGTCACCGGTGCCACACCATGATCTCCATCATCATGATCTCCATCATCGTGACGCCATCGAGGTTGTCGTTCTATCTATGCTATTACTACTAAAGCTATAACCTAGCAATATAGTAAACGCATCTGCAAACACAAACGTTAGTTTAAAGACAACCCTATGGCTCCTGCCGGTTGCCGAAACATCGACGTGCAAGTCGATATTTAACTATTACAACATGATCATCTCATACATCCAATATATCACATCATGTCTTTGGCCATATCACATCACATGCATACCCTGCAAAAACAAGTTAGGCGTCCTCTAATTTGTTGTTGCATGTTTTACGTGGCTTCTATGGGTATCTAGTATGATCGCATCTTACTTATGCTAAAGCACAATGGTGATGTGCAAATTTCTATTTAACCTCTCTCCAAGGACCACCTCGGTCAAATCCGATTCAACTAAAGTTGAAGAAACAGACACCCACCAGTCATCTTTATGCAACAAGTTGCATGTTAGTCGATGAAACCGGTCTCTCGTAAGCGTACGAGTAAGGTTGGTCCGGGCCGCTTCAATCCAACTATACCGCCGAATCAAGAAAAGACTAAGGAGGGCAGCAAATCGAACATCAACGCCCACAAAAACTTTTGTGTTCAACTCGAGATTATATCTACACATGAACCTAGCCCACGATGCCACCGTTGGGGAATGTTGCATGGGAAACAAAATTTTTCCTACGCACACGAAGACCTATCATGGTGATGTTCATCTACGAGAGGGAGATTGGATCCACATACCCTTGTAGATCGCTAAGTGGAAGCGTGAATAAACGCGGTTGATGTAGTGGTACGTCTTCATGATCTGTCCCATGAACCGTCCCACGATCCGTTCCACGAACCGTCTCGCGATCCGTCCCATGACCCGTTCCGATCAAGTGCCGAACGGACGGCACCTCCGCGTCTCGCACACGTACAGCTCGATGATGATCTCCACCTTCTTGATCTAGCAAGAGAGATAGGGAAGTAGATGAGTTCCTCGGTAGCGTGACGGTGCGCCGGTGATGGTGATGATCTATTCCTGCAGGGCTCCACCCGAGCTCCGCAGAAATCCGATCTAGAGGAAGAACTATGAGGTATAGGTTTGAGTTGCACGTGGCAAAGTTGTGTCTCAAAAGCCAACTCCCAGTACACTGCCGACAATGCCCGAAAACCTTCTGGAATCCAAACACCAACTTCCTATATATCAATCTTCATTTCCGGACCATTCCGAAAATCCCCGTGACGTCCAGCATCTCATCTGAGACTCCGAACAAAACTTCGATCACCAACACATATAACTCAACTATACCGAAACGTCACCGAACCTTAAGTGTGCAGACCCTGCGGGTTCGAGAACTATGCAGACATGACTTGAGACACTCTCTGGTCAATAACCAACAGCGGGACCTGGATGTCCATATTGGTTTCTACATATTCTATGAAGATCTCTATCGGTTGAACCTCTATGTCAAGGATTCATATAATCCCGTATACTATTGCCTTTGTCCTTCGATATGTTACTTGTCCGAGATTCGATCGTCGGTATCACCATACCTAGTTCAATCTCGTTACCGGCAAGTCTCTTTACTCGTTCTGTAATACAAGATCCCATAACCAACTCCTTAGTCACATTGCTTGCAAGGCTTGTTGTGATGTTGTATTACCGAGTGGGCCCCGTGATACCTCTTCGTCACATGGAGTGACAAATCCCAGTCTTGATCCATGCCAACCCAACAGACACCTTTGGAGATACCTGTAGAGCACCTTTATAGTCACCCAGTTACGTTGCGACGTTTGATTACCCACAAGGTATTCCTCCGGTGTCCGGGAGTTGCATGATCTCATGTTCATAGGAACAAATACATTGACATCCAGAAAACAATAGCAATAAACTGACACAATCATATACTACGTTTATAGTTTGGGTCTAATCCATCACATCATTCTCCCAGTGATGTGATCCCGTTATCAAGTGACAACACTTGCCTATGGCCAGGAAACCTTGACCATCTTTGATCAACGAACTAGTCAACTAGAGGCTCACTAGGGACAGTGTGTTATCTATGTATCCACACATGTATCTGAGTTCCAATCAATACAATTTTAGCATGGATAATAAACAATTATTATGAAGAAGGAAATATAATAATAACTAATTTATTATTGCCTCTAGGGCATATTTCCAACAGATACTGCCTATATCACTATCACCCGCTTCCGTGGAGAGCACCCTCGCTTGGAGGAGACTGCATTCAGATACACCCCGTATGCTCCCACTAGGGATGAGACTGGATTTGACCTCACTACCTACACTGCTTTCGTGCAGGAGTGTAACATCCGATCCTGCACCGTTGTCCGTACCCCCTATCGGAGTCATCGCTAGGACCCACAAGTGCTGGTTCACTACACTAAGGCGCTGAACATTATTTTCCCCATGTGAGAGAAATCTTCACGCTAGTTGATATTGAAGATATTGTTGGTAGAGAGATGATCGCTTGGAATGATGAGAGGATCATGTAATTCTATTCCACCGCTCATTTCTATTCTGATGGAAGGATTGTATGGATGACTGAAGGTCATCAGTATGAGTCTACAGTTTATGAGTGTGTCACTATCATTGGTGCTCCAGTGGCACAAGAAGGAGATTTGGATGTGTATTCAGAACCCAAGATGAATCACAACTGCATGGCCAACATGTACAAGCCAGTGCCCCATAAGTATGTGCAGATGCACAAGTTTGGTTGTGTCTACTTTTTGCAAGCGGGGATACCTACTACAAACACCGTTATGAGATACACCCGATGCCAAATCAAGAGATTATAAGATGATTAGAGGTTATTCCATCAACATGCTGCATCATTTAGACATCCACACCCAGTTCAGAGTGATGGACATGATAGTTGAGACTGTTAGAAGGACTACTACAGAGCAAAAGAGATCTTGTGGATATGCTCCATATATTCACATGCTCATCAATGCCAAGATTGGCAAGCATGCATATCTACTTGATTGTCCCCACCTACCACTTTAGCCAGAATTTGAAGACAATGAAGTTGTGATTGACTCAACCCATCCCATCTCAGCTATAGCTCGAGAGGCAGTAGAGGCAACAAAGGTAGAGGCTGCTAGGAACGCTCCAACTCCAACCCCACAACTTAGAACCACAGATGAGCATATGTCATTCTTGGTCAGCACCATCCAAGGGATGGAGAGGAAAATTTCTGAGATCCTGCTGAACCAGAAGAGCCTCAGAGGATCGTGGAGGCAAAATTCCATGACCTAGATGTCAAGGTAACGAGTTGACTACCAGTGTCGAGTAGCTCCAACATGAAGTTGATTCAGTGCATATATCCCGCTCCAGCAGTGATGATGAAGAGTCGCCTCTTCCTACTACTACTCAGTTCATGACCCAGACTAGGTTAGCAGTTGTGCCAGTTCTGGAAGCAAGACCATCTTCAGAAGCTCAAGCTTCAGCACCTATAGCTCATGCTCCTGCACCTCCAGTGTCTACACCTCCACCTCCACGTACATCTGCAGAAGCCTCCATCGACGAGCTCCTATCCACTCCATCGCCAGCTACCGGAGGAGATCGAGCCCAGAGATATGATTAGTGCTAGACCCTTGAACTTTTTCGGTAACTTGTTGCCAAAGGGGGAGAAGTGTATAGATCAAATAGGCTCCGAGAGGATAGATAAAATAGGCTTCAAGAGGGAGAGCTTTGCATTTTATTTCCTCTCATTTGATTTTTCAAAACTTTTGGTCTTCTGGATGACTTTATCCGTTTGGGAGAAGTGTTTGATCGTACGCTTTGATTGTTTGATGCTACCACGTTATTACCTTTGAGCTATGTACTTGGTGATCACTCATTTGCTTGGTTGGTGTTATGTGCATTACTATTCATTAATATCATTCATGCGCACCACCAAGCTGTATGTGACATGGAAGAGTGACCCATGATCCCAATAGATTGTGCATTTGCATTCAAATGCAAATTTAAAATAACGCACAAATTTAGGGCGAGCTTTTTTATTTTCACATACTTCTGAAAGCGTCGATGCTACTCATTGATTATATCTTTTGTTGAAGCTTTGATCTACATGTGGTCATCAATTATCAAAAAGGGGGAGATTGAAAGCACAATTGATCCCTAAGGTGGGTTTGATAATTGATCACAACATATGCATCATTGGACTAATGCTCTTATCCAAGTATATTTCAGAAAAGTTCAAAGATGCCTTGGCTATAGGATTGTGAGGAGAAGCCCCTTGATGCAAGGAATGGAATAAGATTGGCTCAAGCTTCAAGCAAGAAAATCTACATTTTACATTTGTGAGAAATCACTTTGAGTCCATAGGAAAGCCAATACTATTAAAAGGGGGTGTGGTATTATGATGAATTGGTTGCTCAAGTGCTTAGAGGTAGCCACCAAAATATCACTCTTTATCCCACAAAAATATCTATGTCCAAAGATAGACCAGAAAAATTGGTGCCACCAACTTTTTCCACCTGGCCCTACTGATTTTCCACCACAAAGATCCTAAGAAAAACCCTACCATATCGGTACCACCAACTTTCACATTGGTGCCACCGAGTATTAGTGACCAACTTTCTATTGAGAACATTTCAAGAATAGGCATTTCCGAGTTTGAAATCGGTCTCACCGATATTTGGAAACTGGTCTAGGTCATCATATGTGTACCACCGAGATTCATCTATCTATCTCACCGAGAACTCAAAAGTTTTCACATTTATTGCAACTCGGTACCACCGAGATTCATTTTGGTGTCGCCGAGTTGGAAAATAATGTTCTAACGGTTGGATTTTGGGAGATGCCTATATATACTCCATCGACTTCCTCTCATTCATAGAGGAAGCACTCAGAACACCCACCCACTTGCCAGATCCATTTTTTGAGAGAGTGAAATCACAATTGCTCCCTAGGGTGGTTTTGATAATTGATCACAACATATGCATCATTACACTAATGTGTTTCCCAAGTATATTTCAGAAAAGTTCAAAAGATGCTATGGCTTAAGGTTTATGTGGAGATGCCCCTGGATGCAAGAAAGGAATCATATTGGCTCAAGCTTCAAGCTAGAATACTCTTCATTTTATATTTGTGAGAAATCACTTTGAGTCCATAGGAAAGCCAATACTATTAAAAGGGGATGAGGTAGTAAAATGAACAGATTGCTCAAATGCTGAAAGTTAGCCACCAAAACACTCAGTTATTTTTCCCACATATCCACTCTGTCAAGTTCCACATATACAAATTCGGTGTCACCAACATTGCCATATCAGACCCACCGAGTTTGAACCTAAGACAAAACCCTAGCCATTCCCACCATATCGGTGCAACCGAAACTGCATCGGTGCTACCGAGTTCAGTGTGACCAACATTCTATTGCCAAGATACACAAAATCAGAATTTTCGAGTTTGAGTATCGGTGCCACCGAGTTTGGCCATCTGACCGTTAGTCACCTTTTCGGTGCCACCGAGTTCTATATATCGGTCTCAGTGAGATTCAAAAGTTCACACCTTTGTACTAGTCGGTACCACCAAGTTGACCATTTCGGTGTCACCGAGTTTGCACTTTTGTGTGTAATGGTTGGATTTTGGCTGCTGCCTATATATACCCCTTCACCCACCTCTCATTCGTGGGTAAGGCACTCAGAACACACACTTCATTTCCAGATCCATTTTATGAGATAGAACCACCTACTCATGTGTTGAGACCAAGATATTCCAATACTATCATTTTGAAACTTGATATCTAGCCTCCCCAAACTGCTTTCCACCAAATCAACCTCTCCTACCCGTGCATATTCTCTGTGAGAGAGATTTGTGTTGAGGATACTATCTTTAGAAGCACAAGAGCAAGGAGTTTATTGATCTACCCCGTCTATTACCTTTTGGAGCATGGTGCCTCCTAGATTGGTTAGGTGTCGCTTGGGAGCCTCCTACTTCGTGTTGTGGAGTTGACCCAAGATGTTTGTAAGGGCAAGGAGATCGCCTACTTCGGGAAGATCTACCGTGAGTAAGGCTAGTCCTCCGTGGACGGAAGCCGTGGAGGGACAGACAAGGCCGCTTCTTTGTGGACCCTTCATTGGTGGAGCCCTCCGTGGACTCTCGCAGCCATTATCCTCCGTGGGTTGAAGTCCACACTAACATGTACGTACGATAGCGCCACCTATCGGAACCATGCCAAAAATCGCCATGTTAACCTCATGTGTTTGATCTCCCAACCTTACTCCTCTACTTTACACTTGCATGTTTTACTTTCCGCTGCAATACTATTGGAACTACACGTGTCGGGTGTACTTGACTTGTGATAACTTCCGTAGTTTCCTCTCAAGTAAAATTGGGAAAAGACAATTTTTTATCTTGTCAAGTAGTCTAATCACCCCCACTAGACATACTTTCGATCCTACAAGTGGTATCAGAGCATTGGTCTCCATTTCTTTGGTTTTGCAACCTAGGAGAGTATGGCATCTAGTGAGGGAAATTATCATCATAGAGGTCCTTACTTTGATGGCACTAATTTTGCTAGTTGGAAGCATAAAATAAAGATGCACATTCTTGGCTTTAATCCTCATGTTTGAGCTGTTATTCGTGTTGGTGTGCAAGGTAACTTCTTTGGAGAAGGGCACGAACCAGATCGTGATGTCACAGCCAATGAACTGAAGATGTTGCAACTCAATGCTCAAGCCTACGATATCATCTTCAACTACCTTTGCCCCGAAGAATTCAACAAAATCAGTCGTCTTGAGAATGCAAAAGGGATTTGCGATACTTTGGTTGATATGCATGAAGGTACTGATTTTGTCAGAGAATCTAAGTTGGATGTGCTTCAAAGTCAACTTCACAAGTTCAAGATGAAGAATGGTGAAGGAGTCGCTGAAATGTACTCTAGGCTAGCTCTCATCACCAATGAGATTGCTGGTTTAGGAAGCGAAGAGATGACCGACAAATTCATCATCAGAAGATACTTATATCTCTTGATGGAAAGTATGACATAGTGTGCACACTGATCCAAATGATGCCAAACTACAATGATCTCAAGCCAACTAAAGTTATTGGTAGGGTTGTTGGTCATGAGATGTCACTCAAAGACAAATATGAGCTGCACAACAAGTCAAGCGGTGCTTTTAAAGCTTCATGTGATGCTCCCCCTACTTCAAAATACAATCTTGTCACCGATGAAGAGATAAGCCTCATGGTCAGAAAATTCAACAAGTTCTACAAGAGTAGAGGCAAAGATAGAAGCTCAAGTTCAAGACATGATGAGAAGCGTTTGTCCAGTCATGACCAAAACTGCTACAATTGTGGGAAGCCCGAACATTACTCAAATGAGTGTTTGGCTCCCTACAAAATAAGAGAAGAGTCACCTCGAAGACTAAGCTCAAGAGATGAGTGACCTCGCAGAGAGAGAAGGAGTAGAGAAGATCACTATGAACGAAGACACTCACGGAGAGGCAATGAATCAGAGAAGAAGGAGAAATACACCAAGAGTAGTTAAAGAAGAAGACATCAAGCTCATGTTGATTAATGGGTCTCTGGCTCCGAATCTGATCACCACTCCGAGAGAAGCTATCACTCCCACACCGACTATAGTCAAAACGAAGGTGTTACCGGCATTGCACTTGTTTCCAGCAACTCCTACGACATATTTGATTCACCAAATGAGAGAGTCGGAAACTGCTTCATGGCTAAAGGCTCCAAGGTATCACACCCCGAGTATCTTGATTTTAATAGTGATGAGGATGACTTGTTAGGTGAAGATGACTTGCTTCTAGATATAACTAGTGAATGCACTGAAAATGAACTTGCTATTTATCATGCTAGTCAAGAGAAATCGAATGATGATGATAAGAAAGAGATTGAATGACTAACTCAAGAATTAAAAACTCTGAAGTTAGCTCATGAGACTACTCTAGAAGATCATAGAGAGCTTGCAAGAACCCATGAGAAGCTACGCTCCGAGAAGCTCCACTTGGAGCAAGAGCATGACTTCTTAAAAGCAATCAATGATGACCTTCGAAAGAAGAGTTCTTCTTATCTAGCCAAACGACTGCTCTTGTCTAATTTAGTTCCACAAGTTAAGCCAAGGAACACTAGTAACAAAGGAAAGAAGGTTTCTTCATCTAGTAACAACAATGCTAAAGCTAAATCCAATAATGTTGTTGCTAGTAACTCTATTGATTCAACTAACGATTCTCTTAGACAAGTTACACTTGAGCAAGAAAATGATTTATTGAAAGGGATTATATAGAGAGGTGTCTTCAAGAGTCTTGTCGGAAGTAAGCAATTCGAGGAAATTGTGCTCAAGCAAGGAGGACATCGGAAGAAACAAGGTGTTGGCTATTTCAACGTCAACGGAGATGTTTGGGAAGAAGGTCCATATCTCACTTCCAAGTTTGTTCCCCAAGAGGAGAAGTCCACTCCTTCCTAAGGAATAAGCTCACAAGATGGACTTCTACCACAAGACCACAAAGGCAAGGGAAAGCTTCAAGATGACATTGACTTATTTGAAGAAGAACCCCAAGCCAAGGTCAAGTGGGTTCCCAAGGATACTACTAGCTCCACCTCAACAAGTGCTACAACAACTCCAAGGATTCTCATCAAGTTGGTGTGGATTCCCAAGAGGAAGAACTAGAAGTTCTTGACGGGCGACTCTGCCAATGAATATCACTCTTACTCATTTTTGGCAAGAACTATATGCAATCAACCTCAACCTTGTGCATTAGTTCAAGGAGTCACACATTCCCTCAAAGGTAAGCAAGGAACTAGGTAATCAATGCATCTTTGGACATCATCCCATTTGTCCTTCACTCCATGTCCATATATATACTTGCATATGTTCCTTTTTGCTTTGGGACTAACCCATGTAGGTGAGAAGAGTATGAAAACAACAAGGATTGCTCCCAACTCAAGATGATCATCATCAACATTGAAAATCCACCACTACTTCACCTACTTGAAGTCTTCCACAACAAAACCCAAGGTTAGTTGATCCCTCTTTGTGGGGATATCATATCAAGGGGGGACCTTTACTCTAAGACTTGAGTATAAGCATCTCCTAAGGATATGAACACATTAATGCTTACATAAAAGTGGTAACCCCACTTGCGCTTAACGATGAGTATGACCTATGATCAAGTATTCTTGCTTGGCTCCTAAGTCAATATACTCATACATAGATGACCTTGTCATTGCCAAAGTGCTTGATAGCTACTAGGATGTCTATGCATGTTCACCTTGTTTGTATCATCAATCTTATCGTGTGAGCATGTTGGTCTGCATGAATTTAATCATTCAAGGACATCCAATTTTTGTTATTTGTCTTCTATTTTATCATTTGCCAATTGGATGGACAAGAATTCCTATGACCCTTCTCTAGCTATCTATGCTATCTCATCTCAAGTTCTATTCATGCTTCATCACAAAACTTGAACAAGCACTTGTCAATCCCTCTATGTGAAGGTGCACTCGGAGTTCCATATCGTCAAAGTCTGCCTTCCAAAACCTCTTTGAAAAACTCGGTTTGACCAACTCCACAAACTCGGAGCCACCGATTTTCCAAAGTTGATCAAGCTTTCTCACCTCGGTACCACCGGAATCGCCAACTCTGTTCCATCAAGTTTCCTTGTCAACTGATAGTTGAGGAACTCGGTGACACCGATTTTGTCATCTCGCTGACATCGACAGTGCACGTGTATATATACCCGCGGACCGAACCTTTTGATTTCCCATCTTCAAATGGTCCGTTCCTCAAACCCTCGCTGCCCCCCGAGACCCTAGGTCATCGCCTTGACTCCCCGAGCACCGCCGCTACTGGGATTCGCCGCTGTCGACGCAATCTTCCCCGCCGTCGTCGCCGTAGCCGAACCACCACCAAGCTAGGGTATGGTTCGATCTCCCTTGCGTTCACCATCTGATTCTTATGCATTGGGACATTATTTTCTTCTTTCCACCTCTGTGCAAACCTCCTGTCTACCAGATAGAATCAATAGAATAGGAGAGGTAGGAAATTCTGGATCTGATCTACCGCATAATGCAACTCGGTGATACCGAGTTTGCAAAATCGGTTCCACCAATTTCTGTTTTAGGGAACGTGAGAAGCAACTCGGTGAGACCTCACAACTATTTTCGATGCCTCCGAAAATGACTACCAAGTCTCTGTTAAGCGAGTTTGTTTTCTCGGTGACTCCAAAAATGCCAACTCGGTGCCACCGATTTACATCCTGTAGAAGATCATACCGTGAGTTTCAAACTTCAAATTTTCAAAAAATATCTGAATTTTGTGATGCTCATCCGGTCTGTCTTTCCTACATCCACTTCACAGGTTCTGCTATTTGCTGCCATGCTTGTCGGTCAGTATGTCAGGTTCAGATGATAGTTAGAATGATTTGAGGGAACCAAGTGTTAACTTGGAAGCTGACACTAGTTCAGAGAGGAGTGCTTCAGACCCTGGTACTCCCAGTTCTAATGGCTTGCCCAAGGCAGCCACCAAGCAAAGGAGGAAGCTGAATTCTGATGAGGAGGATTCAGACTTTGAGCGAGAAGAAACTTCAGCCCCTCCTATGGCTTCTCCAAAGAAAGTTGTCAGGAAAGTCACTGCTACTCCAGCTGAACAGAGAGCACGTGAGTACGTCAGGAAGGGCAAAGCTATTGCCAAGGATGCACCTGCAAAGAAAGTTGGTGTGAAGAGGCCAAGGAAGAGGACTATACATCTTGTTGGAAGAATTACTTCTATTGTTGAAGACCCAGAAGAAGCCGAGGAAGAAGTACTTGAGGAGATCCCAGTTCCTCCCAAGAAGAAGAAGCTGATGGGAGATGCAATGAATTCTGCTCCAAAGCCTACTGCTAAAGCAAAGAAGGCTCCTGCTTCCAGGGTGACCACCAGAGATATACCTGCAGCTTCTAAGAGCAAAGTCCCTGTATCCAGTGCCCCTGCTGCATAGGAATAGGAAGATGATGAGAATGATCCAGTTCTCAGGAAGCTCACACCATATGTACCACCCCACAATGATGCTCATCCTATAGCAGAAGACATGAAGAAGAGGAAGGATGTCGGTTTAAGAAAGTGCACAACTGCTGATCCATATGTTGTGAGAAGAAGAACTGCTGTTCATCCAAGGGTTCACACCAAGGAACAACAAGATTTTTATGAGACTATCTTGTTTGACAAGAGTCCGGGTGTTAGTGATATGAGGTATGTCGACTAGGCATACATCAAGGAGAATGAAGATTACTTTCCACATGTTCAAGAGAACTTCAGGCTAGTTGACATAGAAGATTTTGTTGGGAAGGAGAAGACCCCATGGAATGCCGAGCTAATCATGCAATTCTATGCAACTGTGCACTTCTATGAAGACTCTCTGGTTTGGATGATAGATGGTCACAAATATGACGCTACAATTGCTGAATGGGCTGATATCATTGGTGCACCCAAGCAAGAAGAAGCAGATGTTGATGTGTATGCATATGCTAAGCAGAATCACAACTCCATGGCCAACATGTACAAGACCATTCCACATCAGTACTTGGCCAGTCACAAGTTTGGTTTAGTGTATTTTTTGCAAGCTGGAATTCCCACAACAAACACTATACTTCGACACACTCTCATGCCTAAGTGAGGAGATGAGAAGATGATCAGAGGATATTCAATCAATCTGCTGCACCTACTTGATTCCCATACCAGATTTAGAGTGATGGACTTGAGAGTTGAGACTATCCGTGTGACAGCCCGAGACCGACGCTCCAGAAGATTCCCCTTTTATGCCTTTGCTACCATGTGATTATTGTTTGTCGCACTCGTCATGGCATCATTTGCATCATCTGCATTGCATCGGCACTCCGTTTTCGCCAGTTCTAAAAACATGCTTCCGTTAGTAGTTGCCAATTCTCTCCGTTTTTGTCATTGACCGTTTTGAGACAAACCACACACGCACCCACCCGTTGCATCATTTTTTTAGAAGTGCGTATGAAATATTCTTGAATTGTGTTGAAACTTGGCGTGCGGTCTTGTTATAGCGTAGGTAGACCGTTTGTCATATTTCATTGCATGTTTAACTTGATGAAGGATGAAGGATGCGAAATCTGTTGCTTGTCGTTAGTTTAACTTGATGAACGATGAGCATACCATAATTCTTATTCGTGTTTCATAATGATTTCAATTCTTATTCCGGAGTGGCTCATGATATCAATTCTTTTCCCAAATCCTCCATCTTTTCTTTTCCTTTATCGTTTGAGATGGTGTTATAGCATTCTTGTTAGTGGAGTAGTCTCGAAGAGAAGTTGATTCAAGAATTTAATATGTAAACCCACCAAATCCTTTGATCATGAGATTATTTTTAACCCATTTTTCTTCATTGAGTTATATGGATTTAGATTTCACCTAACGATTTTTCTAAGGATTGTTGCTATTATGGTGATTATCATTGATCCAAGTTCTTTGTGTGTCCTTCTGGTGCAAGAAGTTGTGCTTATCATGTTTCTCCCAATCAATCCTTGTTTGTGTTAGTGGCTGTTTATCACCTCATTATTTGGGGACTGGTTTCATAAATCAACTACAAGCTTGTTCTTTCGTTGTTGGTTTGCCAACAACTCCGTTCAATTCTTCTTGCAAGGATGCTTGTCAAATTCAATGGTGGTAGTAGTTGTCATTTTCTTCTTCATTCTATTCTTCTCAAAGATCTAGTGTCTACTCTCTTGTTCCGGAGTTGTGGTGATGTTGCTCTTTGCAATCTATCATCTTGTTCTATCAAGTTCATGTTCTCTCCTTGCTTACTCAATTTAGTTACCTTGTTGTGAATCTTGTCAAGATCTTTCCATCTTATCAATTTTTTGTCCTCAATTTCCTATCAAGTGCTGCTGAAATTTTGTGTGAATTCTTCCTTGTTTCTCATATCATTCTTCATCTCTTTGCAACCTTCAAGATCCATTGGTTTCACTCATTGTCGAAGAAGCAACTAAGTTTACCTCTTGCTTTCCCTTCCTCTTCCCCCTTTCATTCTTAGATCTCGGGGCGAGATCTCTTGTTAGTGTAGGAGAGTTGTGACAGCCCGAGACCGACGCTCCAGAAGATTCCCCTTTTATTCTATTGCCGCCGTGTGATTATTGTTTGTCGCACTCGTCATCGCATCATTCACATCATCTGCATTGCATCGGCACTCCGTTGCCGCCAATTTTCAAAACATGCATCCGTTAGTAGTTGTCGGTTCTCTCCATTTTCGTCCTTGACTGTTTTGATACCAACCACACACGCACACGCCCGCGACATTGTTTATGTTTTGTTTTTAAAGTGCGTATGAAATATTATCGGTTTGTGTTGAAACTTGGCGTGCGGTCTTGTTATAGTGTAGGTAGACCGCGTGTCAAATTTCGTCACAATCGGAGGCCGTTTGGTACCTCAACAGATGACTTTAGCATTGCGGTCATCGGATTATTTGTCGGTTGTCTCCGTATTTTAAAACTCGTGTTGTCGGGACGCAAACCTCCCTCTCATCCCCACCTAGTCTATTCTACACAACCCACTTAGCCACCCCCGTGACCGGGACCGCTCGATCGCGATCTCGCGGTCGAAATTTGCCCTGGAAACACCTAACCCTCGCTCCTTACCCTATATTTAAGTCATCCCCTCCTCTCCTTGGGGTGTGCGTCGAAACCCTAGATTCCCACCTCTCTCTCCTCAGCCCAGCCGCCAGGGCCCACAGAGCCCGGAACTGGATCTGCCGCCGGCTCGCCAGCCTCTCTCCGAGCCACCCGAGCAGCCCCCTGCCCCGAGCTCCCATGCCTGAGGTGCCCCATTGCGCCACACAACATCCCTCGACCAATCCCGCCGGCCGCAGGTCGCCGGAGGCTCATCGGAGCCGCCGCGGGACGCAGCCCCGCTGGTCGGAGCAGCGCTGCCCCGCGCCGTCTTCCAGGATGTCCGTCGCTGCCAAGCTCTACTAGCACCTTGGGTCACGCTGCTGGCCTGCCTCCGGCCCGGTCCGACCATCCCCATCCAGAGCTTCCCTCGCTGGAGTTCCGAATACCGCCGCCTCGCATCTGGATCGAAGGCCCAAATCGAGCGCCCCCGTCGCCTCGCATCTGGATCGAAGACCCAGATCGAGCCCTCGCCCGCTTGAGCGTTGACCGGTCGGGTGGGCCGCCGCCCACCTCTCCATCCGAGCCAGCCCAACACAGATGGGCCCAAGGTAAGATCCACCCCCTCTCCTATCTTGCACCACGTGCGTAGTATAGTTAAGTTGCACACCGGATCAGGCCTAATAGATTTTTTAGGTCCTCTAATTTATCCAATTTGAGGAGTTGCATAATTTAAGACACCCGTAGTTTTTAAGCCGTGCATCATATCGTGACACATTATTTATGTAGAACATGTAGAATTTCGTGTGGATTAATATTTTACAACTTGCATGCATGTTTGAAGTTGTTTGACCTGCCGTTTGCATAGAATTGCATGTCGTCCTTTTAGGTTAATTATTCCGTAGATATTTATGCGTGCATCCGATTTCCTCAAAGCTCGTAGAAAAAATGTCCATGTTGTTGCAACCCCTTGCCATGTATTTTAGAAATAATTGTTCCGCCATTTTCATGCATGGCATCAATAGTTTGCTATGTCGTGTTTAGGACATATTCTCGCATATATGTGTGGCATTAGTTTTTATTTTTCACCCCACATATTGTATATGTTTTTGGAGTAGAAAAAAACCATATAATTTATCTATGCATTTAGTTTTGTATTTTGAGTAAGTTAGCGTGCATGATAGTTTATCATGATGCCCTTTTGTTTATTTTGTGGTATTTATTCCGTGCGTGATATGATTTACTTGTGAACTAGAGATATGCCCTTGGACATGCATGTTATCCCCTGGTAATTTTGGTCGCTATAGAAATCCATGTTTAGGTGTTGTTTGCTTGTTGCCAACATGCTAGACAATAGTGCTGTTTTGAGATGCTGAAAAATTTCGAAGTGTGAGATTTGTTATATTTTGTTGCTGTCTTGCCATGAGTTTTGCTAGTGATCTACAGCTCCTCTGGGTTGGTGCAGTGGAGTTATTTGTAGTGCTTAAGATTTTGTAGCATGCTGTAGAGTTTCATGCCATTCGGTGCCCTGTAGCATATAGTTTTACTGCGGCCAATATGCCTTCTGTTCGAAAACTAAACTATCAAAAATGTTATTTTTACTAAGTCTGAAATTGTGTGCTAGTTGCCATTTTGTGAGTTCTTTTCCTAGTCATCCATGCTTCCATGCTAGTTGTATTTAGTATGGTGTGTTGTGCATCTTGACCACTTCTGTCTCATGTCTTGTTTGAGCATTTTAGAATTATGTAGCTTGTTGTTGTAGGGTGTAGAAGATGCCATGTTAATGTTTTGGGCAGATTGTAGCTATTTCTTGTTTAGCTTGTATTTGTTGAACCATTGCTCTGTTTTGATCATGTCCTATAGGAAACTTGCTCATATTCTTGCGTAGATACATATTATCTTGTATCTCTTATGGTTTGGAATGATTGTGACTGTCATTGCATACATATTTCATTCATGGCATCATATCTTGCGTGTTCGTATCTTTTGAACCGTTGCTCCGTTTGCAATGATGTCTATGTGTAAACCGACTAATATGACATGTATAATCACGTGCTTCACCTCTTGCCATGTTTAACAACATTTAATATTGCCGCCTAAATAAATAGGAGTGAATTAAATGATTAAATGTGGAGTTTTGTCAACATGAAACTCGTTGCATATTAAGCTTCACTTAATGTGTAGTGTTTGCACGATCTGAATTGCCATGCCATGCCTTGCATATTTGAAACTGCTCATGCATCATATGTGTTGTGCGTCATGTCGTGCATGTGCTGTGGTGAATATCGTGTGTTGATACTTGTTTCCGGTTTGGTTTATCTTGATAGAGTTCCGCAAGCGTGTCATAATGTGAGGATCCGTCCGACTACTTCGGTTCGTGTGCATCACAAAGTCGTTCTTCTTCCAAGCGGGATTTCAGGAAATATGATCATTTCCCTAGATACCATTACTACCATTGCCATGGTAGTTGTTTCGTTTCCATCGCTATGTCTTGCTTCCTACCACCTGTTAAATATCAGCCTACCAACATTGCCATGAAAACCTCCAACCTTTCTACAACCCAGCACACCATTGATTGGTTATGTTACCGCTTGCTTAACCATGTGTTAGCGTTGCTAGTTGTAGGTGCAGTTGCTTCCATGTGCAAACATGGGTTCCTTGTTATATCACCATATTATTTTTAATTAATTTAATGCACCTATATACTTGGTAAAAGGTGGAAGGATCGGCTTTCTAGCCGGGTGTTTTGTTCCACCTTTGCCGCCTTAGTTTCGGCTACCGGTGTTATGTTCCATAAATGAGCGGTCCTAACATGCTTGCGGTTGTTATGGGGACCCCCTAGATTCTTGTTTTGGGATAAACCTCGTCTGGCAAGGCCCAACATTGGTACTATTTGCTTAATAACAAACTAAAATATGCATAGGGTTTGATCATCCCATGGATAATTAATCACCCCCAGGCTAGTGCTCCGCATGAGAGTTGGTCGAACCTGTCATCTGCCGGTGGCTACCAGGCGCAACTCTGCGATTGGCCTATGGGAAGTTTGGACAATCCGTCGTGTCCTAAGAACGAGATACGCGGCTCCTATCAGGATGTCGGCACGCCGGGCGGCCTTGCTGGACTTGTTTTTACCTTTCTCGAGCGTCTTGTGCGATGGATTCCGAGGATGCTTTGGGTTATCTCGAGGTTGAGGTTTTCCAATAGGAACCCGAGGAGATCATGGGTTTCCCTCATCGAGGTCATTCTGTCGCAGCGTGTGGTAGTTTGTGATGAACTACTTGGAGCACCCCTGCAGGGTTAAATCTTTTGGAAAGCCGTGCCCGCGGTTATGTGGCAACATGGAAACTTGGTTTAACATTCGGTTCTAGATAACTTAAAGTAAGCTTAATTAAAACTTGCCAAATGAGTGCGTAACCGTGATTGTCTCTTTTGTGAGCTCCTTCTCCGATCGAGGACATGGTGGGGTTATGTCTGACGTAAGTAGGTGTTCAGGGTCATTCATTTGATCATCACTAGTTCACGTCCGCTATGCGTTGATAATCCCCCTATTTATTCTTGTACTCGTAAGTTAGCCACCTCAAATAATGCTTAGTCACTTGCAGCAGCCTCACCACTTAACCATATCTCACCCACTGAGCTTTGCTAGTCTTGATACCTTTGGAAATGAGATTGCTGAATCCCTGGGGCTCACAGATTACTAGAACACCAGTTGCAGGTACAGGTAAAGAGTTACTTTGACGTGAGCACGCTCATTGAGCTATTTGGAGTTTCTTATTCTTCTTTATCGATCTAGGATGGGTTCCAGGCCGACAACCTGGGATATCAAGGATGAACATCGTTCTTTTATCGCTTGTTTTTGTCCGTAGACGGACCCTGCTCTTCTTCATGATGATTGTATTAATTGTACTGATGTGACTTTGATGTAGCTTGTGGCGAGTGTAAGCCACCTCTTTACTCATCTTTTCAGTACATGTAAATGTAACGATATCCATTCTTGTGAAACGACAAGATGCATTTCTATCCTTGTCGAGGCCTCATGCCAAAATAAGGATAGCACCACATCTTGGGCTTTAGAAGTTGGTATCAGAGCAGTACCGACCTAGGAGCCCCCTTGATTGATCGAACTTGGCCGAGTCGAGTCTAGTGAAAACTCCTTTGAGTCTAGTTATAATTTTAACGTAATAATTTTTATTCTCCTCTTCTTCTCACTCAAATTTTTATTCTAGTGAAAACATCTTGGGCTTTAGAAGTTGGTATCAGAGAGTAGGATTATTTTTTCTCCTCTTCTTTGCTTTGGTGAGGAATCTTAACGTAATAATTTTTATTCTACTCCTCTTCTCACTCAAATTTATTTTAGGATCACGCGGATATTTTTGGAATCTATATGATGTTGATGTGACGGATTTTTGTCTTGGTGCCTCCTGTCTGACTTGATTTCTTCCGGGGAGTTGAGCTCCAGGGGATTCTTGAGCACATCGCTATCATTCAGATTTCTTAGTATCTCAGGATGGAGGATGTTCGAAATTTCTTCAATACTAGTAGTGGCGATATAACCCCGGCATCCCCAGTACTAGTGTAGAGAGTTTGGGGGTACTTCCATACTTAGTATCGTTGTGTTTTCGAGGGTCTCAGATAGATGAGTTTCCGAGATATTTGGTTATGTGTTGACGGATGTGATACACTGGAGGGGTTAGATGCTAGGATTTGAGTGATGGATTGATGGATTTTACTCCTTGTATCCATGGACCCGATTGCATGACCAGAAAATTTCGGGAGTTCTTAGGTGGGAATTCAAGTAGTTACTTATAGGACAATCTTCCAACGGAGGCATGATGTGAGCTTGGGGTTCGACATCTAGTGGATTTGTTTGTTCACGCCTTGTCTTATAGCGGTTCTCGTTGTGTCTTAAAGAGTCCTTGTATCTTGCTACGACTCGAGGACGCTTCGTATGTTGTGTGCACTGCCCTGTACATGACAGCTACTGTAGGATCGAGCCCGTGCGATCCTATCCACAAGAATATCAGACGGAATCTCTGTCATGAATTTGTGCTGGCTTGTTTAGTAAGCCCCATCCTTTGTTTTCTTGGAGTATGGTAATTCGAGTTGCTTCAATGTCAAATGGTGATTTCATATCTTTTGCAGGAGGTGTTCTCATACTTTATGGGAATGCCGATTCTTTTGCTCAATCAAGTTGTCTTATCAATTCTTTCAACCGGAGCCGTCATATCATTCTTTTTGATCCGGTGTGCTGCTCTTCAAGTGGATTCAATCCTCTCCAATTTTGCAGATCAATCTATCATTCCTTCTGGAGTTCATCTCATATGTCCCAAGTTGTCTTTGTTTTTCCCCGGCCTCCCGCCTTATTCTTGAGTGATTGAATTATCATCCTAGTGCCTTCCTTTTCATTCATGCTTCCGCTATCTTTTCTTATGTATCGTAATTGGGGATTCAATGTGAAGATTCTCAGGAGTTCTAGTTCATCATTTCTTCATTCTTGTTCTCTTTATCGGTGAATTCAATTCAAGCCTCTCTTGTTATTCAACCATCTTTGTTCTATTCGGAGTACTGAAGATATCTCAGGAGCTTTTTGTTTCAATCCTTTCAATTATTTCGAGGTTCCCACCTCATCTAGTTATCGTCTGTACCGGTGCAATATATCTCTTTGTTTGC